>NC_136997.1:22674720-23412220 GCF_032717465.1 Coenobita brevimanus | reverse complement strand
CCTCTCTCTCACCGCACCCCCTTAACTCACTCCCTCCCTTCTCCGTCCCCACTTTCCTCTTCTCTCTTTCCTTCTTCCCCCCATCCTCCCCCCACTACCCCACCTTTACTTCTGCACATTCCCCCTTCCATCTCCCCTTACATTCTCCTCGGTCTGATCTCCCTATAAAAGACGGAATCCACACCTCTCCACTTCGCTCCACTCACCTTCTCTTCCACAACGAAGAATCAGGTAACCTCATTCATAAAGTTAATTCAGATACAACCCATTTTATACGTGCTACCACTTAACATTTCTTCACCTCTGGGCACTTCTTGTGGTGAAACAATGTGAAAATCTCTTTTACGACTGGTTACCCTTTCACTGCTACTAAGTCTGTTCTGTTAAATACGCCGTAAAATCATCTGATATTCTTTACTTATGGGATAAACTCTGCTACAGAATTGGTTAAATTCTTTGATTAACTCAGAGAAAACCAACAGCTTTCACATCTTAGAGCAAAATAAGTTACTATTAATGTGTACATATGCAGCATAAAATCTCGGTGAGACTTTGCCAGTAACTCACTCAGCATCTATAGCCATAATTTTATTACCATATTCCCTCTTAGTAATATATAGAAAAATTCACCTGATGAACTAAAGCTAAGATGATTTCATTTCATCTATAAACTGCCTTTTTTTTTCTCTGACTATCTTTTAGCAGGGAAATAGTATTATCGAAGGAATTAAAAAAATATACCGGAAGTTGTTTGATCCTTGGTTCTCTTGGCATTAAATCTCTCTAATTTGGCCTAAAATTGTCATCTCTCCATCGTGAATTCTGATTTGCATTAACGGGTTAACACTAGAATAGGAAGATAGTCAAAGAAAGGATGTAACGACGAAGCTTTGTCCTATCCTACCACTGAGCTGCATGAAATAAGCTGCAAAAACACGTAAATCTGCGACAAATTAAGGTTAAAAGGAATATAAGCGCGTAGCTTTACTAATTCCCCACTCCTCGCTCACGCTTCCCTCAGTTTCCGTCTCCATTCCCACACTTACTCCCCACTCATCCCTCACGCTCCCTTCCCATACATGCCTTACCACTTCCCCACTCACTGTTAACTCATCCCTCACTCTCCGTCCCCTTACCTGCCTTACCACTTCCACACTCATTCCTCACTCATGCCCCGCTCTTGCTCCCCCCCCCCTTTACATTCCTTCCCTACTCTCAGAGACATTCCTCACTCATCCCCCATTTTACCTCCCTTTACATTCCTTCCTCACACCCACACACACACACTCCCCACTCATCGCCCACTTTCCCTCCACTTACCACTTCCCACCTCACTCCTGACACATCCTTCACTCTCCCTACCCTTATTTGCTTTCAATAATTTCCCACTCACTCTCCACGCTACCTCCCTTCACCTACTTACCCATTCACACAGTCACTCTCTCCCTCTCCCCTACAGGCACCACCATCACCACCACCACCACCACCACCACAACCACCACCATGCGGATGGACCTTCTCAGCCTCATCGTCATGGGTCTTCTGGCCGGAGGAAGTCTGGCACAGCTTCTGCCCTGCAGCGGGTCCAACGTATTCCTTGACGTTGTTGTTCCTCCGCTTGGTTAGTGGCTGTGTTTTGGTTGTCGTCTGAATGTCACTCTCATTTGCTGGTTCTCCTTCTAACATGCATATTCAGTCTCACATTCATTGGCACACTCCCTTGTATGAGAACGTATCAGATATTAAACACACACACACACACACACACACACACACACACACACACACACACACATCCATTCAGTAGTATTTGTTGCATTTACTGATTCACTTACATATATTCAAGCAGACAATAAACCTAACGCAGCTGGAAGAACATTTCTACTATATTCTCTCACTCCCTCAGTCTTAACTAACTCCCACAGACACTCGCACTCGCTTCATCCCATGCAGGTTCACTCATACTCAAAGGATGCTCCATCTCACTCACTCATTTACTCAATACCCACTTATGGAGATTGGTGAAAGTAGTCTCCAGGACTTTCTTACTCGGGTTCTTTCTCCTACTGTCACAGGCTTACTATAAAGAAGCTGCTTTATTTGCATTATTTTTACTAATGAATGGCTCGAATCTACCAAAACTTTGATCAGATAATACACTTAGATTTATATTCATATTCTCTAAAGTCTAAAAAATTCACATAGCCAAAGCAGCATATTAGGATAAGCCTATCTTCCTCTCTCTCTTCCTCCCCGTTCTTTTCAGTTTATCTCAGTCTTTTCCGTTCTGCCTTTGCCTCCTCCTACACCTGCAACTCTACCAACACTCTCCGTAACCCTCCACAGCCAAAGCCATATGTGAAGGAGGCATTCACTACCTCCAACTTGCTACCAACTCCTCTCCCTTTTTCCCCGTCCTTCCTGTTTCCTCCCCTGTCTCCCTCTTCTCTCTTCCCTTTCTCAGATGCCTTCCCTGCCTCCCTCTTTTCTCCCCGCCTCTAATAACCCCATTCTCCGAACCATCTACAGTCAACTTAACATGTCAGGGGCCGCTTCTGTTACCCGCGTGCGAGATCAACTTGTTGGGCTGCGTCCTGGAACTTGACATACTCTGCGGAGGCCTCACCGAAGCCCTGCTGACAACGATCAAGGAAATTTTGACAGAGTGCGTCGCAGAGTTGGAACTTGGGGTGAATTTGGACCTTCTCGCTAACATTACCGGTAATGTCACTCTCCCTTACGCTGATTTTCATACTGTTACAAGTTTTACACTGATTTTCACAATGTCACTCTTTCATCCTGATTTGCATAATGTCACTCATTTCAAGCTGATTTTCATATTGTCACTGTTTTAAGCTGATTTTCATATTGTCACTGTTTTAAGCTGATTTTGACACTGTCACTCTGTCTTACGCTGATTTTCATATTGTTCATATTTTCACTCATTTTGATATAGTCACTCTGTGTTACGTTGATTTTCTTACTCTGTTTTGTCCTGTCTCTCATACCATAGCTTTATGTTATGTGATTATTTTAATCTGGCTCTCATGCCCATTCTTTATGTTATGTGATTACTCTGGTTCCCATAACCTAGCTTTATGTTGTGTGATTCTGTTTTACACTGGATCTCATACCTTAACTTAATGCTATGTGATTCTATTTTACTCTGGCTCTCATACCCTAGCTTTATATTACGCGATTCTGTTTTTCTCTGACTCTCATATCGTCGATTTAAGCAATTTTGTTTTACGTTGGCGCCAATTCAGTACCTTTATTTTATGTGATTCTGTTTTACTCTGGTTTATATTATTTTGGTGGCAGTACTATGACTTGATTCTATTCTCACTACATGTTACTCATTCCAGGTCGGTGGTGCCGGAAAGCAAGAGAAAGCAACCTCAGTCACTCTCATTCTGTTTCTCAGCTGCATTATTTAATGGTCTACGTAAAGCTATCTTGAAATTACTTCACACTCATCCTCCTCTTATTCACGATTTACCCCAGATGCTTCACTTCTTGCTCTGACAGAAGACTGGCAGAGTCGTTTTCCCCTGAGCCACTTTATTTCAATTTGCTTTATACCAAACACGCTTCTCACACTCCTGGATGGTCACACCTCTATTCAAAAATCTTTTTCATCACTATGCTTTCTCCTTGGTCTAGATCTCATCATTTCTCTCATTAACTCCACTTCTAATCTGCATACTGTCATCAGTCTCCCACCACACCTTCTCTCTATTGGCTATATCATAAGGTAGCCTGATCTGCCCATTCCATTGCACTACGTCTACTTTAACACGTCGTTGGTCTTTCAAGCTCTTTCAATGTCCTCTTTCACTCTGTTATGTCATCTAATTCCACATACAGACCTGGAACACTTCATCACCAGCACTTCCACCCTTTCTCGGTCACTAGTATTCAAAGATCTATCGCTGCTTGCATCATTACAGGACCGTCAGGGTCACTTTGCTTTCCTACTTCCCCATGCTTCACAGTGACCTAATATGCCTCTTCTCCTAACCTACGACTTACTTCAGGTCCCTTAGCTCTATCTGGTGCTTTGATCACTGTTAAATTCCTAAAACACTATAATATTTCCTCTTATTCTTTCGTGATCAAACTTCATAGCGTTCTTCTCCATCTACTTGTTAACTGCCATCACCTCGGCTTTCTTGTATTCGCTAAACATCTTCCCATTAACATGAAGACTTATTTTCAGTTTATTCAACCAAACTGGATTCATCAAGTAGTTCGGTGTGGCGAAAATGTTTAATCTACAGGCAAATTTGTTTTTATTTGTGGTGCGGTAAATTTTTTAAATCTTCTGGTTGATTTGTTTTTATTTCTGGGATGTAGAGTTCAGATAAGTACAAGACGATAATGCTGTCGATGACGAAGATATTACATTGATTCCTAAAGAACTAGAGTGAGAAAGATTTATTCTCTCTCAGTCGCATCCCCGTCCAACATTACTCCAAACGGCTCACCTGGCTTGCCCTGCCCTGCCTTCTTCTTAATTATGCTTCCCTTCCATACCTTCCTCATCATTACCCTGCCTTGCATTCCTCTTCATTACCCTGCCCTGGCCTGGATTGCCTATGTCCTTTCAAACATCAGGCAGCTTCTCTAATCACTTGACCTAATCGACCCTCTCCCCTTCCTCTACCACAGTCGACACATCACCTGAGGTGAACTTGGATGTCTTGGTTGAAATCTTCGGCCTTGAAACCCTCCCGGATGTCATCGCGTGTCTGCTGTCGAAGCTGAAGATACTAGGCTTTGTGAGTACGACAGATAGATATAGAAAAAATGATGGAGAGAGAGAGAGAGAGAGAGAGAGAGAGAGAGAGAGAGAGAGAGAGAGAGAGAGAGAGAGAGAGAGAGAGAGAGAGAGAATTATCTGATATTTTTTATTTTATAGTAATAGAAATATGTATTAACATACGAAGCTTATTTTCATGATCATTATCACTCTTTTGTTTAAATTTTACTTTGTGTTACATCGTAGTTGTTCTAAACTGAAAAAAAAAAAATCCATAAACTCAATAACTTATCTTTCACCGGAAAAAAAAAAAAAGATCCATAACGCCTGTAACTTCTCTCTTTCTCTCCCTCTCTCTCCAACCTGAAAAAATTATCCATAACCACAATAACTTATATCTCTCTAACCTGAAAAAAAAGATAAAAAAAGAACTATAACTTCTCTCTCTCTAACATCAAAAAAAAGATCAGTAACCTCTGGAACCGCTCTCTCTCTCTCTCTCTCTCTCTCTCTCTCTCTCTCTCTCTCTCTCTCTTTATCCTGAAAAAAAGATCCATAACTCCTATAACTCCCTCTCTCCCTCTCTCTCCCCCACAGCTCACCGATTTCATCTTCTGCTTGCTTAGACTAGTTTTTGGAATTCTTGGATAACATGGAACCCGATGAACCGACTTGAACCAACGTGAACCGGAACCAGGATCATTCTGTGTGCATGTGCCTGTGTCAGTGTGTTCGCGCGCGCACGAGTGTGTAGGTGAATAAATCCAAAGCAGCATCTTACATTGTTTTTATTACCTAACATACAGATCATATACATTTTTTACCCAGTTCTGAATAATGATAATTTAAGTGATAAAAAGTATCACATAAATTCATTTGCACTAAAACTATAAGGAACAGTAATGTATAAATATATATAATTCCCTTTTCAACATAACCCTTAATGGTACTTCTTCAAGGGAACACTGCTTTGTCTTGGTGCTGAAGCCTGTGCATTCCAGTCATCAAAGGAACTATACTAATCAGGTGCAACCACACTGGCAAGTTTCTTTACTAGAGATCACATGAAAAGTGTTCCCCTGACACTAAGTGCCAGAACCGGACATACGAGGCACCAACTCAAATATTTTTCTAGTAGTTCACAATCTTGCTGTCAACCAGGTTCTTTTCACTGGATAGGGAAGGAGTTGAGAAATGTTCGTATAACCAGTTAGCGAAGTTGCCCGGCTATATCGATGCCACCATGTGAAGGGGTCCCTCACCAGCACCAGCCTCTTTCTAAACCACAAAGGCGAGTTCCGTCTAACCATGGTCCTTAATCTTCAGCAGCGATGCAGCAGATGACTTGGCGTAGTCAGCGCTGATCCGGAGCAAGAGTTGTCAAGAATATACGAATTTTTACAACCTAGGCGCCTTTGCCAACGAAACCTTGGGGTGAGCAGTCGGCATGAAGGGTCCGGTCGTCTCTCCTGTTTTTCTCTCAATGGGCTTTGAAAGTCAGTGTGGTGAGTCCGCATCAACTAACAATGACGACACTACCCGGCCACATATAATATCATCAGTGTCGGCTGCTGCGGGTTTACCACACTGAGGCGAACGAAATCACTGTACAGCAAACGTAGGAGTGTTCGGAGAGACTTGGAAAAAAACGATAGATGTCCTGTGGAATAAGAAAAAAAGAACCCTTCTTTAAAATGCCGTGGAATAAGAAAAAAAAACAACCCTTCTTTACAATGCCGTGGAATAAGAAAAAAAACAACAACCCTTCTTTACAATGGATCAGACGAAAGTAGGAGATACATGCATTCGAAAACTGTAATTTTTCATACATGGAAAAAACAACCAAAGAGTAAAAACATGAGTTTTTCTTTACACGGAAAACAAAACATAACATTGCAAAATTGAAGATCCACCTATTCTGGGATATGACGGGGGTCACAAAGGAAAATACAGGCTGAAGAAGGCAGTTCCGGAGCTGATCTGCTGCATACATGAATAACTAAGAGTATCGGTTAACTCTTGCTTAGACAGCTGGACCGAGAAGGGGTGAGAGTGTGCTGCCAGAAATGTTCTGCGCGCCTGCCAAAATGGACGAGGGGTGCAAGTAGACTGTTCAGAAAACACCAAAACAGCGATGGTGCAGAGATAAAGATACAACACTGCAGAGAAGAGGGATAGGTTGAAGGGAGTCAGTAAGAGAGGATGTTAAGAGACGATAAGCCTTTGACTCCACCCTGTTTACAAGAACTGTATAACGGGATACTACTTGACCTCTTCATTACAACTAATCTTTCAGCTTACACTGTTAATCTTTTACTTCCGTTGGGCTCCTCCGATCACAACCTTATCACCTTAACCTGTCCTATAGCTCCGGTACCACCTATGGACCCTCCCAAGAAACGTCGTCTGTGGCACTTTGGAGCTGCAGATTGGGAGGCACTCAGGCAGTACTTCTTTGATTTTCCCTGGAATGATTATTGCTTCCATGGGCGGGAGCCATCTGAGTGTGCCTTGCTCATTACGGAGGTTATTCCCTCAGGCATGGAAGCATACATTCCTTTCTCATATCCTCTGACTCCTGCACGAAAGCCTTGGTTTAATTATGCTTGTTCTAATGCTGTCCGCAACAAGGGGAGGGCCTATGAAAGATACGGGAGCCAACCCACCCCTGAATCACATCTTTTATACGTTTCTGCCCAGAATCGTGCTAAGCCAGTTCTTCGCTCTGCTAAAAACAATTTCATCAGTACTAAATGCTCTCAACTCTCCAACTCGAATTTTTCCCGCAACTTCTGGCACCCTGCCAAAAGCCTTTCTAACAACTATACCTCATCATCCTTCCCTCCTCTTTTCTACTCTGATGGCTCTAGTTATTTCTTTTACCGATAAAGCAGATCTCTTCACTCAGACTTTCTACTCCAATTCTATCTTAGACGATTCCGGTGCTGTTCCTCCATCACTTCCACCCTCTGACTTCCTCATGTTTGAAATTAAAATTTCTTCAGCTGATGTATTTTCTGCCATCGCAGGCCTCAGTACTAATACGACATATGGGCCGGATGGAGTCCCTCCTGTTGTTCTCAAGACCTATGCCTCTGTGCTTACACCCGCCTAGGCAAACTCTTTTGCCTTTGTCTATCAACTTGTACCTTTCCTTCTTGCTGGAAGTTTGCTTTCATTCAGGCAATCCCAAAGAAGGGTGACCATTCCCAACACTCTAACTATCGTCCAATTGCTTTAACATCCTGTATCTCAAAAGTTTTCGAGTGAATTCTTAATAGAAAAATTTTAAAGCATCTTTCCTATTTCAACCTTCTTTCTGATCGTCAGTATGGGTTCCGTCAGAGACGGTCCACTGGCAATCTTCTCACCTACCCTTCAAACTCCAGGTCACCCTTCTATCGGGACTTTGGCGAAAGCTTTGCCACTGCACTTGACATCTCAAAGGCTTTCGACCGAGTCTGGAATAAATCTTTAATTTCTAAACTGCCCTCTTAAGGTTTCTATCCTTCTATCTGTGCCTTCATCTCTAGCTTCCTTTCTGGTCGTTCTATAGCCGCTGCTGTAGACGGCCATCGTTCTTCTCCTAGATCTATCAACAGTGGTGTTCCTCAGGGCTCTGTCCTATTACCAACTCGCTTCATTTTTTCATCAATGCCCGTTTAAGCTGTACATCTAACCCTATCCACTCATACGCTGATAACTCCACCCTTCACCTTTCCATTTGGTTCCCGCAACGTCCATCTCAGCAGTTTCTTCAACAAACAAGGGATGAGGCTATGGTACACCTAATGTCTGACTTGGCTCGTATCTCTGACTAAGGAAAGAATAATCTGGTAGTTTTTAATGCATCAAAGACTCAGCTTTTACACCTATCAACCCAACAAAATCTTCCACGGTTATACCCAATAGTGTTTAATAATATTCAGCTTAATCTTGCATCATCCTTGAATATGTTTGAGGTTTCATTTACTCGGGACATATCTTGGGAAGATCATATTACATCTCTTGTAAAATCTGCTTCCAAGAGATTAGGTGTGCTAAGCCGACCCCGTTTCTTCTTTGCCCCTGCTCAATTGTTGACTCTATACAGGGGTTTTATCCACCCCTATGTGGAGTACAACTCTCATGCGTGGGGAGGCTCCCCACATACAGCTCTTCTCAATAGGGTGGAGTCAAAGGCTTTTCATTTCATTAACTCCCCTCTTACGGACTCCCTTCAACCACTGTCTCTTCGTTGCACTCTTACATCTTTATATCTTCTCTATCGCTGTTTCAATGGTCACTGCTCCGCTGAACTGTCTGCATGCATTCCTCCACCTCTTCGACGGGCGCGTAGCACCCGTCTAGTAGCAAACACTCATCCTTTTTCTGTCCAACTCTCCAATGCAGGAGTTAACCGGTACTTCCACTCCTTCATTTATGCAACAGGTCAACTCTGGAACTGTCTCCCTTTGTCTGTATTTCCTGCTTCCTATGATCTCCAGTCTTTCAAACGCAGTTTGTCCAGGCATCTCGAAATGATCGGATATTGAATTTGGCTCTCTCTTGTATTTTGTTTTCTGGAAGGAACAATAATTGCGGGCTCGCCCCCTTTGGTTCCTTCTTCCTCGCTTAAAAAAAAGAAAAAAAAGATCAGAAACATGCTATATGTACTACACACACTGGCGAATAAGACATCTATACAAAGTCAACAGTCGTCTAGTGTAACGAAAACACGGAGTCGGCTTAATGCACTTAATCTCTTGGAAGGAGATTTTGCACGGGTGATAGTATAATCTTTCCATGATTCGTAGAGAAAGAAAACCCAAGGATATTAAGAGACAATGAAGGACTAAGCTGTGGTTTGTTAAACATTATTGGATATTCCTGTGGAAGATTTTAACCTCAGAGGTGTTGATAATGAACATATATACATATACATATACTATATATATATATATATATATATATATATATATATATATATATATATATATATATATATATATAATCAGGAATGATAGTCAGGTCAGAAAGTAGTCAGCCACAGCTTCATCATAATATTACATAAAAACTGAAGAAACGGACACCGAAACAAGCATTCAGGACTGTGATGGATAGACTCATCGGAGTGAGAGTGGATGGGGATTAAAGTGCAGTTCAGAAAATCACTGATAAATAGAAGGGAGACAGCTGGTGACAGGACAGACCACTGAGGAACACCACTATCGATAGTTTTAGAAGACGAATAAAGGCAGTCTACAACAGCAGCTATAGAACGACCACAAAGGAAGCTTGAGATGAAGGCACAGACAGGAAAGAAACCATAAAAGCGCGCTTTGGAAATCATCAATTTTTGCCAAACTTGGTCGATAGCTTTGACTATGACACGTGCAATGACAAAGGATTCGCCACAGTCCCGAAAGGAGGATGGCCAAAAATCATAAGGCAAGGTTTACATCACCAGTGGAGCATCCCTAGAAGATAAGAGTTTATGAGAGGACAATGCTTCAGAATCTTCTACTTAAACATACCCTCAAACCCTTAACAAAAACAAGATACCGAGGCAATTGGGCGATACTGAGAGGGTTAGGAACGACCATCCCTTTTCGGAAGAGGCTGAATGAAAGCAAACTTCCAGGAAGAAGGTACGGCACAACATGACAGACATAGGCAAAAGAGTTTACCTAGCCAGGGTGCCAATACAGACACATCTTCTATAAATATATATATATATATATATATATATATATATATATATATATATATATATATATATATATATATATATATATATATATATTATTCCCATGAATAGCATTTAATATACTAAGTAAGTCTAGTTGGACCGCTCTTCTTATTCTCTCTCTCCAATACCTGCTGGTTCTATGGCCTGTCTGCTTCTGAGCTCTGCTTCCTAAATTCCTATTTTAGCAGGGGTCGTGTCACGTGGAATATTCTGATGTGAAGCCTCTATGTGAGTATGTGCATATGTGTGTGTATGGGCACGAGGCGCTGTTCCTGTGCCTTTCAAGCATTCCTTGAGTTAGATTGTGTAAGCATGTTTACCATTGCTCGATTCTTGACACACTACCTATCTCATCCCATGACTTGTTGCTTCTATCTGTCTATCTATCTATCTATCTATCTATCTATCTATCCATCATGGTATCTATTATTATTTGTAATTATAATATGGAGTCCTGACATCAATCGGTCACATAGCTGGTGGTCCTCCGACAGCAATCATCATTGACATATGCTAATCTATTAATACATAATAGTCTTCTTCTTCAATCTTAATACATAATATTGATTACAATATTGTATACGTATAATATTCATGACAATATTGTAATGATTCAGTAATATTGCATTTTAAACAAGTTGTATACATAACTGAATATGATTAAATTGGTTATTGTATTACATTTTGTAAAATATGTATGTATAATAGTAAAATGCATATATGGAAAAAAAAAATAGTTCAAAGTTAAGATTATGGTAAGAGTTATTAATATTTCATACTGAGATAATGATACTGGTATACTTCTATATCATGAGCCATTCTTCTTCTTTTTTTCTTAAATAAAATTAATACTATATATAAAATATGTACACTTCATAGAAGGGGGTTGGCATGGATGCTTATTCTAACCCCACTAAATACTGACTCCAAATTTGCAATTCTTGCATGCATTCTGTGCATTGCGAACAGCACTACTGCAAATACAATACAGAAGATTATAAACACAGTACTGTAGGTGCTGGGCTATACACATAATATGGGTTGAACATACTCAAACTCAAATCTTCCCAGGGCTTCATTGTTTCATTGATCAGTTGCATAGTTTCAAACTTAGGTGAGGTCAACTTATACTTGTGCTCATGTTCAAGTCCATATCAGGCAGTGGATGGAAATGTTTGTGTGTATGATTGAGGATGGCGTAGTGATTGATGGTGGATAAAGTGGACATGGGTGGTGTAAATACCACACAGTAGTCTGGTGCTATGTATAATCCTGATGCTGATGTATTACATTGCTGCCACCATTTAATGTTAAAGCTTTGTAGCCAACATTTTTATATATGTAACTCTTAATTCTTGTAATAGGTGAGTCTTGAGTTAATTGAAGAGCAGGAGGAGTTAAAGATGAGTACAAGAAGTTGATCTTGATTTATTATCTTCAGAGAAAGTTTAAGTTGAGCAGTTTATGTATTATACAGAGACTTAATATACTAAGTAAGTGTAGTTGGACCCCTCTTCTTATTCACTCTCTTCAATACCTGCCGGTTCTATGGCCTGTCTCCTTCTGAGCTCTGCTTCCTAAATTCCTATTTTAGCAGGGGTCGTGTCACGTGGAATATTCTGATGTGAAGCTTCTAGAAGCCTGTGTGTATGTGTGTATGTGTGTGTATGGTCACGAGGCACTGTTCATGTGCCTATCAAGCATTCCTTGAGTTAGAGTGTGTAAGCACGTTTACCATTGCTCGATTCTCGCTGACACACTACCTATCTCATCCCCTGACTTGCTGCTTCTAGTTGTCTATCTATCTATCTATCTATCTATCTATCCATCATGCTATCTATTATGATTGTAATTATAATATGGAGTCCTGACAGTAGTAGTAGTAGTAGTAGTAGCAGTAGTAGCAGCAGTGGTGGTAGTAGTGGTAGTAACAGCAGTGGTGGCTGGAGTAGTAATAATAATATAATGAGAAAAGAAATAGTAGTAGTAGTAGTAGTAGTAGTAGTCCATGGCCTGTCCTAGCAGCCTTAACACCACCAGCAGAGTTACACCTTTTTATCGTTAAGTTTTAAATGAATTTTCATCTTAAATTCTCTACAGTCAGCCACACACACACCCATAGGTAGTCTGATCCCACTTGTCGTTCATCCCAGTATCCCAGACTCAGCCGGGATATATAGATGGAAATTTATATAACTAGAATTTGCTTGGGAATTTATGTGGGAATTTATATAATCGAAATTTACTTGGGAATTTATATGGGTATTTATATATGAGGAAGACGGATATTTTTAATAGAAATTTACTTTGGAAGTTTATTGGAGTTTATATAAACGGAAGTTGGAAATTAATAATAGGAACTTACTTGGGAATTTATGTGGAAATTTATATAATCGGAACTTTGGAATTTAAATGAGTGTTTATATAAAAGGAAGATGGATATTTCTAATCCGAATTTACGTTGGAATTTAAATTGGAGATTATATAAAAGGAAGATGGGAATTTATATAATCGGAATTTGCTTTGGAACTTAGATTGATGTATAAATTAAATGAAGATGGATAATCACAATCGGAATTTACTTGGAAGTTTAGAGATGAGTTTATATAGAAGGAATTTGTATGCATACTATGGTAAATGGGGTGCTCACCATCCACTCACTTGATGCAGTACAATCTAAAGGTGACTATACACTGAGAGACAAGCTAAATCGATTCTTGGAATTCATAAAACTATTTACTACGTTGGGTGGTAACCATATGGTGATTAAGGAGCTCCAGATGAAGAGGCCCATCAAGGTTTAGATCAGAGGGGTGTCCCTCTCTCTCTCTCTCTCTCTCTCTCTCTCTCTCTCTCTCTCTCTCTCACACACACACACACACACACACAATACTACCCAGGAATGTGAGAGACTGGTCAGTTTTGCTTTAAATGTACGAACTGAATGGCCTAGCCCCGGGACTCAATGCTTCTGATGGGAAAAAAATAAAATGAGTGATGGATGGATGGAAACTGAATGGAAAAATTGTCTTTCGAAATTAAATTCAGCAGTTAACCTGCACTACACAAAGTGATGAAGAGAAGACTTTGATATGATATGGTCTTGTAGAGAGAAGGCAGAATGAGAGACTGACTAGGAGAGTGTATGTGAGTGAGGTGAAGAGGGGAAGGGGAAGGGGAAGGAAGGGACCGAGGAAGAGATGGAGAGATGGGGCAGAGACATTTATGAGCAAGGGGTGTGAGGTGGAGAGGGGAGAAGGGAAGGGGAGAACGAGGAAGGGATGGAGGGATGGAGAAGAGAGATGTGTGTGGAATGGGGATAGAGGAAGGGGAAGACCGAGAAAGAGATGGTGGATGGGGTAGAGAGACACGTGAGTAAAGGGGGAGAGGGAGACTGAGGAAGAGAGATTTGGATGGAGTCAAGAGATACCGAGTGAAGAGGGATGTGAGTTGGAGATACGGTTACCTTGAGAGCGATATCAGTAGGGTCGTGGACATCAAAGAGCCAATGAAGAAGGAAAGACAAGAGGGCAGCCGCTACTAGAGTTGTCCCGATAACGAGTCCCCACATTACTTTGGAGAAGGGGTACAAGATATTCCTCCAGTGTGGTATCGGCGGAGGAACACGAAGGATGACTGCAAAGTTGTATGGCCAGTAGGGATAAGTGAAGTCAAAATCCAGGAATACATCTGGTTGAAGTTTCATCGAACTGATCATGATGTCCTTTCCTCCGTACATCAGTTCACCCAGCATCCCCAGCCAAGTTCCATTCCTCCTCACGGCCCATATGAGTTTCTTGAGGGGCACTTTGATGTGAGTAAAGTTATATTTGGTTTCGATAAGGCCGAGAGCATCCGAGTTTCCCCCGATACAGTCACCGTTCTTATTAAAGTACAGGAACGGTACATCATAGCAAAATACAGGCACTTGCAGCACCTTACCACCAAAATCTTTAAATCGAAAAGGCAGAATTGACTGACGTGTTTGAAACCTATTGGGGCTCCAGACTCCCAGTGGTGATTTTATCCTGGCAGGCAAACTAGTGTAGGCAATGAAACGCCACCGTCCGTTGTGTTCCTGTGACTGTAGCAGCAAGACGAACTGAGAACGCTGGACGACAGGCTGAGCAAGTATGGCCGTGGTGTTGAGGTTCGGGTCTAGGCAGAAAAGGACCAGGTAACCGGGGTTCCATTGTTTATTTTCTTCCAGGAGGAGGAGGAAGGCTGTGGGGTTATCATAGAAGATGATGATGGCAGTGAGGCGGGAGCCCTTGGTTTGGTGGACAGGACGCTTGGTGTGAAAATATGCGTCTTGGGTGGCGAGAAAAATAGGCGTGAGTGAGATGCCAGCAGTCGCCACAACCTGAGCCAAGTTTAGTATGTTGTACGTAAAGTTGTCGCCCACCAGCAGGATGTCATGTCCACGCAGAGACCCAGACACCAGCGCCTCCAAAGTGCCGTCTCCTCGGCTGGAGTGATCTAAAGGAGAAAATTGGCTTGATATTAGATTATTACAAATTTACAGTTTAATATCATCATCATCATTCAAATTCACATTGCTCACTCATACACATCTCCACCCCATCACTCTCTCCCTCATCATTATTATTTTCATTGCCATCATTATAATCATTCACACCCCTCACCCATACACCTCTCCCCACCATCCCTATCTCCCCCTCTCTTTTCCCCCTCCACCTCACTCACATAACACCCTCCTTTTCAATCTCTTAGCCTCCATTCTCTAATCATTTTTGCTCTCCCCTTTCCCCTCCTCCGCACTCACATGCACTCTTCTAGTTAGTCTCTAAGCCACCATTCTCTCCACATCCTCGGCCTCCCTCTTCCGCTTCCCTGCTCCACCCCACTCACATACACTCCTAGTCAGTCTCATTCTTTGTTCTCTGCACATCCTCGGTCTCCCCCTTCCCCTCTCCTCCTACCGCCTAATTAGTTTAACATTGGTGGTTTGCAAATTGCTTGAAACTATTATCAGAGATAAGCTTGTGAAATACTTAGAAACAATCTCATAAAAGATTCTCAACATGGTTTTCGTAATAATCGCTCATGCCTCACGAATCTGCTGGACTTTTTCAATGATATACTGAACATGAATGACGAGACTAAATCTGTTGATGTGGTCCACCTCGATTTTCAAAATGTTTTTGACAAAGTTCCACACAAAAGACTCCTTCAGAAGCTAAAGGCACATGGTTTCAGCGGCAGTGTTCTCAGGTAGGTAGCAGATTGGCTTACCGGACAAAAGCAAAGAGTTGTGATAAATGGAAAAGAGTCAGACTGGATAAACGTTACAAGTGGAGTGCCGTAGGGTTCAGTGTTAGGTCTTATTCTTTTCTTAATTAATGTAAATGATATTGACGAAGGATTGTGTTGTCAGATTTAAAAATTTGCTGATAATAATAAAATATGTAACAGAGCAGACACAGCACTGCGAAGGCAGGCAATTCAGAGAGATCTTGATCAACTGTCTAACTGGGCCCAAGTTTGGCAAATGGATTTCAATATTAACAAATGTAAAGTGCTGAACACTGGCAGTAAAAATGTAGGAGCTAGTTATAGCATGAATAATGTTCAACTTGATGGGGTAAACCATGAAAAAGACTTAGGAGTTATAATAACAAACGATTTGAAACCAAGCAAACAATATACTGAAGCTGTGAAAAAAAAAAAAGCCAATGAACTGATTGGATTCATAGGCAGAGCATTTGAAAATAAATCCGATAATATTGTCCTCACTTTGTATAATTCCTTAGTACGCCCGCACTTCGAATATTGCGTTCAGTTTTGGTCACTGTATTATAAAAAGGATATGGAAAAGCTTGAAAGAGTGCAGCGAAGGATGACAAAGATGATACCTAGATTGAGAAATAAACCGTACGAGGAACGTCTAGAAGCCCTGAATCTCTTTACCCTAACAACGGAGGATAGGAGGAGATTTAATTCAAGTATTCAAGATATTCAAAGGACACAATAACTTGGCTGTAGATAAATACTTCACAGTTGATCACTCGAATTATACTAAAGGCAATGGGCATAAAATAATTGGCAAACGATTCCAGTCGCATGAAGCTAAGCATTTCTTCTTCAGTAGAGTTGTAAATGTATGGAATAAATTGTCCTTCAACGTAGTAAACTGTAATACAGTACATACCTTTAAAGGTCGCCTGGATAAGTATTTGGCATCTAACCCCTATGTTTACGCCTGAATAAAACACTTGTGTATGTATAATTTTCTATTCAATTTTATTTTAGTTTTTTTAGAGCCTGGATCAATTTATTAAATGCAAATATAGTACATGCACAGACTAGGAAATGTACAGATAGCCCTGAGTTAACGATCACTACTCATACTTTCGACGTGTGATGGGCTGTGGATCACTGAGGGTCCCTGTTAGTTATGTGGCCACCATCGGGATTTTTTTAATGTACCCGGGTCACTGCTTCAGGAGGTGACTTGTGTGCTTGTCCCGCATGGGAAAGTTCCTAGTCTCAGTGGAATGAACGGAGCTGTGGCCTGCTTGACTGCTGCCTACCTTAATAGCGCCAGGCAAGGCTGCCGCACCACCCCTGTATATACACACTTTGCAATTTTCACACTGTGTCCACAGACGCCCCGTCAACTCAACGTACCCGTACATAGTGTCATGCAGTAGTTATTTATTTATTCGATTATTCATATTACTTTACTACTTTCTCTATCAGGTTATTCATACTGGTAGCTTATAGATAATATAATATAGAATGTAGCTTTTCCTTTTCAGTCTTTCCTATGAAATTTCCATGTCAGTTTTTCCATGCTGCATGGTGGTTTTTCTCGCTTTTTCTAGCCAGTTTTAACTGGAGGGTTTGGAGGCGGGGGGAGCCTTCTTGCTTTACTATCCTTATCCTTCAGCAGGTAGAGTTAGATTTCGTAATCATAATCTACTTTGTAACAAACACCCTCGAAAGGACCATAAGGTCTGTTGCTGTTTAGTTTCCTTTGTACTCCTTTGTACTCCACCTCTTTCACACACCCACCTATTCAAATTGAGGTAGTAGTTCAGTTTCGTTGGGTGAAAACGAACTATATGTCACTTGGGAAATCAGAAGGTGAGACGAATTTGTGACAACGAGAATCGTACTCTACTACTTTTTCACAGCACTTCTTCGTGACTAGAGTCGCGTTACTAATATTTCAGCTCAGCATTCAAGCTAGAGGGATAGCAATTTTAGGTCATAAGAGAGGGTAAAAGGAGTATAGTTATACCAGGCAACTTAGAGGACAGCGGGGCGAAGGCGGTGACGGCGGGAATTGGCGCCAAAAGGAGAAGGAGGAGACCAAGTTGCCTGGCGGGTGGCGTCATGGCGAGTGAAGCGGCTCCGTCACCACCTTACCCTCTCAGTCACCAGCCCGACCTTTATCAAGCCTCCCACTGCGCATGTCATGAATTTCAAACCTTCAACTCAACACATCGATATTTTTTTTCCCCTATTGCGCATGTGAAAACTTTTAAACCATTAACTCAACACGATACTTTTTTTTCCTCCTGCCCATGTTATGATTTTGAAAACATTATCGTGGTCAACAAATCGACCTTTTTAAATTTCACCAGACAGACACAGTCATTTTCGTCTTGTAATTTATATTTGTTTTTGCAAGAGGAGAGGTTAGTAGAATCTGTGGGTCGAATTCCCGTCAGTTAAGCTCCCGAACACCTCTTCCTTAGAGATTTGGTTTTGGAAATGCGTGGTTAATATCGTATTGTACGTTACTTATGCAGAGAATGGCGATATTGAAGGGATTTATGTAACACAGAAGAGGACAACAAGGTGTAATAGACAAAATAAAGAGCACAGGAAAAAGTGTTTGGGCGCTCCCTTAACCGACACGAATACAGGCCAATACGTTTCTTTCTTTCTTTCTCTCCATCTTTTTCCTCTTCCTTGTCTTCCCAGTCAAAGCAGCTCTCCCTAACGACAAAGTATTTACCGTGTATATTCACAAACTCACAATCCGTTTTCTCTTGGATGTTTGGTTTGGATTTTGGATTTGGATTTGGATTTGGATTTGGCTTCTGGATTTGGACTTTGGGTTTTGGGTTTGGATTTAGATTTTGAATTCGGAATTTTGGATTTGGATTTTGCATTTGGATGTTGGATTTGGATTTTGAATCTGGATTTTGAATTTTGGATTTTGATTTTGGATTTGGATTTTCGGTTATGGATTTGGATGTTGAATTTGGATTTGGATGTTGGGTTTTGGTTTGGATTTGGATTTGGGTTTTTGGTTTGGATTTTGGATTTGGATTTGGATTTTGGATTAGCATTTTGAGTATTGGATTTGGATTTAGGATGTGGATTTTGGACTTTGATTTTAGATTTGTATTTTGGATTTAGGATTTCGATTTTGTTTTGGATTTGGATTTTGGATTTGCATTTAGGATTTGAATTTCGATTTTGGATTTGGATTTTGAATTTGGATTTTGGATTTGGATTTCTGATGAATTTGGTTTCGGATGAATTTGGAATTTGGAATTGGATTTTGGATTTTGGATTTTGGATTTGGATTTTGGATTGAACTTTGAACTTGGGTTTTGGATTTTGGATTTGGGTTTTGTATTTGGATTTTGGAATTTGCATTTTGAATTTTGTTTTGGAGTATGAACAGGTAGGGCGTCATTCCTGTCATCTACTTATTTATTTGTTAATTTTATTTGGAGGAGGAACAAGATGCATAGGAAGATTTTTTTTATAGGGTTGTTTTCCAAGTGGCTTTGGGGTCGTAACACCTCCCCTTCTGCCACTTGTTTTATGCGTTACACCTGGACCGTCCTCATGATGCAAACCAGGTCGATTTTATAACAATATAAATATATCGGACACTCAAGTCAAAATATAATTCACTAAGGAAAAGGTAATGCGATACTTCCATTTATATCGCTAAATCAATGACGTGGTTTGCATCAGGAACATCCGCTTATCAATATATGTTTATATATAGCCAGACGCCGTAATTCCATAAGGGGTGGCCGTCTGTCTCTCAGTTAGTTGTTGTACAGGGAGGGGCACTAACCCTCCGCCGACCCACTTGCTGACACTTAGGGAACACGTGTGAGTTGCTGGTATGGTTACCACCAAGCATTGTAAATGGTTTACTGCCGTACGGGAAACCATTAGGCTTGTCGCTCAATGTAAAGCCACCTGAAAAAGAAAGAAGAGTAATGAAGAGTGACAGGAAAGATGGGAGAAATAGGAAGAGAGGAGTGCAGACAGAAAAAGAATGATAATGGGGATCGAAGAAGTAGGCGGCATTACGTCAAGAATAAATCGCAGTGGAAGAGATGCTACGAAGCCTTTCTGATATGAATTTTCATGTTATCAGTTGTAAATGCGTTTCTGAATCCGGATGTACAACCGTATTCATCATTCAACACGTATCCGGCGTTCTGTAATGAGTCGCGTAAATAATAACACTGCAATAAGCTTGGTTAGGAGTAAACAAAGTGGCTTATAGCCCTTTCATTTTAAATTGGCTCAGATTTTCGTCCGTTTGTTGTTTATTTCACGTAGCTCAGAGGCAAAAAAAAAAAAAAAAAGTACTGAGGGTCAATATCCTTTTCATAGCACTTTCTCGTGACTGCCGTCATACGTCACTGTTAATATACTGCTACAACTCAGCATTCAAGATAGAGATTGCAAATTTAGGCCAAGTTAGAGTAAAAACCGTATAATAACTTCGAAAACACCAATGAATACGAACTGAAATTCTATAGAAGTGATGCAAACAGAGGTTGAGTTGCAATTTCTCTTTCTAAATGCATCAACCTGCAACACAATGAATGCAGTCACCTAAATAGCAAACTGTAGCAGGATCATTCAGGGCTTTTTACGTGTTTGCCCCCCCATGGGGTAGGGGGGTTTCTAGAATACTCCCCCAGTATCCCTGCTTGTCGTACGAGGCGACTAAAAGAGTTGGTGGTGGGTTAGTGCCCCACCCCGTAAAAAGAACTAAACAAGCAAATACAGCGCCTCGGACCAGGACGGACCATACGTTGACGACTAAGGAACGGACAAAGGACATTCTGAGGGTGGGGACATGGAATGTGTGAGGAGTGACTGATGAAGTGAGAGAGAGAGAGAGAGATTGGTCAGGTGCTTGAAGATGCAAGAGTGGATATAAGTGGACTGACTGAAACTAAATGGAAAGTTGAAAAGGTGGGAGAATCGGTATATGGTTTAGGAATATGTGCGGGAGTTAATGACAATGAGCGGGCAAGAGAGGAAGTGTGTCTCATGATAAGAAAGATGTGGAAGAAGAATATAAGAGAGTATGGAACAGTGGGTGCAAAGATTGTATGGGTGAGGATGAAAGTAGGTATACAGGCGTGGGCGATTGTATATGCGTATGCGCCGACAGAGGACCGGGTGGCAATGAGTTTTGGGCAAGTGTAGAAGCATGTATGGACAAGTTTGAGAGGAGCGGGAGGTTGTTTTTGATTGGAGACATGAATGGCAAAGTTGGGAATGTACGAGTTGATGGAGTGGTTGGTCAGTGGGGTGTGCCAGCTGAAGTAGACGGGAATGGTAGTGCTTTGGTGCACATCTATGCTGCAAAGGGGTTGGCAATAGCCAACACATACTTTCGGCATAAGATGATCCACAGGTATACATGGAGAGTCATGAGGAGGATGGATGGTGAACTTGTTGAACGAAAGGCAATGATAGACTACGTGTGCTTGGATGGGCGAATGAGAAGACAAATGTTGGATGCAAGAGTGTGGAGAGAATGGGGAAATGGAATCTCGGACCATCACTTAGTGATGGCCAAGGTAAGGCTGCAAGGAAAGTGGATGAGGAGACGAAGGGGAAGACAGGAGGAAACAGCTCCTGTGAGAAGAGTGGAGAAGTTGCAAGATAGTGAGAAAATGACAGAGTATAAGAGCATAGTGGAAGAAAGATTGGGAAGGTATGAGTTAGAGCAGATGGAAGGTGTGGAAGACGTATGTAAGATATTCACGGAAGAGATGGGCGCAGCATGTGAGGCGGTTTGTGGAGTGAGAAGGAGATGCAAGGGTGTACAAGGGACAACATGGTGGAATGATGAGGAGAAACGAGCTGTGGAACAAAAGAAGAAGGCATATAGTGAATGGCTAGCGAGTAGAGGTAGGGGAGAAGATGAGAGAGAGAAGAGAGAGGTATATGTGAGCAGGAGAAGGGAGGTGAAGAGATTGGCGAAGGAGAGTTAGAAGAAAGTGGATGAAGAGTTTGGGAGGAATCTGAGTGTGAAATGGAGGGAGAGTAAGAAATTGTTTTGAAAGGAGGTAAAGAAAGTAAGGCAGTGTGAAAGGGGAAATAGTAGGGGAGTGAAAGATAGGAATAATAGATTGTTGGTGGAGAAGAGGAAGAAATTGAGGAGATGGAAGGAGCACTTTGAGGATCTGTTGAATGTAGGGAGTGAGAGCAGTGAGAGTATAAGTGGTTGGGGAATGGCTGGGAGAAGAAGAGGTGAGAGAGGGGAGCAAGAGATCAGTAGGGCGGAAGTAGTGGAAGCGATGAAGAATATTAAGTTGGGAAAGGCCCCAGGAATTGATGGAGTGTGTGGTGAAATGCTTAGGTATGGGGGTGAGATTGTAGTGGAGAGGATATGGAAGTTGTGTAGATTGGCCTGGGAAGAGGGAAGGGTTCCAGAGAACTGAAAATCAGGTATAATTGTTCCTTTATACAAAGGAAAAGGGGAGAGAGAAGTATATGGTAACCATAAGGGTATTCGCCTTTTTAGTGTGACTGGAAAAAATTATGGTAGAATACTCATTGATAGGGTTAGGCATATAACGGAGAAGCTAGTTGGAGAAGAACAAGGGAGATATAGGAAGGGAAGAGGGTGTGTAGATCAGATATTTGTTCTAAGATGTTTAGTGGAGAAGTATCTAAAGAAAGGAAAGAAAGTGTATGCTGCCTTCATGGACTTGGAGAAGGCTTATGACGGAATAGATAGGCAAGGTATGTGGAAGGTATTAAGAATATATGGAGTGGAGGGGAAATTGTTGAGTGCTGTGAAAAGTATGTACAACGAAGGAGCTAGGGCTACGGTGTGAGTGGATGATGAGCTGAGTGAGTTCTTTGATCTCAATGTGGGACTGAAACAGGATTGTGTGATGTCTCCATGGCTGTTTAATATATACATGGATGGGGTTGTAAAGGAGGTGCAAAGTAGGGCACTGGATGTGGGGGAGGCTCTAATGAATGAGGGTGAGATGTGGAAGATTCCGGTGTTGCTGTTTGCTGATGATACAGTATTGTTGAATGAAGATGAATGGGAGTTGCAAGGTCTGATGAATGAATTTGGGAAGAGGAATCTGAAAGTTAATTTAAACAAGAGTAAAGTTATGGTGTTTGAGAGGAGTGAAGTCACAGAATGCACAGTGAGGTTGGATGGTGAGGATATGGAGAATGTGAGCGCATTCAAGTACTTGGGTAGTGTGATGAGTAAGGATGGAACTTTTGGGGATGAAGTGCTTGAAAGGGTACAGCAGGGAAGGAAGGTTGTTGGTTCACTGAAAGCAGTGATGAGAAATAGGGAGACGAATATGGAAGTTAAGAAGTCACTGCATGATAGTACTGCGATCGCTACACTGACGTACAGTATGGAAGCGCGGCATGGACCATGCCAGAGGAGAACAAGTCAAGAGTGACAGCAGTGGAAATGAGTTACTTGAGAGGAGCATGTGGAGTGACATGGAAGGACAGGTTGACGAATGAAGAAGTGAAGGAAAGTTGTGGGGTGGAAGTGGATGCGGTTGAGAAGATTAGGAGAAATACACTCAAGTGGTTTGGACATGTGGAGAGAATGGAGAATGAAAGACTGACTAAGAGGGTGTATGTAGGTGAGGTAAAGGAGGGGATAGGGAGGGGAAGACCGAGCATGAGGTGGAGGGATGGAGTTGAGAGGTATATGAGGGAGGGGGGAGTGAGTTGGGGGGAGGGTAGTCAAATGATGGGTGACAGAGCGACTTGGAGGCGTTTTGTCAGCGGCCAGCCTTTGCGGGATTATGGCGTCGGGTAATAGATAGATAGATAGACTTTCTTGTTGCTCCTAGTCATCTGTAATTCTTTTTTTCTTTACATAGAAGTAGCCTGCATTGGAGTACATAGGAAGTACAGACAACAGGAGGCCTGTTGGTTCATATCGTTATCAGTTAGAAAAAAATATATAATTTCTACTAAGATCTAACCAGCGTGTGTGAGAAGATGGACAAAAGGATATTACCAGCGGCGAAACTATGGATCAGCTAATACAACAGCTTATATATTATCATCTAATATACCATAGCACTAGCCATGTGTCTCTGTGTGTGTGTGTTTGTGTGAGTGTGTGTGTGTATTTTGGGGAGCCGAAACAACACATTCTAATCGCACCAAAGTTGGCATAAAAATCGCATAAAATTCGCTGAGGTGAAAAAACTTGGTCCCATCACGATTGAAAAACTTTTACTATACTTAATAAGCGATCAAATTTTGACCAAGAAACGCCGCTTCCGGCGCCCGGTCAGTTGCCGTGGCCGAGTGATTAATAACTGGGATTTGGGTTCGAACAACTTGGGTTCCATTCCCGAAGCGAGGTGAGGGCGCCTTTCTTCGGTACGGATGCATCCTGGTCCACCAAAATTGGCATGAAAATCGCAGAAATTCCCTGATGTCGAAAAACTTGGCCCCATCTCGATTGATGATTATTTTATTAGTGTTCAGAGCGAACAAAGTTTGGTTCGGAAAACATTTCATTCGGTACAGGGACTTTTAGAAATCGAGTCTACTCGGGCCCGAAGGCCCCACGACCAATTGTATTATCTCAGCATTTCAAGCTGAGCCACTTTGTATTTCACTAGAGTGTCGCTAAAAACTCTCCATATAGCCGACATTGAAAATTGCTTATTAGTCAGCTGATGCAGCAGCCGACATGCCAGATCAACTGAAATTTTCAAGCTGAACAACTTTGTATTTTCATAAGAACATCGCTGAGAGTTATCCAAAAGCAGATATTCCAACCTCCCTTGAAGGAGAAACAGAGAGAAGAAAAAAAGATCCCCAGGCGTACTACTTATAGACGTGTCAGTTTCGCCGCAGGTAAAAAGGAGAAGGCTATTCTCCACCCACTACACCATACAGCAAAACACACACACACACACACACACACACACACACACACACACACACACACACACACACACACACACACACACACACACACACACACACACACACACACACACACACACACACACACACACACACACACACACACACACACACACACACACACACACACACACACACACACACACACACACACACACACACACACACACACACACACACACACACACACACACACACACACACACACACACACACACACACACACACACACACACACACACACACACACACACACACACACACACACACACACACACACACACACACACACACACACACACACACACACACACACACACACACACACACACACACACACACACACACACACACACACACACACACACACACACACACACACACACACACACACACACACACACACACACACACACACACACACACACACACACACACACACACACACACACACACACACACACACACACACACACACACACACACACACACACACACACACACACACACACACACACACACACACACACACACACACACACACACACACACACACACACACACACACACACACACACACACACACACACACACACACACACACACACACACACGCACAACACCTCGCGCGTGCGGGAAATTTTGTAGAAGAGACAGAAGAGGAAGAGGAAAGATTATGCACTAAGTAATCTCTATTCAACAAATCTCATGCAATAAATAAATAAATAGGCACAGAATTTCTCATAATTAAACAATATTCTTTCACTGTTGGCATGCACATCAACTTGGAAATAAAAACCACTCATGTATAACCAGTAGTTTCGAAATATCAGGCAGAATTTTTAATATTCGTACAGTTCTTTGACTATTCTCATTACTAATCCAATACTGCTCAGTTACCGTCATTTTCAAAGGTATATTTCCCGTGATAGGTGGTTATGAAGAGAATGTGTGCAGAAGGCATGCCTGTGAGGTGAGGACTGCAGGGGATTGAGCGGTGAGAGAGTGAGAGTGTGGCCCACCATTCACATTTTAAAACATGCTACTGCTGTCTCGCTTCATGCCAGGAGTGATGTTATCTACCTATTAATCTATCTATCTAACTATTTATTTATCCACTTATTTATTTATTTTCTGGCATTTTGCTGTTTCTTGTGAAAAATAAGTAAATTTTTATGTAAAGACACTGAAATTAATTACCTGCTCCCTGCCCAAGCTATTCCTTCAAACAGCAGCGTATTTCTCTAACCACTTGACGACCACCAAGGATAAAGTTTCGAGTAGAAGTAGTAGTAGTAATAGTAGTAGTAGTAGCAGCAGCAGCAGCAGCAGCAGCAGCAGTAGTAGTAGTAGTAGTAGTAGTAGTAGTATTAGTAGTAGTAGTAGTAGTAAAAGTTGTTGTTGTTGTGGATCAGGTCGGCTCTCGAGAGGGGCTCCTTCACGTGGTGACACTGATATAACCGGGCGGTGGTACGCCTGGTTCTTCAGACGTCCTTCTTTTCCCTACCTATCCCCCAGAAAAAGGGTGATGAACTGCAAAAGGGTAGTTTAAGCCTGCAGTCCGCTGCGTTCACTCTGAGATGAGCCTGGGGTTCCACCTACGACTACTGCTGCAGTTGCCACGACTACTACTACTAGTACTACTACCACCAGGACAACAACAACAACAACAACAAGAACTACTACTACTACTACTACTACTACCACTCCCTCCACTATTTCTGGTACTATGATTTCCACCACCACCTCCTCCACTACCATAACCAATACTACTGCTGCCCCTGCTGCTCTTCTTGCTGCTGCTGCTGCTGCTGCTACTACTACTACTACTTTTTAGTGACCTCCATTCATTTGTAAATTATAAAGATCATCACCTTCCTAATATAATTCACCATATGAACTTGCAATATAAAGATTAACACTAGTTTTCACAGCCTCCAACTTCCACTCCACCTCCCCACTCCACCTCACTCACAGACACTTCTAGTCAGTCTCTCATTCCCCACACATAGCTACGAGAGAATATTCGTCTTTATTTTCTGGGAGGCGCCCATCATCCACTCAATGACCTAAGCTGTACACGTAACCTTACCCACGCATACGTTGATGATTACATCCTTCACCTTTCCATTCCTTTCCCGCAGCGTTCACCTAAGCAGTTACTTCAACAAATAAGGGGTAAGGTTATGGCACACCTAATGTCTGACTTGGCTCGTATCTCTGACTGGGGTAAAAATAATCTTGTTTTTAATGCATCAAAATCTCAGTTCTTACACCTATCAACCCAACAAAATCTTCCACAGGAGTATCCACTAATGTTTAATAATATCCAACTCAATCCTGCATCATCCTTAAGTATACTTGAGGTTTCATTCTCTCGGGATTTATCTTGGAAAGATCATATTACAACTCTTGTAAAATCTGCTTCCAAGAGATTAGCTGTGCTAAGCTGACTCCATACCTTCTTTACCCCTGCACAGTTGTTGACTTTATACACTGGTTTTATTCGTCCCTGTGTAGAGTACAACTCTCGTGCATGGGGAGGCTCCACACATACAGCTCTTCTCAACATGGTGGAGTCAGAGGCTTTTCATCTCATTAACTCTCCTCCTCTTACTGACTTCCTTCAACCTCTGTTTCTTCGCCGCACTGCTGCATCTTTATCTCTTTTCCATCGTTATTTCAATCGTCACTGCTCCTCTAAACTGCCTGCTTGCATCCCTCCGCCTCTACAACGGGCGCGTAACACCCGTCTAGCAACTAACTCACCCTTTTTCTGTCCAACTCACTAATGCAGGAGTTAACCGTTGCTCCAAGTCCTTCATTTATGCAATAGGCCAACTCTTTAAATGTCTCCATCTGTCTGTATTTCCTACTTCCTATGATCTCCAGCCTTTCAATTGCAGTGTATCCAGGAATCACGAAATGCATGGATCTTGAATTTGGCTCTGTATTGTATTGTTTTTGTTCTTTTTCTTGGAATGAACGGTTTTGCAGGGTCCTGGTCTTTGGTTCCTTCTTCCTTGCATAAAAAAAATCGATGTAGTGTTGATTTCAGTTTTTTTTTTAATCTATATATGCAGGAGAGACAAGGGGGGGTTAAAATCTTCCTTTCTATCCTTCTCTAACTTCATAAATAAATATTAAGTTACAATACAAAAATTATAGCAGGTTATAATTATTTTTTCTGCGGGAAATTCAAGGAAAGGAGTATAAAATCTTCCCTCGTCAAGTTCATCCTGTAAAACCATGAGTCCAAAATCTTCCCTTGTCTAGTTCATCCTGTAAAACCATGAGTACAAAATATTCCCTTGTTTTGATCATCCTGAAATACCATATCTAAGTTACGACGGGGAATCGATGGTAAATGTGTCTGAAAATCAATGCAAGAAATCATTTACTACGCTGAGTGGGAGCCATATCTAAATGGCACCTGGTGGTCTAGTGGGTTAAGCTGCTCCAATTAAGTAAACATAGAAGGGATGGTTGGGGTTTACTGCTGACATAATGCCACTCAGAGGCTGATCAAGTTTGCCTTAAATATTGGAACCTAATAGCCTAACCTGGTGTTACGTCCCCGTCCCACTCTGCCACAGGCTCCAACAGCAGTAGTTCAGTATAGGAAAGACGTTGCCCAGTGAACTGTTCATCCTAGAGGAAGTTTTTCGGTTTACAATACACAAGATCAACCCAGGCGTCGTAAATAAACACTGGCTTCTTAAGCTCACCGTCTTTTTTTTTTTTCTAAATAACTACACTTAACGCTCACCAACTTCACTGTTTTCCCTAGTACCGAAGATATACAAACTTCATTAACTGTACTGACACTTAATGCTTGCCAGCAACATTTCACTATTTTTACAAGTACGGAAGATTTTGAGTTTTCAATAATTCCACTGACCATGGACTGACACTGCACTACACTCAAACTGAAAAATGTCAAACTGTTCTAGTCTCTTCCCCATCCTTATATAAGCTTCCTATATTCTAGAGTGATGTAAACTTCTACAGAGTTCTAGCGCATTTGCAATGGAGCAACAAATATAACAATTACCAACTCGGAGACATCCAGAAATGCCAGAGTTTTCTTACATAACACTCTAATTTACTTAGCAAACAAACCGAAATAAAAGTACACAATTTAACAATCACGTAAATAAAGCATTAAAGAAAAAAAAAAGAATAAAAATTCATGTACGACTTACAAAATAACCACACCCACAAACATCAGGCTGACTGGCAACTCTAACTCGTAACGGAACTACGAGAAACATCGGGAATTCTCCAGAACAATCTAACTAGCAATCCACCTTAACACTACCCCCTCCCTAGTCCTTTGTCGTCCCGACATAACTACACAATGTATACTAACATAAACCTTAATCCTACCGAAACATCTAACTATACACAAAACAATCCTTCAACTTATCAGGTCTTCTTCTATGCCGTTTCCAACAAAGTCCCTGCTCCTCTACACAGTCCACTCCTCCTGGAATGTCTTGATCCTCTTCCTAATGCACTTCTTTCGTTGGGAAACTGTCACCATCCTCTTGTACTTCAGTTCCTTGGTCCTTCTCAACATTCTCGGCTGCAAGTGAGCACGATTCCACGGAGATGTCCAAGCTGTACTGTCCTGGCCCATTGTACTGCCACAGACGATTCACTTGTACCACCTTTGGGCGAGATTTCCTGCCTTCCCGATCCGGTACGTTATGTCTGATAGGCGGTTCAGCACAATGTAAGGCCCGTCCCACGGGCTCTGCAGCTTCGGTGACTGTCCTTTCTTCAGCTGAGGATTGTATAACCAAACTCACTTGCCTTGGCATCATACTTGCACTTCATCACCTCTCTTGAAAACTTAAGGGCTCCTTGCACTTGATGATGTACCTCAGCTAGCCTTTCCTGAAGATGCCTCGCATTGCTGGATGTGTCTGTAGGCAGCTCTTCACCCGGTGGTTTTCTCATTATCAAGTCAACAGGTAGGCATAACTAGTGGCTCAACATCAGTTTTGAAGGGGTGTAGCCAGTAGACTCATGGGATGCAGACCGATATGCCCTCAGCCTGGTCCCATTCCGTTTGCCCCTCTACGCAGTACTTGGCCAGTACTTGTGCCAGGGTCCAGTTGAATTTCTCCACCATCCTATCTGACTGTGGCCTTAGTGGGGTTGCCCTAGTTTTCTTGATCCTCAGTAACTTGCAGTACTCACGAAATACAGCACTCTCGAAGTTTCTGCCCGGGTCTGAATTTAGCTCCTGTGGCATCCCAAAATGACAGAACTGGTCAAACAACACCTGAGCAACAGTCGCAGCCTCATGATCAGCAATTGCATAGGCTTCTGGCCACTTTGTGAAGTAGTCCATGGTGACACATATATACTGGTTTCCTCTGTCAGTGAGTGGCAGAAGCCCAGCAATGTCCACCATTACTCTTTCCATCAGTGCATCCACCCGGTATTGTTGGAGAGGGGCGCAACCACGTTTCTTGGGTCCCTTCTTGGCACAGCACGCATCACAGGCCCAACGCCACTCGTTAACATCCTGAAGTATGCCAGTCCAGTAGAACCTCTGTTGCAGCGGATGTAGAGTTTTCTTCACTCCCAGGTGCCCACTGGTATCTGGTTATGGGACTCATCCAAGATCTCGGACTTCATTTCCTTTGGAGCCACCAGTTGCCAATCCTTGCAGAGGCCATCAGGTGTCACCCACTGATGCTCCAGTAGTCCGTTGTTCAAACGTAGAAGGTCCCATTGACTCCAGTAGCTCCTGGTCACAGGATGGAACCGGAAAACTTTTTCCTATGATAGTCACACTGTACTCTGCTGCAGCCGCTCTAGCACTGGTTGTAAATCTGCATCCTCCATCTGCATCCCCTTCAGACCTTCTTCATCTGATGCTGGCCCTGTCACTGCAGCATGGCTGCATTTCTTATTATGATCTTTTTTAGTACTGTACATTGTCGGCACTCTGGGTCACAAGGCCGACGGCTCAGGCTGTCAGCATTGCCATGTACCTTCCCAGGACGGTGCTGCACCTCATAATTGTGTTGGTCTAGCTTCCCAAGCCACTGTGCCAGCTGTCCTTTTGGATTCTTTAACGTCTTCAGCCACGTGAGTGCTGCATGGTTGGTCCTAATGATGAAGTAGGACCCATACAAGTAGGGATGGAAGAAATCAAGGCTGTTCATCACTGCCAAGAGCCCCTTATGGGTCACACAGTAATTCTGCTCCGATGGGCTGAGCTTCTTTCTGTAATACGCCACCACATACTCCTTGTCATTCTTCTTCTGTGACAGGACTCCACCAATACTTTGGTCACCAGCATCACAGTCCAGGATGAATGGCTGACTCTGACCTGGGTACGATAACACTGGGAGCTTGCCATCACATACTTCAGTTCATCAAAGACCTTCTGAGTCATTGCTGTCAACATATAGTTCTGCCTCTTCCCCAACAACTAATGCAGAGGTGCAACTATCCTTGCAAAGTCCTTGACAAAACACCTGTAGTAAGTATACAAACACAGGAAACTCCGTAACTCCTTCACACAAGTTGGAACCGGCCAATTTTTCACACTTGCCACCTTCTCTGGATCAGTACAGACTCTGCCTTCGTCTACAATGTGTCCCATATACTTCACTTCCTTCTAGGACAAGTATTGCAGCACTTCTTGTGGTTCAGCTTGAGGTGCACTGTCTGAATCATGTAGAGCACTTCTGGCAGCCTCTCTAATTTCTGGTCAAAAGTCCGTCCAAACACAGTTACATTGTCCAGGCAGATGAGAGCTGTCTGTCAGTGCAGGCCTTTCAGTACACGATCCATGAGGCACTCAAAAGTAGCTGGGACATTGCATAGGCCAAAAGGCATCAATTTAAACTGCCATCAACCCCGCCCATACGAAAAGGCTGTTTTCTCCTTGTCCTTCTCTGCAGCCTTGACCTGGTGGCATCCTGCCTTCATGTCAAGGTTGGAGAACCACTTGCCACCTGATAGAGCATCCAGGGTGACATCAGTTCTTGGCAAGGAGTATGCATCTTTCACTGTCAGTTCTTTCAGGGCTCAATAATGTACACATCACCTTACTGAGCCATCCTTCTTTCTTACCAGAACCACTGCTGATGCCCAAGGACTGCTGGACTTTTCTATCACTCCTTGACGTTGGAGATTCTCCATCATCTTCTCCATTTCTTACTGTTGGGCAGGCGCCATCCTCCACGCTGGCTGTTTAGTTGGGCAGTGATACCTGGTGTCTACAATGCTCCACCAGATCAGTGTACCCCAGGTCTAGGTTTCTGGTGGAAAAGACAAAAGCAAACTTTGTTAACAGCTGCCTCAACTTCAGAAGTTGTGAGTCAGCCAGGCATTGGCAACTCCTTGAAAATAGGTCTTGTAAGTGATCTGGCAGATACCCATCTTCTTTTACTACACTTCTTTTACAGGCCTTCCCCTGATGTCACTCACTGTCCTCTGGCTGGCACAGTCCCACAATTTCTCCCATGTTAATCATCTGTGGCTCATGGGAGAAACTGACCACCACAACTGGCACTTCACTTGGACCTGTTTTCACCACAGTTCTCCCCACCATCAATCTGGCCTTCTTGCACCGTACATCAGGCTCCAGCACCCCTAGACAGGTGTAAAAAAAAAGCCACTAACCTTGCACTGAAGCAATAGTTCTGATCTTGGGGGTATGATTGTACTGTAGTGCAGAACGTCCTCACCTCGCCACCAGATCTGGTATATTTCACTGCCGTAACAAGAACCGACCTTCCCCTTACCTTCAGCTTCATGGAGCAGAAGTCCAGCTCACATCCCATGGACATCAGAGAGTCTAGACCAAGAACTCCATCTCGACTACATATAATGGAAAGCTTGGCCTCTCGCCCTGCCACTTCAGTCTGGACATTCAAGGATCCCCTCAGTTCTGGGCAGTGCCCAGTTACGCCACACAATTATTCTGATGACTCAGGCAGATACCGATGATGTAACACATCAGGCTTCACAAAAGTCTGCTCTGAGGCTGAATCAATCACCAGGGAACACTTCTTTCCATCTATTCTTCCAACTACTTGCACACTGTCGATTGCAGTTCTCTTGCATTTTCTCGGTAATGGGGCTACATGGGAAAAGCCAGCTGGTGGTTACCCCTTAAAGGCCGATTCACACGACCCATTTTGGTTCTGACAGGCTGTCCAGTGACTAGACGCCGTCGAGATTTCTTACATGCATTCTAATATAACTGCTCACATGACCCATCAAGCTGACAGCAGCAGAAATCCGTTAGCCAACCGTCATGTCACGGATATCTTCTCCAGAAATCCTACCGGCTAACTGGTGACTTCACGCTGGCCTGACGGGTTGATGATGGCTCATATGAACGAGGACACAGCGTACCCATCCATTCCATGACTCGCTGTTACAGCCTAGCCCATGTAGAAAACACACAGTACATTGTATGGCATCATGGACAAAGTAAAAAATTTTGAAGCAAAGAATAAATTGTTTACTGTAAGGTTCATAATTTATAGTTTGCATTTCGAAAAATCTATTATATAAATAAATTTCATGGTTATTTAGATCACTGGTAAAAGATTGTGTTTTGTGATGTAACATTTTTTTTTTTAGATGAGAACGAGAAGTAACAACATTGAGCTTACTTAAGGTTATATAATTTGTACTTTGATATTTTTTATATCAGTAAAATGCATGCAATATGTACAGCTTCTTTTTATTTCCTTAAGCAGACTGGTAGTCTTTCTTTTGGAGGTATTGCTTATCAGCAGTCTGTGTTCATCTTTGTCAAATCCACTTCGATTTTATTGTAGTAAACAACCAAACTTAGCCTTGGACATTCTGAAGTACTGGTAGAATTGTACCTCATCATCTGCCAGTTCTTTATACAGGGTCCAGAATTCTCCCTCGAACTTTCTCTTTTTCAGTGACTGGTGTACCCATTTCTTTTTCAGTGACTGGTGTACCCATAACCTTTTCCTCTTTTCATGAACTTTTTCTTCCTCCTCTTCTAATAGTAGAGCAATTGTCGCCGAATTCCTTAGAGACCGACCGACCATGATCCTTATGCAGCAATGAGCACACACTGAATGACGATGCTGGGCGGACTGGAATGCGTCATGTGAATACATAACATTCTGATGGCATCAAGCAGGCGGACTGCTTGTCGCAACCAAAATGAGTCGTGTGAATCGGCCTTAACCCAGCACCTCCCGGCAGATTTTTCACTAACGACCCTCCCTCCAATTCCGGCAGATTTTCGATTTTTTTTTTTTTTGGGGGGGGGCTCAAACCTCCACTTTTTATGAGAAACATTGGAAAATTCCAAAAAAAGTGCTCACCTGATCTTATAAATCCATTATATAGGTGTCCCTCTGAACACCTTATACCGTCTTCTCTTGTGCCATGCTGCTGCTGTCACGTTTCCTTTGGTAGAGGTAACTATTGCAAACCACTCAGTATTGGTAGATATTTGTTCATTTGGTACAAAAATGTGTGCAATATACGAATATATTGGTTTTCACACAATAATATAGGCAATATAAGTGTTGTTTCACCCATCAAACACTTCAACATACCGCACCTACCGTGGCAACTTTACCTCCTCATAACTTCTGCTCATTTCTGCCTCTGGCATAATGTAATCTTTATCCTCCACACCATCATCGATTGGAGAATCACTCTCGCCTGTGAAGGCACCAAGAGGGGCTTGAATTTCATCGTCGGAGAGACATGTCTTTACTGGCCAGGTCACTGCTAACAGGTGAGTTGCTGAGATAATGGTATGCAGAGGTCACACGGGGTCACACAGTGTCACCATGTGGCGGCTGGTAGAGGAAGGTCTCCCAAACATGCCTACCAAAAGTCACCCGCAAAACTTGAAAAATGTGCAAATGACGGACCTTGCAATTGCAGAACGTACTGGTACATTGTCGTGTCTCAGTGTGAAAAATAAGTTGTGACGTACCCATAAGTAGACGGTATGGAGCAGGTTAACATCATCCTCCACTAGTTCTCCGCTTCTTTCTGGTCTTCTGCAGCCTTCTTCTTATCCTCTTTTTTCTTAACTGAAGTGTCCCACTTCACTACATGTCCAACGCGCCTTTCTTACAACTGACTCCACAACTTCTTTACCCCTGAACAGTTGTTGACTTTATACACGGGTTTTATTTGCCCCTACATAGAATACAACTCTCATGTGCAGGGAGACTCCCCTCATACAGCTCTTCTCAACAGTGTGGAGTCAAAGGCTTTTTGTCTCATTAACTCTCCTCTGCCTGGCTCCCTTCAACCTCTGTCTCGTTGACACACTGTTGCCTCTTTATCTTTTCTCTATCGTTACTTCAATGGTCACTCCTCCTTTGAATTGTCTGCTTGCACTCCTCCACTTGTATGACGGTTGCGTAGCACCTGTCTAGCAACTAACTCTCATCCCTTTTCTGTCCAATTATCTAATGCAAGAGTTAACCGTTACTCCCAGTCCTTCATTTATGCAACGGGTCATCTCTGGAACTGTCGCCCTCTGTGTGTATTTCCTACTTCCTAAGATTTCCAGTCTTTCAAACGCAGTGTCTCCAGGCATCTCGAAATGAACAGATCTTGAATTTGGCTCTTTTTTGTATCATTTTTTTTTCTTGGAGGAACTGTTTTGCAGGCTGCTAGCCTTTTGTTGCTTCTTCCTCACATAAAGAAAAAAAAAGTAGATTTCCTTGCACTCCTCTCTTCTTGTTCCTTCTTCCATTTGTGACAATCGTCCTTCTTGTCTCTTGGCATCCCACGGAGCCAGCAAACTCTTCCGGTCTTTTGCTCCCTCTTCCACTTGTAGCAGTCCTCTTTCCTGTCCTGTCTTTTGACAATACCAGCAACTTCCTTCAAATTTTTCCACTTCACGTACCTGCCTCTTTCTTGCCTTGAATCCTGCACTACGGCCTGCCTGAAAAGTGGACTTACTGGACCTGACATAGGACTCAAATTCTAGAGCTCTAGCTAGTGTTTCTCACATGTTTCTTGGTTGTGCCTGCTTCATTTGCACTTTCAACTCTGCACTATCAAGAGCATCGTTGAACTGGTTCCGCAGATGAATAGCTAACAGGTTAGGTGCTGCTCCAGGGTATGCCTTGTATGCCATACTTTCTAAGTCATGAGCAAGCTGATGTAAGGATTCTCCTCGAACCCATACACGGCTCCAGAATATTGCTCTGTAAACCTCAGTCTGGTACATGGTTCCATGTCTGTGCTCCAGTATTTCTACTAAGGACTGGTAACTGCTTCTCTCCTCTACTGACATCTGGTCCAGAATTTCCATTGTGGCACCCTTAAGGCTAGTAGTAAGCTGCACTGCGCTCTCCCTATCATCCCAGCCATTCTAATCAGCAAGTAATTCAAACTGTGCACAGTAAGCTCCCCAAGATACTCTATCATCAAATTCCTGAGAATTCTTTATAATTGGACCTCCATTATAGCCATGCACTTGACTGGTTTGGGGCCTAAAAACTGGGGCATCATAATTAAGTCCAGGACTTAGAGCTTCTGCATTCTGATTATTCAACCCTGTAATGCTGCCTGTAGATGCTTGGGATTCGTCAAGATTCACCACACTGTCTATTTTTTTCATATGCTCCCTGCACGCAAACCTGAGGCTCAGCATTGCAATGTTTCTCTACAGCCTCAGTTCTCTCTCTTATTATCTTCAGTGGCCATCTACATGCTTCAACTGGTTGTTTACATGCTGTTTACACTCCATCACATTATTGCTTACCTCATACTTCTAACCCAGCATATACTTCTTCCTTCAAGTAATGTTGTTCTTCTTTCATTTCCCCCATGAAAACATCTAGCTGTCCTTGCATTCCTCAGTTGTAATTCCGTCTGTTGCTCCTGTAATGCCTCTTGAAGCTCTTCATATCGGTCTTCACTTTGTGCCTCTAGCAGTTCACTCTGTGCTTGCAACTGTTCCTTGATTTCTTTCTTGAGCTCTTTCTGTTCTTCACTTTGGGCCTCTAATTGTTCTTTCAGTTCTGCATTTTGTGCCTGTAATTGTTCTTTGATTTCTTTCTGTCCTTCATCCTGTGCTTGTAATAGCTTTATAATTGCAGCCAGTGATGTCTCTACTTATTTAGCTTGTCCTCTTGTCTGTACACGTTCTGCCTCCATGACGACGGTTTGACTCACTGCAGCACTTTCTAATCATCCACACTCCTGACACCACTGTTATGTTCCCGTCCCACACTGCCACAGGCTCCAACAGTAGTAGTTCAGTGTAGGAAGGACGTTGCCCAGTGGGCTGTTCTTCCTAGAGGCAGCCTTTCGGTGTACAGTACACAAGATCACCCCAGGCGTCGTAAATAAATGCTGGATTCTTAAGCTCACTGTCATTATTTTCTAAATAATTACACTTAATGCCTGCCGACTTCACTTCACTGTTTTCACAAGTATCGAAGATATACAAACTTCACTACGGTGCTACTACTATAAACTGGCGGCTAGGGTGGGGCACAAACCTGGGTACAGTGATGCCACATTTTCCATACCCGCAATGCCCCTTCCCCCCTATTGGATCCCATAGAAATAAACGTAGTGGGGGTTCTCAGTTTATTGTTAGCCTGAGTGTAGCCGGGACAGAACTGGCCTAGGTCTTGCTAGACTTCTCTATATATCTCTAGCTATCCTAGATGATGACACCATGACAGTGCCCTCTAGTGGCCTAACCACAGCAGTGCACTCTAGTGTCCTGCTAAGCTACTACACTTCACCCCCCTTAAAGCAAATCCCACAACCAAACAACATAAAATCCTATAATCACATAGGTACAATGACAACCAAACATAAAGCCCTATAATCATATAGGTACAATAAATAACAATATATATAAGCATCCACCAATAGTTGGCTTGACAACTACAAATTTTAACCTTGCACCCCCCCTAACATAAGTATATACACAATAACTAATAAACATATGTAATAATAGTCCCTACAATTTACATCACAGCTGTATATCTTTCAGGAGGTTTCCTTTCTCTTGTTGACCGTCGTACTAGAGTTTTGGGTGATTCTACTTCATGAAATGTCGATGTTCTTGCCTCCTCTCTAGAAGACTCAGAGGCTGTCGATAACCGCTGTCGAGTCGATCTAGCCCCATGCTCTAATTCTTTCACAGATGTTTTCATCCCCATGCTGGCTGCCCCTGTGCTTAGACGTTCGTCCGACTGTAGTGTCCTCTCCTGTTGCCTCCCCAGCTCTGACACCTTTGCCCGGTGCTCCGGAGATCCCTTATCCATCTCTACAGCAGGCGGGTGTGGTTCCCCCTGCCCCACCGGTACATCTGTTACTAGTGTAGAGGGTGTGTCAGTTAATATAGGTGATTGCTGCCATCCACTGTCATTGGCCTTGCTCACAAGAATTGTTTGGTCGGCATGGCGTGACCATAAAATATCTCCCCCTACATCCACCTCATATGAAACCGGTCCAGTCTGCGATATTATCCTACCTTTCCTCCATTTAGGTCCAGAATAACTGCGAGCCCAGACTATATCATTCACTGCAAACCTCCTTACTGGACGACCTGTTCCCTGTTTTTCTATCCTCTCCATCACCCTGCTCTCCTCATTTGGTAAAAGAAGATCCAGTCTTGATCTAATGTTCCTACCCAACAACGACTCTGCTGGGGTCTTGCCTGTTGTTGTCTGGGGGGTAGAACGATAAGTCAACAAAAACTTTAATAATTTCCTCTCAAGAGATCCTCCCTCCTTACTCATAGATTTTAAGCCCTCTTTCACCGTTCTTACTGCCCGTTCTGCCAACCCATTACTGGAAGGGTGATATGGAGCCGTCCTGATATGTCTGATACCATGTCTGCGTAAAAATGATGCCATCTCCCCCGCTGTAAACTGAGGCCCATTATCTGTGCACAACTGTAAAGGCAGACAAACCTAGCAAACATTATCCCTAATTCATACATAGTTTTCGCTACCGTTGTAGATTTTAATGGAATAGCCTCAATCCACTTTGAATAGCTATCAACCACAATCAACAGCATCATTCCATTTATGGGCCCTGCGAAGTCTGCATGAAGTCTTTGCCATGGTCCACTAGTCCTTTCCCACGGATGCAAGGCAGATTGTGGCGGCGATGTCCGCTTCTCCATACAGCCATGACAATCCTTCACCATCTCCTCCAGCTTTCTGTCTATTCCTGGCCACCAAACATACCGTCTCGCTAGCTGCTTCATCCGCACACAACCTGTATGTCCTGTATGTAATTCCCCCTTAACCTTATTCCTAAGTGCTACTGGAACCACTACTCTACCACGCCACATAATGCAATCCCCCTCCGTGGAAAACTCATCACATCTCGACCTGAAAACAGCAACCTCTTTATCTCCTTCCATCCATTTCCCTGATCGCAATGCTGACAACACCTTCCCTAACACTGGGTCTCGTCGTGTTGCTGTTGCTATCTCACTGGCTGTCACTCCAGGTCCCTCGTCTAAGAACAACACATTACTTACTCTGGCCTCTTCCTCTACAAACCCTGCATCTACATCGATGATACCTGGCAAAGGTAATCTGGAAAGCGCATCTGCAACCACCATATCCCTAGAACGTCGTAACTCCACCTCGTACCTGTAGGCTGCCAGCTGCAAGGCATATCTCTGCATCCGTGCTGCTCCCAAAGCTGGCATCTCTCTGTCCGGGTTTAAGATACGAGATAAAGCTTTGTTGTCTGTTACCAAAGTAAACTTACGGCCATAACAATATTGATGAAATCTTCGTACCCCATATGATACTGCTAGCGCCTCCTTCTCAACAATCAGATATTTCTGCTCTGTTGGAGTTAGAGTTCTAGATGCATAGGCTACTGGTCTCTCTAACCCTCCGGGCACAACATGCACCAATGCAGCACCAATACCCACTTCACTCGCATCTGTCATTAATTTTAGTGGCAAATTAGGACCATATCTCATTAACACCAGGTTACCTGCCAACATCTTTTTTACCCTGTTCAGTGCCTCCTCGCACTTTTTTGACCACTCCCACTTCACACCTTTACGTAGTAAATTGTACAAGGGAGAGAGTGTGGTGGCCAGGTGCGGTAACAGACGTGAATAATAACCTATGGCCCCCAATAAACTGCGTAGGGAAGACACATCTGTTGGTTCAGGTAACAGTCTCACCGCCTCGGTTTTCTCCGGGACTGGTTTAAGCTCTGTACCCGAAACTATCCAACCCAGGTATTGTACCTCCCGTAGGTTAAACTCACGTTTAGACTGTTTAAGCCGGACATCGTTGTCACCCAACCTTCTCAAAACTTTATCCAAGTTTCGGAGTAAATCCTGCTTATCCTGTCCCATTACTAGCAAATCGTCCAAATAAGCCACACATTCAGGTAAATCCTCCAATATTCTATCCATTGCTGCTTGGAAAATATCTGTACAATATGATAATCCGAAAGGCAACCTATTCATCCGTAATAACCCCCTATGAGTAGATACCGTTGTTAAACCCTTTGAATCCTCACTTAGTTCCATCTGCAAGTATGCATCTTTCAAATCTAACTTAGCAAACCTCTTCCCTTTAATTCTTGCAAACAGCTCCTCTGGAGTTGGCAAGGGGTGTTTTACAATATCCAATTCAGGGTTCACTGTAATACGATAATCGGCTGCTAGCCTTACCTTTCCGTCCGGTTTAGGAACAACTACTAATGGTGTCGCCCACCCGCTGCTGTGATCTGTTTCCACTGGTTCAGCTATCCCTTCCTTCACCCACCTATCTAGTTCCTGATCCACTAGCGGATACAAAGCATGAGGAACTGGTCTGGCCCTTTTCCAAACTGGACGAGCTCCTTCCTTCAGCTTGAGATGTGCTTTGATAGGCATACGTCCCAAACTTTGTGAAAAGACCCTGGCATGGCTGTCCAATAATTTATCTAATTCCGACAGCTCCCCCTCAGAGTGTTTAATGGCAATCTTCGCCAGCATCTCTTCCCAATCTAACTTTAAGACTGCCAACCAATCACGTCCCAACAGCGGTGGTCCCTCTCCTTGGATGACGGTAATGGACAAAATCTCCACCTGATTGTTCAGTTTCACCTCAACACTCGCCTCACCACACACCTGTAAATCCTCTCCTGTGTAGGTAACTAACCGTCGTTTTGATGTGTGGAGTTTGGGTCTTCTATTCAACTTTTTCCATTGCTTCTCACTAATTACCGTCGTACTTGCCCCTGTGTCCACTTCCATGCAAATCACGCTGCCCTGCACTTGCAAATCCACTGTAAGCGGTGGTTTCCTTTTTGCTGTATGGTTTTTGTCAGGTAACTGTAAAATCCCAAACAGCTCCCCGTCAACCGCTTCATCTTCCTGTTCACATTGTTCTTCATCCAGATTGTTCACTAGTGTCTTGGTTCCGCACATTCTTCGAATATGCCTTTTACACCTAAAACATATTGCATTTCGAAATGAGCACAGTGTCGCACCATGCCCCTCCCTGCCGCACCGTGAACATCTAGTTTCCTTCCATCGGGCATCCCTGGATACCGCTGTCTTGTCTGGTTGGTACTTACTTTGTCCCAATCCTCTTAAGGATGACGCAGACCCTACCCGGTTTACATTTTCTCTGCTTTGTCCAGATAGCACCTGTGCATCAGTTGAAGCGGCTTCGTAAGATAGCGCCATTTTATATGCTCTTTCCCAAGTTAGGTCATCTCCTTCCTGCAGTAACTTACGTTGGAGCTGTTCACTAGACACTCCACACACAAACCTGTCTCTCAAGTGTTCCTGCCAATTTGCACCGAAGTTACAACGTGATGCTAGTCTCTTAAGCTCTGCCACATATTTGCTGATGGTCTGATTCTCCTTTTGTTTTTCAGAGTTGAATTTGTACCTCGCCACCACGACAGAAACTTTTGGAGCATAATGCTGTGTAGCGAGGTTGATCAACTGAGCCAGTGTTTTCGAGGAAGGTTTATCAGGGGCACAAACATTCCTCAGTAGTTGGTACACTGCCGGACCACACACAGTGAGAAATAACGCCCTTTTTCGCTTATCCTCGGTGATATTGTTGGCTTCTAGGAACTGCTCAAACCGCTCAGTGTAGGTTTCAAAGTCTTCCCCTTCTTCGGATGCTTCTACAGCCCCAACGGCAGCTGACCCAGCAATTGTCCCACTGTTTAACTACACTCTGGATCCCATCCTCGTCGCCATGTATTGGATCCCATAGAAATACACGTAGTGGGGGTTCTCAGTTTATTGTTAGCCTGAGTGTAGCCGGGCCTTTTTTTTTTTTTTTTTTTTTTTTTTTTTTTTCCAATCGACCATTGAGGCCGGAGCCTCTGGTCATTAAGGCAAATATATATATGTATATATATTGATACATATATACATATATATACAAACATATATATATACATACATACATACATACACACATCCATGCATATGAACATACACACTTTCATGCACACGTACATATATATATAATAATTTTTATTTTATTATTTTTTTGCAGTTTTATTTTTATTATTTTTATTTATTTTTTATATTTTTAACCTTATATTACTTATAAACAAAATACCTAATTTAAAGACCCTAAAACTAACCACCTAACAGACAAATCGCTAACCTATACTAAATCCTAAGAGACAAATAACTAGGCCTACACTAATATTCAAAAAGCCTCGACCAAGAGAACACCATCGACTGCAGATATGTAATGCCTTTCTACATTACATACCTGCACTCATCACCTGATGACTGTCAGTCGAGGCACAACCTAATATATGGGACATCAATATATGAAAGGGAACCAGACGAGTCAGGAACATTTCCATATACGTCAGCTGTCGTCCCTAATTAGAATAACTTAAGCAAGATAATATAATGTATTTACATAATTTGTACAAAAATTGAAGAACCTCGCCCAGCAGACTACCATCGACTGCAAGTACCCAATACCTTCCTATATTGCACACTTGCACTCATCAGCTGGTGAGTGTCAGGCGAGGTACTTGGCTTAATGTAGGGGACATCTATATTAGAAATAGATCGGTGGGAGGAGGAACTATTTAAAATATGTCAACTGTCAACCCTAATTAATATTACAATATATACATATTTACTGTTCATAAAAACCATAACCACACAGTAAAAAAGTCACATCACTCTGATCAGTCCGGTCTCTCTCAAGAAAGCCATCAATTTATCAGTCATAACAATGTCCCCATCACCCAGGATAGTGGAAAGGGTGAAGGGGACGTCTGCTGCGCCGCAGTAATTTATAAGTGAAGCGCGTTCACGAATAAATCGCCGACAGCGCAGGATGATATGACTGATAGATAACACCGCATTACAGATGTCACAGTGCGGTGGGAAGCGTCTTTCCATATATGGTTTTATGTGGGTTAAAATGGTGGCATTAAGCCGTAGCCGTGCCAACACTTTTACTTCTAGGCGACTGGGACGGTTGGCAGTGTCCCAGTCGCCCAGGTACAGCTTACAAGTTGGAATATTTAGTCTGGTCCACTGACCTTGCCACAGAAGATTTATTGATTTCTTTCCGAGAGATAGACTCGACCGTAGATCACGAGGAACGTCCCAAGTCTCCTCGAGCTCCACAGCCGACTTTGCAAGTAAGTCAGCCTGCTCATTGCCGTAGATACGACAATGACCAGGCACCCAGATCAGCGTGAATGACTTGTTGCATGAATGCAACTTATTAACGATGCGGCCCTGGATCTCATGAGAGTCCGTAGTGCAAGATGCAATTGCCTGAAGGGCTGATTTTGAATCTGAAAATATGACAAATGAGTCATGCCTAGAGTTGAGAGCATAGTCTATGGCTTTGTCAATAGCAAAAAGTTCTGAAGTAAACACAGATATATGAGTCGGCAACCGATACCTGAGGGCACATTCAGTCGACCACACACTTGCACCCACACATTCACTCGACTTGGAGCCGTCGGTGTACAATTGATGGGACCCCAAGTGACGAACAATGATGTTACGAAACAAGTGGTGGACCTCCGCCTCCGGCGCCTTGGCCTTTGGTGCTGGAAGCCATGTGACATCGACTGTAAAGCCGGGTGGCTCCCAAGGCGCTATATTTTTAAGCACCAACTTGTCACAATCACTGGGGTCCACATCAAGCTCCTGAGTCAGTAAGTGGAGGCGTGCGGCAAGTGGCCGACGCACCCCCCGCAGAAGGTGGTGGTATTGACGCAGGGGGGTACAGGCCACATTGCCGATATTACTTTTCCTTAATGTTCGTAGTCCATACGAAAATGCCAGGTGGTCACGGCGAATACGGAGGGGAGGCACATTCGCCTCCACTTCCATACGAGCTACACGGGTACACCGGACAGCTCCAAGACACATTCGCAAACATTTATTCTGCAATACATCCAATCCTTTCAGAGTGGCATCGGATGCCGAGCCATACACCTGTGCGCCATAGTCTAGCTTCGATCGAATAAGGGACTTATACACCATTAATAAAGATTTTCTGTCGGCACCCCAGGTAGTACCCGCTAGGTACTTGAGGACATGTAACGGTTTATCACAACGAGCAAGCAAAGTATTAACGTGAAGTTTAAAATTCATTCTACGATCAAAATGTATTCCTAAAAATTTTAGAGAGTTTTGAAAAGGTACTGCCTGATTATCCAAAGCTAAGCACAAATTAGGTACGTTACGATTAGTGAAAACTATAGCGGCACACTTACGGACGGAAAACTTAAATCCCCACTACAAGGCCCATTGGTGGACGGAGTCAAGGGCTGCTTGAATCCGCCCAGCCGAAAATTGTGCATTACGGGAAGAGTGCCATATTGCACAATCGTCAACATAGAGCGAGTATTTAAGATTCCTCGGGATGGGAGCTGATGACAGAATATCATTGATCATAATACTAAATAAGGTAGGGCTAAGCACACTTCCCTGCGGCACCCCGTTTTCCTGGATAAATATATCCGATGTTACGTTACGGGGCAATTTGACAGAGAAAGTTCTGTCCCTTAAGAAATTTGAAATAAAAACAGGCAAATTTCCTCTTAAACCATAAGCATAGAGCTTCATTAGTATACCGTGTCGCCAGGTCATGTCATAGGCTTTATGGATGTCCAAGAACACCCCTATCATGAATTCTTTATTGGCAAATGCCTCTGCAATACAATGCTCCAAATTCATTAAATGATCTAGTGAACTTCTGTATTTACGGAAGCCACATTGTTGATCATTTAACAAATTCTTCGACTCTAAAACAAAAAGAAGCCTATTGTTAACCATACTTTCCATGACCTTACATAGACAAGAAGTCAACACAATAGGACGAAATGAAGTGGGATTCATAAGACGACCAGCCTCTTTAGGTATCGGTATGACGTGCGCAAAGTGCCATGAGTTTGGGAACGTTCGAGACGCCCAAATCTCATTGTACAATGCTAACATCTTAATCAGGTTGTCCTGATTAAGATGCTGGATCATACCGTACGTGATGGTGTCTGGTCCAGGGCTGGTGTCTTTACAGGATTTAAGGGCAAGGAGCAGTTCTTCTAGCGTAAACTCTTGGTTGTACGGGGAGTTTACGTCTTCTGTGGCAAAGTCTAATATCTGTAGCTCAGCCGTGCGTTTATGATGTTGGAAACGCGGGTCATAATTGGCTGAGCTACTTACATGAGAAAAACTCCTGGCGAGGATGTTAGCAACGTCCACGGGCTCGTCATAGGTGGTGTTATTCACCTGCAAGGTGGTGACAGGGAAGTATGGGCGTTTATTATTTAATAATCTTATAGTGGACCAGACTTTATGTAATGGTGTTGTACGAGTCACCGTGGACATAAAGGACCGCCAGGAGTCACGTTTAGCCCTTCTTATTATTTTCCTTGCCTCAGCCCGTGCCTGTTTGTATGCAATAAAATTTTCCTCAGTGGGCTGACTATCAAAAATCCTGTAACTCCTATTGCGTTTTCTTAATGCTTGTCGGCAATCCAGCGTCCACCAATGTGCTCTATGCTTCGCATGAACTGTAGAAGTCTTGGGAATAGCAGCCTCAGCTGCGTGTAATATGGATTGGGTTATATTTTCGACCTTAACATCTATGGTCTCCCCAGATATATCTAAATTGGCGATCCTTGAGAAGGATCCCCAATCTGCTTTCTTATAGTTAAATTTTTGGAGGTGGAGGGTCCAAAATGATGTCGCGTGTATAAGAAAGACAGATGGGTAAATGATCACTTCCCAAGGAGTCGTCGTAAGGGTCCCATGAGAGATCTTGATGTATACCAGGGGAGGCCAAAGATAAGTCAATGGCCGAAAAGTTACCAGTACGATCATCTACACGAGTCACTCTACCATCGTTCAGAAGACAGAGTTTGGACTGTAATATTAGGTCGGCTACTTGCTCCCCACGACCATCAATCCTCAAGCTACCCCATTGATAGTGATGGGCGTTAAAATCACCCAACACTAACTTATTTCCAGGCAGATGTTCCACTAGTGAATTTAAAGCATCACTATCAATGGGGCCATGTGGAGGACAGTACAGAGAGCAAATAGACAGATACGTGTTATTAAATTTTACTCTGCACGCGACAGCTTCCAGAGTAGAATTTAGAATCACTTCCGTTTGTGGGTGTGATTTGTGTGTGTAAATGGCAACTCCGTGACCTTCATATCTTCTATACGGGTGGTAGTGTTTGAAGTGTGGAGGATCAGGACGATCCTCCAGGCGTGTCTCCTGTAAACAAACAATGTCTGGCCTGTGTATAGAAAGCAAGATTGCTATATTTTGTAACTTATTCCCAATACCTCTGCAATTCCACTGTAGTATAGTGAATGCGGCGGTTTAAGATTTACGAGGGGGGCCAGTGTGTTTAGTTTTTTTATGCCCCCCGCGACCAGGCGAGTGGCTACCGGGGGACCTTTCCCGGTGCTTGCTGATGGAAACCTCCATATTTTGGTCAATAACAAGGCTCCCAGATTCCACCGAGGAAGAGCTATTCTTCCTCTCCCTCGCTGGGCTAGGAGCAGGGAGGACATGAGGACGTGGCTTTGAAAGGGTGGTGAAGTTATGTTTTACAGTTTTGTCAGGCTTCGATTTAGGCTTGACTGACTGCGAAGCAGCAGCGGCCTGTGAGTATGATGAAGCTTTGGGGAGGTCAGGTAGAGAGTTGGATCTAACAGGAGGTTTAGAGGTGGAGGTGAAGGTAGAGTGAGTGACTTGATTAACAAGCACGAGATCAGTCTGCGTCTCCACAGTGCACATCACAGGGCGGGACATCACTGCCGAAGCATAGGATCTATTCGGTGTAGGAGTTGCATGCAACTCCTTCACCTTTTTCCTTGCTTCGTAGAAAGAGACACCCTCAGTCGCCTTCACCGCACAGACCTCTTTCTCCTCCTTCCACTTGGGACAATCCCTAGAGGAAGTGAAGTGAGCACCCTTGCAGTGAAAGCAGCTGACACCCTCTGATGTGCAATGGTCAGCATCATGACCTTGCGTTGCGCACTTGCCACAGACTGATTGAGAAGCCCGACAAGACTTTTCATGGTGTCCATATAACTGACATCGTAAACAACGAAGTGGGTTAGGGATGTATGTCCTTACGTTAACAATTTCATACCCCACTTTGATATGGGTTGGGAGAGTCACTTTACCGAAAGTCAATATAACAGTTGCCGTTTTCGTCCTCCTGCCCTCGGAAAATCTAGTGATGAAACGGGCTCCATGAGCAAGTTCCTGTACGATGTCGTCCTCATCCATGACCATGAGGTCCCTGCAAGTGATGACTCCCTTGCAGGAATTCATGGAGTGAGGGATCGTCGGCACATCATAGCAATGGAATTTGCTCATCTTCATCAAATCCTTAACCTGGGACGAATTTGCAGTCTTTACTAGGAGATCTCCGCTAGCAAGTTTTTTGACCTGTTCTACCTCTCCTGCACATCCATCAATCACCTTCTTGATAATGAAGGGATTGAGGCTGGACAGGGGAGTAGAACCAACCGCATGCAACAAAACAAAACTCGCATTTTTTACATTAATGTCTAGCAAAGGGCGTGTCCGGGGCCGTTCAGTCTGGGGGTAGTCCGTCCGTGAGACAGTCGGGGGTCGGTCAGGACTATCTCCCCCCCTGAAGGAGGGGGAGGCAGCAGTGGCGTCCGCCATAGTGACCACTTCCCCCTAACGGGGGAAGTGGGAAGGAGGAGGAAAAACAAACAAGGGACAAACAACTGGGGACCACACACCTATGGCTAAGATTGCCCTCTCAAACCACTCCAGGGAGGCCCGATCGTGTTAATTCACACCCCAGAGCGATCAGTGGGGGGGACCCTCCGTGGGCGAGTAAGCAAAGGTAATCTTAGTAAATAGATATAGACACTTACTATATCTCTAGCAAGGGTAGGGAGGAAAATTAGTACTAGCTATCCTAAGTGTCACCAGAAGGGTGAAAAAAAAAGCTAATGCCGGTGAGGCAGCCCTGAAAACTAGAGGAGAGCCAGAAAAACACGTCTAAACTCTCCACGACCATGCATCAAAGTCCCAGCCGGGACAGAACTGGCCTATTTTTTTTTTTTTTTTTTTTTTTTTTTTTTTTTTTGCCTATCGACCATTGAGGCCGGAGCCTCTGGTCATTAAGGCAAATATATATATATGTATATATATTGACACATATATACATATATATACAAACATATATATATACATACATACATACATACACACATCCATGCATATGAACATACACACTTTCATGCACACGTACATATATATATAATAATATTTATTTTATTATTTTTTTGTAGTTTTATTTTTATTTTTATTTATTTTTTATATTTTTAACCTTATCTTACTTATAAACAAAATACCTAATTTAAAGACCCTAAAACTAACCACCTAACAGACAAATCGCTAACCTATACTAAATCCTAAGAGACAAATAACTAGGCCTACACTAATATTCAAAAAGCCTCGACCAAGAGAACACCATCGACTGCAGATATGTAATGCTTTTCTACATGACATACCTGCACTCATCACCTGATGACTGTCAGTCGAGGCACAACCTAATATAGGGGACATCAATATATGAAAGGGAAACAGATGAGTCAAGAACATTTCCATATACGTCAGCTGTCGTCCCTAATTAGAATAACTTAAGCAAGATAATATAATGTATTTACATAATTTATACAAAAATTGAAGAACCTCGCCCAGCAGACTACCATCGACTGAAAGTGCCCAATACCTTCCTATATTGCACACTTGCACTCATCAGCTGGTGACTGTCAGGCAAGGAACTTGGCTTAATGTAGGGGACATCTATATTAGAAATAGATTGGTGGGAGGAGGAACTATTTAAAATATGTCAACTGTCAACCCTAATTAATATTACAATATATTCATATTTACTGTTCATAAAAACCATAACCATGCAGTAAAAAAGTCACATCACTCTGATCAGTCCGGTCTCTCTCAAGAAAGCCATCAATTTATCAGTCATAACAATGTCCCCATCACCCAGGATGGTGGAAAGGGTGAAGGGGATGTCTACTGCGCCGCAGTAATTTATAAGTGAAGCGCGTTCACGAATAAATCGCCGACAGCGCAGGATGATATGACTAATAGATAACACCGCATTACAGATGTCACAGTGCGGTGGGAAGCGTCTTTCCATATATGGTTTTATGTGGGTTAAAACGGTGACATTCAGCCGTAGCCGTGCCAACACTTTTTCTTCTAGGCGACTGGGACGGTTGGCAGTGTCCCAGTCGCCCAGGTACGGCTTACAAGTTGGAATATTTAGTCTGGTCCACTGACCTTGCCACAGAAGATTTATTGATTTCTTTCCGAGAGATAGACTCGACCATAGATCACGAGGAACGTCCAAAGTCTCCTTGAGCTCCACAGACGACTTTGCAAGTAAGTCAGCCTGCTCATTGCCGTAGATACGACAATGACCAGGCACCCAGATCAGCGTGAATGACTTGTTGCATGAATGCAACTTAATAACGATGCGGCCCTGGATCTCATGAGAGTCCGTAGTGCAAGATGCAATTGCCTGAAGGGCTGATTTTGAATCTGAAAATATGACAAATGAGTCATGTTTAGAACTGAGAGCATAGTCTATGGCTTTGTCAATGGCAAAAAGTTCTGAAGTAAACACAGATGTATGAGTCGGCAACCGATACCTGAGGGCACATTCAGTCGACCACACACTTGCACCCACACATTCACTCGATTTGGAGCCGTCGGTGTACAATTGATGGGATCCCAAGTGACGAACAATGATCTTACGAAACAAGTGGTGGACCTCCGCCTCCGGCACCTTGGCCTTTGGTGCTTGGAGCCATGTGACATCGACTGTAAAGCCGGGTGGCTCCCAAGGCGCTATATTTCTAAGCACCAACTTGTCACAGTCCCCGGGGTCCACATCAAGCTCCTGAGTCAGTAAGTGGAGGCGAGCGGCAAGTGGCTGACGCACCCCCCGCAGAAGGTGGTGGTATTGACGCAGGGGGGTACAGGCCACATTGCCGATATTACATTTCCTAAATGTCCTTACACCATAGGACAAGGCCAGGTGGTCACGGCGAATACTGAGGGGAGGCACATTCGCCTCCACTTCCATACGGGCTACACGGGTACACCGGACAGCTCCAAGACACATTCGCAAACATTTATTCTGCAACACATCCAATCCTTTCAGAGTGGCATCGGATGCCGAGCCATACACCTGTGCGCCATAGTCTAGCTTCGATCGAATAAGGGACTTATACACCATTAATAAAGATTTTCTGTCGGCACCCCAGGTAGTACCCGCTAGGTACTTGAGGACATTTAACGGTTTATCACAACGAGCAAGCAAAGTATTAACGTGAAGTTGAAAATTCATTCTACGATCAAAATGTATTCCTAAAAATTTTACAGAATTTTGAAAAGGTACCGCCTGATTATCCAAAGTTAAGCACAAATTAGGTACGTTACGATTAGTGAAAACTATAGCGGCACACTTACGTACGGAAAACTTAAATCCCCACTGCAAGGCCCATTGGTGGACGGAGTCAAGGGCTGCTTGAATCCGCCCAGCCGAAAATTGTGCATTACGGGAAGAGTGCCATATTGCACAATCGTCAGCGTAGAATGAGTATTTAAGATTCCTTGGGATGGGAGCTGATGACAGAATATCATTGATCATAATACTAAATAAAGTAGGACTAAGCACACTTCCCTGTGGCACCCCGTTTTCCTGGATAAATATATCCGATGTTACGTTACGGGGCAATTTGACAGAGAAAGTTCTGTCCCTTAAGAAATTTGAAATAAAAACAGGCAAATTTCCTCTTAAACCATAAGCATAGAGCTTCATTAATATACCGCGTCGCCAGGTCATGTCATAGGCTTTATGGATGTCAAGGAACACCCCTATCATGAATTCTTTATTGGCAAATGCCTCTGCAATACAATGCTCCAAATTCATTAAATGATCTAGTGAACTTCTGTATTTACGGAAGCCACATTGTTGATCATTTAACAAATTCTTCGACTCTAAAACAAAAAGAAGCCTATTGTTAACCATTCGTTCCATGACCTTACATAGACAAGAAGTCAACACAATAGGACGAAATGAAGTGGGATTCATAAGACGACCAGCCTCCTTGGGTATCGGTATGACGTGCACAAAGTGCCATGAGTTTGGGAACGTTCGAGACGCCCAAATCTCATTGTACAATGCTAACATCTTAATCAGGTTGTCCTGATTAAGATGCTGGATCATACCGTACGTGATGGTGTCTGGTCCAGGGCTGGTGTCTTTACAGGATTTAAGGGCAAGGAGCAGTTCATCTAGCGTAAACTCTTGGTTGTACGGGGAGTTTACGTCTTCTGTGGCAAAGTCTAATATCTGTAGCTCAGCCGTGCGTTTATGATGTTGGAAACGCGGGTCATAATTGGCTGAGCTACTTACATGAGAAAAACTCCTGGCGAGGATGTTAGCAACGTCCACGGGCTCGTCATAGATGTTATTATTTATTTGCAAGGTGGTAATGGGGAAATATGGGCCTTTATTATTTAATATTCTTATGGTGGACCAGACTTTACGTAATGGTGTCGTACGAGTCAAAGTGGACACAAAGGACGCCAGGAGTCACGCTTGGCCCTTCTTATTATTCTCCTTGCCTCAGCCCGTGCCTGTTTGTATGCAATAAAATTTTTCTCAGTGGGCTGACTATCAAAAATCCTGTATCTCCTATTGCGTTTTCTTAATGCTTGTCGGCAATCCGGCGTCCACCAATGTGCTCTATGCTTCGCATGAACTGTAGAAGTCTTGGGAATAGCAGCCTCAGCTGCGTGTAATATGGAAGTAGTTATATTTTCGACCTTAACGTCTATGGTCTCCCCAGATATATCTAAATTGGCGATCCTTGAGAATTATCCCCAATCTGCTTTCTTATAGTTAAATTTTGGAGGTGGAGGGTCCGAAATGATGTCGTGTGTATAAGAAAGACAGATGGGTAAATGATCACTTCCCAAGGAGTCGTCGTAAGGATCCCATGAGAGATCTTGATGTATACCAGGGGAGGCCAAAGATAAGTCAATGGCCGAAAAGTTACCAGTACGATCATCTACACGAGTCGCTCTACCATCGTTCAGAAGACAGAGGTTGGACTGTAGTATTAGGTCGGCTACTTGCTCCCCACGACCATCAATCCTCAAGCTACCCCATTGATAGTGATGGGCGTTAAAATCGCCCAACACTAACTTATTCCCATGGAGATGTTCCACTAGTGAATTTAAAGCATCACTATCAATGGGGCCATGTGGAGGACAGTACAGAGAGCAAATAGACAGATACGTGTTATTAAATTTTACTCTGCACGCGACAGCTTCCAGAGTAGAATTTAGAATCACTTCCGTTTGTGGGTGTGATTTGTGTGTGTATATGGCAACTCCGTGACCTTCATATCTTCTATACGAGTGATAGTGTCTGAACTGTGGAGGATCAGGGTGATCCTCCAGGCGCGTCTCCTGTAAACAAACAACGTCTGGCCTGTGTATAGAAAGCAAGATTGCTATATTGTGTAACTTATTCCCAATACCTCTACAATTCCACTGTAATACAGTGAAAGCGACGGTTTAAGATTTTCGTTGGGGGCCAGTGTGCTTTGTCTTTTTTTGTCTCCCGCCAGCAGGCGAGCGACTACCGGGGGACCTATCCCGGTGCTTGTTTGTGGAGATCTCCATAGTCTCATTAATAACGAGGCTCCCAGATTCCATCGAGGAAGAGCTATTCTTTCTCTCCCTCGCTGGACCAGGAGCGGGAAGGACATGAGGACGTGACTGTTTGGTGAGGGTGGTCAAGTTAATTTTATCTGACTTGCCAGGCTTCTGTTTTGACTGCACTGACTGCGAAGGAGCAGCGGCAGCCTGAGAGTATGAAGTGGCAATAGGGATGTCTGTCAGAGAGTTGGAACGTACAGGAGGCTTAGACTGAGAGGTAGGGCGTGGGGCATGTGGAGCGAATGTTAGGTCAGTCTGTGTCTCAACGGTGCACATCACGGGACGGGACACAACCGCCGATGCATAGGAGATATTAGGCTTGGGAGTTGCATGCAACTCCTTCACCTTCTTCCTAGCATCGTAGAAGGAAATGCCCTGTGTTGCTTTTACCGTGCAGACCTCCTTCTCCTCCTTCCACTTGGGACAAGCCCTCGAGGAAGTGGAGTGAGCATCCTTGCAGTGAAAGCAGCACTCAGTCTCGGATGTACAGTTGTCAGCAGAGTGACCTACAGTCGCACACTTGCCACACACGACGTTGGAAGCCCGACAAGCCTTTTCGTGGTGTCCATAGAGCTGACATTTTGAACAACGAAGGGGGTTTGGGATGTATGGTCTAACATTTACAATTTCGTATCCAACCTTCACATTGGCTGGAAGAGATACTTTGCCAAAAGTGAGAACAACTGTTGCGGTCTTCGTCCTCATGCCTTCCGAATATCTTGTGATGAATCTGGCCTCTATTACATCTTGCTGAGCAAGTTCCTGTACGATTTTTTCCTCCTCCATAAGCACAAGATCCCTGCAGGTGATAACACCCTTGCAGGAATTCATGGCGTGCGGGATCGTTGTTTGGACATCGTGACAGTGGAACTTCCTCAGTTTCAGCAAATCCTTGACCTGGGCAGAATTTATGGTTTTTACGAGAAGGTCTCCACTCGCAAGTTTTTTCACTTGTTCCACCTCACCTGCACACCCATCAATCACCTTCTTGATGATGAAGGGATTGAGGCTGGACAGGGGAGTAGAACCAACCGCATGAATCAGGACAAAAGAGGCATTGTTTGCTTGAATGTCAAGGCGGGTACGTGTCTGGGGCCGTTCAGTCTGGGGGTAGTCAGTCCGTGAGACAGTCGGGGGTCGGTCAGGACTACCTCCCCCCCTGAAGGGGGGGGAGGCAGCAGTGGCGTCCGCCATAGTTACCACTTCCCCCTCACGGGGGAAGTGGGAAGAGAGAGAAAATCGACCAAGGGAGAAATTGCCCGGGGATCACACACCTAATCTAAGATTACCCTCTCAAACCACTCTCGGGAGGACGCGCCCGTGTGTAACTCACACCCCAGAGCGATCAGTGGGGGGTACACTCCAGAGGTGAGTAAGCAAAGGCAATCTCAGGAAACAGATATAGACACTTACTATATCTCTAAAGGGCTGGGAGGAGAATTAGTACTAGCTAACCTAACTTTATTGAAAAACGCCCTAGTGGCGGAGAAAACAAAGCTAAAGCCGGTGAGGCAACCCTGCAGCTAGAGGAGAGCCAGAGAAACACGTCTGCACACTCTTTTTATTTTTTTTTATTATTTTTTTTTTTTGTTGCCTATCGACCATTGAGGCCGAAGCCTCAGGTCATTAAGGCAAATATATATATATGTATATATATTGACACATATATACATATATATACAAACATATATATATACATACATACATACATACACACATCCATGCATATGAACATACACACTTTCATGCACACGTACATATTATATATAATAATTTTTATTTTATTTTTTTTTTTGTAGTTTTATTTTTATTATTTTTATTTATTTTTTATATTTTTAACCTTATATTACTTATAATCAAAAATACCCAATCTAAATACCCTAAAACTAACCACCTAACAGACAAATCACTAACCTATACTAAATCCTAAGAGACAAATAACTAGACCTACACTAATGTTCAAAAAGCCTCGACCAAGAGAACACCATCGACTGCAGATATGTAATGCTTTTCTACATTACATACCTGCACTCATCACCTGATGACTGTCAGTCGAGGCACAACCTAATATAGGGGACATCAATATATGAAAGTGAACCAGACGAGACAGGAACATTTCCATACACGTCAGCTGTCGTCCCTAATTAGAATAACTTAAGCAAGATAATATAATGTATTTACATAATTTGTACAAAAATTGAAGAACCTCGCCCAGCAGACTACCATCGACTGCAAGTACCCAATACCTTCCTATATTGCACACTTGCACTCATCAGCTGGTGAGTGTCAGGCGAGGTACTTGGCTTAATGTAGGGGACATCTATATTAGAAATAGATCGGTGGGAGGAGGAACTATTTAAAATATGTCAACTGTCAACCCTAATTAATATTACAATATATACATATTTACTGTTCATAAAAACCATAACCACACAGTAAAAAAGTCACATCACTCTGATCAGTCCGGTCTCTCTCAAGAAAGCCATCAATTTATCAGTCATAACAATGTCCCCATCACCCAGGATGGTGGAAAGGGTGAAGGGGACGTCTACTGCGCCGCAGTAATTCATAAGTGAAGCGCGTTCACGAATAAATCGCCGACAGCGCAGGATGATATGACTGATAGATAACACCGCATTACAGATGTCACAGTGCGGTGGGAAGCGTCTTTCCATATATGGTTTTATGTGGGTTATAACGGTGGCATTCAGCCGTAGCCGTGCCAACACTTTTTCTTCTAGGCGACTGGGACGGTTGGCAGTGTCCCAGTCGCCCAGGTACGGCTTACAAGTTGGAATATTTAGTCTGGTCCACTGACCTTGCCACAGAAGATTTATTGATTTCTTTCCGAGAGATAGACTCGACCGTAGATCACGAGGAACGTCCCAAGTCTCCTTGAGCTCCACAGCCGACTTTGCAAGTAAGTCAGCCTGCTCATTGCCGTAGATACGACAATGACCAGGCACCCAGATCAGCGTGAATGACTTGTTGCATGAATGCAACTTATTAACGATACGGCCCTGGATCTCATGAGAGTCCGTAGTGCAAGATGCAATTGCCTGAAGGGCTGATTTTGAATCTGAAAATATGACAAATGAGTCATGTCTAGAATTGAGAGCATAGTCTATGGCTTTGTCAATAGCAAAAAGTTCTGAAGTAAACACAGATGTATGAGTCGGCAACCGATACCTGAGGGCACATTCAGTCGACCACACACTTGCACCCACACATTCACTCGACTTGGAGCCGTCGGTGTACAATTGATGGGACCCCAAGTGACGAACAATGATGTTACGAAACAAGTGGTGGACCTCCGCCTCCGGCACCTTGGCCTTTGGTGCTGGGAGCCATGTAACATCAACTGTAAAGCCGAGTGGCTCCCAAGGCGCTATATTTTTAAGCACCAACTTGTCTCAGTCACTGGGGTCCACATCAAGCTCCTGAGTCAGTAAGTGGAGGCGAGCGGCAAGTGGCCGACGCACTCCCCGCAGAAGGTGGTGGTATTGACGCAGGGGGGTACAGGCCACATTGCCGATATTACTTTTTCTTAATGTCCTTACGCCATAGGACAAGGCCAGGTGGTCACGGCGAATACGGAGGGGAGGCACATTCGCCTCCACTTCCATACGAGCCACACGGGTACACCGTACAGCTCCAAGACACATTCGCAAGCATTTATTCTGTAACACATCCAATCCTTTCAGCGTGGCATCAGATGCCGAGCCATACACCTGTGCGCCATAGTCTAGCTTTGATCGAATAAGGGACTTATACACCATTAATAAAGATTTTCTGTCGGCACCCCAGGTAGTACCCGCTAGATACTTGAGGACATTTAACGATTTATCACAACGAGCAAGCAAAGTATTAACGTGAAGTTGAAAATTCATTCTACGATCAAAATGTATTCCTAAAAATTTTACAGAATTTTGAAAAGGTACCGCCTGATTATCCAAAGTTAAGCACAAATTAGGTACGTTACGATTAGTGAAGACTACAGCGGCACACTTACGTACGGAAAACTTAAATCCCCACTGCAAGGCCCATTGGTGGACGGAGTCAAGGGCTGCTTGAATCCGCCCAGCCGAAAATTGTGCATTACGGGAAGAATGCCATATTGCACAATCGTCAGCGTAGAGTGAGTATTTAAGATTCCTAGGGATGGGAGCTGATGACAGAATATCATTGATCATAATACTAAATAAAGTAAGACTAAGCACACTTCCCTGTGGCACCCCGTTTTCCTGGATAAATATATCCGATGATACGTTACGGGGCAATTTGACAGAGAAAGTTCTGTCCCTTAAGAAATTTGAAATAAAAACAGGCAAATTTCCTCTTAAACCATAAGCATAGAGCTTCATTAATATACCGTGTCGCCAGGTCATGTCATAGGCTTTATGGATGTCCAGGAACACCCCTATCATGAATTCTTTATTGGCAAATGCCTCTGCAATACAATGCTCCAAATTCATTAAATGATCTAGTGAACTTCTGTATTTACGGAAGCCACATTGTTGATCATTTAACAAATTCTTCGACTCTAAAACAAAAAGAAGCCTATTGTTAACCATTCGTTCCATGACCTTACATAGACAAGAAGTCAACACAATAGGACGAAATGAAGTGGGATTCATAAGACGACCAGCCTCCTTGGGTATCGGTATGACGTGTGCAAAGTGCCATGAGTTTGGGAACGTTCGAGACGCCCAAATCTCATTGTACAATGCTAACATCTTAATCAGGTTGTCCTGATTAAGATGCTGGATCATACCGTACGTGATGGTGTCTGGTCCAGGGCTGGTGTCTTTACAGGATTTAAGGGCAAGGAGCAGTTCATCTAGCGTAAACTCTTGGTTGTACGGGGAGTTTACGTCTTCTGTGGCAAAGTCTAATATCTGTAGCTCAGCCGTGCGTTTATGATGTTGGAAACGCGGGTCATAATTGGCTGAGCTACTTACATGAGAAAAACTCCTGGCGAGGATGTTAGCAACGTCCACGGGCTCGTCATAGATGTTATTATTTATTTGCAAGGTGGTAATGGGGAAATATGGGCCTTTATTATTTAATATTCTTATGGTGGACCAGACTTTACGTAATGGTGTCGTACGAGTCACCGTGGACACAAAGGACGCCAGGAGTCACGCTTGGCCCTTCTTATTATTCTCCTTGCCTCAGCCCGTGCCTGTTTGTATGCAATAAAATTTTTCTCAGTGGGCTGACTATCAAAAATCCTGTATCTCCTATTGCGTTTTCTTAATGCTTGTCGGCAATCCGGCGTCCACCAATGTGCTCTATGCTTCGCATGAACTGTAGAAGTCTTGGGAATAGCAGCCTCAGCTGCGTGTAATATGGAAGTAGTTATATTTTCGACCTTAACGTCTATGGTCTCCCCAGATATATCTAAATTGGCGATCCTTGAGAATTATCCCCAATCTGCTTTCTTATAGTTAAATTTTGGAGGTGGAGGGTCCGAAATGATGTCGTGTGTATAAGAAAGACAGATGGGTAAATGATCACTTCCCAAGGAGTCGTCGTAAGGATCCCATGAGAGATCTTGATGTATACCAGGGGAGGCCAAAGATAAGTCAATGGCCGAAAAGTTACCAGTACGATCATCTACACGAGTCGCTCTACCATCGTTCAGAAGACAGAGGTTGGACTGTAGTATTAGGTCGGCTACTTGCTCCCCACGACCATCAATCCTCAAGCTACCCCATTGATAGTGATGGGCGTTAAAATCGCCCAACACTAACTTATTCCCATGGAGATGTTCCACTAGTGAATTTAAAGCATCACTATCAATGGGGCCATGTGGAGGACAGTACAGAGAGCAAATAGACAGATACGTGTTATTAAATTTTACTCTGCACGCGACAGCTTCCAGAGTAGAATTTAGAATCACTTCCGTTTGTGGGTGTGATTTGTGTGTGTATATGGCAACTCCGTGACCTTCATATCTTCTATACGAGTGATAGTGTCTGAACTGTGGAGGATCAGGGTGATCCTCCAGGCGCGTCTCCTGTAAACAAACAACGTCTGGCCTGTGTATAGAAAGCAAGATTGCTATATTGTGTAACTTATTCCCAATACCTCTACAATTCCACTGTAATACAGTGAAAGCGACGGTTTAAGATTTTCGTTGGGGGCCAGTGTGCTTTGTCTTTTTTTGTCTCCCGCCAGCAGGCGAGCGACTACCGGGGACCTATCCCGGTGCTTGTTTGTGGAGATCTCCATAGTCTCATCAATAACGAGGCTCCCAGATTCCATCGAGGAAGAGCTATTCTTTCTCTCCCTCGCTGGACCAGGAGCGGGAAGGACATGAGGACGTGACTGTTTGGTGAGGGTGGTCAAGTTAATTTTATCTGACTTGCCAGGCTTCTGTTTTGACCGCACTGACTGCGAAGGAGCAGCGGCAGCCTGAGAGTATGAAGTGGCAATAGGGATGTCTGTCAGAGAGTTGGAACGTACAGGAGGCTTAGACTGAGAGGTAGGGCGTGGGGCATGTGGAGCGAATGTTAGGTCAGTCTGTGTCTCAACGGTGCACATCACGGGACGGGACACAACCGCCGATGCATAGGAGATATTAGGCTTGGGAGTTGCATGCAACTCCTTCACCTTCTTCCTAGCATCGTAGAAGGAAATGCCCTGTGTTGCTTTTACTGTGCAGACCTCCTTCTCCTCCTTCCACTTGGGACAAGCCCTCGAGGAAGTGGAGTGAGCATCCTTGCAGTGAAAGCAGCACTCAGTCTCGGATGTACAGTTGTCAGCAGAGTGACCTACAGTCGCACACTTGCCACACACGACGTTGGAAGCCCGACAAGCCTTTTCGTGGTGTCCATAGAGCTGACATTTTGAACAACGAAGGGGGTTTGGGATGTATGGTCTAACATTTACAATTTCGTATCCAACCTTCACATTGGCTGGAAGAGATACTTTGCCAAAAGTGAGAACAACTGTTGCGGTCTTCGTCCTTATGCCTTCCGAATATCTTGTGATGAATCTGGCCTCTATTACATCTTGCTGAGCAAGTTCCTGTACGATTTTTTCCTCCTCCATAAGCACAAGATCCCTGCAGGTGATAACACCCTTGCAGGAATTCATGGCGTGCGGGATCGTTGTTTGGACATCGTGACAGTGGAACTTCCTCAGTTTCAGCAAATCCTTGACCTGGGCAGAATTTATGGTTTTTACGAGAAGGTCTCCACTCGCAAGTTTTTTCACTTGTTCCACCTCACCTGCACACCCATCAATCACCTTCTTGATGATGAAGGGATTGAGGCTGGACAGGGGAGTAGAACCAACCGCATGAATCAGGACGAAAGAGGCATTGTTTGCTTGAATGTCAAGGCGGGTACGTGTCTGGGGCCGTTCAGTCTGGGGGTAGTCAGTCCGTGAGACAGTCGGGGGTCGGTCAGGACTACCTCCCCCCCTGAAGGGGGGGGAGGCAGCAGTGGCGTCCGCCATAGTTACCACTTCCCCCTCACGGGGGAAGTGGGAAGAGAGAGAAAATCGACCAAGGGAGAAATTGCCCGGGGATCACACACCTAATCTAAGATTACCCTCTCAAACCACTCTCGGGAGGACGCGCCCGTGTGTAACTCACACCCCAGAGCGATCAGTGGGGGGTACACTCCAGAGGTGAGTAAGCAAAGGCAATCTCAGGAAACAGATATAGACACTTACTATATCTCTAAAGGGCTGGGAGGAGAATTAGTTCTAGCTAGCCTAACTTTATTGAAAAACGCCCTAGTGGCGGAGAAAACAAAGCTAAAGCCGGTGAGGCAACCCTGCAGCTAGAGGAGAGCCAGAGAAACACGTCTGCACACTCCACGACCATGCATCAAAGTCCCCTGGCCTAGGTCTTGCTAGACTTCTCTATATATCTCTAGCTATCCTAGATGATGACACCATGACAGTGCCCTCTAGTGGCCTAACCACAGCAGTGCACTCTAGTGTCCTGCTAAGCTACTACACCCCCCCCATCTCTCTCTCTCTCTCTCTCTTTCTCTCCTGGGGGGAGATGTGCGTCACCGTAGGGAATTTTGTTTCTTTTATGAGTGACTGTTATGAACATGTGTTTTAATTTGTTTATTTTCAGTTTTTTATTATATCTAATTATATTTAAAAATATTTATTATTGTTTTACATATAGCGCAAGATGACCTCGCTGTTACGGCGCCATGATTTGTTTACATTCATTCATTCTCTCCCTACTTCCTTCCCTCCCTTCCTCCATATCTCCCTTGGCCTGACAGTGCATTCAACACTGCCCCTGGCCTGCCTTCCCCTCCCTCTCTCTCTCTCTCTCTCTCTCTCTCTCTCTCTCTCTCTCTCTCTCTCTCTTCCATGATATTTTAAGATAAATTTTGGTTATTATCTTTTACATTATATTGTCTATCTATCTATCTATCTATAGCCCGACGCCCTAATCCCGCAAAGGGTGGCTGGAGACAAAACGCCTCCAAGTCGCTCTGTCACCCACCATTTGACTACCCTCCCCCCAGCTCACCCCCCCTCCCTCATATTCCTCTCAACTCCATCCCTCCACCTCATCCTCGGTCTACCTCTCCCTCTCCCTCCCTCCACCTCACATACATACACCCTCTTAGTCAGTCTTTCATTCTCCATTCTCTTCACATGTCCAACGCACCTCAGTGTATTTCTCCTAATCTTCTCAACCACATCCACATCCACCCCACAGCGTTCCTTCACTTCTTCATTCATCAACCTGTCCCTCCACGTCACTCCACATGCTCCTCTCAAGTAATTCATTTCCACTGCTCTCACTCTTGACGTGTTCTCCTCTGGCAAGGTCCATGCCTCGCTTCCATACGTCAGGGTAGGGATCACAATACTATCATGCAGTGACTTCTTAACTTCCATGCTCACGTCCCTATTTCTCATCACTGCTTTAAGTGTACCAACAACCTTCCTTCCCTGCTGTACCCTTTCCTTCCCTGCTGTACCCTACCCCAGGGGGGTTTCAAGAATACTCCCCCAGTATCCCTGCTTGTCGTACGAGGCGACTAAAAGGGTTGGTGGTGGGTTAGTGCCCCACCCCGTAAAAAGAACTAACTAAAAAAGCGAATAAAGTGCCTCGGACCCGGACGGACCATACGTTGACATTATATTGTACTTATTGTAAATATGACTGTTATGCGAGGTGTTCTTAGCTCAACTTCTCGTGCCAAAGACACTGGTGACTGAGCAGGGTCCTCTTTCCGGACCGGAAATAAAACACTCACGAGGGAACAGGGCATAAAAACTAGGCAGTACACCTTAACACATCTATTAGCTTATTTCAATACACTGTGACAATACAAACAAAGAGTTACAAGATATGATAGGGACAGGGTTACAGAGTTAACTTCACAATAACATATAGCACAGACAGCACAGGCAGAGGGTAGAGTTCTGTAATTATATCTCGATGGTGGATGGTAAGTTCAATATACCCGTATTGTGTCTATAGGCAAAATGTGTGTTTAATAATCTCGACCTGATGCACTATGGGTGGAGTGGGCCAAGGGCCGAGAGAGTGAGTATTACTGCAATGGATTATAGCACGAGCCGCGACACTCAAGGAAGTTACTTAGTCGCGGGGACACTGTTCACCGTCTTTTGGCTTTTCTCTGTGCTCAGATTCAATGTCCGGGTTCACTGGTCTTTTCTGTTCTGCCTGGGTATTTTAATTCACTGTGTTACTAATATTATTCCGGCCTCACTCTTTCACTGTCACTGTTCACTCCCGTCTCCTTGGTTTTTCTGTGACACAGGAGATACACTCAAGTCACTACTGGCCCTTGTTTCCAGGGCTTAACACAAGTGGCGCCCGGGCGTGGGAGGGGGCTCTACTAGGGAGCCGTCCTGCAGGAGACAATGGACTGCCCATAGGGGTGTCACTGCCCTGGGTTCCTTGGTCAGGGGGGTGCAGGGAGGCTCTCCCGTTTGAGGGCCTCAACATGAGAGACCCTCGTGGCGGAGCCTCATCGGTGGGGTGCAGGGAGGCCCTCTGGACTAGGGGCCTCGATCTGAAGGGCGGCCCTCTGGACTGGGGCCGAACAGCCGCAGGAGGCGGGCCTGTCGCCTCTTCTTCCGGGCAGAGAGTCGTGGGGGAGTATAGCTCAAGTGGCTTGACTCTGGGGCCTGCTGGCCCGGTCTGGGAGCCTGGGTGCTGCAGTCGCCTTTAGTGAAGGGCGCAGTCAGGGGCAGACTGCGGCACCTCTTCTTTCCGACGTCCATCAGAGACCGGGACCGATCAGGGGTAGGAGGCAGGGCCAACACAGGGCTGCGCCACCACTCCGGTAGTACCTCAGGGGAACCACACCTGGAGGGAGTAAGAGAGGGGCGTCCCACGCAGCCGAGAGGTGAAAGACCAGCCTTGCAAGGGACCTCCTTCTCCAGGAAGACCTCAGAGATCACAGATGAAGGATGTACAGTGCTCGATCCTTCCCCCACACATACAGTGGCTGATGTGGCGGTTCTGTGATCCCCGGGGCCTACAGCTGAAGGACGTACAGTGGCCGATCCTTCCCCCACACGTACAGTGGCCGATGTGGCGGTGCTGCTCCCGAAGGAGGACGAGGCAGATGAGGGGCACACAATGGCTACACCCTGCCCGGCACGTACAGTGGCTGATACTGCGGTTCTGCCTGCCCCACGGAAAGTAACAGAAGGACGTACAGTGGCCGATCCTTCACCCACATGTACAGTGGCCGATGTGGCGGTGTTACTCCCGTAGTAGGAAGAGGTAGTGGATGAGGGGCGTACAGTGGCCGAACCCTCTCTGATACGTACAGTGGCCGATATTGCGGTTCCACTCCTGCTTCCTTTTCCAACTGGAGTGCGCTCAGTAGCTGACACTCCGGAGGTAGTACTCCTGTAGGAGGAGGAGGTAGTGGATGAGGGGCATACAGTGGCCGAACCCTCCCCGACATGTACAGTGGCCGATATTGCGGTTCCACTCCTCCTTTCTCTGCCAGTTGGAGTGCGCTCAATAGGTGTCACTCCGCAGCCTTTGCCAATCAGAGTGCGCTCAATAGCTGACACTCCAAGGCCCTTGCCAATCGGAGTGCGCTCAATAGTTGACACTCCGTGGCTCTCTCTGCCAGTCAGAGTGCGCTCAATAGCTGACACTCCGAGGCCTTCACCAGAGGTGGCTGTAGCTGAAGGGCGTACAGTGGCCGAACCTTCCCCCACACGTACAGTGACTGATGTGGCAGCGCTACAAGGGTAAAACAACTGAGGGGCGTACAGTGGCCGAACCCTCCCCGGTACGCACTGAGGCAGTACCGCGGTGTTGCTTGGGACTGACTCTGGATCAGTCCCACCCCGAACCTGGTGAGTGCTGTCCCTCCCGCAGGGTCATGTCTTCCGCCGGCGTAGTTTCCGTCGGGCCGGTTGAGGGACAGAGGGATTCAGGACAAGGGGGCACCGATGTCCTTCTTGCCCCGGGTTGACCTCTCGGTGTCCCGGCCCTCCGTGGTGTCCTCCTGGGGTGGTGGTGAGGTAGCGGCTTGGTGGTAGGGTGGGGGGTGGTGGGGTGGCCGGTCCGGCAGCAGCAGGTATTTCAATGACTTTATTTCCACACCACCCAGGAAGTAAAACTCTTGGTGCGTTTTTTTTTTAGAGGTGTCCCCAACAGGCCTGCTCCTCTATCTCTCACAGAAGAGTTACGATGAATCCTCATCAGGAGATGTGAGAGTAACAGTGAAAGAATCAAGGAAATGGCCAATCACCACATCTCTCTCTGCATCATCATCTTTCAGTTTTTCTGCATGCCTGACAGCATTCTTCCAATTCTCTGCTGTAATGTTCTTAATTGATTCATGCACGAGTGGCTTCAAATCTGCAATCCTGAATGTATTCCTTCTTGACACATAGCCTTTAACCTGTACCCAAATCAGTGCAGCTGGGTTATATTAGCAATGGTTAAGGGGGTAGGAGTACAACCCCATGTCCGTGCTCTGAGGCCGTCTTATCAATCATCTGTGATGTGATGAGTCACAAGGTGCATGAGTTCCGCCTTGAGGAGGCCTTGTGGCACTGTTATACCCTTCTTCTCCAGCCATTCTCTGATCAGTCGTAGTTTTGTTGCTTGCAGAAGTTGAAGGCTTATGTATTTTCCTTGAGTGATATGATGCATTAACCATGACAATAATTGAAGATGGAGGAATGTTAAGTAACAGTTGGGTCTGAAACCACTTTTCGAAAGTGTCAGCATTCACTTGATCATGATAATTGCTGACATTTTTTGCCTGGAAAACAAGGGCGGCTCCAGGAACAAATCCATTTTTTGTTCCGGCGTGCAGAAGAATCAAGCGGGCGCCTTTCCCTGTGGGCACCCTAACTCCTACAGCCTTTACTGCATTGCTGTCTGCCCAGCATTTGGAAACCGTGTAGTTCTGATTAATCCATATGTCTCGTCTAAGTAGACGATGTTTTTGTCCGAATTTCTAAGTGCCCTCATTTTTCTGAAGAACTTGCACCGTGCATAAGTTACATCACTGCTTTCCTTTAGGAATCTCCGTCCATCTTTGCATAGTGAAAAGCGATTTTCTTTAGAACTCTTCTTAAAATCTCACGGCTGCCAGGATAGGAAAGGTTAGTCTTCATTTCCTCATGATTTTTTTCAAGTGTGGGGATTTCTTTCCTCTCATAAAAATTAAAACTGTTCTGCGCAGCACACCTTGATTGAAATTATAAAAAAAAAATCCGTAATGGGTGTTGCACGTTTCCGTTTCTTGGGCGACATAAACTTGGGAGACTGATTTTCCTCATTATCTCTTGCAGCTTTGCAGATTCTCTCAACCATTATTTCGCTGACTTTCGTTGCTGCAGCTGTCCGACAGGTAGCCTTCGAAATGTCATCAAGAATTCCTCCATTCTCCTTCTCCTTCTGAAAATGCTGCCTTACGTAGAAGACAATTCTTTGTAGATGTGAGGAGTGGGCTGGCTGAGCTGTCATCCTGTCTGTGTCAAGGACACAAAGGAAAGTGACACGAGGAAGCTCTGCCCGGGCCAGACTGGGTCTGTGTGAGTGTCGCCACTCACGAGGTAAACCCTCTTTTTTACTAAGAAATTGGCATATTTTTATATATATTCCTGCACATGAATTTATAATCATAATTGTGACATTATTACCCACCCCGGAAATATGGTAAAAAAAATAAAAGTTACTACATTGTTTTAGCAACACTGGAAAATATGTAGGGGAATGGCAGTGATGGTTCGGAGATTATATATATATATATATATATATATATATATATATATATATATATATATATATATATATATATATATATATATATATATATATATATATATATATATATATATATATATTAAGGTTTAAGCAGGAGTGTAATCTGGTTTATGTTAAAATGCTGCCACATCATTTGGCTCTTCAGGTTTGTAAAATGAAATTCTTAGCTCCTTTCAGCTTTAAGCTATAGTTAACGAAACACAAGTGACTACATCCCTGCCAGTGGTGATGGTTCGGAGAGTAAGGTGGGATGGTTCGGCCATATGTATTACTCAGGATATTCTTAAAATTATGTGAGTTATATTGGATAAAAACAAACATTTATTAATTCAAAAATGTTTCATTTTCCTAGAGTACAATATTAAACTTCAGAATCCAAATGAACTACTTGATATCTGTTAAAAAAAAAATGATAACTGAAATAACCTTCACCATATTTAATAATAAATGCCTTAACCTCTTACTTTCTGCTACAAAACTATGCATAATTAGTCTTCTCTCTCTCTCTCTCTCTGTAAAATTGACTTTACTTTTCACATTCTAGGCCTTATTTCAGAAGGACTAACTTAAGACTTTTAATGCAAAACCGAAATAGAAGTTGTATTACCTCTTCCTTCTTCTAACACTTTGAGGAATAGGTTAACTAAAAAAAACTATTCATATATATTCCTTGATATCTATGCTGAATGGTGTTTTGCTGTGTGTTCAAATATAAATGATCAAAAGTAGCGATATCATTTGATAAGGTCGTGACTTGGTAGTAGTGGAGGGATAGTTCGGACTGTCCGAACCATCCCTCTCCTCACCTGTCCGAACCATCCCTCTCCTCAACTGTCCGAATCATCCCGAACCTATGTAATTAATTGACGGATACTCTCAAGTTTCACCAGAGAGAGTTTAACATTCGTTTCTCATAGCAATATGTTCTACATGCAATACAAATTCTCTCAGATAATGTACAGTTCGATGATTGACATATCCATAAAGGTAGAGCTTACGATATACACTCATAATATTATATAGGAGATATAAAAAAACAAATCTGACTTGCATCAAAAAGTGAGGCGTTTCTAGCTTGGAGGTTCCGTGTAGTCGAATAAAACAAACTCTCCCACTTTCACGCACGGCCCTTGGTCCCGTACGTTTCTCAGGGAACGCACTGTCTGAACCATCCCACTATCCGAACCATCACCGCCTTCCCCTATGCTACGTTTCTGTATTGCTGTATAAATATTTTATGCATAATAAGTTTACTGTTCTTTCTTATATTATGATATACACGTTGATATTGTATTCATTTGTGTTTATCTGAATCGGTAGAGAGGCGGCCTGCAGTCCTAATGGACCCAGGATCGAATCCTGGCTGGGGCAGGGAAAAGTTTAAGGATTTGAATTTTCTAAAAAGCAGACTTTCCTGATCTACCAGATGACCCGCCGACATGTCGCAAAAATACATCCGGTAATACCAATACACCAGTCCTGTATGAGACAGCCCTAGCATGTATTCAATATGGATGGTGAGTGTTAGCGCCGAAGTGGTGACATATGGAGGTGTAGGAGGACTACTGGGCCTTGGAATATGTCACTGCCCCCAAGAAATAGGTCCTGAAGCCTTTGCCCAGAGTCGGACAAGTAAATATCTATATCTATCTATCTATCTATCTATCTATATATATATATATATATATATATATATATATATATATATATATATATATATATATATATTTTTCCTGTGGCACCCCACGGGATGCATAGGGCCTCGATGAACACACTCCACAAATATTTGTCTCTTGCCATCTCCTTCAGGTCCCACCAACATTCCTCTCCTGCTTCTCTTTTCATTGTCCTCAACCAGGTTTTCCTCGGTCTACCTCTACCTCCTCTTCCTCTAGCAGTCCACTCTGGCACATCCTGTAATAAACTGACTTCTTTTCTGTATATGTGCCCCAGCCACTTCCAGCGAGACAGTCTCACATATTCATTAACTGGTTCCACTCTCGTAATATCCTTTACCCTTTCATTTGTAACTCTGTCTTGCCACTTTACCTCAAGAATCTTTCTCAGTATTTTATTCTCAAATCTTAATACTTTCTCATCTGTTGCAATTGTACTGTACCATGACTAATGCCCATAAATTAAAATTGGTCTAACCATGGACTTGTAAATTTTCACTTTAGTATGTACTGAAAGCATATTAATATTCCAAACAAATTTCAATAGTCTAACAGCTCGCTCAGCCTGTCTAATCCTCTCCTCAGGTTCACTGTTTAATGATCCATTAGATGATACAATCGTTCCCAGATAATTAAAGGTTTCTATATTCTTCACCACATTATTCCCAATTACACAATCGATTTGGTTCTCCACGTTCATATTAATAATTTCAGTCTTTTCACAATTTATTACCAATCCCACTTTTTCTCCTTCCTCTACCAGACAATCAAGCACCCTCTGCATCTTGTAAATACTTCCGCAAATCAGTACAATATCATCAGCATAGTCCAGATCCATCAGATTCATATTTTCTTTTCAGTTAATTCCTGCACCTGTTCTCCTTACAACCTTCCTCATAACATAATCCATGACCAAAACAAACAGCAATGGCGAAAGAAATCCTCCTTGAATCACTCCTGACCTAACTTCAAATGGATCATTCAAAGAACCACCCACCATTACCTTACAAAAAGTACCTTCATGCAGGCTTCTAATAATACTTACAATCTTTTCTGGTATACCATAGAATCTCATAATTTTCAACATAACTCCAAGTGAAACACTATCAAACGCCTTTTCGAAATCCACAAAACACATACTAAGTGGCATTTTCATCTCATTAGCTTGTTGCATTAGATGCCTTACAATAAAAATCTGATCATTACAACCTCGACCCTTTCTAAATCCCGCTTGTCCTGTTCAGAGGTTTGTGCCTCACCTTAGCCGCTAGTTTAGAGTAGTAGCACCATAACTGCATTGACACTTAATGCTTGCCAGCAACACTTCACTGCTTTTACAAAGACCGAAGATATACAAACTTCACTAACTGCACTGACACTTAATGCTTGCCAGCCACACTTCACTATTTTTATACGTACCGAAGATATACAAATTTCACTAACTGCACTGGCATTGCACTGACACTGCACTACACTCAAACTGAACTGAAGACTGGCTGGAACTGCTCTAGCCTCTTTCCCATCCTCATATAAGCTTCCTATATTCTAGAGTTGTCTACTAGTTCTACAAAGTTCTCGTGCATTCTCGAAGGAGCAACAGATACAGCAGTTACCAGCTTGGAGACATCCAAAATATGACAGGGTTTTCTTACATTACGTAATACTCTAAACTATTTAGCATATGAACTGAGATAAAAGTAAATAATTTCAAAGTCATAAATAAAACATTATAGAGAAAAGGAGCACAAAAATTTATGTACAACTTGCAAAATAACTACGTTCACAAACAGCAGGCTGACTAGCAACTCTGACTCGTAACGGAACTACGAGAAACGTCGGGAATTCGCCAGCACAATCTAACTAGGTAATCAGCTTCTTAACGCTGGGATTACGCTTCTGATAGGGCGAGAAAGTGCATGATGGACGGATGAATGGATAGATAGGCATTGATGGATAAATAAACAGACAGATGGATAGACTGATAGACATTTTTCCTCTTCATTAGAACTTCCTCAATTTTTCACCATCCTTTTACCCATCATTTCTTTTCCTTCTTTCCTGTCGTCTATATTTCTTCTGTTTTTCTTTTTACACATGTTAACCCATTCAGTACGGTGTTTAATCTTAGTTTAATCACATTGCCACTAGACGATTTTATTCAGCAAATTTACCTACCTTTAGTATGGATTTTCGATGTTCAATAAGAATAGCTTATAATTATATCTAAGCAGTCAAGATCGAATAGTCTTTCCTGACCTGAATAAAATCGTTAGGAGACCGTACAAAAAAAAAAAAAAAAATCCTTCTCCAGTTCAAAAATTCAGGTGATAAAGGTATTAGATGTGAAGTCTAGAAAGTACAGCAGAGAAATCTAATCACAAGAATACGCTATCTCCGACAGGTAAGTTTAACATAAAATTTCCCATTTTCCTTAAAGTGTTTGGTTAAGAAAACGAATATATTTAACTACACACGACTCTAGTTTGGTCGCCTTAATCACATGTACTTGTGCATATGTGCCTCTCAATCTGCATATGTCTGTACATACGTGTGTATCTATGTAACATTTCACTAATTTCAAAACATGTAATGGTAAGTACTGTGACACCTTTGTACCATATACTGTATGTATTCTGTCTTTCTTTCCTTCATTCTTTCCTCTTCCTTCAGCCCGTGGGTGACTCTACTCTGAGTGACAAGCAAAATGGTTTCCTGTACACCAGGAAACCATTTACTACGTTGGGTGGTAACCATATAACCAAATTTAGGCACCTGGTGGTTTAGTGGGTAATTATGGCGCTCCAATCGGATTGAGCCAATGAGGTTTATATCCAAGGAATGGTTGGGGTTGATAGCTCATGTAATGCCACTCAGGGATGAGTGAGGCTGGTCACTCTCATCTTAAATGTCGGGACCAACTGCCTAGCCCTGGGCTCCTACGCTCCTCATGGGGCAATGTAGGATTGGATGATGGATGGATGGATCATTGGATGTCTTTGTTCATTATTATGCTTGTAATTATTATTACTTCTGTACCTTCTATGCCCTATGATACCGATTTTGTTTTCCTCATGCACCCTTCCCTACTTGGCCTTCAGGGACAATGTTCCCCATGGTGTTGGGGCTTGAACTGAACGGTAACTAAAGACCCTAAATAAAAAAATGAAAAATAATAATCACGTGCACAGTCGTAGCCTTGTCTAGGTGGCGTGCAGACGTATGTGCCACCTGCCCCGGGCATTAGTGTGGCATTCTGGGCTATTCTTCCTATTCGTTGTGCAGTGTTATACCATTAATACCCGGCAAGGTCAAGGTTATGGGTAAGGGGAAGCGCAAAGCCATACTAAGGCAGGGTGCCAGCCCCCCTAGTAGTAGCCTACAACACAAACTGCTACTACACCCAGTGCTCCTCCCCTGACTGTTGTACCCCGTCGCACACACACACTCCCCGCCAAACACTAGCACACCATACACTTCAGCCCCGGCTGTTGGTGATCCTGCTGCATCCAGCGAACCTACTAATGGAACTGTTAAACGCATCAGGCTCGATGGTGCTCGTGGTGACGATGATGATACTAGTGCCTCACGCTTCCCAACAAGGGAGAGTTCTGAACTGGCAGTCACCGACCCCTACATCCCGGCGCCAAGTGCCAAGCACCCAGAACGAACCTCTGCCATAAATTCACACCCCTCCAGCCTTGATGACCCTGCCTCTACCCTCACCACCAGCAACCGTACTATGGCCCCATACCCCCCTCCCCGGCCCCGGCTCCCTCCTGTCATACCACGAGACCAATATAAGCGCCTGGCTTTCACCTACACGTGCACACTTGCTGTTCATGGTGTCTGGTGCCAACGTGCATCCGCCACCCACCTCATCACTCAACATCCTGAAGTTGTTTGCCTTATGTCTGCTGCATCTCCAAACGTCTACGTCGAAGGAATTATTCCAACCTCATCCAGACCCTAACAACTGAGGGGCTTTTGGGCATCAAACTTGTGCTCCATGATGCCCTAATTAGAAAAAAAAAAGTTGTCGGAATACATAGTCAAACGCCTGGCAACTGATTGTTCTGCTACAGTCCTACACAACATACCTGGTTTCAAGCAAGCATGTCGCCTATACAACTATTTGGGCAAACCCACCAACCGCGCCACTGTTGTGTTGGAGGGAGAGGACTCCCCCCCTCCCGAATACCGCTATGAGCAAAAAGCTTATGTACTTTGTGCGTGCTTAACGTCAGTGGAATCTAGAAGATTCCACTATCCTAAAGTGCAAAAGCTAAATATATATATATATATATATATATATATATATATATATATATATATATATATATATATATATGCTATGGGCATAAGTATTACAAAAATGAAAATCGTACCCCGTTTAGTGCATCCAAGGGATGAAGGGATGCTTCCAGAAGTTCTTACACAAAAATGAGTTATATCATGCACAGCTGCTAGAAAAGGTGGGTGGGAAGAGCAGACGAATTGGCTGCAGCCTCCTTTCCTCCCGAGGTGATTAGTGTTATGCTTAGTGTTGATGGGTCTGTCAGGTTTGTCAGGCTTGTTTTGGGAATGCCTGCTTTCACGATATTCCTGACTTGCATGGAAAGGAGAACTCCGGGGTTCAAGGCTAGCAAGGAATGTCCTATCCTTTGTTTTGGCAGTGAATGCTACAAGTGACTGTAAAGTTAAGCATTAATTGTTGAACCACCGTTTCCCCCATAGTAAGTCTCTTGTTCGTGTTAAGAATGAATAACGTAACATCCACTGAAATAATATGTGGAAAGGTTAGGCATCAGCCCAAGTTGAGATGGACTGATTCGAACGAGTGCTTAGGAATACTGTAAACGACGTAGGTTACCATTCAAAATTATCTTGGTCATGGGTATCTGCCATACTATCGTCCTTATATTGTTGGCTTTGCCCCACTAGGATTTTTTTTCTCTCCTAAAAACGAACTCTAGATCCAAACCTTGGATCAAGAGTATATTTACTACAAGGTTTGTTACCTAAGGGTCAATAGTGAACAAATGCAAAAAGTCATGACCAGGAGGAAGGAGCTGGAGGGCTTGGTGTCAGAGCTCTATAATCTCATAACATAATACATAATAGCTAGGAGCGTACATAAGTAATCCAGAGGTTAATTGAAAGTTATGGCTAGGGGCTGAAGGAAATGGCATTTGCACATTCTCTCTCAGGAATGCCAGACAGCACCTCGTGATGCCTGGTAGGAAAGTCCCCAGGATCAAGAGAGTACCACTCAGCCATGCATTAACACATGACACAACCTCTTCTATACGGAAGAGAAGCAGTTAGTAAGCAGGAGTTAGGAGAGAGAATGAGACTGGGGTCTAGAGAGAAGCACAGAGGGGAAAAGGGCAGGCTTGCAAAGTTAGCAAGCATAAAGCACTCTGATCCCATTACACTCTGCAAGACTATATTACTCTTGAGATATTCCCTTTGAAGAAATAGACTAAAATCAAACCCCAGTACGCATCTTTATCTTTCTCCTCTCATTGACGACAAGTACAACTAAGATTCTCTCCTACAAATCAACTCACTGTTAAATACAGCTCGGCTACGACTACGATATAATTAACCACCAGTACGATATATTATTTTGGAAGGCAGCGAATGTACGAACCACGTTTATGAGTCTACAAGTGTACAGCTGAGTCCATACTGTATTATCAAGATAGAAAAAAAAAAATGCTACAAGTTCGAACCACACAACGCCTCACAACTTTACACTGGCTTTGGTTTGACAATATATTGTTACAGCCAATCCTACAATTTCTGCTTTAATCTACAATCAGCAAACAAACGAACTTCAAGTATCTACGACTGCTACGGAACAAGCAGGCGAGAGCAGGGAGAGCACCGACTCACAACCGACTACCACATCAACCCCCACCTGACCTCACCCTTCTCCGCAACCGCCCTCCATCTCCATCATCACCACTACTACCAGAGGAGACGCTGATGCAGGGGTGATGGGGCAGACTACGCAACCAGAGCCCTCACTCACCACTCACCTCACTCATCGTTACTCACTCACCAGTACTCACTGTTACTTATTTACTAACAACAACTACCAGAGTGAGAAGCCGACTTTTTGCTGTGCTAGCATTTGCTGCGAGCACTACAACATGTCAATCAACCTATGTCTGACAACACCACTCACAACGTTCCCACCACAGTAAATCAGTGAGTTAAATAGTTACTTCATTTATACAATACACAGTGTAAGATCAGTTTCACAGGGACTATGAAACCAGTCTCTGCTATTTTCTGTATAGTAGAAAACTTAGCAATAAGAGCTAACATGTTAATGGTTTTGAGAACTATGAGGACAGAGAATATAATTTTACTCCCAGACATGAATGGGATAGATTACAATAATGAATTCATAGAGGAATTATCATTAGAACTGTCACCCATCAATCGCAGAAAATCAAAAGTTGGAACTATCAAACATCTAAACAGAAGAACTCAATCGGACGAGGGAACACATGCACTCACACCATCCCTCCCAGCCCCCCCAGCCCCTTTGCCTAGAGACCAAAGTGACAGTAAAGCAGCAACACTATTTCCCGCAGATCTCACCAATGATGTAGTTATTCCCCCTAATATATATACGAAAGTCATCATAAAGAGTAAATTGAAGTATGGTACTGTTTTTGTCCTAGAAGAATTATGTAGAGTGAAAGGACGCATTGTCAGGTGAAGGACACATTATATCAGATGAATAACGATGGGGAAACTCATGTGTTCCTAATTAATCAGTTGAATGGGGAAATGCAGATAAAAGGGGACTTGTCTATGCAACTTAGAGACTTGTCCTGCCCCTATAAGGGAAATAATTATAGGTGGAACTTCAAGTAAGATAAAATATACAGCCAGAGAATGTATAACGGAGAATTTGATTCACTGAGGAAGGTTTGATGAAGAAAATGATCTACTAGATTTATTATAGAAAACCTGGAGAACAATTTGGGTGTAGGCCTACTAACCTGATTAAACACAAGATTAACATGCACTCAGACACACAACCAATATATGTACAAGCCTATAGAATAGCACACTCGCAACGTACCCTTGCAAATCATTATGTTGATGAAATACTAAAACTGGATAATATTGAACCATCAGTCTCCCCATGGAGTGCCCCATTATTTTTGTCCCCAAACAAAATGGAAAAATGTGTGCAGTAGTAGATGACCTTAAATTATACCAACGCACAATCACAGACAGGTTTCCTATGCCATTGTTAAGTGATGTCTTGCACAATATTGGACCAGAAAATGATGTATTTTCCACAATCGATTTGCTTTATGGCTACTACCAAATATCCCTTGATCAAGAGACACGCAGATACTCTGCTTTCTCCACAAATACAGGGCATTACGAATATAAATGAATGCCAAAGGGGTTAAGGACAGTGCCAGGCACATTTCAAAGATTAATGAGTTATGATTGTATTGTCTGGAATGCTAGGAAAGGGAATATTTGTCTACTTGGACAACATAATAATTGCAACACACACAACAGATGAACATCTACAGAAATTAGACCAGCTCCTACACAGACAGCTGATGATGGTTTGAAAATTAAGCTTTCTAAATGCAAAATTTTGCTTTAAGGAAATAAAATTCTTAGGCCACAGTCTAGATGCAGAAGGGGTCCACAACTCTGAGGACAAAATAACAGCAGTAAGGGATTTCTCTGAACCCACTAATGTAGATGAAGTAAGACAATTTTTGGGTCTGGCTTGATATTACAGACCTTTCATTAATCAATTCTGTCATATAGCACAACCCATATTCCTTCTACTGAAATAAGATGCTGCATTCTAGTAAGGAGAGGAACGAAAACTAGCATTTAATGAATTAAAAGATAAACCTACAGGTGCACCTTGCTTGGCCTATCCTAATTTCACTAAACCATTTATAATTTCCACAGATGCATCTCTTAAAAGATTAGGAGCTATTGATGCAAGAAGATAAGCGTGGAAAAAGTCAGCCAGTTGCATTTGGTAGCTGCAAATAAAAGGTGCAGAGAAAAATTATTGCACTACAGACCAAGAAGCACTTGCAGTGGTCTTTGCATTACAAAAGTTTCGAGATTTGGTATATGGTTTGAAATTCACCTATTCACCGACCATTAACCGCTCATGGGCATGTTCCAAGAAAAATTCTCGGGAGGAGAGCAAGATGGTACGGTTGAAAACTATAATGTACATATTCACTACACACAAAGCAAAATAAATTTAGTTACTGATGCACTATCTAGGAACCCGACACAATTCATGTCACAACGTTAGGTCTCAAGGGAAACATCCCAAACCATGATGAAATCTCAAAAGCACAGAGACTTGATCCAACATGATCTAAAATTATATACAAATTGGAAAGTGGCGAGGACATATAATTACCAAAGCTACATATACCACTCAAACAAGCCACAATAGTCAACAATGCCTTATATAGGATCAACCCAGGACAACCACACCATAGAAAAAATAATAAACAATTAGTGGTACCTAATGAAATGATACCTCAAGTATTAAGGATGATACACCATAGTCCACACGCAGGACATCCTGGCAAGGATAGGGCAGTTTGCAAGCCAGGATATTATACTGCTGGCCATCATTACAAAAAGATATATACAGTCATGTTGACAGATGCCAGTCATGTGCGAGACACAAAGGCTACACGTTATCACCTGCACCTGTAGGGCAATATCCTGTGCATAATCAACCATGGGACGCTGTCATGATTGACTTACTTACGTTACCCTTATCCTACAATAATAATCATTATCTGTTAGTTGCTATGGACCATTTCTCAAGATATGTGATTTTAGCCCCAATGAAGGATATGACGGCCGAAACTGTGGCAAGGGGAATCATAGATAACATCATATGTAGATTCACCACCCTGAAGGTATTAATAAATGATAATGGGTGTGAATTTAAATCTGAAATCTTGCAAGAAATACATAAACAATACAATAAAAAAAAAAGGGTATATGTCTTTGCCTATCACCCAGCATCCAATGGGTTGGCAGAGAGACAAAACAAAAAAGTGTTGGATGTGCTACAACACATTCTCAATGAAAATTATGCAAGCTGGGATGATTTGATTCTCAGAGTGGAAGTATCGATTAATGGAGCAATTAATAAGTCTATAGGAGACACACCACATTTCATTATCTACGGAACAGAAAAGGAATTACCTTACGAAATTCTAGAAGGTGAAAATTTCCCTGTATACAATTATGACACTTATCCTAAACTCCATTTGGGTGAATTCCAGGATATACACAAAAGAGTGAAGAGACAATGATAAATTGTCCAAGGAAGAAATAATGGAGTCAAACAATAAAAAGGCAAAAGATTCAACTATCAGCTTAGGAGACATTGTCTATGGTATCATTCGCACTAGAGACAATAAACTATCACCAAAATTTGAAGGTCCATACAGAGTAATTAAGTAGGATGCAAACATGGTAGTAATTAGGTCACTGTTGAGTGGCAAAGAAAAACAAATTCATGTTGATCATTTGAAAAGGGTCTCAAGGAATTTAGCCAGCAACTATGCAACCTCAGACACAACCGAAACAGCAAACACTATCAATGAAAATAAACTAGAGGAAATCAATACATACACAAATAAATTAAGACTGCATAACAAACACACAAAAGCAGGTGCAGCTGTTGCTACAAATGTCACAATACAGCATTTACATGAGCTAGGTATCGATTTAAACTCCCTTTATAAGTGAAACACCGAGAAAAGTTATTCTCCAAGAGCCAGTCATAATGCGCATTATCACTATCATCGACCACAGCATGGCTGCATTAGCTAATTAATAGATTTTTTTTCGGTAGGTAACGATGAGGGAACTTATACTATGGATTCTCCTCTATATAGCAAGAAGATCAGCTCACTTAGACCCTCAGCATACAGTGAGGCAAGGATGCCTCGTAGCCCCAACATCCTCAACAGCAATCGTGAAAGATATCATGAGTAATGAAATTAGTTTGGATATCTTATATGAATTACTGGTATTATTGGAGAACATTGCCAAGCCACTGAGGACACTGGAAATTATGATCTGTTTCAGAAGCTCATAACACAAAAGAAGTGACTGAAATAGTGAAGTTAGTGCGATGGATACATGAACAAGCTAAAACAACCATGCTCATCATGATCCAAGATATCCCATTTCATGGAATGGAGGTATTTATGGACACGAACAACATCACATGTACACGTGAGAGGCGCGGTTTGTTCGACCTGGGTGGTGCAATCCTAGGGAACATTTTTGGATTGGCTACAGAGGAAGATCTTCAAGAAATAAACAACAAATTTAATATGATAGCTCAGGCGTTAACATAGGAACAGACAATAGTTGACGGTAAAAACAGCAATGATGACGATTGTGAAAAATCTCAGAAAGACAGAAAGTATAACTCACCAGAGTGTGGACAAAATAAATGCAATGGAAGGAAGCATGACACCTTTTCAACACTTCTCAGTAATCATGGAACATATTGACATAATAATACTCCAGTTAGATAACACTATAGTTCGTTATCAAGCATTGATGAAAGGTATTGCAAATGCTGGTAACGGCAAGATCACCATTAACCTATTTCCAGTTCACGATCTAAGTCAGATAATCAGTCAAGGTATACATAAACATGGTTTGAAGCCTTAATTCCGGGCAGAAATCTCATGCTATAATATCCATACTAAGAAGCAACTCTAACACCAATATCAGTAATAGTTCATGTACCGTTCATAACATATAATCTCTTCACAGTCTATCAAATATACCCCTCTCCTTATAAGAATAATGACACCTTGGTCATCATCATCAGCACAGACACCAAACACATCATGGTCTCCAAGAGACAGGACACTGTTGCTTTCACTAGTGAATCAGTGGTTGACCGAAGGTGTTGTACATCCTTACATGCTTTTTTTTTTTAATGTGAGGACGAAGGAAACAAAGGCAACGAGCCCACAAAACTGTTCCTTCCAAGAGAAAAACAAAATACAAGAGAGAGCCAAATTCAAGATCTGATCATTTCAAGATGCCTGGACACACTTCGTTTGAAAGACTGGAACAGTCCCTTGTGAAATGGCCATTACTGGAAATCATGACTTTCATGACCACTGCATCTTCACATTTGCTGCAGTTAAACTCACACATCATCAACGCATCAGACGTTCACAGTTTTTCTACTTCACTCATAACACATCAGTTTTCATAATTTGTCCAGGTATACCACAATCTCATACTTCAGCATCAGGATTATACGTAGCACCTGACTACTGTCCTGTATTAACAGCATCTTTGTCCACCTTAGCTACAAACCATCACTATGCCATCCTCAATCATACACACAAATACTTCCACCCACTACCTGAGATGGATTTAAACATGAGCACAAGTATTAAATTGATATCACCTAAGTCTGAAACTATGCAATTCATCAATGAATCAATGAAGCCCTTGGAATAATTGAGTATAAGTATGTTCAATCCATATTATGTATATAGCCCAGCTCCAACTGTGTTCATAATCTTCTCCATTGTATCTGGTATATTACTATTGGCGATGAACAGAATGCAAACAAGGATTGTAAACTTGGAGTCAGTATCGCGGGAGGAAGGATAAGCATTCGAGTGAGACCCCCCCAGAAAAATGTGTATATGTAAAGAACATAAAAAGAATTAAATTTATGGGGTAACATATTAGATAATATTAATCTAATCATGAATTAATGTTAACTGATATACATGTATCCAATTCATATAACTGTGTTATTATCTCTCTCTCTCTCTCTCTCTCTCTGTATATATATATATATATATATATATATATATATATATATATATATATATATATATATGTAATGTGAGAAAGAAGGAACCAAAGGCCACGAGCCCGCAATAACTGTTCCCTCAAAGAAAAACAAAATACAAGAGAGAGCCAAATTCAAGACCCGATCATTGTGAGATGCCTGGACACACTGCGTTTGAAAGAATGGAGATCATAGGAAGCAGGAAATACAAACAGAAGGAGACAGTTCCAGAGCTGACCTGTTGCATAAATGAAGGACTGGGAGTAACGGTTAACTCTTGCATTAGAGAGTTGGACAGAAAAGGGATGAGAGTTTGCTACTAGACAGGTGCTACGTGCCCGTCGTATAGGTGGAGGAATACATGCAGACAGGTCAGAGGAGCAGTGACCATTGAAGTAGCGATAGAACAGAGATAAAGATGGATCAATGTGGCGAAGAGACAGAGGTTGAAGGGAGTCAGTAAGAGGAGGAGAGTTAATGAGACGAAAAGCCTTTGACTCCACACTATTGAGAAGAGCTGAATGTAGGGAACCTCCCTACACATGGGAGTTGTACTCCACGCAGGGGTGGATAAAACCCGTGTATAGAGGCAACAATTGTGGAGGGGTAAAGAAGGAATGGAGTCGGCCTAGCACACCTAATCTCTTGGAAGCAGATTTTACAAGAGAGGTAATATGATCTTTCCAAGACAAGTCCCGAGTAAATGAAACCCCAAGCATGTTCAAGGATGATGCAAGATTAAGCTGAATATTATTAAACATTAGTGGGTACACCTGTGGAAGATTTTGTTGGGTTGATAGGTGTAAGAACTGAGTCTTTGATGCATTAAAAACAAGATTATTTTTACCCCAGTCAAAGATACGAGCCAAGTCAGACATTAGGTGTGCCATAGCCTCATCCCTTGTTTGTTGAAGCAACTGCTGAGATGGGCATTGCGGGAACCGAATGGAAAGGTGAAGGGTGGAGTCAACAGCGTATGAGTGGATAGCGTTAAATGTACAACATAAGTCATTGATGAATAAAAGAGAGAGAGTTGGTGATACAACAGAGCCCTGAGGAACACCACTCTTGATAGATCTAGGAGAAGAATGATGGCCATATATATATATATATATATATATATATATATATATATATATATATATATATATATATATATATATATATATGTAAATATATATATATATATATATATATATATATATATATATATATATATATATATATATATATATATATATATATATATATATATGTTTATATATTAGGTAGAAATCATAGATACATTACGAATATATTAATGACTCTGCATGGAAAAGTTTGGAAGGAATGAGAGGGTGTTTTTGATCGGTGATATGAATGGTAAAGTAGGGAATGTGAAGGTGGATGGAATAGTTGGTGAGTGGGGTGTGCCTGCTGAGATAGATGAAAATGGCAGTGCGTTAGTGGACATTTGTGCTGGGAGGGGGTTGGTGATAGCTAATACCGTCTTCAGGCATAAAATGATCCACAGGTATACATGGCGAGTGATGAGAAGGGTGGGTGGTGAACTGAATGAAAGGAAGGCAATGATTGATTGTGTGTGGATGAAAGGATTCGAAGATGTGTAATGGATGCAAGAGCTTATAGAGGTTGGGAGAGTGGACTTTCTGACCACTATTTGGTGGTGGCCAGAATTAGGATTCATGTAAGATGGAGGAATAGAAGAAGGGAAACACAAGAGGAAGGAGTAGTTGCAAGGAGAGTGGAAAGGTTACAAGAGGATGAGAAAAACGCAGAGTATAAGAGAGAAGTGGAGGAACGATTGGGCAAATATGAATTGGAGGAGATGGGGGACGTGGAAGGTGTGTGCAGGATATTTACAGAAGAAATATGTGCAGCATGTGATGTGGTGTGTGGGAAGAAAAGAAGACGGAGGGGGGTGCAAGGAACAGCGTGGTGGAATGAAGAGGTGAGATAGGCTGTGGCACAAAAGAAGAAAGCATACAATGAATGGATGAGAAATAGGGGCGTGGAAGAAGTTGAGAGGCGGAAGAGAGAGTTATATGTAGAAAGAAAGAGATGAAAAGATTAGTAAGAGAGAGTAAGAAGAGAGTGGATGAGGAATTTGGAAGGAATTTGAAATGTAAAGTGGAGGGACTGTAAGAAAATGTTCTGGAAAGAGGTGAAGAGAGTAAGACAGGGTGGAAGTGAGGTTAGCAGGGGAGTGAAGATAAAAATGGTAGATTACAAGTGGAGAAGGGAGAAAAAGGGAGCAGATGGAGAGAACACTTTAAGGAATTGTTGAACATACAGGATGGAAGTAATGCGAGTATAAGTGGCTGGGGAATGGCTGGGAGAAGGAAGGAGGTGAGAAGACAGGAAGAAATCAGTAGGATAGAAGTTGTGGAAGCAATGAAGAAAGTTAAATTGGGAAAAGCCCCAGGAACTGATGGAGTGTGTGGTGAAATGCTGAAGCATGGGGGAGAGATAGTAGTAGAATGGATGTGGAAGTTGTGCAAATTGGCCTGGGAGGAAGATAGATTCCCGGAGGATTGGAAGTCAGGTATAATTATTCCCTTGTACAAAGGAAAAGGGGAAAAAGAAGTGTGTGGTAATCGCAGGGGCATTTGTCTTCTTAGTATAATAGGAAAAGTGTATGGTAGGATACTTATTGACAGAGTTAGAGAAAGAACAGAGAAATTAGTTGGAGAAGAACAGGGAGGCTTTAGGAAGGGAAGAGGTTGTGTAGATCAGATATTCATTCTTACTGTAGATCTTTAGTGGAAAAGTTTCTAGAGAAGGGAAAGAAGTTGTATGCGGCCTTCATGGATTTGGAGAAAGCATATGACAGGGTGGATAGACAAGGATTGTGGAAAGTATTTAGAATATATGGAGTAGATGGGAAGTTGTTGAATGCTGTGAAGGGTATGTATGATGGTGCTAAGGCTGCAGTGCGTGTCGATGGTGAACTGAGTGAATTTTTCTCTTTGAAGGTTGGGTTGAAATAGGGACGTGTCATGTCTCCATGGTTGTTCAATCTGTACATGGATGGGGTAATAAAAGAGGTACAAGGTAGGATAGTGGATGTTGGAGTGGCCCTGGTGAGAGAGGGTAGTGTTTGGAAACTCTCTGTACTGTTGTTTGTTGATGATAATGTGTTGTTGAGTGAAGACGAAGGAGAGCTGCATGGCTTGGTGGATGAGTTTGAGAGAGTGTGTAAGAAACAGAATCTAAAGGTGAATGTAGGGAAGAGTAAAGTGATGGTTTTTGAGAGAGGTGAAGTCAGTGATTGTACAACGAGGTTGGATGGTGAGGAATTGGAAAATGTGATTACGTTTAAGTACTTGGCTAGTGTGATGAGTAAGGATGGAGGTTTGGAGGGTGAAGTGCTTGAAAGGGTACAGCAGGGAAGAACGGTTGCTGGTTCTTTGAAAACAGTGATAAGAAACAGGGAAGTGAGCATGGAAGTGAAAAAGTTACTACATGACAGTATTGTGATACCAACCCTAACGTATGGAAGTGAAGCTTGGACGTTGTTGGAAGGACGCAAGTCAAGAGTGAGAGCAGTGGAAATGAGTTATTTAAGAGGAGCCTGTGGAGTCACATGGAGAGACAGGCTGACGAATGAGGATATAAAGAAGCGTTGTGGTGTGGATGTGGATGTGATAGGAAGCGTTATAAGGAACACACTGAGGTGGTTTGGCCATGTGGAGAGAATGGAGGGTGAAAGACTGACGAGGAGAGTGTATATGAGTGAGATGGAGGGGGGAAGAGGGAGGGGGAGGCCGAGGATGAGATGGAGGGATGGGGTGGAGAGGTATATGAGAAAGGGGGGTGTGAGTTGGGAGCGGGGCAGTGAAATGGCGGGGCACAGGGCGACGTGGAGGAGATTTGTTTGTTGCCACCCCGAACGGGATTGAGGTGTCTGGCAATAGATTGATAGATAGATAGATACATACATATGTAATCTAAAGGTTAATTGAAAGTCATGGCTAGGGGCTGAAAAAAATGGCATTTGCACACTGTCTCTCAGGAATCCCAGACAGCACCACGTGATGCCTGATAGGAAAGTCCCCAAGATCCAGAGAGTTCCACTTAACTGTGCAGTACACGTGACGCAATGTGTCCTATACGGGAGAGATGGAGTTAGCATGCAAAAGGAGTTAGAGAGAGAGAACGAGAAGGTGGTCTAGAGAGAAGCATGGTAGGGAAAAGGGCAGGCTTACGAAGTTAGCAAGCATAAAACACTTTGATCCCATTACGCTCTGAGAGACTATATTACTCTTGAGATATTCCCTATGAAGAAATAAACTATAATCGGACCCCAGTACTCATAAATATCTTCCCCTGTTATCAATGACAGGTACAACTAAGATTATCTCCTATAATTCAACTCACTGTTAAATCCAGCTCCGCTACGACTACGATATAGTTAACTCGTTGAGATTGATAGGCCTCATTTGGTACTTACCAGAGTCGAAAGTGATAGGCCTCAAATGAGCACGATTTTCAAAGGCATACAAAAACTGCGCCACGAGGAGTAGGTGGCTGAAATTTGTATGGGAATCAGGGGCAGGTGGTAACTCTCGATACCACCCACGCACTTTCCCAAATACCTTCAGAATATGAGCGAGGGCAGACACCAAGGAGCACGCACTAATTTCACTAATTTTCCTGCCGTGATGCTGCCAACCCTGCACCAGCTGCTAGAGGATCTGCGTGCACAAACACACACACACACACACACACACACACACACACACACACACACACACACACACACAATCCAAAGTTAGTCAGAGATTCAGTAGATATAAACAAATCTATAGTAATCACTGGTATAGAAGAGGAAGAAGTAAAAAACAAGATCACAAGAGACAAAAAGGAGATAGCAAATGTAATGAGCTTACTGAAAGAAGTATCAGAGGAAATCTGTAGTAAAAACAAAGAGGAACACAAAAGGTTAGGGAAATACGAGAAAAGCAAGACAAGACCTCTAAAGTTGACTTTCCAGAGTGTAAACACTGTGGAAGAGATACTAAAAAATGCAAATAATCTTATGGAAAAAGAGGAGTTCAAATATGTATGGATAAAAAGATGCCTAACACAAGAGGAACTGGAATTACTGAAAGAGAAAAGGGAGGAAGCAAAAACAAAAAATGAGGGAAGATCAGAAGAGGAGAAGAAGAAATTTTTTTACAAAGTAATAGGATTGCAGGTACGAAAGTGGTACACAAACAGGATGGAATAAAAAGGAGGAAGGTACTAGAGCCATGTCATGACAAGTAAACAAGATGATAAAGTTGATGTACTCAAATGTGGATGGAATGGTATCTAAATTACTACAGATGAATGATTATGTCAGAGAAAATGAACCACAAATAATATGCCTAACTGAAACAAAATTAACACCAAGGATATCCAATGACATACTAAACTTAGAGGAATACAATATATGGAGAAGAGACAGAAATTTAAAAAAAGGAGGAGGAATTATAATATTAACTAAGAAAAATCTAAAAGTCAATGAAATAAAACTAGATATATCATCACAAGTAGAACTGATTGCAGTAGAGATCAACACATCTGAAGGGAAAGTAATTCCAGCCAATTTGTACATGCCACCCAGATCAAACACATGGGAAAGAGACGAATATGTGGGACCTGGCAGAGAGTACAATTCAGAGTTTAAGATCATTAGTACATAAAATGGAAGAAAAATCGGAAAGAATTATACTACCTGGGGATTTCAATACAAATATAAATTGGAATACTCTAGATATAATTAGCCAAGAAAGCTGTTGGGACCAAAAGCTCCTGGATCTCGTGCAAGAGTTTTTCCTAATGCAACATGTGAGGGAAACCACCAGAAAAAGAGGACTTGATGTACCTTCAGTGCTAGATCTAATATTTACTAGGCAAGAAAATGATATTGACAGTTTAATATATTACCCTCCACTCGGCAAAGCGATCATGCAGTACTAAATTATAACTTCAGGATAGCATATGACATAGTAAACAGCAATGACAGTTACAAAAAGAGCCTAAACAATAAAAAGGGAAATTATCAAGACCTAAAGAAGCATTTCTTAGAAGTTGATTGGGAAAATGAGCTTAGAGGACAAGATTTAAATGCTGTATATAAAAAATTCTGTGAATTTTATGAAATAGAAGTCCAGAAGTACATCCCACAGCACAAAGACGCAGATAAGAAAATACAGAAATGGTTCAATACAGAATGTAAAAAATCAAAAGAAAGAAGAGATTTGTTGTGAAATAGATACAGAAGACACAATAGTGAAAGGGCGTTTAATAATTACAAACAGGCAAGAAACGATTATACAAGAATAAGGAGGGAAGCCCAAAAACAGTTTGAGGAGGATATAATAAATAAAAGTAGTGATCAACCAAAGCTATTTTACAACTATATCAGAAGCAAAACCAAAGTAAAAGATACAATACAATCCATTACGGACGAGGGAATCACTTATACACAAGAGAAAGATATTTGTGAAGCACTAAATAAGAATTTTTAGTTTTTACAGAAGAAAAAAAAATTGAGAGGGACTTTGTGGAACATGCATGTCCAAACATACTACCAGATATACAAATAGCAGAAAAAATAATACAGGAGGAGTTAAGTAGATTAGACAGAGGAAAAGCAAGTGGTCCTGATGAAATTTCATGTTGGGTATTACCAGAATGTACAAAGGAGTTAAGTAAACCATTATTTTTAATTTTCAAGAAATCCTTGAGTCAAGGTAAACTACCTGATATTTGGAAAAAAGCAAATATTGTCCCCTTATTCAAGAATGGAAATAGACAAAATCCACTCAACTACCGACCAGTATCACTGACCAGTGTTGTAAGCAAGGTATTAGAAAAGCTTATAAGAAAAGCTTGGGTAAATCATCTAGAAGAACACAGTATGATAACAGAAAGACAGTTTGGTTTCAGAAAAGGAAAATCATGTGTTACTAATCAGTTGAGCTACTATGACAGAGTAACAAACACAATACAGGAAAGGGAAGGATGGGTGGACAGTATCTATTTAGATTTCAAGAAAGCTTTTGACACAGTACCACACCAAAGACTTTTATGGAAACTGTACCATCAAGGAGGAATTCGAGGCAAACTGTTTTGTTGGATGCAAGACTTTCTCATAAAAAGAGAAATGAGAACAGTACTAAAAGGAAACTACTCATCATGGAAAGAAGTGACAAGTGGAGTACCACAGGGTTCAGTGCTGGCACCAATCATGTTTTTAGTGTATATATATGATATAAACAGTAACACTGGAAATGAGAGCTATCTGAATATGTTTGCAGATGATGCAAAAATACAAAGGAGAATTACTAGCACAGACTCTTGTAAGGAGCTACAAGAAGAATTAAATAAACTTCATGAATGGAGTAGTACGTGGCAAATGGAATTCAGTGTGGACAAGTGTCATGTAATCAAGTTTGGTAAAAGTGGAAAACGACCTGATCGGGATTATAAGTTAGGAAATAAAACCCTATACAGATGAGAAAGAGAGAAAGACCTAGGTGTGATTATCATTAACAGACTATCTCCGGCTGACTACATCAGCGAGAAGGTACGGAACATGTATACACTGCTTGCAAATATGAGAATAGCATTCACATACATAAATGAAGACATGCTAAGAAGGATAATAACATCATTCATTAGACCAACCTGGAATATGCATCAGTAGTCTGGAGTCCTCATCTCAAAAAGCACATAGACAAGATTGAAAAAGTTCAAAGGGCCGCTACAAGATGGATACCAAGCTTAAGGGACCTAAGCTACGAAGAAAGACTAAATAAACTGAATCTACCAACACTAGAGGAGAGAAGGAAAAAAGGTGACATGATAATGCTATATAAGTGCATATCAGGGAAGGAGAAAATAGACATAAATGATTACTTAACATATGGAGAAGCGTCAGCAAGAGGACACTGCAAAAAACTGCATAAGAAGAGAGGTGATAAAGACGTAAGGAAATTCAGTTTCCCAAACAGAGCAATTGATCAATGGAATGCACTACCGAATGAAATAGTGTGTGCCAAAACAATTCACAAATTTAAGGATATGTACGATAAATATGGTTTAAGACACGGAACAGTACGAGCTTGACTCATTCCTGTAAAGATACAATTAGGTAAGAACAATTAGGTAAATTAAGAACACACACACACACACACACACACACACACACACACACACACACACACGAGAGAAAGAGAGAGAGAGAGAGAGAGAGAGAGAGAGAGAGAGAGAGAGAGAGAGAGAGAGAGAATAAATAGGGGAATGGCACAAGGAGGGTCCCTTCGAATGATTAGATAAGGCATAACATCATCGGTCCCTCTTCTCTCTATTATTCTCCATTCCCTCGCTCCTCTCTTTCTCTCGAAGAGAGAGAGAGAGAGAGAGAGAGAGAGAGAGAGGATCTGCACACACACACACACACACACACACACACACACACACGAGAGAGAGAGAGAGAGAGAGAGAGAGAGGATCTGCACGCACACACACACACACACACACACACACACACACACACACACACACACACACAGAGAGAGAGAGAGAGAGAGAGAGAGAGAGAGAGAGAGAGAGAGAGAGAGAGAGAGAGAGAGAGCGAGAAGATCTGCACACGCGCACACACACACACACACACACACACACACACACACACACACACACACGAGAGAGAGAGAGAGAGAGAGAGAGCGAGAAGATCTGCACACGCGCACACACACACACACACACACACACACACACACACACACACACACACACGAGAGAGAAAGAGAGAGAGAGAGAAAGGGGATCTGCACACGCACACAGACACAGACACACACACACACACACACACACACATACACAGAGATAAAGGGTATTTTTCTGAGAGAGAGAGAGAGAGAGAGAGAGAGAAAGGGGGTCTGCACACCCCCCACACACACAGTGAGATAAATGACATTTTTCAGAGAGAGGGAGAGAGACAGAGAGAGAGAATTAATTCAGGAATGGCACAAGTAGCGTCCCTTCAGATGAGGAGATAAGGCATATCATCGGTCACTCTTCACTCTCTTATTCTCCATATCCTCTCTCCTCTCTCGGAGAGAGAGAGAGAGAGAGAGAGAGAGAGAGAGAGAGAGAGAGAGAGAGAGAAAGAGAGAGAGTGAGAGAGAGTTACGGGTAGGCCTAAACTGTATGATAAGGTATGTTTTGTCAGCAGTGTGTAAGGTAATTTATCGTAGTTTGAGAGAGAGAGAGAGTTACGGGTAGGCCTAAACTGTATGATATCGTATGCTTTGTCCGTAGTGCTTAAGGTAATTTATCGTAGTTTGAGAGAGAAAGAGAGTGGGTTGATGATACAGTAATCATGTGATCCTTGCCCAAGGCCATGGTAATAAATATAGGCTGCCAGACAATGCCCTTCCTTACCTCACTCACCGTGGGTGGTGGGTTGCTCACACCACCAGCTGTTCATCTGTGACTCTCGATTCTTGTAGTAGGAGTTAAAGATGAATACAGGGAGTTTATCTTGATTTATTATCTTCAGAGAAAATCTTACGTTGAGCAGTGTATGTATTACAGAGACTTTATATACTAAGTAAGTCTAGTTGGACCCCTCTTCTTGTTCACTCTCTCCACTACCTGTCGGTTCTATAGCTAGCCTCCTTCTGCTCTGCTTCCTAATTTCTGCTGTAGCAGGGGTCGTGTCACGTGTGTTACACTGTTGTTGGAATGTTCTAGAAACCTGTGTGTGAGTATGTGTGTGTATGGTCACTAGGCATCGTTCGTATGCTATCTCGCTGACACACTACCTATATCATCCCCTGACTTGCTGCTTCCAGTGTATTGTCAACATTTCCTCAGTTACACTTGCAAGATCATTTCCCGTTCCCAGGCTTGCCTGGTGCTCTGTCTATCTATCTATTTATTATCTATCTATCATGTTTTCTACAATTAATTGTATTTCTAATATGGAGTCCTAACATTGATCGGTCACGCGCTGGATGTCCTCCAACAGTAATTATCATCGACATATGCTGATTTATTAGTACATAATATTGATTACAATATTGTATACATATAATATTCATAGTAAATTGCAATGATCTAGTAATATTACATTTTAAACAAGTTGTATACATATTTGAATAAATGCACTAAAGGTAAACTATTTAACTGTAATACAGTATGTACTTGGGTTATTGTAGTGAAACGCATACATGCAAGAAAAAAAAATAGTTTTTAATAAAGATTATGGTACGAGTTATTAATATTTCATTTAAAGATAATACTACTGGTATGCCATACTTCTATATCATGGGTCAGTCTTCTGATGCATTGCGAACAGCACTACTACAAATACAATGCAGAAGATTATAAAGACAGTAGGTGCTGGGCTATACTCATAATATGGGTTGAACATACTCAAACTCAAATCTTCCAAGGGCTTCATTGTTTCATTGATCAGCTGCATAGTTTCAAACTTAGGTGAAGTCAACTTAATACTTGTGCTCATGTTTTAGTCCATATCAGGCAGTGGGTAGAAATGTTTGTGTGTATGAGTGAGGATGGCGTAGTGATTGATGGTGGCTAAAGTGGACATGGATGGTGTAAATACCGCACAGTAGTCTCGTGCTATGTATAATCCTGAGGCTGAAGTATGAGATGGTGGTATATCTGGACAGACTATGTAAACTGATGTGTTATGAGTGAAATTAAAAAAAAAAACTGTGAGTTTCCGATGCGTTGATGGTGTACAAGCTTATCTTTAGCAAAAGTGAAGTTGCAGTGATTATGAATATTGTTATTTCTGATGATAGCCATTTCACAAGGGACTGTATCAGTAGGCTGAAACGTGAAAATGTACGCAGGACAAAGATGAACAGCATGTAAGGATGTGCGGCACTTTCGTTCAATCGTTGATTCACTTGCGAAAGTGACAGAGTTCCGTCTCTTGGAGACCATGATGAGTTCGGTGTCTGTGTTGATGATGATGACCAAAGTGTTGTTATTTTTAGAGGGGAATGGGCGTATTTGGTATACTGTGAACAGGTCGTCAGTTATGAATGGTATATGAACTACTACTGATGTTGGTGTTAGTGTTGCTTCTAAATATGGATAATATTGCATGAATTCCCTACTTCGGAACAAAGGCTTCAATTTATGTTTATGTATGCCTTGACTAATTATCAGACATAGCTCATGAACTGGGAGTAAGTCAATTGTGATCTTGCCATCACCAGCATTCGAAATTCATTGCATAAGTGCCCTGTAACGAACTCTAGTGTTGTCTAATTGTAGTAGAATCGTGTCAATATGTTCTGTGATGATCGAGAAGTGTTGGAAAAGTGTTATGTTTCCTTCCATTTCATTTATTTTATCTACACATTCAAGAGCTATATTTTCTGTCTTTTTCAGATTTTTCACAATTGTCTTCATTGCTGAGTTATGTCCCGTGATGAATTTATCTTGGTATGTTAGTACCTGAGCTACTTTATTAAATTTGTTGTTTATTTCTTTAAGGTCATCCTCTGTAGCCAATCCAAAGATGTTCCCAAGAACTGCGCCACCCAGGTCGAACAAACCGCGCTTTTGGCGAGTACGTGTGATGTTGTTCCTGTCGCTCAGTACCTCCGTTCCATAAGATGGGAGATCTTGGATCATGATGAGCATAGATGACTTTGCCTGTTCTATTTTCCATTTCGCTAACCTCACCATTTCATTCACTTCCTTTGTGTTATGTGCTTGTGAAACAAAGCCTCCTATCATGAAGTCCAGGGTTCGCATTGGTTTCACGAGATTTTCTAGATAAGAAGGTAATTCATACAAGTAATCCAGACTTATTTCAGTACTCATGACGTCCTTTACGATTGAAGTCGTGGCCGTTGGAGCTATGAGGTATCCTTGTCGTACTATGTGTTGGGGGTCTAAGTGCGCATATCCTCTTGCTATATAGAGGAGAATCCATAGCATAAATTTCTTCATCGTAACCTACCGAAAAAAAAATCTATTAATTTCCTAATATGGTCATGCTGTGGTCGATGATAGTGATGTGCGTTACGGTTGATTGTTATTTCATTTATAGAAGGAGTTTAAATCGATATTTAATTCTCGTAAATGATGTACTGTAGATTTTATGGGAACAGTTGCACCTATGTTTGATTGTTTGGTATATGACCTTAATTTCTTTTTGTAATCACTGTTGTTTTCTTGCTTGGTTTCTTGAGTTACGTTCGCCTGTTCGGTTGTATCCGATGCTGAATAATTATTGGATAGTTCCTATGAAACTCGTTTTAAATGGTCAATATGAACTTGTTTCTCTTCGCCACTTGAAAGTGACTTAATTAAAACTTTGTTTGCTTTTATGTTAATTACTCTGTATGGGCCCTCAAATTTGGGGGATAATTTATTGTCTCTCGTATAAATGATACCATAGACAATGTCTCCTAAGCTGATAGGTGAATCTCTTGCCTTCTTGTTAAATGCCTCTGTCATTTCTTCCTTGGACATCGTTAATTGTTTTTTGACTCTTTTGTGTATGTCCTGGAATTCACGTAAACGGAGTTTAGAGTAATCATCGTAATTGTATATGGGCAGACTGTCACCTTCTAGGAGCTCATATGGTAGTTTTTTATCTGTCCCATATATAATGAAATGTGGTGTGTCACCTATGGATTTATTTATAAATCCATTAATTGAGGCTGCTACTCTGGGAATCCAATCATCCCAGCTTGCATAATTTTCACTGAGAATGTGTCGTAGCACATCTAATACTTTTTTGTTTTGTCTCTCTACTAACCCATTAGATGCTGGGTGATGGGCTAAAACGTTAACCTTTTTGATGTTGTATTGTTTACATATTTCTTGTAAGATATCAGAATTAAATTTTCCTCCATTATCACTTATCAGTACCTTTGGAGCAGTAAAGCGACATATTACATTATCTGTTATTGCCTTTGCTACTGTCTCTGCTGTTTTATCTTTAATTGGAGCTAAAATGATATAACGGGAAAAATGATCCGTTGCAACGAATAAGTATAGGTTATTATTGTATGATAATGGCATCTTGAGTAAATCAACAGCGACAACGTCCCATGGTTGATGTGGTACAGGGTAATTACCCATTGGTGCTGGTGTGATTGGGTATCCTTTGTGTTTTGCACATGATTCGCATGTCTATATGATTGTTTATATCTTTTCGTAATGAAGGCCGGTAATATAACAGCTGGGCCTGTTTGAATGTCTTATCCTTTCCAGGATGTCCTGCATGTGGGCTATCGTGTATCGTTCGTAATACTTGGGGTATCATGTCATTAGGTACTACCAACTGGTTAGTATTTCTTTGGCGTTTTGGTTGTTTCGGGTTAATCTTGTATAATGTATTATTGACCATTGTGAATTGTTCGAGTGGTACATGCAGTTTGGGTAATTGTATGTCATCTCCACTTTCTAACTTGTATATAACTTTAGACCATATTGGGTCAAGTTTTTGTGCTTTTGCGATATCATCGTGGTTTGAGATATTTCCTTTGAGATCTAATGAGGCGACCTGAATTGTGTTCGGGTTCCTAGATAATGAATCAGCTACTATGTTCATTTTACCTTGTATATAATGAATTTGTACATTGTAGTTTTCAACTGTACATTTCCATCTTGCTCTCCTCCCAGAAGGGAGTTTTTCTTTAAACATACCCACTAGTGGTTTATGGTTAGTGAATAAGTGGATTTCATAACCATATACCAAATCTCGAAACTTTTGTAATGCAAAAACCACTGCAAGTGCCTCTAAGCCTGTAGTGCAATAATTTTTCTCTGCACCTTTTGTTTGTCTGCTGGCAAATGCCATTGGTTGATTCTCTCCTCATTTATCTTCCTGCATCAGTACAGCCCCCTAATCCTTTACCTGATGCGTCTGTACAAATAAGAAATGATTTTGTGTAATCCGGATGTGCCAAACAAGGTGCATTTGTTAGTTTAATTTGTAGATTGTTAAATGCCCTTTTTTGTTCTTCTTCCCATTGGAATATAGCATCTTTTTTGAGTAGTTGGAATAGAGGAAAGGCTATATGAGAGAATTGTGGTACGAATGACCTATAGTACCCAGCTAGACCTAAAAATTGTCTAACTTCATCAGTCGTAGTGGGTTCAGGAAAATCTCTCACTGCCTGTATTTTGTCATCAGTGGTCTGAATACCATTAGAACTTAATTTGTGGCCTAAGAAATTTATTTCCTTAAAGCAAAATTTACATTTAGAAAGCTTAATTTTTAAACCAGCATCACTAAGCTTTTGTAAGAGTAAGTCTAATTTCTTGAGATGATCCGTAATATTTTTCGTTGCGATTTTAATATCGTCAAGATAAACAAATATTCCTTGTCCTAAAATTCCGGACAATACGTAATTCATAAGACGCTGGAATGTGCCTGGGGCTGTCCTCAATCCCATCGGCATCCTTGTATATTGGTATAGTCTCACCAATCTAAAACCAAGGTTTGGGTGGAGTCTGGCACTGGGTGCAGCCATGCCATACTTCCTAAACGAGCGATGAATAGATTCTGTTATATATGTAACAGGCATCACAGATAGGTACACACATACTAATACAATATAATCGTAAGTATTCTAGCATATCAAAGGAAGGTAAACTTGTAATGCATATGGCTCTTGTACATCAATAAAGAAACGTGGCATACATATTTTACAGTGTTGCTGAAAAAAAATGTAGTTACTTTTACCGACTTTCACGGTAGTTCTAAGTTGGGTAAGTAATGTAACAATTACGTTTATAATATAATTTGAAGGAATCAGTAGAACATACGCTATTTTCTTAATAGAAATAAATAAGTTAAAACACTCACGAGCGGCAACATCCAGGCCCATACTAGGAATAATAAATTATATGAGAGAGAGAGAATGCGATTTTTAAATTCATTATTTTGGTTATATTTATAACTTAAATTAGTTTGTCTTTACACACACACACATACACAAACACACACACACACACAGAAGTGGGTGAAGTCATGTCAGGCCAGGTGTCGAGATGTGAGCGGCGAGCTTTAACGGTGTCAGGTCAGCCACTAGCCAATCAGAGTATAGGAAACAAGGCAACGCTGTACGCCGGGAAATCCCCGGCTGGACTCCACCCAAACCTTAGTTTTAGATTGGTGAGACTATAGTGGCCTCTATTTGTGGAAAAGGCAGTGTATTTATGTGACTCCTCTTGAACTGGTATTTGATAATAGCCATTTAGTAGATCGACTGTTGAGAATATATTATTCTCCAGTCCAATATTCTGTAGAACGTCACTTAGCAATGGCATGGGAAATCGGTCTGGGATTGTGTGATTGTTTAGTTTACGGTAATCTACTACCGCACTCATTTCTCCATTTCGTTTGGGCATGAAGAATAATGGGGCATTCCACGGGGAGACTGAAAGTTCAATAATTCCAAGTTTTAACATTTCATCGACATACTGATTTGCAAGTGTACGTTGAGAGTGTGGGATGCGGTAGGCTGGTACGAAAATTGGTGGTGTTTCTGGGTGCACATTAATCTTGTGATTAATCAGGTTAGTACACCCTAATTGTTCTCCGGGTAATGCTACGGTGTCCCTGTGTTTCCAGCAGGGTTAACAAATCATTTTCTTCATCAAATTCACCTGAGTGAATTAAATTCTCTTTTATGCTTTATCTATCCGTAGATTTTATCTCACTTGTCACTCCACCTATAACTATTTTCTTCACAGGGGCGGGACATTTTTCAGTATTAACTATGCAAGTCCCCTTTTTCAACTGAACTTCCCCATTCATGTGATTAATTATGAATATCTGAGTTTCCCCTTCGTCGTTCATCTGACATAATGCGTTTTCTACTGACAATCCCTTTGCTATACATAATTCTTCTAAGACAAGAACAGTACTATTCCGTAATTTGCTCTTTATGGTAACTTTCATATAGGAATTAGGTGGTATACCTAAATCATTGGTGAGATGGGCTGGAAAAACTGATAAATCAGTACTGTTATCTGGGTCTCCAATTCTGGAGGCTGGGGCTGGTGGTGGGAGTGGATCTATACACTCATCTGTTTGTGTATGTTTGTTTAAGCCTATTCTTTTCTGTTCTCTTTTACCAATCGGTTAGGGCTCCGAAGGTATTTCCTCTATGAATTCATTGTCAAAGTCTATTCCATTCATTTGTGGGAGTATAGTTATGTTCTCTGCTCTCATGCATCTTAAGCCCAGTATCATATGAGCTCTAATTGCTAAGTTTTCAACGATATAGAAAAATGCAGAGAATGGTCTTGTAGTCTCTGTGAAACTGATATTTAACCTTATCATACCTCTTACTGTAATTTTTTTTCCATCTACCGTATATAAATATGAATCACCTTCTTCCAGAAAAGTTACTTTCTTCTTATTTTTAAGAATTCTATTTACTTCTTCATGTGTTATTAAGCTCACTGGAGAGCCTGTGTCTAAAAATAAGGAAACGTTTTGATCCTCACATACAGCTGGTATCAAGATACACTCTTTTCCCAACATGCCTCCTATGTGAATTTTAGACTTGCTTTTCTTTATGTTTGTTCGTTTATTGTCATGACTTGGTCATCCCCCGATCTGAACATAGACACAGTTTTTTCTACTGTTTTGCAGTTACTGGTCCAGTCCCCTTGGCATCTGTGATGCCTACAGTAAGGACCAAATCCTTGTGTCTTTTGTGTATCCTCTTTTGTTTTGATAAAGCATTCATACCTTGTGTGTCCTGGTTTTGCACAATAATGACATAGAATGGACCTATCTCTTGACTGTGACCTAAGAGGTGACTTCCCATATGTAGTTTTGTTTGTGGCGTGAGATCTGCTCGGGCTGTGCGTAAACTTATGAAACTGCCTGTAGCCTGGTGTTTGTGATCGAACCCTCGTCACGTATAGTTGTTTGGTCTGCCTGCTTTCGGGTCGCGATCGATTTTGTTCTCCGTTTGGGTTCGGTGTTGATGTTTTCACAGCTGATACTGTCTCAGGTACTCTCATTCTACTCGAATGTGCGGGTGTGTCGACCATATCTGCTTTACTGCACTGCATCTCTACCTCGTTCATTAAGTCTAGTAAGCACATGCCTGGGGTGTACGCAATCGTCTTGGCGATCTTAAGGGTCCTACCAGGTAATTTACACAAGGCAGCTACATAACCAATGATGTCCATGACGAGGTCTGGGGACATCCTTCCATCATCTGTTATCCAATTTGAGTTTTCCAAAGTAACTAACAATGTTCTTTTGATTGTGGAGACATCAGCAGTTATTTCACTGAGCACATGGTTTGTAGTGTGCTCCCTTACAAGATCTACAATCTTATGTAATTCTGGAATTATACCAGGCAAGAAGTTCATACCTCCAGAAAATTTCTTCAAAAATTCAGTTTTAAATTCGTCATATGTCCTAGCCTTTAGGAGCTCATCTGATCTCAATAAATTGCTTGCTGGACATCTTTCCTGGCTTATGCAAGATGAAAAAATGGCAATTTTCTCTTGTTCATCAAGGATGTGTCGCTTGATGAACATTTGTTCGCACTGACTGACCAATGAAATGACGTCAATACGATCTTTTTCTGTGCCAGAGAATTTTGGGGCAGTTTTATCTTCATAGTAAACATAAACATGAGGTGGGGATGTTTGATCCGCGGTATTTGTTTTGTTATTCATTTTCACTGTTTGCTCTGTTAATTTAACTTGGACTTGTTTATTGTTGTGTGAGGGAATGGTGGAGTAGGTTCGGCCTGAACGGTGAACCCTGTTAAGTATATTGGCATACGTGAGCAAGTCAGCGACAAAGTCCCCATTTGCTACGTCAGAGGGGGTTTCCCACTCATCATCTGGAACTGACGTATTTGTTTCTTGATCTTTAGTTTGTGTTGAGTTTTGTACAATGGGTGTGTTGCCTTGGTGCTCTCCTAATTGTGAATCTGTTGTTGGAGCTAATTGTTTTTCATCTGGTATTAATGTGGATGGTGGCAAAAATATCCCTGTCATTAAGGTCTGGTGTTATGAAATACCGGGTAAGCCTTTTGTTTATGTCTTAACCAAATAGATAAGCAAATGAGTTGTAATAAATGATAGATAGTGAGTGTATAAGTGTATATATAGAAATAAGTAAAAGCGTTGAATATACCTAATTTTAGCACTGAGAAGAAATGAGTAAGTATAATTTCACCCACTTGATACAGATCGAAGAGGCGTGTCGATGCAACTGTCGATCTCGGAAGAAAAATGCAGGGTTGATTGAAGATCTCTTGATAATTCTAGTGCTGTGTTGCTGGACGATATTACTCAGGAAATTCCATGGCCTGGTGCTTGTGGTGGTTAACAGCTGTCACAGGCAAACCTCAGCATAGATCGTCGAATTTCCAACTCAATACTGTGGAAATAAATGAGTATGAGCAGGAGCTATGTGAATAATGAGTAATGAGTAGTGGTTGAGCAGTCCCTGGTGTCAGCCACACGTTGCTTGGCATGGCCTTTTGTCAGCAAACTCGCGTGGTGATGTCATCTCAGCAGATACACATGGTGACGTCGGCTTCCCACACTGGTAGCTGTGGTGAGTAACTGAGTAGTGATGCATAACCTGGGTGAAGAAAGGTGAGTAAGATCCGTTATAAATGTGGCTCTGATGTTTTGCTGTGTGTCTTGACCTCTGCGTAAGCGATGGAGGTAGGCGGGAGAGAGTGTTGGGGTTTTGTGTGCTTGTTGCTTTGGTCTTTCTTTTTCTTTACTTGCTTTGTTTTTTTATTCTTCTTGCTGCTACTTGAAGTTACGTGAAGATTATAGAGTTGTTTTGTAGACTTGTAGGCTCATAGGCTTGTAGGCTGTATTTTGTAGGAATTCACTGCAGAACTGAAGCTAATCTTGTAGAGTTTCACCTGCTTTTGTAGAAATTCACTGTTGATTTGTAGACGAGGTCCGTACGTTCGCTGCCAACCAAATGTGACTCTCGATTCTTGTAGTAGGAGTTAAAGATGAATACAGGGAGTTTATCTTGATTTATTATCTTCAGAGAAAATCTTAAGTTGAGCAGTGTATGTATTACAGAGACTGAATACACTAATTAAGTCTAGTTGGACCCCTCTTCTTGTTCACTCTCTCCACTACCTGTCGGTTCTAATGCTAGCCTCCTTCTGAGCTCTGCTTCCTAAATTCTGGTGTAGCAGGGGTCGTGTCACATGTGTTACACTGTTGTTGGAATGTTCTAGAAACCTGTGTGTGAGTATGTGTGTATGTGTGTGTATGGTCACTAGGCACTGTTTGTATGTTATCTCGCTGACACACTACCTATAGCATCCCCTGACTTGCTGCTTCCAGTGTATTGTCAACATTTCCTCAGTTACACTTGCAAGATCATTTCCCGTTCCCAGGCTTGCCTGGTGCTCTGTATATCTATCTATTTGTTTATCTGTCTATCATGTTTTCTATAATTAATTGTATATATAATATGGAGTCCTAACACATCTTCTGGCCATTTTATCTCACCACCACGTGACTTTCTGTGGTATCGTATATACATATATATATATATATATATATATATATATATATATATATATATATATATATATATATATATATTGTTACGTAACAGAGAAAGATAATGTACACTTTAAGTGAGAATACTAAAAATCACTACTGTCCTGTAAAGTTCCAGGTTCAAAACAAAAAGAGTTAGGTAAAATTACAAGTTAAAGTTTAATGCTCAAACTAACACCAAAACATTCAGGACTCATAAGGATAATGTAATGGCAAAAAACAGGTTAAATATATGGTTAAATGCAATAGCCTCTATTAACACGAAATTAGCAAGAGTAAATTTACATAAGTCAGCCCTGATAAAATGAAAATACACTGGGTAATGCTCAGTTAATGCAAGATAAATTATTACAGATACAAACTATTATTAATGATGGCTGACAACAAGAACCTTACACGAATCACAAAAACTTCACTAGGCCTACAAATTAAACTTATGCTATACAGTACAAGAACAAAATGCAACAACACTTATACTCAAATTACACAGCTGCTAGATGGTTGGAGACTTCCTGAGCACTCAATAATACTGTACAGGGGAGGACAGAGATGTGAACAAAATGAGGAGCAGATCTAAGTGGCAATAATGCAGAGACTGAGCTCATTATATAGAGGCTGGCAGAGCTTGATACAACTTGTAAGAAGGACGCGCAAATGAAGCCATGGGGACAAAGAGTTGACAACCCCCTCTCTGAACAACAGAAAGAACGACTTACTCTACTATAAGGGTAGAAGGGGGGGACTGAGGCAGAACACGCTCGTGATCAAACATGCAGCTTACTGTACGTTAGAATTACACAAAGGATGATGAAATCATAGGCTATGTAACACCTCCCCACAAAGAAAAAGAAATTTACAAAGGAAATTTTTTATTACTCTAAAACAATCTGTCTAAAGTCTAGATAAGCAATCTGCAATAACATTTTCTTTCCCCTTGACATGTTGTATGTCTAATGAATACTCCTGAAGAAGTAGACTCCATCTTGTCAATCTCTGATTTTTATCTTTAAACTTACTAAGGAATTTCAGTGGGTTATGATCGATATAAATGACTATGGGGTCAAAACCAGAACACAAATAAAATGAAAAATGCTGTAAACCCAAAATCAAGGCCAAAAGTTCTTTCTCAATAGTTGAGTAGTTCTTTTGAGGTGGAGTGAACTTCTTACTGTAATAAGATACAGGGTGTTCAATACCCTGATCATCCTCTTGCTGCAAAACAGCCCCAGCTCCTGTATCACTTGCATCAACAGCCATCTTAAAAGGCTTAGCAAAATTTGGAGTAGCGAGCACTGGCTGACTTAATAGAATAGCTTTAAGTTTGTTGAAAGAGGATTCACAGTTATCGGTCCAGACAAATTTAACTCCCTTTTTTGGTAGGTCTGTAAGTGGTGATACAAGAATTGAAAAGTTAAGAACAAATCTCCTGTAATAACCTACCATTCCCAAAAATCTTTGTAGCTCTTTCCTACTTTTAGGTCTGGGAAGATCACTTATAACCTGAACCTTAGCTCCTGGTGGTGCAACATGTCCATCACCAATTACATACCCAAGGTACTGAACTTTAGCTTGACCAAACTCACACTTTGATAAATTAGCTACAAGATTAGCATGAACCAAACACTCAAGAAATTTACTGACATGGCATAGGTGATCTTTCCAGTTGTCATTGAAGATTAATACATCATCAATATAAACAACACACCCTGCCAAACCCTCTGTTACAACATTCATGAGCTTCTGAAATGTGGCTGGTGCATTCTTCATACCATAGGGCATTACAGAACATGCAAAAGTCTTTCCTAGTGTTGCAAAACATGAGATCTCCCTAGCACGTTCAGTCATAGGTACTTGCCAGTATCCCTCTAACAAATCAAACTTACTTATGTACCTAGCCTTTCCGATCTTGTCTATGCAATCTTCCACGCGAGGGAGAGGGTAAGTGTCTGTTTTGGTTATCTGATTAACGCGTCTGTAGTCGATGCAAAGCCGCTGTGACCCACCTGGCTTAGGGACTAGAGTGACAGGAGAACTCCACTCGCTCTGACAGGGCTCAATCATCTTGTGGTCCAACAGGTAGTCAAGCTCCTTCTCGATGAGAGGAACTTTCACTAGGTTCACACGGTAAGGAGGCAATTTAATCGGCTTTGCGTCTCCAACATCGACATCATGCATCAACACAGTGGTTCTTCCTGGAATGGCACGGAACACTTGCGGGTACTCCTGCAGTAATGCCGAAAACTCCTGCCTTTCCTCGGGAGGTAGATGAGAAAGCTTAGTCTGGAGATCATTCATGATATCAGGATTCTTCCCCAAACTATCACTCAGGCTCATACTGCATGGGAGAGCTTCACTTGCAGATTCGGGTGGAACAGCTACAGTGCAGACTGGATTATTTTCGTCCCACCTGTGATACAACTTTAGCATGTTGATGTGACAAAGTTGCTTGTTCTTTCTACGATCCGGCGTGGCGATGACATAGTTGACATCACTGAGTTTCTTCTCCACGAAATAAGGACCACTAAACTTGGCTTGAAGAGGTTGCCCAAGCACCGGTAGCAGAATCAAAACCTGATCTCCTGGCTGAAAGTGGCGTAACCTGGACTTCTTATCATACCAAGTCTTCATCTTCTCTTGAGCAGCTCCTGAATTCTCTCTCGCCAGCTATAAAGCAGCGGACAGCCATTCTTTGAACTTCATCACATACTCCAGCAGGTTGACGTCATCTTCCTCCGACAGCCAGCATTCCTTGAGTAACTTAAGGGGTCCTCTTACTTCATGGCCAAAGAGTAGTTCAAAAGGTGAGAAGCCCAGTGATTCATTTGGAGATTCTCTTGCGGCAAATACAACGAATGGAAGACCTTTATCCCAGTCTTTCTGATGTTCCAAACAGTATTTCTTGAGCATCGATTTGAGTGTTTCATGATATCTCCCCAACGCTCCTTGGGTCTGGGGATGGTAAGCTGAAGACGTGATCTGGGTGATGCCCAACTCTTTCAGAGACTGCTTGAAAACATTTGACATGAAATTACTTCCCCGGTCTGACTGTACCTCCTTGGGCAGACCAAACTTTGTGAAGAACCTTAGCATTTCCTTAGCCACGTTCTTTGCTGAGATATTTCTAAGTGGAATGGCTTCAGGATAACAAGTAGCCATATCAATCAGGGTCAACACATAAGAAAATCCTGAAGAAGTCTTAGGAAGAGGGCCCACAATATCCACCAACACACGGGTGAATGGCGCCTCAAAAGGAGGAATGGGAACTAGAGGTGCAACCTTTTTGGTCTGATTACACTTCCCCACAACTTGACAGGTGTGACAAGACTTACAATACCAGGAAACATCCCTGAAGATACCTGGCCAGTAGAAGTGTTTCAAAATGCGTGCCACAGTCTTCCTCACTCCAAGGTGTCCTGCCAAACTGGAATCATGAGCCACTCTAATGATATCCTGCCTACAAAAACGAGGGATGACAACTCGATGTACAACCTCCCATTCACAGTCAGCTGATGCTGTTGGGGGTCTCCACTTCCTCATAAGTACTCCTGACTTTACATAATAACAAGTAGAAGCACCGGCTGACTCTTTTTCACTGTAAGCAGAGTTAGCTAGACCTTTCAACTCAGGGTCAGCAACCTGCAACTCAACCAACTCTTGATGAGACAAATTATCAACACTACAGGGTACTGCCCCATCTGGTGAGTGGTCCAAATTAGCAAGAAAAGTGTCAGCTAGGATAACATCATCATCATCATTATCCTCTAAGTCACCAGTAACTTTAGGCTTAGCCCTAGAGACAGCACATGCAGGGAACACATCAGGGCCATCACAATCCTGGGACGCAGCCACTGGCTCACTAGACAACTGAGGAGCTGGACACACTTGACTTCCACCAATATCATTTCCAAGTAAGAAAGTTTCACCTGACATTGGGAGTGTCTCAACCAACCCAACCATAACGGAACCATTAGCAAAACCAGTCTCTAAATTCACTCTGTATAGAGGGACAGAGAAGTAATTATTCCCTACACCTTGTAAGATTACAGTTTCATCAGAGGAATTAACATTAGAGCCTAGAACACTGGTCAGCATAAGGGATTGGCAAGCACCTGTATCACGATATATTTTAACTGATTTCCTGTCATTACTGTCCAGAGGACTGACGAAACCTTCAGACAGGAAATTAGCACATGAACTCTTGAGAGTGTCACCCACGTTACTGCTCAAAAGAGGAGCTCCATCATGAGAATTTAAGTTACCCCTCAAAGCAGGTTCTCACATCACGCTGTCTCCTGAAACATTTCTCCGTAGTATGACCAAGCTTACTACAATAAGTACATTTACGTTTCTGAAATCTAGAGGTGAAGCTGGTATATACTTCCTGAGGAACATCATCTTTATTCTCTTTCCTGTTACCTGTACTCTGAGTAGAGGCAACGTACTTACTCTCAGCTTTCCCTTTTTCTCTAGAATATCTCTTGTGAGTGAGAACATATTCATCAGCTAAAACTGCAGCATCAGACAAATTATCTATTCTTCTCTCATCAAGATATAGGCTTACATCTTTATTAACACACCTCTTGAAGTCCTCCAGCAAAATCATCTGCTTAAATTTACCAAAATCAGAATCCACATTCTTAGAATTTAACCACTGCTCTAATAGATCTTCTTTGATTTTTGCATACTCAACATGGGATTGCTTAGCTTGCTTGTAAGTTGTCCTAAATTTTACTCTATAGGCTTCAGGAACAAGCTCATAGGCCTTAAGAATCAATCTCTTAACTACATCATAATTATCAGATTGATCCTGAGGCAAAGATGCATAAGTTACTTGAGCTTTACCGGTGAGAACAGTTTGAAGGAGTACTGGCCAATATTTTTTGGGCCAATTAAAACCTGTAGCTACCCTCTCAAACAACTGAAAATACTTAGTTAAATCAGATTCATTAAAAGGAGGGACAAGTTTAACATTTTTAGCCACATCAAAATCATCAGAGCTAGATGATCCAGTTCCACCTTGTTTCATGCGATACTCATGGTCTGCCTGAATCCTAGCTAGTTCAATTTGTGCCTGAGCCTGTATCTGTGCCTCCTGAATCCGAGCCTGAGATTCAGCCTCATTAGCATTTGCTTGAAATTCAGTCTCCTTAACACGAGACTCCGCCTCCTTAGCACGAGCCTCCTGCAGGGCTAGCTGTAACTTAGCTAATTCAATCTGCGTTCGGTCATTTGGAGGAGTTACATTAAACAAGCTTTCATTAATCATGTCAACAATTTGATCTTTAGAATGATGAGAGCGAACAGCAATTCCCAATTGTTGAGCAACAAGCTTAAGACAGTTAATTCTTTGTTCTGTTTTCTACATCACACACTGTTTGCACATTTGACAAAAAATCTTTGGCTTCATCAAGTGTAGTAATAGTAGACATCATGAATAAATCACAGTCACAAAATATCGAGCAATATCCTTATGATAATATCCTGAATATCCTGATATGAGGTCGCCAAATTTATGTTACGGAACAGAGAAAGATAATGTACACTTTAAGTGAGAATACTAAAAATTACTACTGTTCCGTAAAGTTCCAGGTTCAAAACAAAAAGAGTTAGGTAAAATTACAAGTTAAAGTTTAATGCTCAAACTAACAACAAAACATTCAGGACTCATAAGGATAATATAATGGCAAAAAACAGGTTAAATATATGGTTAACTGCAATAGCCTCTATTAACACGAAATTAGCAAGAGTAAATTTACCTAAGTCAGCCCTGATAAAATGAAAATACACTGGGTAATGCTCAGTTAATGCAAGATAAATTATTACAGATACAAACTATTATTAATGATGGCTGACAACAAGAACCTCACACGAATCACAAAAACTTCACTAGGCCTACAAATTCAACTTATGCTATACAGTACAAGAACAAAATGCAACAACACTTATACTCAAATTACACAGCTGCTAGATGGTTGGAGACTTCCTGAGCACTCAATAATAACTGTACAGGGGCGGACAGAGATGTGAACAAAATGAGGAGCAGATCTAAGTGGCAATAATGCAGAGACTGAGCTCATTATATAGGGGCCGGCAGAGCTTGATACAACTTGTAAGAAGGACGCGCAAATGAAGCCATGGGGACAAAGAGTCGACAATCCCACTCTGAACAACAGAAAGAACGACTTACTCTACTATAACGGTAGAAGGGGGGGACTGAGGCAGAACACGCTCGTCATCAAACATGCAGCATACTGTACGTTAGAATTACACAAAGGATGATGAAATCATAGGCTATGTAACAATATATAAATATATATATATATATATATATATATATATATATATATATATATATATATTGATGGATGTGCACGAACATGTCCAAGACGATGGTGTGTGTTTCATTCAATTCTGTAAGACTCGAAATTTCAGCCAAGTCGTCGCTTGGTGCCAGGTACCTACAGAAGCATAGTCGCTCTCCAAGGGTTAACTACAAGTACAATATTGGAGGAAGGTGACTGGGAGACATTTAGGTGAACTTTTCAGGTGCACAAGCGGGATGGAATGGACCAACACCTACAACAACCATAACTGAGTTTTGGAAAGAGTATAACATCAACAATGCTCTCAACAACGTCATCGTCTCACATGACAAAATTATACCTTAACCCGCCCCATCCCAACGTTTTCTGGGCAGTTGTACACCCCAGTCCCGACATTTTTGGACCTTTTTTTTTTTTAGGCTCGAACATTCGCTTTTGGTGAGAAACATCGAAAATTCATTGAGAAATCGCTCACCTGAGGTTTAAAATACTCAATCCAGGTACGAGTACGTCCTTACCTGACTGGGTTTTCTAACAGGTTGGGATTAAAGAAAACGAGTTCTATGGGAGGATAACTATTTTATCCACTCATAAACAGTATTTTTTATTTACTTGGTACGAATTTATATGTAGTACAAGAGTATATTGGTTTTCAAACAGTAATATAGGCATTATAAGCATTGTTTCACTCACTAACTCATCACCATTCATGACCTTTTTTTCCCACATTACCTGATCATCATTTCTGACTGTTTCTTCCTCTAATGCTATGTATACTTTGTCCTCCATATTGTCATCGATTGGGGAATCACTCTGGCCCTGAATGTCTTTATTGGACAGGTCACTGGTAACAGGTGAATTGCCGAGACAATGGCGTGCAGGGGGGGGGTGAGGTTATGCGGTGTAAGGCATTGTCCCTGCTTGGCATCTTGTAGTGGAATAGACGAAGGTGTCCCATGTATACATGCCAAAAATCACTCGCGAAATCACTCGTGAAAATTGAAAATTGTGCAAATTAGGGACCTTGCAATGTTGCCACGTTAATTTTCGTCTCCGGGATATGAGTGCACATCATGTGAGGACGTGAATTCACGTCTCTGGGACGGGGCGGGTTAAGTTATTACACATGGCTGACGGAAAATACTGGTACACATCTACCACTCATTGTGTCCTCATCCTATTCTCGAGGCACTGTATGATGGGGCCGAAGCTGCTCGTCCCATCTCAGGCAAAGGCTTTAGAGAAATTACGGGAAAGAAAATGCTCGAGATGCTCAAGTTGCTCAAAGAAATCTGCCTGGTACCTGAGGGACACAACCATAAGCAGTGATGTACCGAGGGGTACCAACGATGCTGCAGTTTAATTAAATGATAACAGTGGTTCCAGCCATTTTTGCTATTTTTTTTTTTATAAACCCATCTTTTTTTTTTTTTTTTTTTTTTTTTTTCTGGAGGGTGGAAATGAGTGTGAAGGTTTGAAAAGCAGAAGTGGCTCAGTGACCAAAATTTCTGGTGATTACAGGTTGTACAGGTAACCAAGACCATTGAAAATCAATATGCTCTGCCTGTACCATAAGACTTTATCATGTGTGAATTAGCAAAATCCACAGTTTTGTTACTGACAGATGCACTCATACGTTGTTGAGTGGTAGTAGAGCCGATGGCGGTACACTACTAAAGCCTGTGTATCCCCTGACAAAAGAATACTTCTCTGACAAGCACGAGGGCAAACACAGAGGCAAGAATGAGTAGAAAATAAACACTAATTGTCGCCTGAAGACAGAATAAAACGAGAGGGGGAGGGCCCTTTGCTGTGCCAAGATGGTTGCCATCAAGTTCCCCACAGGGTTGTGCTAAAATTAAATAATAGCTAAAAAAGTGATTCAGGGAAAAGATATACAAATAAGAAAGAAATGTCATGAAGGGTCGAGAAAAAAAAAAATATGAGAAACAGAGGGACGCGTAACAGGTGACACAACAACACTGGTACAACTGCCTTCACAAAATGGTGGCCTTGTACGGAGCATGGGATTGTGTCAAACTGCCTGGGTCATTAACACGGCTGGAGCTCTAGCGAGACCCATACCCTTGCAACCAATATAAGAATTTGGGAAAACTATGAAAGTTTTACATACATTCATAAGCACAATGTAATAGTAACAATTCTATCTTCAAGTGTTGGTATTTATAAGATGGATACCTTACCTCCACTGCAGTTGTGTGCCTTGGATAATGGGAAGTTAGAACACCGTCTCTTTTAACTTGCTGTAAAGACTCTAAAAACTAAAGAGTATTGCCGGTAGCTTAAAAATGTTTCTTAAAAACGAAGAAAAGACTGTCTGTGAGGAGAGAAACTGGCTGGTGTTCAAAAGAGAGAATAGTAAAGAAATTGCCATGAATGTTACAGAAATCAACACTTTTTCGTTCTTTGGATGCACCGAGGCGTGCCCAAGCTTTAAATGAACAACGATTTCTTTGGACGCCCGGGGTCTCATAACACAGGCGCTGACAGCTAGGCAAGAACGAGAAGTCAGTGGTGGGTTGGAGAACTGGGGAAATGTGAAAGTGTTAATGTTGGGAGAGTCAGAAGATGGTCAAGGATAAAAATGATTGTCCACTGCTGTTGAAATATCTGAAAATATGCAAGCTTCATGTGAATGTTTAAGGTTACTTTGTACTTTTTTCCTTAAATATTTTTTTATGCAGACAAGAAAGAAAGGGCTTGACCAGCAAAATTGGTACAGGAACGTATTTCGTAGAGAGAGAGAGAGAGAGAGAGAGAGAGAGAGAGAGAGAGAGAGAGAGAGAATAATTAAAAAGAAACTGGTATTAACCAAATGGAAATACCAACTGGGGAAGACAGTTCCAGGGCCGACCTGTTGCGTACGGATATAACAGTAATTACATGGATACAGTATATATCTAATAAGTATAAGGAAGATTCGTCAATAACAGTAGGTATGAGTAAATCTTTTAGCAGTTAGGATAACAACATAATTGCATAACTGTATTCTGTTATGTGTGATGTCCAATTAACTCTTACCATTGTATGTTTTTCTGCTTGTTTCATTTGCATATAGTTTCTTTTCCAAACGTTTCATCTTAAAGCACCATGAGAAAACTGTATCCATTACCTCCATGAATATTTGGAATTCGTGCAGTTCACTGCCGTAATACAAGTGATCGAATAGCGAATGTCCCAGTATTATGTTATGGTGGAAGGCGGTGGCTCAATCGGTAGAGAGGTGGTCTGCAGTCCTAACGGACCCAGGTTCAAATCCCCGCCGGGGCAGGGAACAGTTTAAGGATTTGAATTTCATAATATTAGACTTTACTGATCTACCAGAAGACCCGCCGACATGTCATAAAAATACCCCTGCTAATACCAACACCAGTCCTGTATGAGACAGCCCTAGCATGTATTCAGTATGGACGGTGGGTGTTAGCGCCGAAGTGGTGACATGTAGAGGTGCATGGTATGTAGGAGGACTACTGGGCCTTGGAAGCTGGCTGTGAAGCCTATGCCCAGAGTTGGACCAAAAAAAAAAACAAATCCTAACCACTCTTTCGAATCAGTCCGTCACAACTGGGACTGTTGCCAAACCTTTCTAGTTATGCTCTAAGTGGATGTTAAGTTATTCATTCTTAATACCAATAAGAGAATTAGTATGGGGAAAACGGTGGTTCGGCAAAGGCTTAACTTTTCAGTCACCTGTTGCATTCGCAACCAAACAAAGGGTACGACGTTCCTTGCTAGCCTTAAACCCCGGAGTTCTCCTTTCCATGTAAGTCAGGAATATGGTGGAAAGCAGGCGTTTCCAGAACAAGCCTGACAAACCTGGCAGACCCATCAACACTAAGGATAACACTAATCATCTCGGGAGGAAAGGAGGCTGCAGCCAACTCATCTGCTCTTCCCACCCACCTTTCCTTGCAACTGTGCATAATTTATTTTTGTGTAACAGCTTCTGGAAGCATCCCTTCACCCCTTAGATGCACTAAACGAGGAGCGATTTTCATTGTGTGTGTGTGTGTGTGTGTGTGTGTGTCTCTGTGTGTGTGTGTGTGTGTATATATATATATATATATATATATATACATAATCATCATCATCATCATCAGCCATTACAAGTCCACTGCTGAACAAAGGCCTTCCCCAACCTTCTCCACGAATTCCTTGACTGAGCCAATCTTTGCCACGTTTTCCCTGCAAATTTGTCTATCTCATCCCTCCATCTCCTGTCTGGCCTTTTTCTGCTACGCTTACAATCTCTTGGTGTCCAGTCAGTCAACCTTTTGCTCCATCGATTATACCTTATTCTTGCTACATGGCCTGCCCACCTCCATTTAGGATGGTTGTTTATTCTCCTGGATTCCACTGACGTTAAGCACGCACAAACTGCATAAGCTTTCTGTCCTTCGTGATTAACATGGGTTTAAGCATCACTTTTCCACTCATTAAAATTACCCATTGCTAGACCCAAGACTAACTCAGTACTTCTGCAATTCTTCCTCATGTTCGCACAGTACAACCCATAACGTCAAAAGCATGTATGAATACCACAGATCCGCTCATTCCTGTTCAAGCACCTTAACAATTCCTTCTTGGTGGCCCACGTCAGAGTTATGCTGTGCAGCTGAAACAGGGAAAAATCCAAGACCACGCACTCATACACACACCATAGCCCAAGGTTAAAACAGCCAAATCACAAGGACGGACAGTGGGTTACAACTGGTCAGTCAAGGCTCACCATGTGTGTAAGCAATGGAGGAGAGGCGACTGTGGACTAAACATGGCCGCCGTGATGTCGTCAGTTTAAAACGTTCATATCTCCATGAAAACCATGGCTCCCGGTGAAGAACAACACGTTATGCAGTTCATTTATGCGTACAATATTTCTGTCCGTGTTTATAGTTGTTGTGCATTGGAAATTTCTTTATATCTGAGCACACTGAACACTCACACCTGGGGGAATGAGTGTAGTATGTCAATAGACGGCAGGATTTATCTTTTAAGTTCAAAAACTACCTCGAAAATAATACAGTATTTACAAGATGATCACACTAATCATTTCTCAGGTATTTCGTATTTTCCCCTAAAATCTCAGTTATTCGTCACAGCGATGTAACTGAGTTTGAAAACACACATGTCCTGGCCTTTTACAGCCTCAGAGGAGATGGCCAGCATTTGTGAGGCAGGGAACTTTAAGGGGCCTGGAAGCTTTTGCACAGCAACCTAAAAGCAACCAGTTTCAGTGTGGTATAGAAATCATTTCATATACTTTATAGTAACCCCAAAGCATACCTTTCCAGCTGCCAACATACATATATGGCACCAGACGTGGAGAGGTTAATCATTTATGTTAAGTTTATTTGAATTATGGTTCATCAATTGCCTTTCAATATATATCTTTGTTACATCGGGTGTGGTCCAGGAGAGTGGACTTTCCGAGACAGAACATGCATACGCCTACATCGGTATTGTGATGGCCGCTGTGACTGTCCAGACTACAGTGATGAAGACCAGTGTCCTAAAGGCGAGAAAATTATTGACAGCAGCAGTAAAACACTGTGCAGTGGAATGGGTGGGCACTTAACCAGTTACATGGTTAATTGAAAGAGCCTTTACTTATTAGGCTTTACACACACACACACACACACACACACACACACACACACACACACACACACACACATGGAGAGAGAGAGAGAGAGAGAGGCTAAGAACTTATGTTTTTCTGGCTTATTGATACATAACAACCGCTTTGAAATTCCGATAATGCTTTTTGGCGTCATTTCAAATCCAACCTCAGAGATTTCGATAACGAATTTATTCTTTTTTAGATATTACTGTAAAATATTCACCATAAATCGCGTTTAGGCGTCATAACAGAGACTCGGGCATGCTATCACAGAATGCTTGCTCTGTGCGTGGCAGGTACCGCACAGCTGGTATGACTCATGGCTTTTATTATTTTATTCTTGGCGAATATTTTTCTATGGCAAGGAATAAAATTTATTTTTGCCCAACTTTAACTCGTCATTTTGACTCTTTTTTTACCTCTGGTTTCCTTTTTTGAACATACTACGATAAAGTACAAAGGTTTAGATTGAAAATCGCACCAAAACCAGCATTCTGTCTCAAAAAAATTTATTTACACTGGCCGATCAAAGAAAAGGATAGCGAAGCCAATATGCGGCTGAGAATTAATATATATATATATATATGTATATATATATATATATATATATATATATATATATATATATATATATATTAGGGTTGTAACTTTCTTTTTTTTTTCAAATAAAAGGTAACCTATACCATATATTGATTAACTTTTGTTTAAAAACAAAGAAAAAAGCCGTATTCCTCTCAGTTTTGAAAAAAGATCACCCCCAAATCAAAAATTGGATTATCGTATATTTAACGTTACCACACGCAAGAATTATCACTTTCTCTATTTTTATATAGATTTTTTATAACTGTATAGACTTGCATAGAAGATTGTAGAACTGTTTAGAACTTTCTACAACAGTTTGTAACGTTCCGGTATGGTTTAACATTGTGCTGAACGTTCTAGAATAATCTAAATATTATTAAATGGGACGCAGTTTTGAGCATCTGACAGTTATCTTCACAGTTTGCAGGTGAACAGTCAGCAGTATAATTGCTTAGTGTGTTACTATTATATATTAATTATTTTTGTTTATCATATAATCAAGATGTCACACAAAAGAAGTAATACTGTTGTACAGAACAAGGATATCTGGACCAATAATTTAGTGCGGTTCCAGCAGTCACATAGAAGAAGGGGAATTGTGCCTTTAGAAGAATCTTCATTAGAGGAAAAATGCAGAATGCCAAACCAAATGCAAGTTGTTGGACTTTACCAGATTCTTGGAGCAAAAATCAAATTAAGAAAAAAACGAATTGTCAACATTTCCAAAAAGTTACAAAATTATGGGAGAATAAATTGAACTTTCCACATGTGTCAGTTTAAGCAATACAGCAAAGCTTGACAAGGTGCTAAAATCTTAAGATGAATGTGTCAAGAGGGGAAAATATGATGCCCTAAATAAACTTTTTGATATCACAAAAGTAAATAGTCAATGGTTATCCACTGAAGATAAACAACTCTACCACCTACAAGTGCAAAGCAAAGGATAAGTGGGGTACTCAACAGGTCACGTTGCAAGTAAGGAAACCATTCACCCTTCAAAAAGACAAAAACTGCCTGATGAACCTATGTTACTATTAACATCTTACGATCTTTCATCTAGTGGTAGTTGCAATGAATCTGATGACAACAATATAAGGATGAAGATAAGACTAATCATCCACCAACCAGAAAACACAACAGAAGTGAAGTTGCAACAAATTTGGTGACATCCAATGGAGTATCAACAAATTAAGCTGCTAAAATATGCAAATAATTGTCACATGATGGTATTGACATTCCAGCTTCAAGTCAAGCAGCAATTTACTCAAAATACTGAACAAATAGGCTGCTACACTGAAGGAGGAAATGATTGAAAAGTTACAGTTGGAAACATTGTCTTTACATTTCGATGGAAAGCGAATCTATAAAAATGAGCACTAGGTAGTACTACTTAAAAATGAAAGAACCGAAATAAAATTGGATGCATTGCGTTTAGAATATGGCAAGGCTGAAACTATTGCTGAAGGAAGTGCAGAAGTTATTGATGAATACAACTTATGGCAGGCAATAAAAATGATTATTGGAGATAAAACTTGCGTTAACACTGGGAAAAAGTGTGGAATTGTTTTCAAATTACAACAAACTATCTCGGATATGAGTTTCAACAAACCACAATTTATCGGCTGTCAGCATCACATTCTGGAAAGGATTCTCCGTTTGGTGATGGACGAAGAACTTGGCGCTAACACCAAATCTCCAAACATCGAATATCCATTTCTGTCTCAACTAATAAAGAATTATGAAGAACTAAAATCACAATTTGTTAATGAAACAGAAGAGATCCTCGATAAGTGAGGATGGAGAGATGATATGAAGTTTTTGTATCATTATATATATATATATATATATATATATATATATATATATATAAAGACGTATGTTTTTCTGGCTTATTGATACACAACAGCTTATTAAGTTCTTTGGGTGTTCCTTCTTACTAGGGATGGTTTCAAAGCTGTTCTGTGTTGCTTCATGGGTTGGCCAGGTCTGTTTCTTGAAGGATGTCATTCTCTTTCAAAAATTGTTCTGTGATCAAAGATGCCAAAAGTCTTGCCAGTTATCTTGATTGCGCATTTTAATTAGTTCATTAATGGTGCTCTTTCGGTTTTTCAGGGATTCTTGTTATGCTAAAGGCAGCTGAGTTTTCACTTGATGCGGTATCATTCATTGATGAATGGTTTTATTTGAGAAGAAAAGTTAGGTTGAAGTGTTTGGTGTTGCGATTGGGAACATGGGATTTACTGACTGCTGTCATTCTAAAGAACGTGGTGATGGAAATTCCTATTGCTTGTTTTATATCTTGTGTGAACCATACCCAGTTAACCTTCTTGTAATTTGTGAAGTTTTTCCCATTTCTGACTGGGTTTGCTATCATCATATCTCTAATGATAAAGCGATTATCAGATGAGAGGCCATTTACCACTTTCCAAATTTAATGGCTAATGTAGATGGCATAAAGGGAGGTCGGAGGAGACCGTCTCATTAGGTCTCTGTGGAGGTTGTCTTGGCATGCTTGGGTTGCTTAGGACATTTAGGTGTTTAAGTTATTAGTGGATGGGGGCCTAGTAGTGTTCCTGTGCCTGTGTGTTTAGCCATGAAGGGTCTTTTGCATTAAGGTCACCAGCTTTTATCGTCTTGAAGATGTCCTGGAGTGGGATGAAGGATGGGGAATATTCTCTGGGGAAAGAAGTGGGTGATTTTATGTTTACTGCATGTAGACAATGACACGTATAACTTTATGTACTTTGTTTTAGTCTTACCATAGGATATATGTTGTTCTGCTTCTTTTGTGGTATTTTTGAAGGAAATGTAGTTGTGTATGAGGGTGATGAGACCACTCCCCTCAGAAAAATCATAGGCAACGCACGAACATCCTCACCATTCTTCTCACGTCAAGTCCAGCAAATTATCAAAAGCACCAAAACTTCAAGGCAGTAGGATTAGACCAGACCTGAACCATTCAGTTTATACAACTCGACTCAATAGCCATAAAGAATCATAACTAAATCCCTGATACCTGGATGAAAACTCAAGTCAGTAAGTCATACAATAGTTCTTTATGTATTGACCAAAATCACCGACCCCTACACCAATAAAATTACATGAAGACCAATGATAAACACCAACCTCAAATTCCTCTCTGATCCCCAACATAAATTCCGTCCCAAGACCTCGAGCACTAAACACCTTTTCAGACTGTCTGAATTCATTTTAGCTGGCTTCACTAAGAAATAAACCCCACTATGAACCACAGTACCAAATCACACAAAAATAAAATTTTTGGTACAGAACCAATATATATCCTGATATATAATACTGTAAACACAAATCAGAAGACAACTTCATCAAAAGACTCAACAAAGTCCTTTCTGGCAGACAGGCCAAAACACTCTACCTGCTCTAAAGTTCCCAAATCAGAACACTATTCAAAGGCCTCCCATGGGGTTTAGTCTTTTCATTTTCACTTTTTTAGGCTTCCCCTCTACAACCTCCCAAACGCCTGGCAAGAACTTCACAATACTCTAAACCACAACAAACAGTAGGACAGCTCCAACAGTACGTATACGCTCTAGAAATCTGGCTTAGACAAACCAAGGTGACTGCTTCACCAGTCACATCAATCACCACCCTCTTTACTTCAGACAGATACTAATCTTATATACTCTGCAGATCTCCTTCTTTGCCTATTCTCTTGTACTGAATATCACCCCCAAATTCTATAGACTTGAGTAATCACTTGGCCTCTTCTTAACATACAATCATCATTAATTCCTTCCTGCCACTCACAGCAATGTTTTCAGACAGCAGGGGGAATTTCAGAAAACAGTCTGCAAACAGAGAAGACAGTGAATAACTCGAGACCAAACTGGGTGCACATCTTAGCAACACCAAACATGGGAAACCTTAAAGAACACAAAGTAAAGCTTTAGCAATAAGAACAGGAGACCGGTACACAAACAGCACAAATAACCATGGCTTCCATCAAGAAACAAAAACACTTCCAAAGTCTACATGAATGAGAGACACAGTTCGTTGTTTCATCTTAAGATCAATCGACCCAAGTACCATTTATGTCACATCACCCGCCTCCAACTGTAATAACATCATTCTTCCTCTGCTTAGCACACCACTTCATTAACACCTGTAAAAACGCATAGACACCACAACCATCTAAAACTTCCATGAATCACCACCAGACATCAACCCTTTAGAATCTACCGACTTAGACAGACATGTGTACTTCTAGCCAGACAATGATGCAGTCATCACCCTTCCAGGCTGAATAGTAACAGAATATGCAACTTAAAGATAATCTGCAATGCCCACATAGCAGTGCTTCTTCCCACACCATAGAACACTTACCTCACCTCACCTCATGCATCACACTGATACATCAATAATCCATCAAGATAACATCAACATAAAATTTCTGGCAACGTCCAAGTGAAGTGGTTGGTTCTTAATGGTTCACTGGGTTCACATCCAGATGAGTCGGGGGGGGGAGGGGGGTTATAACAACAGGAAAGTTAGTCACCCTTCACAGAAAGTTAATTTACTGTCTATCCTCATTTTTCATTTCCATCCTGTTATTGAATGATGGTCTTAACCCTTATGTACTAACCCATGTAAGTATTTTGAAAAGGAAATTTACATACTTGTATACAAGGTCTGGGGATATTCGTTCCCGGTAGATATACTGACTATCTTTTAGCACCGAGCATAATAGAAAATTTTGAAAACACGCACTCCACCTTTCAGATCGAAACTTTGCTCCCAGCTATTTAACAGCTTATCAAAAAACAGAGTTTTATGAGCTTCTCATAGGTGGTTCCGGATTTCTGTGTCACTGAATGCCATTTATGTCCCATTTTGAAGTATTTGAGTATGATGCAAATTAACTGAAAACGTTTGTGTCTCAAACAGTGACTGTGAACACAGTGTTGCAATAAAGGACTTCTGAAGATGGCTTTGGAGACTGTAACATCTGTTCCTAAACAAATTATTCTGCACTTTCCACCTCAATATCTTCACGTATCTTGCTGATGCAATTAACGTCGATACTAAAACGATAAAAATAATGCATAAGAGAATTATTAAGTGTGATATGCAAGTTATGTAGATGAGGAAGAGGCGTTACAATGTCACCTGCCCCACTTTCATGTGGGATACGACCCAGAGTGATGGTAAAGATTGAAAGAAATTAACGTATACTGGTGATCCGTACAGCATGCCGACGATGGGAGAGGCAGTGCAGGGATGGCACCTGTATCCACCGCAGACATCGCTGTGACGGTGGACGACACTGCCCAGATAATTCTGATGACCAAACTGCCTAGGTAATAACAGCTCCTCTTCTCTTTCTTGCTGTCAGTCACTTTGCTCGTACTTTTATTCCACTGTTACTTTAATATTCCAAAGTGTGTGTTTATTGTTGCTTAACGACTGGGACTTTATATTTCCTCGAATAATAAGTGGAAAATAATTTTAAAATGCAGAATTTGAGGCTTTGAAAACACTCCGGTAATTTATGAATTTGCTGATGATCTGTTTACAAAGAAAGTGATTGGTACTAAAAACTAATGTTTTTGTCTCCTTTGTAAGGGCAGTACTCCTATCTGTAGAGATACTGTTATTTGATCGTGTATGACAACAACTGACCGACAGACGGAACTAGGCAGGACAGGTAGCAAGGAAGTTCTATGTTGCTTTACTGGGGACTTGACTCGTCCTCTCTACACTAATATGCCCATTGTTATCTTTTTCATAAACCCTCTTTGATATATTGACCCGAACTCCATCAGAATTTGCTTTTTCGCAAATCATGTCATGACAATAAGCACTCCCATAAAAGGTTTTGAAGTAATTCTCCAGACTTTACATCATATCCATATTCAAGTTGGAATCCACACTGCCAGTTTAGTACAGAGACAAATTACAGCAGTGTAGCCACCATGAAAGCAGGCTGTCTGTGGGTGTGTTTCTCAGTACAGTATACAGGTGAGTTTTCCGATAATTAATTAACCTAAACAAAATCTAAAACTATCTCTGGGATGTTAAAAAATGTCTGTTTCTTGATGTGTACTTACAATTTTTTGTCCTACCAACTATCTTTCTGGCAGACTCACGTTTACTTCATGTTGCCATAAGACATTATGAGGAGCCTATGGAAATCTAATTTGTAGTGTGTTTGTCTACTAATCCTCCTTATTTGGGTTCGATCCCACCTACTGGCTGATATAAAACAGGTTGCAGTAGTATGTCCTATGAGCTCTCAGATGTTGCACAGTGTACACACTTCTCAGCCTTTCCAAATCCATTTGCTCCCAGATTATTGACCCCAAAGCCAGGACTACCATAAGCCAACCTTCATGTGGCATTGCATTGTACTTCATATACTGATACTAGCTGTTTCACTCTTGAGTACTCTTTTTGCACCTTATCCTTCACACTCCTCTCAATTTTTACCTACTTCCCAGATCATGCTATCCTAAAAGACGTTGCATCTGCCGCTCACCATCATCATATCAATAACACCCCCAGGCTTATTTATCTCTTCAAGCATAGAAATCTGGCTTCCCTCAGCAGGAACTCCAGTCTCTCTAACATACATACTCTTGTGTGCTTCTTTATCTCTGAAACCTGAATTGCTAATCCGGAGGCTTTTCTCTTGACACAAGTCATTCTGTCACGGCCCATTATCGTCCCACCTGACACCCCATATCGACTTGTTACATCATTTACAGATTTCATGCCAGCACTTCCATTCAGATCTCCCAGCACAAACACCCTGTGGATGCTGCGATGTATATTATCACTCGATCTAGTTGTCCCAAAACCTACCTTCATCCCCTCATTTGTATCATTTCAAGGTACAGGTGGGGACAAAAGTAACAGAGACACCGCCTTAGCCCTGGTACACAGGACTGGGTCATTTCTAGCTGATGAGTTAAAGTGGGGAGAGGTGCGGAATAATACTAGGTGGTAAGTGAAGGAAAGGTGTTGCCACTGTCCCGCTCATCCCACTGTTATTAATCAGTCCAGAACGATCCAGTTCTTGAGTGCACTGACAATGACAAAATTTCTTTTCTCTGTATCTCTACATATAAAATATTCAGTGCCACTTTCACTGTCTTAGTCTTGGCATTCCTGGCCCATGAATTTAAACATAATACAGTCTTTTATCTCTCTCTGCCATGTACCATTCCTCGAAAGATCGGCTTATCCTTTACTCTCCCATTTGTGTTCATAACTGATCTTATAAATCACATCCTCCCACTCATCCTCTCAAACAACATTCAGTTCACTCATTTTTTCTGTTTTAGGTACGTATGTACTCATCAGTTCGCCCTTCCTGTTATTCAGACTTCCCTTTTTTTTTCTATTTTGTTTTGGTTTCATGTTTTAGGATATTAAATCTTCCACTCACCCTCCCTACAGTTCAGTCATCTCTTTCTTGTCGTGTCTTTTCTTTTTCTTTTTTCTTCTTTTCTCTTGTTTTTCTAAAGGATATGTACTCTTCCTCTCACCTTTCCTACAGCTCAATCAGTCGTTTCTGTTGTCTTACACTATGTATATACACACTGACACCTCCATATAATTCAGTGATCTTTTGGAGGACAGATTATTTAAAAGTCAAATTACATCTAGCAATTTCAGAGTTATGGAATCTTACTAAGCATGATGACCCAAGGAAAACGTACTTTTTTTTTTTTGTGCCCGACTCTGGGCATAGGCTTCACAGCCTGCTCTCAAGGCCCAGTAGTTCTCCTACATACCATACCCCTCTACATGTCACCACTTCGGCGCTAACACCCACCGTCCATATATTGAATACATGCTAGGGCTGTCTCATACAGGACTGGTGTATTGGTTCTATGCTATGGCACTATGAAGCACTTAACAAAAGCGACATGTCGGCGGCTCTTCTGGCAGATCAGTAAAGCCTGATTTTATGAAATCAAATCCTAGAACTGTTCCCTGCCCCAGCGGGGATTTGAACCTGGGTCTGGTAGGACTGCAGGCCACCTCTCTACCGATTAAGCCACCGCCTCCCCCCTCTGCGATCCGCTCCGAGGACAGAATCATGTGGGGAGTTTGACTGGGGCGGTACATCTGTCAAATGATAACACAGGTATACGATGGCCAGCTCAGCTTGGAAAAAAACATCGCGTAGAGTAAAAAGGCAAAAACTGGTTTGATCCTGATTTTCAGTACGCATACGGACTGCGAAAGCACGGCCTATCGATCCTTTTGACGTACTGGTGTTATGAAGGTTACTTTTAGGTTAAGTCTGAGTAAAAAATGTTGTATCAACATGAGCCCAAAAATGATCCCAATCGACAATCAGGAAGAACTACTGATGATCTTATAGGTGAATTATGAAGGGTACCATTTTCAATCATAAGGTCACCAGTATATGTAGCTCCATTGTGGGAAAAAATTAATGACTTTTCTGATGAGTGTTCCAATAGTAGAAATTCATATGGTATTAATTTCTTGGTGTTTTTCTTCCTTGTGCAGTGTGGACCTGCAAGAACGGTGAACCAGTACCCGCCCGCAAAAGCTGTGATGGCAGGTGTGACTTTTTTTTTGGTGTGTGTGTCCGACTCTGGGCATAGGCTTCACAGCCTGCTCACAAGGTCCAGTAGTCCTCCTACATACCATACACCACTATATGTCACCACTTCGGCGCTGACACCCACCGTCCATATTGAACACATGCTAGGGCTGTCTTATACAGGACTAGTGTATTGGAATTAGCTGAGGTATTTTTACTACATGTCGGCGGGTCATAGATCGGTAAGGTTTGCTTTTATGAAATTCAAATCCTTGAATTGTTCCATGCCCTAGCGGGGATTTGAACCTGGGTCCGTTAGGACTGCAGGCCACCTTTCTACCGATTGAACCACCACCTCCCCCACCGCTCCGATGAAGGCACTGTGGTCCCTGGCTCCGTGAGTTCCTTAACCCGCCCCGTCCCGACGACGTATGGGTACGTCACCACGATTTGCATTTGCCAGTCCCGGCGACGTACCAGTACGTCGTGCAATTGCAAGGTACCTAATTTGCACAATTTTCAATTTTCGCACGTGATTTTTCGTATGTATACACGGGACACCTTCCTCTATTCCTGTACAAGATACCAAGCAGGGACAATGCCTTACACTGCATAACCTCCCCCCTCCCCCCCTCACGCCATTGTCTTGGCAAAGGACCTGTTACCAGTGACCTGGCTAGTAAAGTTATTCAGGGCCAGAGTGATTCCCCAATCGATGACAATGTGGAGGACAATGTTTACATAGCATTAGAAGAAGAAACAGCCAGAAATAATGATCAGGTAGTGTGGCAAAAATAGGTCAGGTATGGTGATTAGTTAGTGAGTGAAACAATGCTTATAATGCCTTTATTACTGCTTGAAAACCAATATACTGTCATACTACATATACATTCGTACCAAGTAAATAAATAAATACCGTTTATGAATGGATAAAATAGTTACCCTCCCATAGAACTCGTTTTCTTTGGTGCCAGCATGTTAGAAAACCCACTCAGGTAAGGAGGAACTCCTACCTGGATTGGGCACTTTAAACCTCAGGTGAGCGATTTCTCTATGAATTTTCGATGTTTCTCACCAAAAGCGAAGGTTTTAGCCAAAAAAAAAAAAATCGAAAATACCTCGGGACTGGGGGATGTCGGAGGTGCGGAAAACCTCGGGACGTGACGGGTTAAGGAGATGAAGTTTTAGTGGCTGACGATATGAAGAGAGAGAAAGGAGGGGTGGAGATGTAAGTTGTGTATGAAATAGAGAGGGGGGGGGATTCCCTGACTCATCATGTCAACGAGAAGGATCTATGGGCAGACAAAACATACAAACCTCTCTCGTCTCAGGAATATTATCCAGCAGAGGGCAGTGAAGAACAAAAGTGGTGATATACTAGATAAACTTTTTTGCCCGACTGTACTTTCTGAAATGTTATCAGTCCTTAGTTTCTCCTCCAATGTCGTATTATGTACAGCCATAAGCAATAGTTAGTCGACACTTACCTCAGCTTGTGACAGTGAAAGATGTTATGTGAACTATTTTTATGCTATGGCAATATGAAGCACTTAACAAAGGCGTGAGAGAGAGGGTAGGATACTTTCCATTTTTTAAAGACGGAATGAGAAATACAAACGGTGAGACACAACACTGGTAGGGGATAGTCAAAGATCTTTTGCTGATGGCTCTGATAATTCTTGCCGCCTGTAAGATATTTGTTTTCATCTTAGATCAGTAGTTATTGAACTTTTTCGGTCCCGATAACCCCGTGTTCAACTTCAGGTCAAGCCGATACTCCCTCTCAAATATTATTATTTCTTGCACTTTCAATTTCCTGTAAGTAAAAAGAGAAAGGAGAATGGCTGTGAACAAACAGATGAATTCTATGGATTATTTTATTTGTTTCCCAAAAAATCATATTTACACTCATCGTATTAAGAGTTTATGAATGTATTACCGAAATTCTTCAAAATTTTCAGGATGTATTTCTGGATACCCCCAAGACTTCATTTCGATACTCCCTGGGGGTATCAAGGCACTACTTAGACGAAACGTATTATAATGAAGGGAACAGTGAAAACTTTATCTAATCCCAAAGCCTTCTTGTAAACTGACTGGAATCGTCTGGAGGTAGCAAAGTTGCAGTAAATAGTATGTGATGAGACGAAATCAAAGTTTTCATTATATAAGGACTTGCGACTACTGTTCGAGACGGCACCTTGTTCTTGTTGCATGATTGAAGTGCTTCAGATGTGAACTGTAATTATTTTGTATTCAGTATTTAATATGCTCTGCTCTCATTTGAAAAGTTTTAATTAATAGTAATATAATGTATGAGCTCTGGAACCTCTCCTAGCATACGTGAGGTAAACATCATAGTGGGTCCATTGGCGGAGTTTAGAAGGCGTTGGACGCAAGAGGTCAACAACTTCAGTCAAATGATGCATATTTTATTTGATTATTTCTATCTCCAGGGGATTTTATTTACTTCAGGATAACAATTTCCGTCTGGAGGGGTTAAATATATCCTCCATTAACCCCTTCAGTACAAGACTTCTCCCATTAGCTGAATATAATTGTCAGATACCAAGATGATTGAACAAAGAATTCGTTCTTGGGCTACAGAAATTCAAAGTTTTAACCCGTTGGATCAGATTTTTTTTTTTCCACCGTAAATTTTGGAGCATCTTATTCAAATTAGAGAAACCTTGCCCTGAAAAAGTTACACTCCTTTTACTCCAACTTGGCCTAAAACTGCCACCTTTCCTCTAATCATGAGCTTTAACAGTATAATGTAATGCTGTTCACAAAGAGGCGCCATAGAAAGGATATGTTTCTTCAACACTGATCAACGTGTAGTGAGCTGCAAAATGACAGTAATCTGGGCTAAGTTAAGGTGAAAGGAGCACAGTGAAGGCTATACCTAATCACCAGTTTGAAGTTTTTCATGTGCTGAAATAAAGCCACTGGAAGTATCAAGAATGATAAGAACCACGTCATCGGAACACAGTGGTTATTTTGAGTCTTCACACACAGGGTGGTCCTTAAACAGCGGTCCACTAGAAGCGTACCTCGGGACATCTTATGTTTCGAGGATGGCTCAGTCTGCAGGTGTGAGAAGGGTAATTTAAGAAGAAAACGAATAAATGATGCAGCATAGACACTGATTACGCTGACTGAGACGTCCTCGCAGCACACAATAAGTAGCACGACGGAGTTGAAAAGGAGCGTTATATATGGACCACCCTAATACTTCATCAGATTATAAACAACAGAGGCCAGTTCATGTGATGGTCAAGAAATATGACCGTGATCATCAAGATTAACAAATACAATCTCTACATTTATAAGTCTTCTGTAGTCCGTGGCAGATCCAGCCGGAGATTCCAGGAAGTCCGATCCCTTTCAGATTCATACGTGGAATTTTTTTTTCCTATATGCAGCAAGTATACAGCACCGCTGAAGGAAAAGCATAGTTATATGTCTGAAAATTCAGTATTCTAAAAACATGAACTGATGATGACGCTCTATAATGGAATCTATATACTCATGCACACACACACACACACACACACACACACACACACACATAAATATATATATATATATATATATATATATATATATATATATATCTGTCTATCTATCTATGTCACGGGGTTTTTAAAATATCACGGTAATTTTAAAATATATGCTTTAAAAATTATTTAAATTGATAATAATATTCAATAATATTGAAGAGCAGAGACAATGATTGTCTTGCTACATCAAGCAACGATTACTTTACGCTGACTTGCTAAGATTCTCTAAGATCGAGAATTTATAAACTTTCTCAACAGTACACAGCAGAGACTAATTACTCACAATTGCTGAATTACTGTACTGTTAGCCTCTGGAGAAAGTTAATTCACCCCTGACAATAAATAACTAATACTAATAATAATAACATCAGGTTCTTGCTGATGCATTAACTCCTGGCACAACGGATTTTAAGTTAATACAAGACTGGTCTAAGTACCAGTTATGAATAGTAAAACGTTTATGCAAGCTAGGAGCTATATGGAAAATAAGCTTAATTATGGAGAAATGAAACAAGATTTACTCTACATTAAGCTCAAGAAATAGAACTGTTAAATTTATTAATTACAAAAATAAATTTAACATTACATTTCAAATCAAATCAATGAGACGCACTCGCTCACTCACACAGAAGCTAAATACTTACGCCTAGGAAAAACACCTTAACTAAGCTCTTAAAACTACAAAATACACAAAGGAAATACCAGTCGATGAATACTATGTATCACCCGAGGAGTGGGGTGGGAGTACTGGGATTAACTGTACTAATGGAGCTTGGGGTGCTAGCTGACCTCTCCACTTCTGAGCACAGACCCTTTCTCCGTCACAGCAAACACAAGACTGAATTCAAATGCACTGTATGGGCAGGAAGCACGAGCCACCGGAAGAAGGCGTGGCTAACGGTTTATGCAAGCAGAGGCGAACGATAAAAACAATTGTATCGCTCAGTAGCGCACTTAGTGACGTGCATTAAATCGGTCACTTTTGAAAGTGACGAATGTTTTGAAAAGTTACTCCGAAATGGAGAGAGAAACGGTTAACTGAGCGATACACAGTGAGTTTTCCACTAATAGTTCGTGGCTTCTCACAAAAAGGAAATGTCGCGAATTGATTCGTGACATTACGCCCCATGAAAATTAAATCTTTCTTCCTTCAGAAGAAAGATTTCAATATACATATATATAAATCCTAACTCAGTCACACAAGATTCACACTGTGGTGTGTGTGCTATCCTGCTACAGGAGAAAGTCGCAGTCGTCAGTGAGCGAAAAAAACTCGTATTTACGTTAATAGAAGCAAGCTTGAGGGAAAAACTCCGTGACGACGGTGAAAATCCTGTACTCAGGTCAAACTGAGCGAAAAGTCGCTACATTTACACTGACAACTAATTGTTGTGTAGTGTGATGTATGTAATACACAGTGTAGGTGTGACAGTTGCAGTGTAACTGTACCTACGTGTAAAATGACACAGTAAATAATATATGGCGATGACGAAGGCAGAGGAGAAGAGGTGGCAGCGTGCGGCAGACGATCGGCTGGCCCACACAGCAAAACTGCTACACCCATTGCTGAACCTGCAAAACCAATTGAGGTGGAGCATCAAAAGTGTCAATGGGACAAAATTCTTATTATGTTACAATTACTCTCTCTGGCTAGCAGTCAGTACATGCTATGAAAAGTACGCTCGAGGTCGCCATTAATTTTAGCACACGATTATGGTCGGCAAGTTGAGAATCCTTGTGCAAACTTGGGTCTTCCATAGCCTCAAACTGCACACGGGTCCTCAACCTGTGCCTTAACCTACAATACTTATATTAATATCGGAGAGCTGAGAATCCTTGCAAACTTGGGTCTTCCATAGCCTCAAGTCACCTCTGCGGAATTCTCACTTCCCCCTTAACCTACAATACAATACTTATATTAATATCGGGGAGCTGAGAATCCTTGTGCAAACTTGGGTCTTCCATAGCCTCAAGTCGCCACTGCGGAGTTCTCTCTCGAACTTCCCCCTTAACCTACAGTACTTCTATTAGTACCGGGAAGCTGAGAATCCTTATGCAAACTTGGGTCTTCCATAGCCTCAAGTCGCCACTGCGGAGTTCTCTCTCGAACTTCCCCCTTAACCTACAGTACTTCTATTAGTACCGGGAAGCTGAGAATCCTTATGCAAACTTGGGTCTTCCATAGCCTCAAGTCGCCTCTGCGGAGTTCTCTCTCGAACTTCCCCCTTAACCTACGATACTTATATTAGTATTGGAAAGCTGAGAATCCTTATGCAAACTTGGGTCTTCCATAGCCTCATGTCGCCTCTCAACTTCCCCCTTAACTTAAGGTACATAATATGCATGTACAGGCCCTGGACATACTGTGTCCTGTGGGGCCAATGGGCGAGACATCAGGGTCTGCACCCACTTCACCACTACCCTGTCTCTCAACTGACTCAGAGATTACAGGTGTGGTTATGAACGGCACAGGAAGGACATGTCCCTGATCAGTGGTGATACTTTGGCACACACTGCAGGAACGGACAAAACTGTCTATGTCTCGTCCCATCCCTGGCCAGAAAAAGTCAGCTCGGATACGGCCCTGGGTCTTCCTTTTGCCCAGGTGACCTCCTGAGGCTGGACAATGACCCCATTGTAACACTGCTGGGCGGTACTTGGCGGGAACGACAAACTGCAGTCGAACCTCGCCCTCGGGTGTTCGTGACTCACGGTAGAGCCGTCCTTGTTTGCGAAGGAACTTGGCTCGACCTCCCCGTGAATACTTAATCACTCAACCCTTTTGTTTATTCCGCACGGCAGCAAGTGTCGGGTCAGAATGTTGTTCTTGTACAACAAGTTGACTGCACATCAGATCTTGCGGCGATTCAATGATCACTGGGGTGACACAGTCTGGAGCCTCAGTCATGGCTCGTGTCACCGCAGCAGCCGAAGTCTGAGTAGCGCCATCGGAGCAACTATCCTTGACTCCATTAATATTGCCTACTATTAAGTCAAATAGAGGCTCTGGCATGACAACTGCAAGTGTCATACCAGTATAAAATGGAGATGCCACCTGGATACATGCCTCAGGGAACAATCTCACTGATCCATCAATAAGGCTTACATGGATCTGTCGACCTGTATACTGCTCAGGCCGAACTAGACTCTGCTTGACAGAGCAACCTGAGGAACCATTGTCTCTCAGGACCTTCACAGGAATGCCTCCCACAAACCCTGGCTGAACAAGGAAGGTACTGTCACCTGTGGGAGGGCCTGTGGAGGAAGCAGCTAGCCACTCATGAGGCTGCTGAATTGATGTGGCAAACATTGTGCCTTGTGAAGATGGAACATTGGCCATCTGTGGAGGGGGGTTCACTGTCACTGTGGGACTAGTGAACTGTGGGGAAGTACCCACACTGGTAGGGACGTGACCACCATGCTGCTGTTGAGGAATGAAGGCTGCATTCGCTTCCTGCCTCTTTTGAGCTGGTGGTGAAAAAGTTTGTCCCGAAGGTCGATTGCGTGGCTGATACTGCTGTTGGTTAGGGTACTTGTTGTACCTCTTCCACTCAGGTTTCTGAGTGTTTTGCCCCTGGTCCTTCCACTGCGGTTTTGGACCTTGGCCATTACTCTGAGAATAGCCTTGGTGCTGGGATTCAGTCTGAGACGGCTTCCCAGACTTGGCAGTATCTTTTCTGCTCCAGGTGTTTTGCTTACGAGCTTGATACCCGTATGCAGTAAAGAATGCGTCAGCCTTCTCTGCCATTTGGCTGGCATCTTTCACCTGGCAGATCTTAAGCTGTGCTATGAGCTCAGCAGGCCACGACCTCTCTAGCTGTGTACGCAGCATAAGGTCAATTATCCCCTCACGCGTGGAAGGAGTTTCGTCTTTCTCCATCCACTCATTTAAGTAAGCTGTGAGACGATCAAGGAACTGAACAGCTGTCTCCTTGTCTTGGAGACGAGCTCGCATGAACTGAACTTTGGCGTCGTCTACTGTGAGACCATACGCCTTAATGAGTGCAGCTTTCATCATCTCATATGTGAGATTGTTTCCACGAATTCTGTGGAGAATATCGAGGGCAGGGCCCTCAAATAGGCTAAGAAACTGAAGCCGCTTAGCTGCCTCATCCAGTTGATATAAGTCTGCCATGTCCTCAAAACGAGCTATGTACGGCTCGATTCGCTCGCTTTCCTTGTATGAAGGAAGCTTGATGCGTGGGGTCGCCAGGACATGTGCAGGGAGAACGCTCGTGGAGCTTTGACCAACTGCACCAGACGTGTCTGAAGCCAAGGAATCTCGCTTGAGCTTCAGCACTTCAAGTTCATGTTCTCGTTCTTTGTCTCGTTGTTCACGCTCGTATTCGCGCTGTTCTCGCTCTTTTTCTAACTCGAGCTCGCGTTGTTTCTGCTCGTATTCGCGCTGTTCTCGCTCTTTTTCTAACTCGAGCTCGCGTTGTTTCTGCTCGTACTCGCGCTGTTTCTCACGCTGCTCTTGTTCATAAGCACGCTCTCTTTCACGTTCCTCACGCTGTTCTCGCTCGCATTCGCGCTGAATCCTACGCTCTTCACGAGCATCTTTCTCACGTTCTTGCTCGTAATTGAACCGTGAGAGAACGTAACTCTGTATTTTCTCTGGGTCTGTGAGACCAATATCTTTGGCTTCCTGTACATATACAGCTGTAGCCATGATGCTAGCTCAATTTACTAAGTAACCGAAATTGAGTACTGACTGCTTAGCGACGAATACTAATAAACACAAGTAAAGAATACAGACACAAGCTAGTGGTGACCAGTCTTATCTAGTTAACTGGCAAAGAATAAATCAAAAATGTAAATGACTGGGAAGACTCAATAATAAACACAATGGGTACGGCGACTTCCCAGGAGCGAATAAAATCGTCTGGCGTTACCAAGAATAAACTAGAGTTAAGTACTCTATTGATTAATAAAGCAAAATTCACTTGCTAAATTAAGGGTAAACACCAGTAAGCTTGTGCCTATAAACTTTAATGATAAATACCTAAATATGAATGAGTGAGCACTATCTCGTGAATAGCTTTAGAGCTAGGAGTTAATATCCTGGAATGAGGTCGCCAATTGTCACGGGGTTTTTAAAATAGATCTGTAATTTTGATATAAATGGTTAAATAATTATTTAAATTGATAATAATATTCAATAATATTGAAGAGCAGAGACAATGATTGTCTTGCTACATCAAGCAACGATTACTTTACGCTGACTTGCTAAGATTCTCTAAGATCGAGAATTTATAAACTTTCTCAACAGTACACAGCAGAGACTAATTACTCACAATTGCTGAATTACTGTACTGTTAGCCTCTGGAGAAAGTTAATTCACCCCTGACAATAAATAACTAATACTAATAATAATAACATCAGGTTCTTGCTGATGCATTAACTCCTGGCACAACGGATTTTAAGTTAATACAAGACTGGTCTAAGTACCAGTTATGAATAGTAAAACGTTTATGCAAGCTAGGAGCTATATGGAAAATAAGCTTAATTATGGAGAAATGAAACAAGATTTACTCTACATTAAGCTCAAGAAATAGAACTGTTAAATTTATTAATTACAAAAATAAATTTAACATTACATTTCAAATCAAATCAATGAGACGCACTCGCTCACTCACACAGAAGCTAAATACTTACGCCTAGGAAAAACACCTTAACTAAGCTCTTAAAACTACAAAATACACAAAGGAAATACCAGTCGATGAATACTATGTATCACCCGAGGAGTGGGGTGGGAGTACTGGGATTAACTGTACTAATGGAGCTTGGGGTGCTAGCTGACCTCTCCACTTCTGAGCACAGACCCTTTCTCCGTCACAGCAAACACAAGACTGAATTCAAATGCACTGTATGGGCAGGAAGCACGAGCCACCGGAAGAAGGCGTGGCTAACGGTTTATGCAAGCAGAGGCGAACGATAAAAAACAATTGTATCGCTCAGTAGCGCACTTAGTGACGTGCATTAAATCGGTCACTTTTGAAAGTGACGAATGTTTTGAAAAGTTACTCCGAAATGGAGAGAGAAACGGTTAACTGAGCGATACACAGTGAGTTTTCCACTAATAGTTCGTGGCTTCTCACAAAAAGGAAATGTCGCGAATTGATTCGTGACAATCTATCTATCTATATCTGTGGTACAGTGGTAGAGTGTGCGTTTTCGTACACTGAAGAACGAGGGTTTGCGCCCCGCCAGAGTAATACACTTTGGGAGCGTTCTTCTGACCACGTACTGCTTGGCGGACACAAGGGGTGCTGTGGTTGAACCAGTGTCACATACTAAAAAGTATGCTTGCACACAGTCAGCTTCCTCGGGTCGATTACATTTGGTTCACAGACTACACACACATCCAAAGCCACTCCAACATTACAATTACACTTACAAGCACTTCTCACCCTACATACAATCTCTACCAGACAGCCTAAGCCACTTGGTAGAAATACATTGGCCGTATCGTCCCCACCTCGGTTGGGATAGGCCGGTCCTGCAGTGGACACTCAAACAGCTGATGAGATGAGATGAGAGATATATCCCATTGGAGCCCAGCGTCCCCAGTATTGGACAGAACTGGGAATTTTCAAATCTTACTAAAGTAGGGAACCCCCGGATTGGGACCTATGAGCTTCGCGACCATGAACCGTTAGGCGGAGGGCGGTACGCTTTAGACCCTCCCGGAATAGTGCCTCGCCCAGCAACTCTGGGATCTAATGGGTTAATGGCTGGCAAATCTATCAGTCTCTTTATATATATATATTGTATCTGATTCTGTACGGCATGTCATCGACTGGTTGATTTGGTTGAGGAAACATTTTGCTAATAAATTTAATAGCATTGTACGTGATTAAACGATAACGATGTAATAATGGGTACAGTAGTATCCCCGCCACCCTCTAACTGAAGAATTGTTGTTCCCGGTTACTTTATGTATCGTCACGAAGTGAATGATATTTGTCAGCAACTGTACACTGTTACTTATTTGCCGAACATAATAACTTCCAGGCTAGGACATATGACATATTACAAGTTTCAGTGCATTAAGAGTGATTATAAAGTGGTAATGATATTCAACAAGTACTTAATAAGAACATCGTTTTGTGTTGTACAATAAATTATATGAAACAGCACATTCTTGCACTGTGTCGAGTTGTAGGACTCATTTTCCCTTAATTCTTCAAGAATCCTTCTAACCCACTGACAGTCTGGCCAATTTAATAATCTTTTCCTGCCATTTCCAGATAGTCATTGGAGTCCATAAAGTGTCAGTTTCATCATACAGCTTGTTATGATCGCATCCAATCTATTATTAACTATTTGTTTTTTTTTTACGTGTCCGACTCTGGGCATAGGCTTCACAGCCTGCTACCAAGGCCCAGTAGTCCTCCTACATACCATACCCCTCACCACTTCGGCGCTAGCACCCACCGTCCATATTGAATACATGCTAAGGCTGTCTCATACAGGACTGGTATTGGTATTAGCGGAGGTATCTTTATGACATGTCGGCGGGTCTTCTGGTAGATCAGTAAAGTCTGTTTTTATTAAATCAAAATCCTTAAACTGTTCCCTGACCCAGCGGGGATTTGAACATGGATCTAGTAGAGCTGCAGGCCACCTCTCTAGCGACTGAGCTACCGCATCCCCCATATATATATATATATATATATATATATATATATATATATTGTATGTGTGTGTGTGTGTGTGTGTGTGTGTGTGTGTGTAAATCATCAGGTACTTTTGTGTAAGCAGACTGTTGTTCCGTCAAGCAGATAACCTGAGTTCACAGCCACACAATAAATCACTCCGAATAACAGGACCTTTAAAATCAATCTCTTCGACTGGCAAATTTTATATCATATAAATAGGTTAGCAGAACCTTCACAGGAGATCCCCCTCTGTGTTTTGCACAACTGCGGGGACTTGCGCGTTGGCCATGTTGTGTATGTGGCTGTGAAATGTCAGGCTGTTTACAAGTGAGCTGAGGTGGTACTGTGACCGCTGCCCTGCCTCACTCAGCATGACGTCGTCCTGGAGGCCACTCGGCCTCCTCTTCTTCCATTTGGCGTCCACTCCTGCCATGGCTGCTTTTCGTCTGTCCTCTACTGTATCCGGTAAGGAAGAGTAGACTACAGCATCATCTCACTGACAAACACATCTTGTCTCATAAAGCTCTTTTTGGCACTGTAAAGACTTATTTTGCTATATTGCTTGCACTTGGGAAACTAAGTGACAGACAAAATTTGGAACGACGTCATGCTGAAGTGAGACAGGTGCAGCCCAAATTTTCCAAGACAAAAATTGATACAAAGTCAGGTGCAACGGACAGACATGGTGCTGGTAATAAGACTCAAAAAGCCACATAGAACAGACAGTGTAATTTATGGCGAACCCAGGTTCATATGGACACGATACCGATGACTGCGAGAATCAGGTCACATTAGTCAAGTGAGCTCGTGCTGACATTGTATTAAAAGCCTGTGCTGTATGGCTTGGATGTGTTGTGGTATGACTGGGTATATGAGTGAAAACAGAGTGAGTTGCTTGTGAGTTTTATTTTGTGATGGTAGTGAAGTAGAGATGGGTGATACCTACATCGTAATCTGTCAAGATGAACACGAAACCTCTCTGGGATAAATATCAGGTGGAGTTTCACTGAAGCCCTTACTTGGCTGAAGGATTACAGATAGATTTATTGGCGACGTTTATGTAAGGATTATTTTCTCTCTTTGCTGGAGGAAGAGTGAGCATGCCAGGATATTCGATGTAGGGTTGACTCTTTTTTGTATTTTCTTTTTAATTTCTTGTGTGTGTGTGTGTGTGTGTGTGTGTGTGTGTGTGGTGAGGGGTGATGTGGCATAAACAGCTGCATAGATTAGATGGATCCTGTGCTGAAACAATGAACTGTATACTTTTCATGTTTTTGCAGTGTTTGATTTTAGCATCTCTGTATATTGACAAAGATGATCTGCACTATACTTATGATTTTAGTACATACTGCTGCTATTCCTAAAGTTGTTGTTATGTGGCTACAAAGCAGACAGGAAGGTAGGTGCAGCAGTCAAATATTATGGTGGCAAAGCAGACAAGAAGCATGTGCAGCAGACAAACCTTATGGTGGCAAAACAAAAAGTGAGTCAGGTGTAGCAGAGAAACATTATGGTTTCAGAACAGACAAGGACCCAGGTACAACAGACAAACATTATGATGACAAAGAACATGAAAAGAGTCAGGTAGATAATGAGAGGAGAGACAAGGAGTCAGGTGCAGCAGACATACATTATGATAACAGAACACAGAAGGTGCCTGGTGGATTTAGTACTAAGGCAATGGTGTTTTTCCCCCAGAGGGAGGGCTCCTGGCTCAAAACGCTCTCGTCGCACTGGTGTCGGGGCCGCTGCGTGGCCAAGACCTCCTGCTGGTCATGGATGACCACAGTCAGTGCCTGCTGGACGTCGGCCCTGTGGTGGCGGCGGCAGGAGACTCCCACACGTCCGTCGTCCTTGCCATCCAATACTCTCTCCTCCACACTACCCATCCCGTCCACCACACCCAAGGCTCTCTCCTAACGGCCATACTCGTCTTTTATCTCGACCCCACTGACTTCCTCGACAACCTAGCAGACAGTCACTACTGGGATCCAAGTTACCTTGTCCTGTTCTGTCTTCAACCATCATCAGAAAACGCTTCCATGCTCGGTCACCCCGTTATCCAGCGCTCGCAGTTTATTCTCCTTCTGGAGTTTAGAAACCGTTCTGACCGTACACTTCTCTTCACTTACACAAGTTTACCAAAAGAATTTCATGGCAAAGGCCACCCGTTTGCGAAGACACCAGTGGGTGTCTGGAATCCAGATAAGTTTCGAGTTCGTGAGTCCCTCTTTCCACCTCGCTTCAACGACTTTAGAGGTCAATATCTGGTAGTTTCTATGCTGTGCTATAGTGAACCACATCAGTACTTGGACAGTGAAGGTCGATGTACAGGAGTTACCCTGGACGCTTTGCAGATTGTTGCACACAAGCTGAATTTAACGGTATCTGTGAGCCATGTCGGCGAAGGTGGGGGAGAATATAAGAACGGTTCATGGACTGGGCTGCTGAGTTCACTAGAGAGTGGAAAGTCAGACATAGTTATTAACAATTTTCAACCAACTGTGGAGAGAAACCATAAGTTCGACTTCACGCATCCATATGAAGACAACAGTTATTCATTCCTAATTCGTGTGCCACCACCGTTGCCACTCTGGAGGAACATCTTGTACCCATTCACCACGCAAATGTGGGGTTTAATATTTGTCACCACAATTACAGTTCCATCTGTCCTGGCACTACTTCTTTATCAATTCCACTTCGTTACTGATCCCGTCGGCTTCGCACTCCAGGTACTCCTCAGCACACAGTACTAAAATAATTTAACCTTACTAACGGAACCTATTGTAGCCAAACAAAGCTATCCTTATGACACATAAACTAACCTAACTCACCTAGCCCGACCTAACCAAGCCTAACTATCCTAGCCTCACCTTACCCAGTGCAGCCTACTCAAACAAGCCTTACCCACCTGATCTACATCTCACACGATGCACATCGTTCCCCTTCTCGAAACATTTTGTTTTGTTCGCCCACATTTCCACTCGCAACCACTTGGCGGACGGAACCCAAACTCCCTCAGATCACCAACCTGTCATTATCACTATGGAAGTGCACTCCCAACCACAGCGATCACACATCACTCACACAAACTACAATAAAGCAGCCTGGGTAGAAATTCATAAAAGAAACAGAACTACACTTCAACACATCAAATAGCACGCCCATCACCAACACGAACTGGGAAAGTACGAAATTTATCAAGGTCATACTGATTATCACAAACACCATATTACACGAGGCAACAGGAGACACTACAACCCAAATCTGTAAGGCGGAGATTGCTCTCCTCTTAAAACAACACGACTCACTCAAACACAACTCCCCTCTCCAATACACATAAAAGTATAAGACATTACAAGGCTCCAGCAGTTAAATTAAGAAACTGAAGAAAAAAAAAAAAGTTACACAGAGAAAACAGGAATTGAAAAGCATTTGTATCAACACTGAACCACTCTACAGACCTGTCTCGGCAGTACAAAAGTCTTAACAATTTCACTAATTCACAAACGAGCGCCTCCAAAATCAAAGCAGCTGCCTCCTCCAAAATTCAACACACTCTTTCTTACGAAGAACAAGCAGGCATACACGTGAAACATTGTACAACATTGTTTCTCAGACTCATTGCGTCTAGGTGTAAGTCACCTTACACCAACACGCACTGAGTCAGAAAAACAGTCTTTTCTAATTGACAGTCCTCTCCATTTAACCAAAGTGTAGCTCCCTTCACTCCAGAATAGATATGTAACATTATCAAGAAAACAAACAACTCCATTACCTGAGAACCGATCAACATCAACTACCTTCACTTCACAAACATCAGCTACGCATACGCACATTGTAGCATTACCTTTGGAAAGATGAATCAATCATCATTATTCTAACACCAAACAAGGACCCAACACTCCTTTCTTCAGGCAGACACGTAACACCATCCGAGATTACTCAATGCCGGATTCTTAACAAAGTCACAATTCATGTCCCCCTTGGTCTCTCACGACGCGGCATTAAGGCACTACAGTCCACAACCACACTTGCTGTCCAACCTCATACAGTACGCCCCTGCACTCCTGATGGTGTAAGACTGGAATGAATGATTGATGGATGTTTCTGAAAACGATATTAGTCTATACTGGAATTATGTTGATGAATCGATGAATTGCTCAACGTCATAGAAGCTTTTACCATGCCTCAGTTAACCATAGTTCATTCAGAGGTGCAGCCAGGATTTTGTTATGAGGGAACTGAAGTTTGATTGTCATAATTCTTGAGAGACTGCTGCTTGAAAAGGTATCATAATTGTATCCAGGTTAATAAAAAAAAAAAATGTATCTTGTGATAACAGTTACGAAAACCACCCAGAAAACAATCATTAGTATAATAATTATATATATATATATATATATATATATATATATATATATATATATATATATATATATATATGTGTGTGTGTGTGTGTGTGTGTGTGTGTGTGTGTGTGTGTGTGTGTGTGTGTGTGTGTGTATAATATACTGTACTGTATCTGTAGGACAGCCTCACAGAAGCAAGAATAAAGTCATCATCGGATTAAGGGGCTTGAATCATAAAGCCACATAGGTTACCTGCCATAGATAATTCAGGCTGACGATTCTTTTTTAATATAATCCTCAGACGATCTTATTCAGGTTAGGGAAGACTACCAGCACAGGAGGGTTTGGATCTATCCTTCATTAACTCTTCAGAGGTATATAAATTAACGAACACAGGTTTAATAACCTCAGTTTCATATTTGTGGGGCTTGAACCCGCCTCGCCACTGCAGGTCTAGAAGATGCCTGGCCGTCACGTAATTATGAAATTTTTCCCATCAGATCCTCACACCCCGACCTATTGCAGTGTGGGTGGTGTAAATATATAGGTCGGGGTGCGTGGATCTGAAAAAAAAAAAAAAACGCCATAATTACGTGACAGCAATACCTCTATTAGAACTACAGCGAGTAGGTGGGATCGAGCCCCACACAGATGAGGGTGCTTTATGATACGATGTTATTAGAACATATTAAATTATAAGGATCCTCCCAGACCTAGATAAAATCGTTTGGAATTCATTCACTCTCAGCTTAATAGAACCATCTCGTGTTTGTTATACTGAAATAGGGAAATAGAGTTGGTACGACCATAAGATGACGAATTGAGGCTCCTATGACTCACCTTCAGAAGAATTCAATCGTCAGGGGCTGGATAAAAAAAAAAATTACATCAGGGGCTGCATAAAACAGTATTATGATATATATCTTTGATTTCTACGGCATTCTCATAGTTGAATAATAAAACTGCTGATAGCCATTAGTTGAAATACAAGTAGAAGAACTGACACGATCATGTGAGGATTGATGGAGACAGTATCAAAACACTGAAGCTAGTATGATATACCTTCTGATGAATATATTACGGCATTTGTTAGACCAGAATGCTAGATGTGTTCGGCCGTGAGGGTCTTAATATTCATAAAACGTTTGATATATATAAATCTGTTATGACTAGCTCTGCTTAGTGGTGTCAGAGGTGACTTCTATATGTGACTCTGCATGCAAAGAGGCTAAAGTGACTTCTATGCATTACTCTTTGGTGGCGTCCCAGGTGACCTATATAACCACTTCTACCTGGTTGCGCCATGAGTGGTTCTATAACTAATGTTACTTGGTGGGATCACAAATGTCATCTGTAACTGATTCTACTTAATGGTGTCATAAGTGGCTTCTATAACTAACTTTACGTGGTAGGGCCATAACTGGTTTCTATTACTCATTCAGCTTGGTGGCGTCAAGGTCTGCCTCCATAGCTAATACTACCTGGTGGGGTCACAGGTATACATGTTAGCTTTAGTACCAAATTCTACTCAGTGGCTTCCAAGGTGGCGTCACTAACTTTACTTGGTGATGTCACGGTTTGTCTCTATAAGTATCTCTGTGCCTTGTGGTGTAGTAGGTAGCTCTGTTACTAAGAATGTTTCGTGGCCTCTATAACTAATTCTCCTTCGTGGCGTCCCAGGTTGCCTCTGTGCTGATCAACGAGCCAATGCCAGGCGGTGAGGTTCGGGCGTGGTGGGCGAGGGTGTGGCTGGTGGTGTGGTGGGTGGCGGTGGACATCCTGGCAGCGGCATATATAAGTAACCTGGTATCCGTGCTTACCTTGCCTGCCTACCCACCTCTGCTTCAGACAGTCGACGACCTTATAAAATCGAACCTCATGTAAGGTTCTAATCCTGGTGGTCCGTAAATAATTCTCCTGTAAATTCAAGTGGCAGTATCTTGTGTGTTGCGGGTAAGGCTCAGTCTGTTTGTGTGAAGGTGTTGCTGGTAGTGGGAGTAGGGAATGAATGAATGATGCAGGGAAGATATTGATAACACTGACTGAACCGTCCCCACAACACACAAGGAATAGCCCAGTGGAGTAGAAATGTGGCGTTACATATGGATCGCCCTGAATATTCAAGACTGAGAGCGCAAAGGTGTAAGGAAGCCTCTTGTCTCGATGGTCATTGATGGAACACCTGCAGTGTGTAAGTCTGATAAGCTTCCATCTCAGTTTAGAAAGAGCAGTGTACAACGATACAGGTCAGACATGTATCGTCATCACATGCCTTATAAATTATACCGAATATTTAGGGCTTCTCCAGACACTCACTCACCTAGGTTTCGAAATGTAGCCTCACACTCTAGTTCGCCTACTTTAATTTGGCCGGGTTTCGTCCCTTAGCATCTTAAATTATCTAGTTCAGTGGCGGAAAAATTTAATACTAAGATTATTTATCCTTCCCATAGTACTTCGTGTCTAGCATTATATTATTGTGTTAACCTTTTCCTACAACTCAACATTCAATATGGAGTGTTGGAAATTTTAGGGTAAGAAATAAAAATAGTAAAGTAGTTTCCCGAACGAGCCGAATCATGGCATTAGTCTTTGGATAACACTTTGATGTATTACCCGTTGTATCATTACTCTTTTTACTCTAATTTAGCCTAAAATCGCATCACTCCATCATCAGTGCTCAGTTGTAACGCCAGATTAACACGAAGAAATGGTGCTTTTCACAAAGTAATAATATGAGAAGGATCCAGACCAGCTATGGTGGTACCAATCTTAAGTGGCGGTTTGGGTGGGGCACGAACCTCTGTACAGTGTTGCCACGTGTTCCATACCCGCTATGTGAACAGCTCTGATATATGTAATAGGCATCACAATAAGTTAAACACATAAAAATATAATGGTAACGTGTGTATTATAATATAAGAAAGAACAGTAAACTGATTATGCGTGAAATATTTATACGGCAATACAGAAACGTGGCATAATTATTTTACAGTGTTGCTTAAAAAAAAGTAGTCACTTTTATTGGCTGCTACCGTATTTCTGGGATTGGTAATAATGTCACAATTATGATTATAAGATAATGTGCAGGAATATAAGCAAAAATATGCCACTTTCTTAGTAAAAAAAAAAATATATACATGAAACCCTCCTGAGCGGCAACGCTCACACACACACAGTCCGACCTGGGCATCTGTGAGGGATAGAGGAATAGGCCTGTTTGGGGACACCTCTCAAAAAAAAACGCGCCAAGACTTTAATCTCCTGGGTGGTGTGGAAATAAAGTCTAATTTACAATATGTACATTATAACGTAAAAGAAAATGACCAAAATGTATCCTAAAATACCACAGACGAGAGAGAGAGAGGGGGGGGGGGAAGGCAGACCAGGGGCAGTGTTGAGTGCAGCTGAGTGAGAGATGGAGGAAGGGAGGGAACGAAGGAGGGAGGGAGAGAGTGATTGAATGAAAACAAATCATGGCGCCACAACAACGAGGTCATCTGGCGCCATATGTAAAACAATAATATTTTTAAACATAATTAGATATAATAAAAACAAAATAAAGAAATGAAAGCACAAGTTTATAAGTCACTCATAAAAGAAACAAAATTCCCCAGGGTGACGCACATCTCCCCAAGGAGAGAGAGAGAGAGAGAGAGAGAGAGAGAGAGAAGGCAGGCAAGGGGCAGTGTTGAGTGCATTGTCAAGCTGAGGGAAAGATGAAGGGAGGGAAGGAAGGAGGGCGAGAATGATTGAATGAAAAGGCGCCGTAACACCGAGGTCATCTGGCGTCATATGTAAAACAATAATATAATAAAAAACAAAATAAAGAAATGAAAGCACAAGTTTTTAAGACATAAAAGAAACCAAATTACCTAGGGTGATGCACATCCCCCCAGGAGAGAGAGAGAGAGAGAGAGAGAGAGGGAGAGAGGATCGCTAGTATGGAAAACGTGGCAACACTGTACAGAGGTTCGTGCCCCACCCAAACCGCCACTTTAGAATGGAACGACCATAGCATTGTCTTTTACTCCCAGTGAACTACCAGAAACAAGTTGCAAAAGGACGATAATCTGTGTCAAGTTAGCCTATAAGCAATATAACTGAATTCTAACTCAAGGTCGTACAATTAAGTCGCTTTGGAGATTTCATAACACGTCTTCCTTAGCTTTTTATTCTGTACAGCATCTCGTATGATCTTGATACAAACTCTGTCCATAGTACAACGATATTAATAACATGCAATGGAATATTTAAATGAAATATAATAAATCGCCAAGAAGGAGGAGCTACGCAGTCTCCTGTATAATCAAGAACACGAATCATGATCCCTTGTCCTTAGTGTGGGAAGGGTCACCACAAAATTATTGCGATCCCCACTTTACATCATATTCACCTTCCTTGACCCTGGAAGGAATCCAAGATCTAAGGGAATCGTGGCAATGGACAGAACAGTTCATTGTCTGCTAATAGTCATAGTTAAAACTAAGGTTTTGCTATATCTCATTACCTTTATTTATTCATTTATTTATTTGTTAACATTCATTTTCTCATCACCAATGAAGTAATTAGTCTCTCACCTTCTCTTCTCCTCCCTGCCTGGCCTCCAAGACCTTCGATGCTGGACTATGGCAGCTTCATACCAGGTGCCCTCTTGACCTCCAGCAACCCATCCATGGTCACCATAGGAGAGAGGCTCTATTTGGAACCAACTATAATTCTATCAAACCCTTATGGAGTTTTATTAGATAAAGTTCTTGAAGGGACACATGCTTTAATTGGCTTCACCGACTACCTCAAATACGACTTGCATCGCCAGAACCTCACGCATCTAATATATATCATGGAACAAAAGGTGCGTTGAAGTCAATAGTTCTTGTTTACTAAAAAAAAAAAAAAAATGCACTTCACAAGGACCTGTGTATATAGTTTTTTTTTTTTTTTTTTAAATAACAGAACAGTGGAAGGAAAACAAATGACTAAAAAAATAAGTAATCCATACACCTGATTACTGGTGTTCTTCATTCATAAAATATCTGTAACGGTTAGACTGTTGAAGTTTGGAGGGAAACAGCTCTGGGGAAGCGAGTTCCAAAGAGATGCAGTTCGGGGAATGAAAGAATTCTGATAGGCAGAAGTTCTGCAATATGGCTGAGTGACGTTTCAGTCATGAGCACTACAAGATGCCCGTGTAGCACGAGGGAAGGCATGGAGAGGTGGCACAATGGACGCAACTTCGTCTGGGCATTTGCCATAAAAATATCTGTAAAATAATGCAAGGGAAGCAACATTCCATCTTACTTGTAGGGGAGGTAGTTTATTTATAATAGCAGGGTTATTAATAATTCCAGCAGCTTTGTTCTAAATTTTGTCTAGTTGTTTTAATGCAACCTCTCCACATCCACTTCACAAGGGTGAGCAATATTCAAGTTGAGAGCGCACGTGACTCATAAATTATAGCTAACTGCTCATCAGTGAAGAAGTTACGGACTCTGTACATTAGTCCAAGTTTCTCTGAGGCGGTTTTAGCAAGTGATCTAACATGAGAGGTCCAGCTGAGGGCATTCTTAAGTGAAACACCGAGAATTTCAATACTTTTGGAGATGGGAATATTAGTAGCACTGAAGGTAATATACGAATCTGGCAATACCCGTCTATTAGTAAATTGTATATATCTGGTTTTACTAGCATTAAATGAGACAAGGTTGTTTTGTTCCCAATCACTGGTTGTAGATAAGTCTTGATTTATGGAGATGGCTTTGTAAATGTGTGTCTGAGTGTGAATGAACTATGAAGTGTTGAGTCATCTGCGTATGAATGGATGGGTTTGTGGGTGACAGATAAGAGATTATTATGAACCAGGAACAGGGTTAGCGCCAGAACTGATCCCTGTGGCACGCTGGCGTTGAGTGGAAATTGGAATATGCGACATCTACTTTTACTCTTATTTTTCTGTTCCTGGGATATGAGGAAAGCAGAGGAACAAAAGACATTAGCCCATAGCAAGGGCATTTGAACAGCAGAGAGCGGTGATGTACTCTGTCGAAAGCTTTAGAAATATCAAGGCCTACTACATGAGCTTCTCCATGTAGGTGAATTGATTGATGGATGGTATGAGTCAGGAGATTGAGTATGTCAATGGTGGATCTTTTGTGGCGAAAACCATATCGTCTATCACTAATTAAGTAGTTGGATTCGAGATGTTTAAGTATGTGCTTATTAATTAAAATTTCAAATACTTTACCGAGAGAAGATGTGACAGTTATTGGTCTGTAATCAGAGGGGTCAGAGGAATTTCCTTTCTTTGGAATTGAGTGGATACCGGCTTCTTATCAGGAATTAGGGAATGAAGAAGTACATATGCATACCTGGGGAACATTTTTTCAGAACAAATGGAAGAATTCCATCTGGTCCTGGAAGTTTGTTGATAGGGAAATTGTCAAGGATGGATTTTGCGTGTCTTGTCTGAATTTTAAGTGAAACAATTTCGGGAGAGTCAAGTTCTAGTACTGGGACGTTCTGATTGATTTCTTCTATGGTAGAATTTCTGGCAAGTGTACTGGGAAAGACATCTGCTTTCCCTCGCGGGTCATTTGTAATGTTGCCATCTGAAGATTTTAGTGGGGGAATGGATAATGTCTTGTTAAAGTTTTATTGAATGAATTGAGGGTTGACCAGAATATTTTATTGTCATTAGGGTTGGACCACATATGTGGTGAAATAACTAAATCTTGTTTACTAAAAAAAAATCAACAGCATGGAGATTTGTCTACGTTACGGACTGAAAGGCATATGGAATTAAGTGACTCCTGTTTAGTAAAGGAAAAATCCATATAAAAAATGTTTATCATTGACCAAAGGGGGTATTGTGGTACATAAATCTTTTTTGCTAACAAAATAATCTACAATATAAATCCTTGTGCATTTCATGGACCAAAAGTGTTGATGTAAATAATTCTTGTTTACTAAAAAAAATATAAATGCACATCATAAAGACTTTTGTGTATTGCAGACTAAATGGTGTACTGAAGTACGTGACTCTAACTTGTTCTTTAAATATATGTTCACATAACAGAATTTTAGGTCACACGCGATGTTGCTAGAATATACGGAAGAGATTGAAATAAATTTGGCTGCCTCTGCACAATTTCATTCATAGGCTTGTGGCTCACCTGCAGATCTTCAAGAGCTACTTGTCGTGGTTCTTTCCCAAGCACACGCCCTACACCGACATGTTTTCTTACCATCTCACACGCGTGGTGGAAACAGGGATCTTCCAGTATCGATACGACACACACATGGGAGCTCTCCTGGTTAAGTCTCAACAGGTTAGTGTTTCCCTAATTACAGTTGGTACCATGCATTATAGCTTCATCAAGATCATAAAACAGCTTACTGTTTATGCAGTGAAAATTTATAAAGCTTATCTTGTAATAGAAAACAATCCAATGTGTACAGTAAATGTAGAATGGTTTGGTAAAGAAAAATTGCGTATGTAATAAGGAGTTAGAGACGTGAAAATGCATCAGGTACCATTTCTAACAACTTGATCCCTTTTTTGTCTGCACAAATTTTTTTTCAAGTCAATGTTTGGATTATTGTGGTCGCTTAAAATATCACATAGTTCTTTTCTGTGACTGATTTATTTTGTTATAGATTAGCTAATCATTTTCTTCATCTAAGTTTGGCGTTCTCAATATTACATTGAAAAGAATAGGCTTATTATGCCCCTTGAAAACTTCGACATACAAAGAATCATATTGGTTTCAACATCTAATTTACTTATCTGCATTACATTTATGTGGTTTTTAACATACTTGGAAATTAAAACTCCCCCATCAATTTTATGTAGTCGCAATATTTCAAAGGATTTAGTTTTGTGGTGATACCTTTCCAATAATGTTCTTGTCAAGAGGATTTAGCTTGTTTCTGTAATCATGTAGCTTGTTTCTGTAATCATAATTCTGTCGGGATTTGCAACAGTTGCGTAAGTAATGAACTTATCACGCTTTGAAATAAAACTGCTTGCATTCATATTCGCGGTACAGCTGGATCTAATAGGGCTGTAAGACATACAAAATAACCTTGTTTAATTGCTTAAATCCTCAGTAGAGACTGCAACACTCCTACTGTTGTGATGCCTCCTCCCTATCCAGAAATCCCATGATTGTCTACTTGCATGTGAGGTGAGGTCATGTCTGGCTCGCTGGGGATGTGACTTCATTTCATTGCCTTGCCCTACCACCATTAGCCTCATGGACTAGATTGTTAACAGTTATGCCATTAACTGTCACTCTGTCTACCTCTCTATCACTGTCTAAAGAATGCGTAACACTGCTATCTGGAATATTACCTAACCTAGCTTCTACTACCCGCCATTATCAGACAAGCTCCTGCCATGACTAAAATTTTCCCAGACATCAACAGACATCACATCCTACTTCTTACATGGACCTTCCAGCCTACTATTGTTTTTTACCATTCTAAAGAGGATCACAAAACCAACATCAGATCTTTGTGATAAACCGCGGATAACTAACTTCAATGATTTTCCTTGGACTTCCTAATTAAGTCCCTATACATCCCGAGTATCTCCTCTGACCTTCCTGAAGCTTCATTGTTCATTCCTACTACAGTACCATGGACTGAGTCCTCTGAGGCGTTGCTGACTCATCAACTGTCTCACTCACATCCTGTAGTTTATCTCACACCCAGGAAAGCAAAAACTCTTCTCCTATCCCCAAGAGTCTTTGGCACAAAACTCCCTGATGCCTAATCAATGAATCCCTGTCATGTATGAGGCTAGGCTCATCCTGCACGTCATCTTCTAGAATCTCAAACATATTTCTAGAAGTTACACTCCTATCACCGTTATTTACTGTAGTCTTGCACCCTCCCTTAACTGCCACGAAGTCATCATTGTCATCTAGCCTGGTCTCGACGTTGACCAGTCTAGTTCCTAAGTGATGTACCTTGCCTAACACTTTTGACTCCACTTCTCCACAGACACCATACCAGCTTCATTTTCCCGCTCTTTTTAACCTACCACTTAAAGCGTTAATGGCCTCACTGATTTTCCTAATTTCTAAACTAAACCTACTCGCTTACTCGCGAGAAAAGCAACATGTGTACTCGCCTTGTTGTTTCACCATGACGTCTCTCACAAACTCTTCCGAGAACGAGAAGCAGTAGAATCATTGGGTAGGCGTCATCTTAAAAGGGGTTTGGGGAGAGCGGTCTAAGTACGCTTTAACTTGAGTGGAGCAGAGGTCAGGCTGAAATGAATTACAGATGTAGGAATCATATCACAAATGGATGTGTAAAGAGGAAAAAATAAAGAAATTTCGGCCCTATTTCAACAATCTTCTGTATGGGTCCAGCTTGTGTCGTCTGTTGTATCTCCTAGTAATTATCAGTGCCATTTATAGTCATACTTATTTACCTTGGAACAGTTTACGGCATTGGAATATTAGTACACATCAATTTGCAAATGTCTATGTGTGCTTCAGGTTCATGGGGACGGGGTGCTGAACCTGGGGCATCTACAGGGAGCCTTCATTGTACTGGCGCTGGGCCTGGTTGCTGCCTCTCTAACCCTGATGCTGGAGCGCCTTGTCTGGCTTAGTGTAACCTAACCCCTACCCCTCTCTCCACCCTGCCTCACCCCAGTCCTTCCCTCAACCTTTCTCACCCCAGCCCTCCCTCCACCCTGCCATTTCCTGGCCCTTCCTCAGCCGTAAATCACCCCAGCCTCGTCTGGAGCACCGAATCTGGCCTAGTGTTGCCTAGCCCTAGCCCTCCTTCCACCCTGCCTCAAACAAGCCTTCCCTCTGCCCATTCTTCTCCCTTCCGTGTCTTAGCTCTCCCTCCACAGTGCCTCTCCCCAGCCCTCCCTCCACCCTGTCTTCCCCTTCCTCCTCCACCGTGCATCACCCTAGCTCTCCTTCCACCCTGCACCACCGCAGCCCTCCCTCCAAACTTTCTCACCTCAGCCCTCCCACCTCCCTGTCTCACCCCATCCCTCCCTCCACCTTGTTTCACCCCAGCACTCCCATCACCCTCCCTTACCCCAGTCCTCCATCCACCCTGCCTCACCCTAGCATTCCCTTCATCCTACCGAATTCAGTCCTAACTCCACCCAGTCTTGCATCTGCTCCTTTTTCTCTCAGCTTCACTCCCGCCTTCGCCTCAAGACCAGTCAGAGGAATGAAACACCGTACTCTCTCACCTGTCGACGTAATCGTACCGTATTTATCTTTTGTTATATTAACTATTTTGTTGCGACTGTTGCACTTACGCATTTTATTTTTCACACACACACACACACACACACACACGCACACACACACACACACACACACACACACACACACACACATATCTATCTATCTATCCATCAATACATATATATATATATATATATATATATATATATATATATGGAGCCTCTGTGGTACAGTGGTAGTGTGCGTTTTCGTACACTGAAGAACGATGGTTCGCGCCCCGCCAGGGTAATAAACTTTGGGAGCGTTCTTCTGGCCACGTACTGCATGGCGGACATAAGGGGTGCTGTGGTTGAACCAGTGTCACATACTATAATGTATGCTTGCACCCATTAGGCTTGCACGGGTCGATTACACTTAGTTCTCAGACTACACACTCATCCAGAGCCACTACAACACCACAATTACACTTACAAGCACTTCTCACCCTACATACAATCTCTACCAGACAGCCTAAGCCACTTGGTAGAGATACATTGGCTGTATCGTTCCCACTTCGGTCGGGATAGGCCGGTCCTGCAGTGGAAACTCAATTTTTTTTTCTTTTTTTTTTTTTTTGCCTATCGACCAGTAGGGCCGGAGTCCCTGGTCATTAAGGCAAAAATATATATATGTATATACACTGACATATATACATATATATATACGAACATGTATATATACATAAATACATACATACACACATCCATGATTTGAACATACACACTTTCATGCACACGTATATATATATATATATATATATATATATATATATATATATATATATATATATATATAATTTTTATTGTTACTATTTTTTGTATTTAAATTTTTATTATTATTTTTTTTTTATAACCTTATATTACTTATAAACAAAAACACCTACTGTACTCTAAAGATCCTAAAACTAATCACCTAACAGACAAATAGCTAACCTATGCTAAATCCTACAGAGACAAATAGCTAGACCTACACTAATGGTGAAAATTGCCTCGACCAAGAGAACACCATCGACTGCAGATATGTAATGCCTTTCTACATTATACACCTGCACTCATCACCTGGTGACTGTCAGTCGAGGCACAACCTAATGTTGGGGACATCAATATATGAAAGAGAACCAGATAAGTCAGGAACATTTCCATATACGTCAGCTGTCGGCCCTAATTAGTAACTTCAAGAACATGGTATAATGTATTTACATAATATGTACAAAAGGTGAAGAACCTCGCCCAACAGACCACCATCGACTGCAAGTGCCCAATACCTTTCTATACTGCACACTAGCAATCATCAGCTGGTGACTGTTAGTCGAGGAATGGGGTTTAATGTAGGGGACATCAGTATTAGAAATAGGTCAGTGGGAGGAGGAACTATTTCAAATTCATCAACTGTCAACCCTAATTAATAGTACAATATATACATATTTACAGTTGATAAAAACCATAACCACACAGTAAAAAAGTCACATCACTCTGATCAGTCCGGTCTCTCTCAAGAAAGCCATCAATTTATTAATCATAACAATGTCCCCATCACCCAGGATGGTGGAAAGGGTGAAGGGGACGTCTATTGCGCCGTAGTAATTTATAAGTGAAGCACGTTCACGAATAAATCGCCGACAGCGCAGGATGATATGACTGATAGATAACACCGCATTACAGATGTCACAGTGCGGTGGGAATCGTCTTACCATATATGGTTTCATATGCGTTATAATTGTGGCATTGAGCCGTAATCGCGTCAACACTTTTTCTTCCAGGTGACTGGAATGGTTGGCAGTGTCCCAGTCGCCCAAGTACGGCTTACATGTTGGAATATTAGGTCTGGTCCACTGACCTTGCCACAGAAGATTTATTGATTTCTTTCCGAGAGAGAGACTAGACCGTAGATCACAAGGAACGTCCCAAGTCTCCTCGACCTCTACAGCCAACTTAGCAAGTAAGTCAGCCTGCTCAATGCTGTACAGTAGATACGACGATGACCAGGCACCCAGATCAGCGTGAATGACTTGTTGCATGAATGCAGCTCATTAACAATGTGGCCCTGGATCTTGTGCGAGTCCGTAGTGCAAGATGCATTTGCCTGAAGGGCTGATTTTGAATCTGAAAATATGACAAATGAGTCATGCCTAGAACTGAGAGCATAGTCTATTGCTTTGTCAATAGCAAAAAGTTCGGAGGTAAACACAGATGTATGAGTCGGCAGCTGATACCTGAGAGCACATTCAGTCGACCACACACTTGCACCCACACATTCACTCGACTTGGAGCCGTCGGTGTACAAGTGGTGGGACCCCAAGTGATGCACGATGATGTTACGAAACAAGTGGTGGACCTCCGCCTCCGGCGCCTTGGCCTTTGGTGCTGGGAGCCATGTAACATCAACAGTAAAGCCAGGTGGCTCCCAAGGCGCTATAATTTTAAGCACCAACTTGTCACAGTCACTGGGGTCCACACCAAGCTCCTGAGTCAGTAAGTGGAGGCGAACAGCAAGTGGCCGACGCACCCCCCGCAGAAGGTGGTGGTATTGAAGCAGGGGGGTACAGGCCACATTGCCGATATTACTTTTTCTAAATGTCCTTATGGCGTATGACAATGCCAGATGTTGGCTGCGAATACGGAGGGGAGGCACATTTGCCTCCACTTCCATACGAGCTACACGGATACACCAGATGGCTCCGAGACACATTCGCAAATATTTATTCTGTAGCACATCCAATCCTTTCAGCGTGGCGTTGGATGCCGAGCCATACACCTGTGCACCATAGTCTAGCTTCAATCGAATAAGGGACTTATACACCATTAATAAAGATTTTCTGTCGGCACCCCAGGTAGTACCTGCTAGGTACTTGAGGACATTTAATGGTTTATCACAATAAGCAAGCAAAGTATTAACGTGAAGTTTTAAATTCATTCTACGATCAAAATGTATTCAAAAAAACTTTACAGAATTTTGAAAAGGTACCGCCTGATTATCCAAAGTTAAGCAGAAATTAGGTACGTTACGAGTCGTAAAAAATACAGCGGCACACTTACGGACAGAAAACTAAAATCCCCACTGCAAGGCCCATTGGAGGACGGAGTCAAGGGCTGCTTGAATCTGCCCAGCCAAAAATTGTGCATTACGGGAAGGGTGCCATATTGCACAATCGTCAGCATAGAGCGAGTATTTAAGATTTCTCGGGATGGAAGTTGATGACAGAATATCATTGATCATCATACTAAATAAAGTAGGACTATGCACACTTCCCTGCAGCACCCCGTTTTCCTGGATAAATATATCTGATGTTACGTTACGGGGCAATTTGACAGAGAAAGTCCTGTCCATTAAGAAATTTGAAATAAAAATAGGCAAATTTCCTCTTAAACCATAAGCATAGAGCTTCATCAGTATACTGTGTCGCCATGTCATGTCATAGGCTTTATGGATGTCCAAGAACACCCCTATCATGAATTCTTTATTGGCAAATGCCTCTGCAATACAGTGCTCCAACTTCATTAAATGATCTAGTGAACTTCTGTATTTACGGAAGCCACATTGTTGATCATTTGACAAATTCTTCGACTCTAAAACAAAAAGAAGCCTATTGTTTACCATTCGTTCCATGACCTTACATAGACAGGAAGTTTACACAATAGGACGAAATGAAGTGGGATTCATAAGACGACCAGCCTCTTTGGGTATCGGCATGACGTGCACAAGTGCCATGAGTTTGGGAATATTCGAGATGCCCAAATCTCATTGTACAATGCTAACATCTTAATCAGGTTGTCCTGATTAAGATGCTGGATCATACCGTACTGTACGTGATGGTATCTAGTCCAGGGCTGGTGTCTTTACAGGATTAAACGGCAAGGAGCAGTTCATCTAGCATAAACTCTTGGTTGTAAGGGGAGTCTACGTCTTCTGTGACAAAGTCTATGATCTGTAGCTCAGCCGTGCGTTTATGATGTTGAAAACGCGGGTCGTAATTGGCTGAGCTACTTATATGAGAAAAACTCCTGGCGAGGATATTAGCAACGTCCTCGGGCTCATCATAGATGTTATTATTAACCTGCAGAGTGGTAATTGGTATGTATGGGCCTTTTTTATTTAATATTCTAATAGTGGACCAGACTTTACTTAATGGCGTAGTACGTCACTGTGGACACAAAATTCCGCCAGGAGTCACGTTTGGCCCTTCTTATTATTCTCCTTGCCTCAGCCCGTGCCTGTTTGTATGCAATAAAATTTTCCTCAGTGGGCTGACTATCAAAAATCCTGTATATCCTATTGCGTTTTCTTAATGCTTGTTGGCAATCCGGCATCCACCAATGTGCTTGATGCTTCGCATGAACTGTAGAAGTCTTGGGAATAGCAGCCTCAGCTGCGTGTAATATGGATTGGGTTATATTTTCGACCTTAACATCTATGGTCTCCCTCAATATATCTAAATTGGCGATACTTGAGAAGGATCACCAATCTGCTTTCTTATAGTTAAATTTTGGAGGTGGAGGGTCCTAAATGATGTCACGTGTATAAGAAAGACAGATGGGTAAATGATCACTTCCCAAGGAGTCATCGTAAGGGTCCCATGAGAAATCTTGATGTATACCAGGGGAGGCCAAAGATAAGTCAATGGCCGAAAAGTTACCAGTACGATCATCTACACTAGTCGCTCTACCATTGTTCAGAAAACAGAGGTTGGACTGTAGTATTAGGTCAGCTACTTGCTCCCCACGACCGTCAATCCTCAAGCTACCCCATTGATAGTGATGGGCACCCCATTGATAGTGATGGGTGTTAAAATCGCCCAACACTAACTTATTCCCAGGCAGATATTCAAATAGTGAATATTACATCACTATCAATGAGGCCATGTGGAGGACAGTACAGAGAGCAAATAGACAGATACATGTTATTAAATTTTACTCTGCACACGACCGCTTCCAGGGTAGAATTTAGAATCACTTCCGTTTGTGGGTGTGATTTGTGTGTGTATATGGCTACTCCGTGACCTTCATATCTTCTATACGGGTGGTAGTTTTTAGCTGTGGAGGATCTGGATGATCCTCCAGGCACGTCTCCTGTAAACAAACAACGTCTGGCCTGTGTATAGAAAGCAAGATTGCTATGTCTTGTAATTTATTCCCAATACCTCTACAATTCCACTGTAACACAGTGAATGCGGCGGTTTAAGATTTAATTGGGGGCCAGTGTGCTTGGTCTTTTTTTGTTGCCCGCCAGCAGGCGAGCAACTACCGGGGGACCTATCCCGGTGCTTGTTTAGAGAAACTTCCATATTGTCATCAATTACTAGGTTCCCTGACTCCCCTGAGGAAGAGCTAACCTTCCTCTCCCTCACTGGAGTGGGAACTGGAAGAATATGAGGATGAGACTGTTTGTGAGGGTGGTCATGTTACTATTACTAGACTTGTCGGACTTTGCTTTAGGCCGTACTGATGGAGAGGCAGCAGCAGCCTGAGAATAGGTTGAAACCTTAGGGATGTCAGTGAGAGAGTTGGAGCGGACGGGAGGCCGAGATGGAGAGGTACTGTGAGTGGCAGGAGGGAGAAGGACAAGATCAGTCTGCGTCTCTACAGAGCACATCACAGGACGGGACATTACCACCGAAGCATAGGACCTATTTGGCGTGGGAGTTGCATGCAACTCCTTCACCTTTTTTCTAGCTTTGTAATAGGAAATGCCCTCAGTTGCCTTCACTGTGCAGACCTCCTTCTCCTCCTTCCACTTGGCACAGTCCCTAGAGGAAGTGGAGTGAGTGCCCTTGCAGTGAAAGCAACAGACCGTCTCAGATGTACAATGGTCCGCATCATGACCTTGGCTTGCACACTTGCCACACACTGGCTGGAAAGCCCGACAAGTCTTTGCACCATGCCCATATAACTGGCATTTCATACAATGGAAAGGGTTGGGGATGTATGGCCGCACATGAACAATTTCGTAGCCGATTTTTACATGGCTAGGCAGTGACACTTTACCAAAAGTTAGAATGATGGTTGCCGTCTTTGTCCTGACACCTACCGAAAATCTGGTTATGAAGTGGGCATCGATGACATCTTGCTGAGCGAGTTCCTTTATGATCTTTTCCTCACTCATCACCATGAGATCCCTGCAAGTGATAACACCCTTGCAGGAATTCATGGAAGTTGGGATCTTGGCTTCAACATCATAGATATGAAACTTGCACAGCTTCAACAAGAATTAACCTGGGAAGAATTGCAAGTCTTTATGAGGAGGTCTCCGTTTGCAAGTTTTTTTACTTGTTCCACCTCCCCAGGACAGCCATCAATAACCTTCTTAATCATGAAGGGATTGAGACTGCTCAAGGGAGTGGAACCTAGGGCATGGACGAGAACGAATTCAGCATTATTTACATTTATGTCACGGGGCTAACGAGTCTGGGGCCATTCTGTCTGGAGGCTGTCAGTCCGTGGTTCAGTCGGGGGTCGGTCAGGACCACCTCTCCCCCTGAAGGGGGGAGAGGCAGCAGGGGCGTCCACCATAGTAACCCCCCCCCCTAACGGGGGATGTGGGAAGAAGGAGAAAAGACGATCAAGGGACAAACAACAGGGGACCACACACCTAAGTCTGAGGATGCCCTCTCAAACCACTCCAGGGAGGCCTGACCGTGTCGATTCACGCCCCAAAGCGATCAGTGGGGGGGACCCTCCGTGGGCAATAAGCAAAGGTAAACTCAGTATAACGGTACAGACACCTACTGTACCTAGCTAGAGGGAGGGGAGGAAAATGAGGAACATACATACATCTACTCTCTTCACGACCATGCATCAGTCCCACTCAAACGGCTGATGAGATGAGATGAGATGAGATGAGAGAGAGAGAGAGAGAGAGAGAGTGAGAGAAGTTTTAACAGTCAAAGGCTTCAGAGTATCTCGAGTAACTCTTTGCTCTGGGTACGTACAGTATCTATCCCAAATTAGTTTTTTTTTTTTTTTTTTAGTCCAGAAAGCTCGTATTATTATAAAGATTAATTTGATCAAGAATACCGTCACTGAAGTAGACATTCATTATTTCTACATTTGTGTTAACCACTTGCCTGGTAGGGATTTCCCATTCCAGAGATAGTTGCTTGGCATTAACCAGAACAGATTACCCAATTTCAGGGATTAATGAGGTATTTTGTAATGATTTGACTACATCAGTTGGGACTGCCCATTGCAGATGGTCGTCCTGACATGGAGAATATATAATGCCTGAAAGCAACCACACCGGCGACAGATGTTAATAACACGTACCTGTTAGATTATCTTACCATAAACTTTTATATAAAACGCTTCAACGTATCAGTTACCTTGAACACTGTCACTTTTTTATGAACATTCTGAAGTTTGTTCAAGTGAACACATTGAGGGGAAAAAAATGTTGCGTTTTATCTCTCAGTAATGATGTATTACAATAGCAAATTTTCCGCAAGAGAGACAAATGTACCGGTATTTATATAACCTGCTATTGTTATAACACTGCGGAAAGAATGTAACAAATTAAAGATGAAAAGGTAATCTACATTCGCTTATCTACCCTCGTAGTTTACGCACATTTAATACACAGATGCGTAGTAAGTCTCCCATGGTGTATAATATAATGCAGTGTGTGAATATTCTCTTTGTAATGCTCACTGGATGCCACGAAGACTGAGCACAGAAGGAAGTGGTCTGTGCTGCGATCTGTACGGAATTGATATCATAGCCAGCTGACACTTTCTGTGCACTCCTTCTGACCCCCCCCCCCTTTCTCTCTCTCTCTCTCTCTCTCTCTCTCTCTCTCTGTATCCATATCATTCCATATTTAATTTACTGCAGGACCGGACCTTCTCTCTGGAAAGTGATAACCAGAACAAACTCATTATCAACCTGGCGAAGTACGAATTAGGAAGGAGTAACAACAGAATAATTCATGCATTAAATTCAATAAATTATAATGGTTGTGTCTGTTTGTCTCCAAGGTCAGTATTCTCTTGGCTTAAGGAGGCTCCCTAACAGCTCTTCCTTAGCGATTTAATTTTGGAGATGGCCAGGTAATGTAATTTTGTACGTCATTTGTGAAGGAAATGATATTAGAATGATTCAAATAACACAGACGAGGATATCAAGGTACCGGTATAATAAGGTAAACAAATTGCTTAGGAATAGGTGTTAGAGAGTTTCCTTAACCGACGAGAATACGGGCTTAAGACTGTAGATGTCGTGGGTAAATCGACAATGGTGCAATCATGTAAACATATGAAAGGACACACCTCGGGCACCTGCTGTAAAATGTTCACCAGGATTGGTTTCGAACCTTAAGCTCAGGACAGATGCCGTCTAAAAGGGCATCACACTAACAACAATGCAGCTCTCGTAGCTGTCAAAAAGGTATATAAATTCGATGATTTGGCTACCATCCACTCATTTGGTGTGGTGCTACCTTCAGGTGGCTACAATAAATGACAAGTGAATTGGTTTGTCTTAACCTATGGAAGCATTAACTATGTTGGATGCATGGATGCCCGATGGTTCAACAGGTGCAGGTGCTCTGACCGGATGTAACCTAAGGATTAACATCCGAGGGACGTTCGGGATTTATCATTGAAGTAAGTCCACTCAGGGACGAGCGATTGGTTGCTTTCGCCTTTGTCTGAACTAAGTAACTCATGCCCGGGGTCTTACACTCAAAACCATAATCAAACAGAGATAAAGGGATACATCTTTTTCTGGTCGGAAGAGATTCATCCAGACTGCTCGTCTTATTCCTTCGCACAGTGACTACTATTGTCCTATATTTCAGATTCGGCTAAAGCTGCGAGTACTTGAAGGTTAAGAAACTGTCTTGTATTATTTGGCAAATTCTGGTACAAGCAGAAACAGTTTGTAATATCTGTCTCATCTGCCGCCCAGCCAAACTGACAGTATCATGCCTGTCACGCAATTGCTAACATAATATACTGATCTCTACATACATATTTCTTAATATATGCAGTATAATCGTGAGGTTTCATGCCACCTTCCTCCGGCCATCCCTTACATGTGACACCATCGGAATCAATAACACATTGGTTACTGACATTCTTTTCTGTATATAGCAGCTGTAATACTCACAGATTATATTCATCAGTATGCTCAATGTAATGAATGCCTAGATGGTCTGACTTGGGCAACACAAATATAAGAAGCGTCTAAATATCGCCTCGCCTCGTAGATGATACACATTCAGGCAGGGTAACGGTGGGATACTATATCTTTATGGTAGATAAAATTTCTAAGCAAAACATGGTACATTAAAAAGAAATGGGTTTTACTCTAGAAAACACGTAACAATTACTCTCGTCACAAGGATGAAGACTCTATGCCGGAAAAAGTTGAGCGACATCGTTTTCACTTACTGATTTTAACAACTGAATGGCAGGGTGCTCTCTTGCCCTTCACGACGACTAAATATTATAAAAGTACCACATAACACTATACGATTGCAACACATTTTCAGAGTTGTGTCCATAATTCTAGGGTAACAGCTTTCGGGAGGAAGATGATACAGTGTGGCTATGGCTTTTACTGACCTATAGGACATCCATACGCTAGCATCTCTTATACTTACATCGTAACGGAGCACTATATTTTCAAGACAATGTCCAATAGGTAAAAGCTACAATTAAAAGAGATAGGTCATGATGTGAGGTTAATGTTTTCTACTGACCATGCCAAATAATCTATTAAATTCTTACAATCACAGCATAATAACACGAGGTATAGACAGTTGGAAGGCAGGAGGATGAACAGAGTTCTTCACAAAGGTATCTTCAAATTAGCAGGAGCCATTTTTTTTTTTTTTTCCTCCTCCGTCATCCTTTCCCCCATGATTTACCATGTTAGAGTCAGTTGTACAGAACAGATTTCCCCCGCTCCACCTGATAATGGCTTGTCTAGAGGCGAATTCTTTTTCCGGGCATATTTGGGGACCCAGTCATCTTGGCAACATCGGATCGAGTGAATCGAGAAAAAACTCGGCAACTTTGCACGTTCGTCATCCCCCCAAACAAAATAAGGTATTATGATAGGTTGACGTTGGGTTTAGCCTGAGTTGGTTAGATATAGGGTGGCTTCATGTCAAAACACAGCTTTTCTGATGATTTTATGGTTTAATTCGCAGAATTCTCTCATCTGCTCTCGAGCGAAGGTGAAACATTGCCGAATTATTTCTCACTGAACTAGCTCTAACTTTGTCAACTTGGCAGGATGACTAACTGTAGCCTAAGGAAATAAAAAAAAAAAAAAGCTGCCCGGAGGTGGGAGTGCTCACATTCTCAGATATGTCCATCAAGTAATTCATCTAGCTGTGATTCAGTTTTGAGAATAACCACTCAACGGTCAAGGTCATAGGGCAAGGTCAGTGTTCGACCCCTCTATATGATCGTTTTGAACTACTCTGGCCCAGACTTGGTGGGGGAGTTGAGCATCACCTGTTTTTCAGAAGATAATGTCAACTGTCGCCACAGTAGCAAGGTCAGCTTACACGGATTTTACTTGATTAAGGTCAGTGTGGAGAAATATTAAAGGCTGGGCAATGAGTGATAAAGGAATTCGATTGTGAGAGATGTCAGTCAAAGATCAATGGCACAGGGAAAGGCCGAAAGTCAAGGGCACAGGATAAAGTGAACTCCAACAGTTTTGATCCAGTTATTGTCATTCTGCCCTCCCATCCCTCCCGTCCTGCCCACCCAGCCAGTCTGTCTATCCACCTGACCAGTTATAGCTAACAGTTATTTATATATAGAAGCAAAACAAAAACCGCACGGTTATCGGATACCATGTTTCCACCAAGCTGACTTGATTACTTCGAATTAGTTTTAATCCCGGCCATCATGGGTGCCACTGTAGTAACTGTAATGTACACATTTCATTTCGTTGCGAGAGATGTTTAGAGAGTTCTGTATGCATCCCCCTTGATTTCTATAGAGGAAAGACAGAATATATATATATATATATATATATATTGTTACGGAACAGAGAAAGATAATGTACACTTTAAGTGAGAATACTAAGAGTCACTACTGTCCCGTAAAGTTCCAGGTTCAAAACAAAAGAGTTAGGTAAAATTACAAGTTAAAGTTTAATGCTCAAACTAACAACAAAACATTCAGGACTCTTAAGGATAATGTAATGGCAAAAAACAGGTTAAATATATGGTTAACTGCAATAGCCTCTATTAACACGAAATTAGCAAGAGTAAATTTATCTAAGTCAGCCCTGATAAAATGAAAATACACTGGGTAATGCTCAGTTAATGCAAGATAAATTATTACAGATACAAACTATTATTAATGATGACTGACATAAAGAACTTTTACATAAATTACAAAAACCTCACTAGGCCTAAGAATTAACCTTATGCTACACAGTACAAGAAAAAATGCAACAACAGTTATACTCAAATTACACACAGCTGCTAGATGTTTGGAGATTTCTTGAGCACTCACAATAATAATAACTGTACAGGGGAGGACAGAGATGTGAACAAAATGAGGAGCAGATCTAAGTGGCAATGATGCAGAGACTGAGCTCATTATATAGGGGCCAGCAGAGCTTGATACAACTTGTAAGAAGGACGCGCAAATGAAGCCATGGGGACAAAGAGCTGAAAATTCTGCTCTGAACAACAGAAAGGACGACTTACTCTACAATAACGGTAGAAGGGGGGGACTGAGGCAGAACACACTCGTGATCAAACATGCAGCATACTGTGCATTAAAATTACACAAAGGATGATGAAATCATAGGCTATGTAACACCTCCCCACAAAGAAAAAAGAAATTTACAAAGGAAATTTCTTATTACTCTAAAACAATCTGTAAACCTACTTATGTACCTAGCCTTTCCGATCTTGTCTATGCAATCTTCCACGCGAGGGAGAGGGTAAGTGTCTGTTTTGGTTATCTGATTAACACGTCTGTAGCCGATGCAAAGCCGCTGTGACCAACCTGGCTTAGAGACTAGAGTGACAGGAGAACTCCACTCGCTCTGACAGGGCTCAATCATCTTGTGGTCCAACAGGTAGCCAAGCTCCTTCTCGATGAGAGGAACTTTCACTGGGTTCACACGGTAAGGAGGCAGTTTAATTGGCTTTGCGTCTCCAACATCGACATCATGCATCAACACAGTAGTTCTTCCTGGAGTGGCACGGAACACTTGCGGGTACTCCTGCAGTAATGCCGAAAACTCCTGCCTTTCCTCGGGAGGTAGATGAGAAAGCTTAGTCTGGAGATCATTCATGATATCAGGATTCTTCCCCAAACTATCACTCAGGCTCATATTGCATGGGAGAGCTTCACTTGTAGACTCGGGTGGAACAGCTACAGTGCAGACTGGATTATTTTCGTCTCGCCTGTGATATAACTTTAACATGTTGATGTGACATAGTTGCTTGTTCTTTCTACGATCTGGTGTGGCGATGACATAGTTGACATCACTGAGTTTCTTCTCCACGAAATAAAGACCACTAAACTTGGCTTGAAGAGGTTGCCCATGAACTGGTAGCAGAATCAAAACCTGATCTGGCTGAAAGTGGCGTAACCTGGACTTCTTATCATACCAAGTCTTCATCTTCTCCTGAGCAGCTCCTAAATTCTCTCTCGCCAACTGTAAAGCAGTGGACAGCCGTTCTTTGAACTTCATCACATACTCCAGCAGGTTGACGTCATCTTCCTCCGACAGCCAGCATTCCTTGAGTAACTTAAGGGGTCCTCTCACTTCATGGCCAAACAGTAGTTCAAAAGGTGAGAAGCCCAGTGATTCATTTGGAGATTCTCTTGCAGCAAATACAACGAATGGAAGACCTTTATCCCAGTCTTCCTGATGTTCCAAACAGTATTTCTTGAGCATCGATTTGAGTGTTTGATGATATCTCTCCAACGCTCCTTGAGTCTGGGGATGGTAAGCTGAAGACGTGATCTGGGTGATGCCCAACTCTTTCAGAGACTGCTTGAAAACATTTGACATGAAATTACTTCCTCGGTCTGACTGTACCTCCTTGGGCAGACCAAACTTTGTGAAGAACCCTAGCATTTCCTTAACCACGTTCTTTGCTGAGATATTTCTAAGTGGAATGGCTTCAGGATAACGAGTAGCCATATCAATCAGGGTCAACACATAAGAAAATCCTGAAGAAGTCTTAGGAAGAGGGCCCACAATATCCACCAACACACGGGTGAAAGGCGCCTCAAAAGGAGGAATGGGAACTAGAGATGCAACCTTTTTGGTCTGATTACACTTCCCCACAACTTGACAGGTGTGACAAGACTTACAATACCAGGAAACATCCCTGAAGATACCTGGCCAGTAGAAGTGTTTCAAAATGCGTGCCACAGTCTTCCTCACTCCAAGGTGTCCTGCCAAACTGGAATCATGAGCCACCCTAATGATATCCTGCCTACAAACACGAGGGATGACAACTTGATGTACAACCTCCCATTCATAGTCGGCTGATGCTGTTGGGGGTCTCCACTTCCTCATGAGTACTCCTGACTTTACATAATAACAAGTAGAAGCACCGGCTGACTCTTCTTCACTGTAAGCAGAGTTAGCTAAACCTTTCAACTCAGGGTCAGCAACCTGCAACTCAACCAACTCTTGACGAGACAAATTATCAACACTACGGGGTACTGCCTCATCTGGTGAGTGGTCCAAATTAGCAAGAAAAGTGTCAGCTAGGATAACATCATCATCATCATTATCCTCTAAATCACCAGTAACTTTAGACTTAGCCCTAGTGACAGCACATGCAGGGAATACATCAGGGACGCCACAATCCTGGGCCGCAGCCACTGGCTCACTAGACAACTGAGGAGCTGGACACACTTGACTTCCACCAATATCATTTCCAAGTAAGAAAGTTACACCTGACATTGGGAGTGTCTCAACCAACCCAACCATAACGGAACCATTAGCAAAACCAGACTCTAAATTCACTCTGCACAGAGAGACAGAGAAGTAATTATTCCCTACACCTTGTAGGATTACAGTTTCATCAGAGGGATTGATATTAGAGCCTAGAACACTGGTCAGCATAAGGGATTGGCAAGCACCTGTATCACGATATATTTGAACTGATTTCCTGTCATTACTGTCCAGAGGACTGACAAAACCATCAGACAGGAAATTAGCACATGAACTATTGAGAGTGTCACCCACGTTACTGCTCAAAAGAGGAGCTCCATCATGAGAATTTAAGTTACCCCTCAAAGCAGGTTCAGTTAACTCAGTTAAAGCATTCTGGGAACTCTCAAGAGTGGACACTAGACCAATTGACTGAATATTTAAAGACTCCTTTTTGTTCACATCACGCTGTCTCCTGAAACATTTCTCCGTAGTATGACCAAGCTTACTACAATAAGTACATTTACTTTTCTGAAATCTAGAGGTGAAGCTGGTATTTACTTCCTGAGAAACATCATCTTTATTCTCTTTCCTGTTACCTGTACTCTGAGTAGAGGCAACGTACTTACTCTCAGCTTTCCCTTTTCCTCTAGAATATCACTTGGGAGTGAGAACATATTCATCAGCTAAAACTGCAGCATCAGACAAATTATCTATCCTTTTCTCATCAAGATATAGGCTTACATCTTTATAAATACACCTTTTGAAATCCTCCAGCAAAATCATCTGCTTAAATTTGTCAAAATCAGAATCCACATTCTTAGAATTTAACCACTGCTCTAACAGATCTTCTTTGATTTTTGCATACTCAACATGGGATTGCTTATCTTGCTTATAAGTTGTCCTAAATTTTACTCTATAAGCTTCAGGAACAAGCTCATAGGCCTTAAGAATCAAGATCTTAACTACATTATAATTATCACATTGATCCTGAGGCAAAGATGCATAAGTTACTTGAGCTTTACCGGTGAGAACAGTTTGAAGGAGTACTGGCCAATATTTTTTGGGCCAATTAAAGCCTGTAGCTACCCTCTCAAACAACTGAAAATACTTTGTTAAATCAGATTCATTAAAAGGAGGGACAAGTTTAACATTTTTGGCCACATCAAAATCATCAGAGCTAGATGATCCAGTTCCACCTTGTTTCATGCGATAATCATGGTCTGCCTGAATCCTAGCAATTTCAACTTGTGCCTCAGCCTCTCTAGCACGGGCCTCCTGCAGGGCTAGCTGTAACTTAGCTAATTCAAACTGCGTTTGCTCATTTGGAGGAGTTACATTAAACAAGCTTTCATTAATCATGTCAACAATCTGATCTTTAGAATGATGAGAGCGAACAACAATTCCCAATTGTTGAGCAACAAGCTTAAGTTCATTCTTTGTTCTGTTTTCTACATCACACACTGTTTGCACATTTGACAAAAAATCTTTGGCTTCATCAAGTGTAGTAATAGTAGACATCATGAATAAGTAACAGTCACAAAATATCAAGCAATATCCTTATGATAATATCCTGAATATCCTGATAAGAGGTCGCCAAATTTATGTTACGGAACAGAGAAAGATAATGTACACTTTAAGTGAGAATACTAAGAGTCACTACTGTCCCGTAAAGTTCCAGGTTCAAAACAAAAGAGTTAGGTAAAATTACAAGTTAAAGTTTAATGCTCAAACTAACAACAAAACATTCAGGACTCTTAAGGATAATGTAAAGGCAAAAAACAGGTTAAATATATGGTTAACTGCAATAGCCTCTATTAACACGAAATTAGCAAGAGTAAATTTATCTAAGTCAGCCCTGATAAAATGAAAATACACTGGGTAATGCTCAGTTAATGCAAGATAAATTATTACAGATAGAAACTATTATTAATGATGACTGACATAAAGAACCTTTACATAAATTACAAAAACCTCACTAGGCCTAAGAATTAACCTTATGCTACACAGTACAAGAAAAAATTCAACAACAGTTATACTCAAATTACACACAGCTGCTAGATGTTTGGAGATTTCTTGAGCACTCACAATAATAATAACTGTACAGGGGAGGACAGAGATGTGAACAAAATGAGGAGCAGATCTAAGTGGCAATGATGCAGAGACTGAGTTCATTATATAGGGGCCAGCAGAGCTTGGTACAACTTGTAAGAAGGACGCGCAAATGAAGCCATGGGGACAAAGAGCTGAAAATCCTGCTCTGAACAACAGAAAGGACGACTTACTCTACTATAACGGTAGAAGGGGGGGACTGAGGCAGAACACGCTCGTGTTCAAACATGCAGCATACTGTGCGTTAAAATTACACAAAGGATGATGATATCATAGGCTATGTAACAATATATATATATATATATATATATATATATATATATATATATATATATATATATATATATATATATATATATATATATATATATTATATACGTTAGGGATTATAGTTTTATGACCGTACAAGTATGTGCAGTCTCACAGACTTTCGGTGTCGAGCGAAACATGCCAAACATTTGTCTGCATTTTTCAAACTCAAGGTCAAGCTTCAAGTTGAACTGGTCGCTGCGCTTATCATACTATGGAAGAATTTTCATCCTTACTCACTGAAAGACAAGTAAATCAGTATCCGTAACCCGTTCATAGATTTTAAAATTAATCTTATATCCACAATTCTCAGGTAACTAATATAATGAGAGAAGTGAATTGATGATGCTAGGGTTTTCTACTACTCTTTACCACACCCAGACACAAACATTTCACCGGCACCATACTATAAGACTTTTCTTCTTTTTTTTTTTATAGTGTGTGTAATTCCCAGGTAACTGGGGTAAGGAGACAGTGTGAAGCTAAAGCCTTCCACTGGCATTCACAACAACCAAACACTATCATCACACATTTTTAAATATTGAATTAATACCAGAACTTAATCATTCAAATTTTGTGGTCAATTTCTAGTTACCGACCTTATCGAAGGAGGTGATATCATGAGTCTAGGGTCAATTGGGGAGGCGGTGGCTCAATCGGTAGAGAGGGGGCCTGCGGTCCTACTGGACCCAGGTTCAAATCCTCGTTGGGGCAGGGAACAGTTTAAGGATTTGAATTTCATGTAAATCAGACTTTACCGATCTACCAGAAGACCCGCCGACATGTTGTAAAAATACCCCCGCTAATACCAATACACCAGTCCTGTATGAGACAGCCCTAGCATGTCTTGAATATGGACGGTTGGTGTTACCGCCGAAGTGGTGACATGTAGAGAGGTGTATGATATGTAGGAGGACTACTGGGCCTTGGGACCAGGCTGTGAAGCCTATGGCCAGAGTCGAGCACATAAAAAAAAAAAAAATGAGAGGTCGCGGGATAGACATTCTGACGCCCAAACATAGAGCATCAGAAAACGGGTTCAAAGTTGAGCAGTATTCTCACAACCAATACTTTTTAAATGTTGATGGCAAGGCTTTCTTGGTTTGTAACAAAGATTCTGATTCCTATAATATTTTGGCCATACCTATGAAATTAATGTTAAATAATAATATTGTTTTATTTCTTTTAATTTCTTATATTTTGTTGAAATTTCGACCAGTCTTCTGGCAAAACTTAATTGCTTCAGTAAAAAACAACATTGATTAGAGCGATGATAAGTACCATTAAACAATTTGAATGAGATATAGCCCCTCCAAAGAGATCATGCGGGCAGGTTGTTAAATAGCATGAATTCCATAATGAGTGCTACGAACACAGCACAAACGGTAAGGATTGAGGAATGGCACAGCAAAATCTCCCACCAAACACCGCCACATAAGGCCATCCAATCAGTAAAGCTAGGCTTGCTGCCCGGCTACGTTCTCATTGGCCGCAACCAACACACGCAGACACAGGCACACACAACCAAGATGCACTCCGCTTCCATTCCCCACCACAGCTGGGTGCATGTGCAGTAATTTTTGTTTTTTTAAGGACTTTCAACCATATTTCCAGTGGTGGAAGATGCTCTTATACAAGACTACATGACAGAGTATGGGTGAAAATAGTGCTGTCCAACAAAAACGCATTTTCCTGCCGGTGGGCTGTAAATCCCTTCCGTCACATGGCCCCTAATTTGACCTTAAAATGAACTAGAATTTAGCATCACACATACACCACACATTAGCATCATTACAGCAAACCATTTTTTCAATTTCTAATTCGCAGTTTCTGGATAATTGTTATAAATTTGAGGGCAACATATTGAAGCTAGGACCTTGAAATGTTCTGAATCACGATAATTACTCACGTTGCATTAACATCACATATAAACATTATACATTAACATCATATTTTTTATCCTTGTGTCAATAGTTCAGACGTATGCACTACTATAGTCACGGCGCGTGAGTCTGAATGTGTCATTTTTGTGCCCTGGCAGCCTACCTAACAACAGTGCGTCCGATTTCGTGTATAATATGACACGCATATGATTCGTGGTTATTATAGTCATGTATGATATTATTCTTGTACAATATATTCACCATCATCATCATCATCATCATCCGGACCTCCTTTCCCACCCAAGGGCAGGGTGAGGAATAGCAATGTCCAGACAGCCGAAATTTGCCCAATCCAATGGTCCACGATTCCATTCACTCCTCATTCAAGCCCCCAGTATCCTGGCTCTATCGGATATGCCAAAAACATTCACCACATTCAGTAGCTTCACATAAACTTATCCTATTGAGTCAATCTGGACGCTGCCAAGTTAAAAAGGGGTGCCAAAATCCCTGATCATGTACTTCTCCTCACAACATGCATCCAGCCAGCTCGATGTCTTGTCAGGACCCTAGCCTCACGGAATTCCAAACCTCTCTTCCTCACACACTTATCCACCATATCTCTCCACCTTCTTGGCCTACCTCGCCTCCTCCCTCCTTCAAATTCGCTCACTCTATTGTTATCAAATCTCTCAACATGACCATACCATCTCAGTACACTCTCTTCGATTCTGGTGTCCACCGACTTCCTCACTCCACACCTTTCACGAATCACTTTATTTCGTATCCTCTCCGCCCTCTGTCCTCCACATACATTCCTCAGCAGTCCCATATCCACTGCTCTTACTCTTGACACCACATTCATGCCACACCATAGTCTCACATCCGTATGTTAAAGCTGGCACGAACACTCCCTCATGTAAGCCTCGTGCAGCTGCACACTCAAGCCTATGTTTCTTATCAAGACCATCATTGCACCAGCTACTTTTCTTCCCTGTGTCACTCTACTTTCAACCTCTTTTGCACCTTTTTCTCCCTTTTCTATCACTGTACCCAGGTATTTGAACTCTCACCAATTCCAGTCTCTCGCCATTCACTGTAAAATCACACTGGGAGTCACCTTCTCTCTCAATAACCATCACTTTACCCTTTTCTACATTTACTCTCAAGGCACGACGCTCACAGACCTCAGCAAAACTCTGCACTAGCCTACCAAGTTCTCGTTCAGTACTTGCAAGCAGTACTACATCATCAGCATACAACAAATTTGAGATATTCCATCCATCACCATTCATTACCAACGCCATCCCTCTCTCCATTACTCGTATTTTTGCTTCTCTCATCACACCATCCATATATATATTGAACAACCGTGGGAACATCAAACAACCTTGTCGCACGCCCACACCGATCGTGAACCATTCATCTAGCTGCCCATTAACCCTTACACAAGATTTAAATGCTGTATATGAAAAATTCTGTGAACTTTATGAAATAGGAGTCCAGAAGTACATCCCACAGCACAAAGAAGCAGAAAAGAATATAAAGAAATGGTTCAATACAGAATGTAAAAAATCACACAAAAAAAAGAGATTTGTTGTGGAATACGGTAGATACAGAAGACACAATAGTGAAAGGGCATATAATAATTACAAACAAGCAAGAAACGATTATACAAGAATAAGGAGGGAAGCCCCAAAACAGTTTGAGGAGGATATCATATATAAAAGTAGTGATCAACCAAAGCTATTTTATAGATACATCAGAAGCAAAACCAAAGAAAAAGATAAAATATAATCCATTACGGACGATGGAATCACCTATACACAAGAGAAGGATATTTGTGAAGCACTAAACAACAATTTCCAATCAGTTTTTACAGAGGAAAAACAAAAATGAGAGGGATTATGTGGAACATGCATGCGCACACATAGTACCAGATATACAAGCATCAGAAAAAGAAATACAAGGGGAGTTAAGTAAATTAGACAAAGGAAAAGCAAATGGTCTTGATGAAATTTCATGTTAGGTGCTACGTGAATGTGCAAAGGAGTTAAGTAAACCATTATTTTTAATTTTCAAGAAATCCTTGAGTCAAGGTAAACTACCTGATATTTGGAAGAAAGCAAACATTGTCCCCTTATTCAAGAAAGTGAATAGACAAAATCCACATAACTACAGACCAGTATCACTAACCAGTGTTGTAAGCAAGATATTAGAAAAGCTTATAAGAAAAGTTTGGGTAAATCACCTGGAAGAACACAGTATGATAACAGAAAGACAGTTTGGTTTCAGAAAAGGAAAATCATGTGTTACTACTCTGTTGAGCAACTATGACAGAGTAACAGACACATTACAGGAAAGAGAAGGATGGGTGGACAGTATCTATTTAGATTTCAAGAAAGCATTTGACACCAGAACCACACCAAAGACGTTTATGGAAACTGTACCATCAAGGAGGAATTCGAGGGAAAGTGTATTGTTGGATGCAAGATTTTCTCATGAAAAGAAAAATGAGAACAGTACTAAGGGGAAATTACTCATCATGGAAAGAAGTGACTAGTGGAGTACCACAGGGCTCAGTGCTGGCACCAATCATGTTTTTAGTGTATATAAATGATATAGACAGTAACACTGGAAATGAGGGCTATCTAAATATGTTTGCAGATGATGCAAAAATACAAAGGAGAATTACTAGTACAGACTCTTGTAAAGAGCTACAAGAAGAATTAAATAAACTTCATGAATGGAGTAATACATGGCAAATGGAATTCAATGTAGACAAGTGTCATGTAATCAAGTTTGGTAAAAGTGGAAAACGACCTGATAGGGATTATACATTAGGAAATAAAACCCTACACACATCAGAAAGGGAGAAGGACCTAGGTGTGATTATTAATAACAGACTATCTCCGGCTGACCACATCAGTGAGAAGGTACGGAACATGTATACATTGCTTGCCAATATGAGAATAGCGTTTACATATATAAATGAAGACATGCTAAAGAAGATAATAACATCATTCATCAGACCAACCCTGGTGTATGCATCAGTAGTCTGGGGTCCTCATCTCAAAAAACACATAGACAAGATTAAATAAGTTCAAAGGGCCACTACAAGATGGGTATCAAGCTTAAGGGATCTAAGCTACGAAGAAAGACTAAATAAACTGAATCTGCCAACACTACAGGAGAAAAGGAAAAGAGGTGACATGATTATGCTATATAAATGCATATCAGGGAAGGAGAAAATAGACATAAATGATTACTTAACGTATGGGGAAGCATCAGCAAGAGGACACTGCAAAAAACAGCATAAAAAGAGAGGTGATAAAGACGTAAGGAAATTTAGTTTCCCAAATAGAGCAATTGATCAGTGGAATGCACTACCGAATGAAATAGTGTGTGCCAAAACAATTCACAAATTTAAGGATATGTACGATAAATATGGTTTAAAACACGGAACAGTACGAGCTTAACTCAATCCTGTAAAGATACAATTAGGTAAGAACAATTAGGTAAGAACATGCTTCGCTACCATCATAAATACTCTTGACAGCACCTAGCAGCTTACCATCTACACCGTACATGCGGAAAACTTTTCACAATCCCCCTCTGTCTACTTTGTCGTATGCTTATTCCAGATCCATGAATGCCATAAACACCTAATGGTCCTTCTCACAAGACTTCTCTGCAATCTGTCTCGCTGCAAATATTTAATCCACACATCCTCTGCCACTCCTAAAGCCACCCTGCTGATCACTCACTAGGACTTCTGACATTTCTCTTACTTTCTGTATAATAATTCTTCCATATACCTTCCCTACCACATTCAATAAACTTATGCCACGATAATTCCTGCACTCACTTTGCTCACCTTTATTTTTGTACAGGGGTACAATCACAGCCTTTTTCCACTCTGCAGGCACAGTTTCACTCATCCATGTCTTCTTACACATCTTCAACAAGCACTTCATTCCACTCTCTCCACTACACTTAAGCATCTCTGCATACGCCTCATCAACCCCACCTGCTTTTCCATTTTTCAGCCACTTCACAGCACTCTTCACGTGTGCGAGTGTCACATCCTCTGGCGCTGCATTCCTTCTCTGCACACCCCCAAAATCAATCATGTTTACAGCCGCTCTGCTCTCTCTATTCTCATTCAACAGGCTTTCAAAATATTCTTTCCATCTGGTCCTTACTTCATCTCCATGGGTTAATAATCTACCACCTGCATCCTTCACACCATCACATTTCTTTTCGCCTTCATTTCTACATTTCCGCACCTCTTTCGAGAATATCTTTCAATTTTCAGAGTAGTTCGCATTCATTTTTCTTCCTAGATCATCATTTACCTGCTCCTCTCTCCTCTTCACTAGTCTCTTTACACGCTTCTTACTCTCAGTATACTCAGTTCTTTATTTAACTGAACCCCAATACTGTAACCACTTTAGCAACAATATATTCATGTAAAATAATATGATTCATGTATAATATTGTACGAAATCAGTCGCACTGCTGACTGTTAGGTTGCAAGGTTGTGATAATGACCCCTTTAGACTCGTGCAGTTCGACTATAGGAGGGAAGTGACATGACGAGGCTTGGGCTGTCTAGTGCCCTTCACCACACCCAGACCATTATCACTCAACATGCACTACATTCTAGCAACGGGTGGAGATAGCTGTAAGGATAAATTTCCTATACTTTTCCCTTGGCCTCGTTCGGGAAGAAGGACGAGGTTTCACCACTCAGGCAGCTTCAGAACAGCAGTAGCCTGGATGAGCTTACCAGCTCTCCACTCCATCTCTCCCCTCAGGTTAACTAAAAAAAAAAAATAATAATAATGCACAGAATAGACTCCCCACTCAATAACAGCTTGCAAGGATATGGAAATGGTCATATTCTCAGTTGTTTTGAGCCAGCAACCCAGCTAGACGGGTAAGCCCTTCAGTAAAACTACAGATTTTTTACTTGAATGCAGATCTCTCTTCACATTCTAGTGTCAGCTCATCCTTGGCTATAGGTATTACAGCCTGATTAGTCAAACCACATGTTTTTTGTGTTTACCATTACACTCCACTGACGTGTTTTTCATAAAATGCTCGCTTGCATCAGATGATTTCGATCAGCTTAGGAGAGACTTTTGGAACTGAAGGTACTAGATAATATTGTCACAAGTCTCACTTCCCCATACTACTCCACAGTAGGATTTCAGGTTCTTTTACTGCTTATAATCATCAACTCATTGTGACAGTCAAGTCAATAAAGAGGCATTAAGACAGTTTGTTTATATTCACAATATATTTATACATATTTACAAAGAACCCCATGAAATATGTTAACAGAGCAAACAGAATGACCAATAACCATCATTACAAAGCATGGGAATTACTCCGGTGACTGAGTATTCAATAGCTTTCTAATAATTAAACAACAATTTCATTAATAACCTTCCCAACCATTACCCAAATTAACAAAATTACCCTACAATTAAAACGATTGAGCCTTTACTAAGACAATCGTCACTTACAGTGAGAATAAGGCAGGATACTGTTCCGTCCCAACACAGCCACCAACCAAAGTCTTCTTCACCGGCCAGGATCCCATAGCATTCATTGAACGCACAGTAACCTAAAGCAAGTAATTCTATAGGACTCCCACTGTACAGCAACACTATTCCCACAAACTACTGCATAGCACTATTACAGGGCAATATTCCTCCATTCTAAATGATCACAGTACACCATAACACTGATCACTGACACGGTGACTTTGGCGGACAGACAGAAACACTGACCCTGTAACCTCATAACTGTAATTTGTTTTTGCGGGGAGAACTGGAGACATGAAAAGAATACAAGACAGGGAAAATTTATGTCCTTGACCATCCCCCCAGAACCAATCTGAGATACAACAACTCGTAGTAAATACCTTTGAGAATCCCGCCCCAGGTTTAGAAATTCTCGTTTTATTATTAACTCATGTAGCACGATGACCATTCTTCATTTTAATTAAGCTACCACTAGACGATTTCATTCAGCTTCAGGAGGATTCTTTAATAGTGAAGGGATTAACGAAGGTTGTATCTAATTGAACCATTTTGAAATGTTTCTCCAGAGTTGAGTGAAACCGTCTCTTTGTACCCAGAATAAATAATAATAATAATAATGATAATAATAATAAAAGTAGATGTGCAGTTTCTTCCCGGGCATTCAGAGAAAACATGGAAACTGCATGTCCAGTCCTGCGATATGTGTGGTGGTCTCGTTAAAATCCATGTGCCCACTTTCCCATGCTTTTGATCGCTTTTAGTTTTGGGATGAGATTTGACCACTTCAAGCATCACTGGGCGAGGGGGGGGGGGCACGCTCCTCAAATATCGCAGTGTGGATGTGAGTTCATGGTATGAAAGAGACTTTATTGTACAACATGTATTAAGATATCAAAAGCATATCTGCCCACCTTTCACTTTGAGAATTTTTTATTTGCTAAAAGCGGTTGACCACCCCAAAAATTCATGGTCGGAAAATTTTATTTAGGGGAAGAGCTTCCCAGTAACCAGTTGAGCTCACCTAGGTAATGCCATTCAAATTGTCCCATATTACTGGTTATTATTTTTGGGAGAGGAATTGACCCCCCTAAGAATCGTTCGGGGGCTCACGCTCCCCAAATATCGCATTACGGGTTAGAGTTCGTTGTACAATTTGTACTAAGATATTAAAACCATATCTGTCCTCCTTTCACCATTTTAAAGATTTTTTAATTATCATGGTTGGAAATTGCGTACGAGTATAGTGGAAAACCTTCGAAGTAACCCGACAAACTTGCCTGAAAAGTGTTATGTACACCTTTCTGCTATTTCTGATTCATTTTTCTTTATTAGGGGTTGACCACTCCAAGAATCATGGAAGGGGAAGCCATACTCCCCATATATCGATGTGCAGTTTCTTCTTTGTGCGTTTAGAGCAAACGTGGAGGCTGCATACCTACTCCTCCCATATATATGCAGATTTCGTTGAATCCATGTGCTCACTTTCCCTTGTTTCTGATCCTTTTTAATTCTGTGAAGAGATTTACATCCCCCTCCCCCCCCAAGAGTCACTGAAGGGTCACGCTTTCTAAATACTGCACTGCAAATGAGAGTCCATCGTACAATATGTATTAAGATATCAGAGCCATTTCTTCCTCCTTTCACTATTTTTGAGAATTTTTAGTTAGATGAGGGGGGCTGACCCCCTTAGAAGTCAGGGATGGAAAACTGTATATAGCGAAAGACATCTGGATTAACCAGATGAACTTACCTGGGTAGTTTCATTCAAATATTTCTCCTTTTCCTGATGGTTTTTATTTTTGAAACTGAGGGGCTGACTCCCTAACCATCATTGTGCGGGTCACGCATCCCAAATATCGCATTGCGTCCATTGTACTGTACAGCATGTACTAGGATATCAAAACCATTTCTGCCATCTATCCTTCATATATTTTGGAAGGGGGCTGACCACCCTACGAATACTAGTGGTAAATGTTATAATAGTGAAGGACATTATCAAGTATTCAGACGAACTGAGATGGGAGGATTCGTTAAAATACATTTATTCGCTTTCCCTTATTTCTGGCAGTTTTGTAGGGAGGGAGCTGAACCCCTAAGAATCTTTGGGGGTCACACTCTCCAAATATCGCATTACAGATGAGAGTCCATTGTACAACGTGTACTAACATATCAAAGCCATAACTCCCTTCCTTTCAATGTTTCTGGGAATTTTTCATTCAGTTAGGCAAAATGACCCCCTAAAAATCATGGTGAGAAAGTTGTATACTAGTGTTATGCTAGGTGTTTAAGGGTCAGCTTCTCGTCCCTTGAGCTCCTAGTATGCAGCTGGGTTCTCTTTCTAGACCAGAGCTTAGATAAATAAGAGCGAGGCAGGACACAAAAACTCAAGGCAACAACCTTACACGTGTATTGACTAATTCTATTTGTGGAACAGGTAGACATCACAACAACAGGAATCTGGGTAATTATAAGTCATATACTGGTATCGTTGTATCGCGCAGGATATTATTTGGTCAACAGTTCAGGATAGCAGGTGAATGGCACAGTAAATAGTGTTCATAGTATTTTGCGCAGAGGGAATAGCTCACTGTCACTTGGAGGGAAATAGAAGCTGCACTTAGGCTGGACAAGTATTACACTGGTCTTGTAGTGCAGAAGAATTGCACTATAAAGGCCGAGTCTGATGTTTACTGAAATCACTGCACTCTTATTAAATCTCTCTTCTTACTCTCACTGTGTCACTGTTTGCCCGGATCTTGGTTAACACATATTACTAGGCCTTGGACTTATATTCCGTTGGAGATCACCTGCCCGATAATCTAGTCACTATCACCCTGTCACTGCACTGTTCACTGTCACTCACTGTTCGTGGGGTGGTGGCATGGTTAGTGGGGCGGCGGAAGGACTCACAGCTCGACTCCTGATGGGGGCTGAGTCCCGCCTGTGGCCTCTGTATCCAGAGGCCATGATATCACTCGTAGGGGCATCCTCTCTCGTCCAGGTCTAGGGGCGGCGAAGGGCCCAGCACTGTCAGGGCTGGGGGTTGGAGTGCGGCCCTCAGGGCTGGGGCCGAACAGCTCCCTGAAATGCGCACTCATGAGCCTGATGGAGGACGAGGGTTGTCGGCGTTGGGGTGGGGAGGGGCCTCGCCCGGGGGTCCTGAGGCCGGCCAAGGGGGCCCAGTGACTGCCATTTTGGAGCCAGCTGGGCGGATTACAACCCTGAGGATAGCACAGGACCTCTCCACAGGTCCTCGGGACTGGGACCTTCCTCCTGGAGGATATCACGTCATGGGGGTGTGGCAGCACCTGACAGAGGAGCAGCTGCTGGCCGCCTCCTGCTGTAGGGCCATTGCCTTTTAGGGGCCCGGCTACTGGCCGTGGCTTCCATGGGGGAGTGGCTACCAACCATCTCCTGAAGGAGGGGTGAGCGGCCATTGGCCATCTCAAGGGCACCTTCGCAATGGCTATCGGCCATCTCAAGACAAAGGCGGGAGTGGCTACTGGCCACTCCTTAAGGAGGGGTGAGCGGCTACTAGCCGTCGCAAAGGCATCTTCAGAGCAGCTACTGGCTGTCTCAATATGAAGGCGGGACCAGCTACTGGCTGTCTCCTGAAGGAGGGGTGAGCGGCTACTGGCTGTCTCAAGGGCACCTTTGGAGCGGCTACCAGCCTTCTCCTGAAGAAGGGGTGAGCAGCTGCAGGTCGTCTCAAGGGTGCGGCTACCAGCCATCTCTTGGGTGCTGTCTGGAACTAGAGTAATAGATCCACCCCGATCCTGTTGAGGGTCAGCTCGCCCACAAGGTAGTCTCCTTTTCCTGTTATGGTGGCGGTAGGCGAGTTCCGGGTCATAGGAGCGCGGTGCCCGGGCGGACTTATGTCCCTGCCGCCCAGGGTCGGGTCGCGCTCTATCTGCCCCTCCGTAGGCTCCTCCTGGGAGTGTTGTGTTGCCCTCAGTCGCTGTTCCCAGCATTTTAATTAGTATAATAGTAAACCTCCCTGGGAACAAGGGAAATCGCCTGGAAAGCTTGATTCAAATCCATCAAATAGCCTAAAGGGGTTATATCACACACACACACACACACACACACACACACACACACAGAGGCAATCAAAGGAGGTGGACATGCGACATCGGCGCTCTGTACCGAACCATCACGGCCAGTGGCATTACCTAAATTAGTATCTTTGTATGAGTCAAGCTCTGTACCAGGTTAGACTAAATGATTTTTCATTCTTAAAAAAAAATAATAATAATAAGAAGGTTAAACAACACTTGTTCAAACAGAAAAGAGAACCAAGACGGAAAAATGCGCTCAGTCAGCTGAAGTTTGTTTACAGCATCACAGGGAGTGTAAGTACATACTCTTTACTTTTAGTATTGCAAAATGGATACATACTTTAGTAAAGCAAATTTGGAAAAGAAAAGGGATAAAGGCAGAAAGCAAAATGATGATTTCTACCAAGAACTGGTTGAAGCGGAGACTCACAGCAGACTTGTTGAACGTGTAAACAAACTAGAAATGGCTTTCAAAAATGAAATTGACGAAATAAAGAAGCAGATGCACTTGCAAAAGGAAGAAATAGAAAAACTAAGAAGGGAGGCCAACAAGAAAGACACAACCATCTGTGAACTAACAGTGGAATTGAGTACACTTAGGAAGAAAATGAGTGAAATGGCAAGTACAGTAGTCAGTCACGAGAGTGTTATGGAAGAGTTCAAAAATGACACAGAGACAATTAGGCAAGTAAGCAGTCTTATAGACCAGAGCGTGATATTGAGGAGAAGATAACACAGGTGAATGAAGCTGTGCAAAGCTACAAAAATGATGTGGAAACCACATATGCTGAAATGGTGAAAGTAAAGAAAGACTTAGAAACAAGGGTGGAGGAAAAAAGCATTAAACAGGAAGTGAAAAGAATAATCCAAAACAATCCAAAGTTAGTCAGAGATTCAGTAGATATAAACAAATCTATAGTAATCACTGGTATAGAAGAGGAAGAAGTAAAAAACAAGATCATAAGAGACAAAAAGGAGATGGCAAATGTAATGAGCTTACCGAAAGAAGTATCAGGGGAAATCTGTAGTAAAGACATAGAGGAACACAAAAGGTTTGGGAAATACGAGAAAAGCAGGACAAGACCTCTAAAGGTGACTTTCCAGAGTATAAACACTGTGGAGGAGATACTAAAAATGCAAAGAATCTTATGGAAAAAGAGGAGTTCAAAAATGTATGGATAAAAACATGCCTAACACAAGAGGAACTGGAATTACTGAAAGAGAAAAGGGAGGACGCAAAAACAAAAATTGAGGGAAGATCAGAAGAGGAGAAGAAGAAATAAACCATGTCATGACAAGTATATAAACAAGATGATAAAGTTGATGTACTCAAATGTGGATGGAATGGTATCTAAATTACTAGAGATGAATGATTATGTCAGAGAAAATGAACCACAAATAATATGCCTAACTGAAACAAAATTAACACCAAGGATATCCAATGACATACTAAACTTAGAGGAATACAATATATGGAGAAGAGACAGAAATTTAAAAAAAGTAGGAGGAATTATAATATTAACTAAGAAAAATCTAAAAGTCAATGAAACAAAACTAGATATACCATCACAAGTAGAACTGATTGCAGTAGAGATCAACACATCTGAAGGGAAAGTAACTGTAGCCAAATTGTACATGCCACCCAGATCAAACACATGGGAAAGAGACGAATATGAGGACCTGGCAGAGAATACAATTCAGAGTTTAATATCATTACTACATAAAATGGAAGAGAAATCTGAAAGAATTATATTAACTGGAGATTTTAATACAAATATAAATTGGAATACTCTAGATATAATTAGCCAAGAAAGCTGTTGGGACCAAAAGCTCCTAGATCTCGTGCAAGAGTTTTTCCTAATGCAATATGTGAGGGAAACCACCAGAAAAAGAGGACTCAATGTACCTTCAGTGCTAGATCTAATATTTACTAGGCAAGAAAATGATATTGACAGTTTAATATATCACCCTCCACTCGGCAAAAGCGATCATGCAGTACTTAATTACAACTTCAGGATAGCATATGACATAGTTAACAGCAATGAAAGTTACAAAAAGAGCCTAAACTATAAAAAGGGAAATTATCAAGACCTAAAGAAGTATTTCTTAGAAGTTGATTGGGAAAATGAGCTTAGAGGACAAGATTTAAATACTGTATATAAAAAATTCTGTGATTTTTATGAAATAGGAGTCCAGAAGTACATCCCACAGCACAAAGAGGCAGATAAGAAAATACAGAAATGGTTCAATACAGAATGTAAAAAATCAAAAGAAAGAAGAGATTTGTTGTGGAATAGATACAGAAGACATAATAGTGAAAGGGCGTATAATAATTACAAACAGGCAAGGAACGATTATACAAGAATAAGGAGGGAAGGCCAAAAACAGTTTGAGGAGGATATAATAAATATAAGTAGTGATCAACCAAAGCTGTTTTACAGGTATATCAGAAGCAAAACCAAAGTAAAAGATATAATACAATCCATTACGGACGAGGGAATCACTTATACACAAGAGAAAGATATTTGTGAAGCACTAAATAAGAATTTCCAATTAGTTTTTACAAAAGAAAAAAAAATTGAGAGGGACTATGTGGAACATGCATGTCCACACGTATTACCAGATATACAAATAGCGGAAAAAGTAATACAGGAGGAGTTTAGTAAATTAGACAGAGGAAAAGCAAGTGGTCCTGATGAAATTTCGTGTTGGGTACTACGAGAATGTGCAAAGGAGTTACGTAAACCATTATTTTTAATTTTCAAGAAATCCTTGAGTCAAGGTAAACTACCTGATATTTGGAAAAAAGCAAATATTGTCCCCTTATTCAAGAAAGGAAATAGGCAAAATCCACTTAATTACCGACCAGTATCACTGACCAGTGTTGTAAGCAAGGTCTTAGAAAAGCTTATAAGAAAAGCTTGGGTAAATCATCTACAAGAACACAGTATGATAACAGAAAGACAGTTTGGTTTAAGAAAAGGAAAGTCATGTGTAACTAATCTGTTGAGCTGCTATGACAGAGTAACAAACACAATACAGGAAAGAGAAGGATGGGTGGACAGTATCTATTTAGATTTGAAGAAAGCTTTTGACACAGTACCACACCAAAGACTTTTATGGAAACTGTACCATCAAGGAGGAATTCGAGGCAAACTGTTTTGTTGGATGCAAGATTTTCTCATAAAAAGAGAAATGAGAACAGTACTAAGAGGAAACTACTCATCATGGAAAGAAGTGACTAGTGGAGTACCACAGGGTTCAGTGCTGGCACCAATCATGTTTTTAGTGTATATAAATGATATAAACAGTAACACTGGAAATGAGAGCTATCTGAATATGTTTGCAGATGATGCACAAATACAAAGGAGAATTACAAACACAGATTCCTGTAAAGAGCTACAAGAAGAATTAAATAAACTTCATGAATGGAGTAATACATGGCAAATGGAATTCAATGTGGACAAGTGTCATGTAATCAAGTTTGGTAAAAGTGGAAAAAGACATGATTGGGATTATAAGTTAGGAAATAAAACCCTATACACATGAGAAAGAGAGAAGGACCTAGGTGTGATTATCAATAACAGACTATCTCCGGCTGACCACATCAGGGAGAAGGTACGGAACATGTATACACTGCTTGCAAATATGAGAATAGCATTCACATACATAAATGAAGACATGCTAAGAAGGATAATAACATCATTCATTAGACCAACCCTGTAATATGCATCAGTAGTCTGGAGTCCTCATCTCAAAAAACACATAGACAAGATTGAAAAAGTTCAAAGGGCCGCTACAAGATGGATACTAAGCTTAAGGGACCTAAGCTACGAAGAAAGGCTAAATAAACTGAATCTGCCAACACTACAGGAGAGAAGGAAAAGAGGTGACATGATAATGCTATATAAGTGCATATCAGGAAAGGAGAAAACAGACATAAATGATTACTTAACATATGGAGAAGCATCAGCAAGAGGACACTCCAAAAAACTGCATAAGAAGAGAGGTGAGAAAGACGTAAGGAAATTCCCAAATAGATGGCTACCAACCATCTCCTGAAGGAGGGGTGAGCGGCCATTGGCCATCTCAAGGGCACCTTCGCAATGGCTATCGGCCATCTCAAGACAAAGGCGGGAGTGGCTACTGGCCACTCCTTAAGGAGGGTGAGCGGCTACTAGCCGTCGCAAAGGCATCTTCAGAGCGGCTACTGGCTGTCTCAATATGAAGGCGGGACCAGCTACTGGCTGTCTCCTGAAGGAGGGGTGAGCGGCTACTGGCTGTCTCAAGGGCACCTTTGGAGCGGCTACCAGCCTTCTCCTGAAGAAGGGGTGAGCAGCTGCAGGTCGTCTCAAGGGTGCGGCTACCAGCCATCTCTTGGGTGCTGTCTGGAACTAGAGTAATAGATCCACCCCGATCCTGTTGAGGGTCAGCTCGCCCACAAGGTAGTCTCCTTTTCCTGTTATGGTGGCGGTAGGCGAGTTCCGGGTCATAGGAGCGCGGTGCCCGGGCGGACTTATGTCCCTGCCGCCCAGGGTCGGGTCGCGCTCTATCTGCCCCTCCGTAGGCTCCTCCTGGGAGTGTTGTGTTGCCCTCAGTCGCTGTTCCCAGCATTTTAACTAGTATAATAGTAAACCTCCCTGGGAACAAGGGAAATCGCCTGGAAAGCTTGATTCAAATCCATCAAATAGCCTAAAGGGGTTATATCACACACACACACACACACACACACACACACACACACACACACACAGAGGCAATCAAAGGAGGTGGACATGCGACATCGGCGCTCTGTACCGAACCATCACGGCCAGTGGCATTACCTAAATTAGTATCTTTGTATGAGTCAAGCTCTGTACCAGGTTAGACTAAATGATTTTTCATTCTTAAAAAAAAATAATAATAATAAGAAGGTTAAACAAGACTTGTTCAAACAGAAAAGAGAACCAAGACGGAAAAATGCGCTCAGTCAGCTGAAGTTTGTTTACAGCATCACAGGGAGTGTAAGTACATACTCTTTACTTTTAGTATTGCAAAATGGATACATACTTTAGTAAAGCAAATTTGGAAAAGAAAAGGGATAAAGGTAGAAAGCAAAATGATGATTTCTACCAAGAACTGGTTGAAGCGGAGACTCACAGCAGACTTGTTGAACGTGTAAACAAACTAGAAATGGCTTTCAAAAATGAAATTGACGAAATAAAGAAGCAGATGCACTTGCAAAAGGAAGAAATAGAAAAACTAAGAAGGGAGGCCAACAAGAAAGACACAACCATCTGTGAACTAACAGTGGAATTGAGTACACTTAGGAAGAAAATGAGTGAAATGGCAAGTACAGTAGTCAGCCACGAGAGTGTTATGGAAGAGTTCAAAAATGACACAGAGACAATTAGGCAAGTAAGCAGTCTTATAGACCAGAGCGTGATATTGAGGAGAAGATAACACAGGTGAATGAAGCTGTGCAAAGCTACAAAAATGATGTGGAAACCACATATGCTGAAATGGTGAAAGTAAAGAAAGACTTAGAAACAAGGGTGGAGGAAAAAAGCATTAAACAGGAAGTGAAAAGAATAATCCAAAACAATCCAAAGTTAGTCAGAGATTCAGTAGATATAAACAAATCTATAGTAATCACTGGTATAGAAGAGGAAGAAGTAAAAAACAAGATCATAAGAGACAAAAAGGAGATGGCAAATGTAATGAGCTTACCGAAAGAAGTATCAGAGGAAATCTGTAGTAAAGACATAGAGGAACACAAAAGGTTTGGGAAATACGAGAAAAGCAGGACAAGACCTCTAAAGGTGACTTTCCAGAGTATAAACACTGTGGAGGAGATACTAAAAAATGCAAAGAATCTTATGGAAAAAGAGGAGTTCAAAAATGTATGGATAAAAACATGCCTAACACAAGAGGAACTGGAATTACTGAAAGAGAAAAGGGAGGACGCAAAAACAAAAATTGAGGGAAGATCAGAAGAGGAGAAGAAGAAATAAACCATGTCATGACAAGTATATAAACAAGATGATAAAGTTGATGTACTCAAATGTGGATGGAATGGTATCTAAATTACTAGAGATGAATGATTATGTCAAAGAAAATGAACCACAAATAATATGCCTAACTGAAACAAAATTAACACCAAGGATATCCAATGACATACTAAACTTAGAGGAATACAATATATGGAGAAGAGACAGAAATTTAAAAAAAGTAGGAGGAATTATAATATTAACTAAGAAAAATCTAAAAGTCAATGAAACAAAACTAGATATACCATCACAAGTAGAAATGATTGCAGTAGAGATCAACACATCTGAAGGGAAAGTAACTGTAGCCAAATTGTACATGCCACCCAGATCAAACACATGGGAAAGAGACGAATATGAGGACCTGGCAGAGAATACAATTCAGAGTTTAATATCATTACTACATAAAATGGAAGAGAAATCTGAAAGAATTATATTAACTGGAGATTTTAATACAAATATAAATTGGAATACTCTAGATATAATTAGCCAAGAAAGCTGTTGCGACCAAAAGCTCCTAGATCTCGTGCAAGAGTTTTTCCTAATGCAATATGTGAGGGAAACCACCAGAAAAAGAGGACTCAATGTACCTTCAGTGCTAGATCTAATATTTACTAGGCAAGAAAATGATATTGACAGTTTAATATATCACCCTCCACTCGGCAAAAGCGATCATGCAGTACTAAATTACAACTTCAGGATAGCATATGACATAGTTAACAGCAATGAAAGTTACAAAAAGAGCCTAAACTATAAAAAGGGAAATTATGAAGACTTAAAGAAGTATTTCTTAGAAGTTGATTGGGAAAATGAGCTTAGAGGACAAGATTTAAATACTGTATATAAAAAATTCTGTGAATTTTATGAAATAGGAGTCCAGAAGTACATCCCACAGCACAAAGAGGCAGATAAGAAAATACAGAAATGGTTCAATACAGAATGTAAAAAATCAAAAGAAAGAAGAGATTTGTTGTGGAATAGATACAGAAGACATAATAGTGAAAGGGCGTATAATAATTACAAACAGGCAAGGAACGATTATACAAGAATAAGGAGGGAAGGCCAAAAACAGTTTGAGGAGGATATAATAAATATAAGTAGTGATCAACCAAAGCTGTTTTACAGCTATATCAGAAGCAAAACCAAAGTAAAAGATATAATACAATCCATTACGGACGAGGGAATCACTTATACACAAGAGAAAGATATTTGTGAAGCACTAAATAAGAATTTCCAATTAGTTTTTACAAAAGAAAAAAAAATTGAGAGGGACTATGTGGAACATGCATGTCCACACGTATTACCAGATATACAAATAGCGGAAAAAGTAATACAGGAGGAGTTTAGTAAATTAGACAGAGGAAAAGCAAGTGGTCCTGATGAAATTTCGTGTTGGGTACTACGAGAATGTGCAAAGGAGTTACGTAAACCATTATTTTTAATTTTCAAGAAATCCTTGAGTCAAGGTAAACTACCTGATATTTGGAAAAAAGCAAATATTGTCCACTTATTCAAGAAAGGAAATAGGCAAAATCCACTTAATTACCGACCAGGGAGGACGCAAAAACAAAAAATGAGGGAAGATCAGAAGAGGAGAAGAAGAAATAAACCATGTCATGACAAGTATATAAACAAGATGATAAAGTTGATGTACTCAAATGTGGATGGAATGGTATCTAAATTACTAGAGATGAATGATTATGTCAGAGAAAATGAACCACAAATAATATGCCTAACTGAAACAAAATTAACACCAAGGATATCCAATGACATACTAAACTTAGAGGAATACAATATATGGAGAAGAGACAGAAATTTAAAAAAGTAGGAGGAATTATAATATTAACTAAGAAAAATCTAAAAGTCAATGAAACAAAACTAGATATACCATCACAAGTAGAACTGATTGCAGTAGAGATCAACACATCTGAAGGGAAAGTAACTGTAGCCAAATTGTACATGCCACCCAGATCAAACACATGGGAAAGAGACGAATATGAGGACCTGGCAGAGAATACAATTCAGAGTTTAATATCATTACTACATAAAATGGAAGAGAAATCTGAAAGAATTATATTAATTGGAGATTTTAATACAAATATAAATTGGAATACTCTAGATATAATTAGCCAAGAAAGCTGTTGGGACCAAAAGCTCCTAGATCTCGTGCAAAAGTTTTTCCTAATGCAATATGTGAGGGAAACCACCAGAAAAAGAGGACTCAATGTACCTTCAGTGCTAGATCTAATATTTACTAGGCAAGAAAATGATATTGACAGTTTAATATATCACCCTCCACTCGGCAAAAGCGATCATGCAGTACTAAATTACAACTTCAGGATAGCATATGACATAGTTAACAGCAATGAAAGTTACAAAAAGAGCCTAAACTATAAAAAGGGAAATTATCAAGACCTAAAGAAGTATTTCTTAGAAGTTGATTGGGAAAATGAGCTTAGAGGACAAGATTTAAATACTGTATATAAAAAATTCTGTGATTTTTATGAAATAGGAGTCCAGAAGTACATCCCACAGCACAAAGAGGCAGATAAGAAAATACAGAAATGGTTCAATACAGAATGTAAAAAATCAAAAGAAAGAAGAGATTTGTTGTGGAATAGATACAGAAGACATAATAGTGAAAGGGCGTATAATAATTACAAACAGGCAAGGAACGATTATACAAGAATAAGGAGGGAAGGCCAAAAACAGTTTGAGAAGGATATAATAAAAATAAGTAGTGATCAACCAAAGCTGTTTTACAGCTATATCAGAAGCAAAACCAAAGTAAAAGATATAATACAATCCATTACGGACGAGGGAATCACTTATACACAAGAGAAAGATATTTGTGAAGCACTAAATAAGAATTTCCAATTAGTTTTTACAAAAGAAAAAAAAAATTGAGAGGGACTATGTGGAACATGCATGTCCACACGTATTACCAGATATACAAATAGCGAAAAAAGTAATACAGGAGGAGTTTAGTAAATTAGACAGAGGAAAAGCAAGTGGTCCTGATGAAATTTCGTGTTGGGTACTACGAGAATGTGCAAAGGAGTTAAGTAAACCATTATTTTTAATTTTCAAGAAATCCTTGAGTCAAGGTAAACTACCTGATATTTGGAAAAAAGCAAATATTGTCCCCTTATTTAATAAAGGAAATAGGCAAAATCCATTTAATTACCGACCAGTATCACTGACCAGTGTTGTAAGCAAGGTCTTAGAAAAGCTTATAAGAAAAGCTTGGATAAATCATCTAGAAGAACACAGTATGATAACAGAAAGACAGTTTGGTTTCAGAAAAGGAAAGTCATGTGTAACTAATCTGTTGAGCTGCTATGACAGAGTAACAAACACAATACAGGAAAGAGAAGGATGGGTGGACAGTATCTATTTAGATTTCAAGAAAGCTTTTGACACAGTACCACACCAAAGACTTTTATGGAAACTGTACCATCAAGGAGGAATTCGAGGCAAACTGTTTTGTTGGATGCAAGATTTTCTCATAAAAAGAGAAATGAGAACAGTACTAAGAGGAAACTACTCATCATGGAAAGAAGTGACTAGTGGAGTACCACAGGGTTCAGTGCTGGCACCAATCATGTTTTTAGTGTATATAAATGATATAAACAGTAACACTGGAAATGAGAGCTATCTGAATATGTTTGCAGATGATGCACAAATACAAAGGAGAATTACAAACACAGACTCCTGTAAAGAGCTACAAGAAGAATTAAATAAACTTCATGAATGGAGTAATACATGGCAAATGGAATTCAATGTGGACAAGTGTCATGTAATCAAGTTTGGTAAAAGTGGAAAAAGACATGATTGGGATTATAAGTTAGGAAATAAAACCCTATACACATGAGAAAGAGAGAAGGACCTAGGTGTGATTATCAATAACAGACTATCTCCGGCTGACCACATCAGGGAGAAGGTACGGAACATGTATACACTGCTTGCAAATATGAGAATAGCATTCACATACATAAATGAAGACATGCTAAGAAGGATAATAACATCATTCATTAGACCAACCCTGTAATATGCATCAGTAGTCTGGAGTCCTCATCTCAAAAAACACATAGACAAGATTGAAAAAGTTCAAAGGGCCGCTACAAGATGGATACTAAGCTTAAAGGACCTAAGCTACGAAGAAAGGCTAAATAAACTGAATCTGCCAACACTACAGGAGAGAAGGAAAAGAGGTGACATGATAATGCTATATAAGTGCATATCAGGAAAGGAGAAAACAGACATAAATGATTACTTAACATATGGAGAAGCATCAGCAAGAGGACACTCCAAAAAACTGCATAAGAAGAGAGGTGAGAAAGACGTAAGGAAATTCCCAAATAGATGGCTACCAACCATCTCCTGAAGGAGGGGTGAGCGGCCATTGGCCATCTCAAGGGCACCTTCGCAATGGCTATCGGCCATCTCAAGACAAAGGCGGGAGTGGCTACTGGCCACTCCTTAAGGAGGGGTGAGCGGCTACTAGCCGTCGCAAAGGCATCTTCAGAGCGGCTACTGGCTGTCTCAATATGAAGGCGGGACCAGCTACTGGCTGTCTCCTGAAGGAGGGGTGAGCGGCTACTGGCTGTCTCAAGGGCACCTTTGGAGCGGCTACCAGCCATCTCCTGAAGAAGGGGTGAGCAGCTGCAGGTCGTCTCAAGGGTGCGGCTACCAGCCATCTCTTGGGTGCTGTCTGGAACTAGAGTAATAGATCCACCCCGATCCTGTTGAGGGTCAGCTCGCCCACAAGGTAGTCTCCTTTTCCTGTTATGGTGGCGGTAGGCGAGTTCCGGGTCATAGGAGCGCGGTGCCCGGGCGGACTTATGTCCCTGCCGCCCAGGGTCGGGTCGCGCTCTATCTGCCCCTCCGTAGGCTCCTCCTGGGAGTGTTGTGTTGCCCTCAGTCGCTGTTCCCAGCATTTTAACTAGTATAATAGTAAACCTCCCTGGGAACAAGGGAAATCGCCTGGAAAGCTTGATTCAAATCCATCAAATAGCCTAAAGGGGTTATATCACACACACACACACACACACACACACACACACACACACACAGAGGCAATCAAAGGAGGTGGACATGCGACATCGGCGCTCTGTACCGAACCATCACGGCCAGTGGCATTACCTAAATTAGTATCTTTGTATGAGTCAAGCTCTGTACCAGGTTAGACTAAATGATTTTTCATTCTTAAAAAAAAAAAATAAGAAGAAGAAGGTTAAACAAGACTTGTTCAAACAGAAAAGAGAACCAAGACGGAAAAATGCGCTCAGTCAGCTGAGGTTTGTTTACAGCATCACAGGGAGTGTAAGTACATACTCTTTACTTTTAGTATTGCAAAATGGATACATACTTTAGTAAAGCAAATTTGGAAAAGAAAAGGGATAAAGGTAGAAAGCAAAATGATGATTTCTACCAAGAACTGGTTGAAGCGGAGACTCACAGCAGACTTGTTGAACGTGTAAACAAACTAGAAATGGCTTTCAAAAATGAAATTGACGAAATAAAGAAGCAGATGCACTTGCAAAAGGAAGAAATAGAAAAACTAAGAAGGGAGGCCAACAAGAAAGACACAACCATCTGTGAACTAACAGTGGAATTGAGTACACTTAGGAAGAAAATGAGTGAAATGGCAAGTACAGTAGTCAGTCACGAGAGTGTTATGGAAGAGTTCAAAAATGACACAGAGACAATTAGGCAAGTAAGCAGTCTTATAGACCAGAGCGTGATATTGAGGAGAAGATAACACAGGTGAATGAAGCTGTGCAAAGCTACAAAAATGATGTGGAAACCACATATGCTGAAATGGTGAAAGTAAAGAAAGACTTAGAAACAAGGGTGGAGGAAAAAAGCATTAAACAGGAAGTGAAAAGAATAATCCAAAACAATCCAAAGTTAGTCAGAGATTCAGTAGATATAAACAAATCTATAGTAATCACTGGTATAGAAGAGGAAGAAGTAAAAAACAAGATCATAAGAGACAAAAAGGAGATGGCAAATGTATTGAGCTTACCGAAAGAAGTATCAGAGGAAATCTGTAGTAAAGACATAGAGGAACACAAAAGGTTTGGGAAATACGAGAAAAGCAGGACAAGACCTCTAAAGGTGACTTTCCAGAGTATAAACACTGTGGAGGAGATACTAAAAAATGCAAAGAATCTTATGGAAAAAGAGGAGTTCAAAAATGTATGGATAAAAACATGCCTAACACAAGAGGAACTGGAATTACTGAAAGAGAAAAGGGAGGACGCAAAAACAAAAAATGAGGGAAGATCAGAAGAGGAGAAGAAGAAATAAACCATGTCATGACAAGTATATAAACAAGATGATAAAGTTGATGTACTCAAATGTGGATGGAATGGTATCTAAATTACTAGAGATGAATGATTATGTCAGAGAAAATGAACCACAAATAATATGCCTAACTGAAACAAAATTAACACCAAGGATATCCAATGACATACTAAACTTAGAGGAATACAATATATGGAGAAGAGACAGAAATTTAAAAAAAGTAGGAGGAATTATAATATTAACTAAGAAAAATCTAAAAGTCAATGAAACAAAACTAGATATACCATCACAAGTAGAACTGATTGCAGTAGAGATCAACACATCTGAAGGGAAAGTAACTGTAGCCAAATTGTACATGCCACCCAGATCAAACACATGGGAAAGAGACGAATATGAGGACCTGGCAGAGAATACAATTCAGAGTTTAATATCATTACTACATAAAATGGAAGAGAAATCTGAAAGAATTATATTAATTGGAGATTTTAATACAAATATAAATTGGAATACTCTAGATATAATTAGCCAAGAAAGCTGTTGGGACCAAAAGCTCCTAGATCTCGTGCAAGAGTTTTTCCTAATGCAATATGTGAGGGAAACCACCAGAAAAAGAGGACTCAATGTACCTTCAGTGCTAGATCTAATATTTACTAGGCAAGAAAATGATATTGACAGTTTAATATATCACCCTCCACTCGGCAAAAGCGATCATGCAGTACTAAATTACAACTTCAGGATAGCATATGACATAGTTAACAGCAATGAAAGTTACAAAAAGAGCCTAAACTATAAAAAGGGAAATTATCAAGACCTAAAGAAGTATTTCTTAGAAGTTGATTGGGAAAATGAGCTTAGAGGACAAGATTTAAATACTGTATATAAAAAATTCTGTGAATTTTATGAAATAGGAGTCCAGAAGTACATCCCACAGCACAAAGAGGCAGATAAGAAAATACAGAAATGGTTCAATACAGAATGTAAAAAATCAAAAGAAAGAAGAGATTTGTTGTGGAATAGATACAGAAGACATAATAGTGAAAGGGCGTATAATAATTACAAACAGGCAAGGAACGATTATACAAGAATAAGGAGGGAAGGCCAAAAACAGTTTGAGAAGGATATAATAAAAATAAGTAGTGATCAACCAAAGCTGTTTTACAGCTATATCAGAAGCAAAACCAAAGTAAAAGATATAATACAATCCATTACGGACGAGGGAATCACTTATACACAAGAGAAAGATATTTGTGAAGCACTAAATAAGAATTTCCAATTAGTTTTTACAAAAGAAAAAAAAAATTGAGAGGGACTATGTGGAACATGCATGTCCACACGTATTACCAGATATACAAATAGCGGAAAAAGTAATACAGGAGGAGTTTAGTAAATTAGACAGAGGAAAAGCAAGTGGTCCTGATGAAATTTCGTGTTGGGTACTACGAGAATGTGCAAAGGAGTTAAGTAAACCATTATTTTTAATTTTCAAGAAATCCTTGAGTCAAGGTAAACTACCTGATATTTGGAAAAAAGCAAATATTGTCCCCTTATTTAATAAAGGAAATAGGCAAAATCCATTTAATTACCGACCAGTATCACTGACTAGTGTTGTAAGCAAGGTCTTAGAAAAGCTTATAAGAAAAGCTTGGATAAATCATCTAGAAGAACACAGTATGATAACAGAAAGACAGTTTGGTTTCAGAAAAGGAAAGTCATGTGTAACTAATCTGTTGAGCTGCTATGACAGAGTAACAAACACAATACAGGAAAGAGAAGGATGGGTGGACAGTATCTATTTAGATTTCAAGAAAGCTTTTGACACAGTACCACACCAAAGACTTTTATGGAAACTGTACCATCAAGGAGGAATTCGAGGCAAACTGTTTTGTTGGATGCAAGATTTTCTCATAAAAAGAGAAATGAGAACAGTACTAAGAGGAAACTACTCATCATGGAAAGAAGTGACTAGTGGAGTACCACAGGGTTCAGTGCTGGCACCAATCATGTTTTTAGTGTATATAAATGATATAAACAGTAACACTGGAAATGAGAGCTATCTGAATATGTTTGCAGATGATGCACAAATACAAAGGAGAATTACAAACACAGACTCCTGTAAAGAGCTACAAGAAGAATTAAATAAACTTCATGAATGGAGTAATACATGGCAAATGGAATTCAATGTGGACAAGTGTCATGTAATCAAGTTTGGTAAAAGTGGAAAAAGACATGATTGGGATTATAAGTTAGGAAATAAAACCCTATACACATGAGAAAGAGAGAAGGACCTAGGTGTGATTATCAATAACAGACTATCTCCGGCTGACCACATCAGGGAGAAGGTACGGAACATGTATACACTGCTTGCAAATATGAGAATAGCATTCACATACATAAATGAAGACATGCTAAGAAGGATAATAACATCATTCATTAGACCAACCCTGTAATATGCATCAGTAGTCTGGAGTCCTCATCTCAAAAAACACATAGACAAGATTGAAAAAGTTCAAAGGGCCGCTACAAGATGGATACTAAGCTTAAGGGACCTAAGCTACGAAGAAAGGCTAAATAAACTGAATCTGCCAACACTACAGGAGAGAAGGAAAAGAGGTGACATGATAATGCTATATAAGTGCATATCAGGAAAGGAGAAAACAGACATAAATGATTACTTAACATATGGAGAAGCATCAGCAAGAGGACACTCCAAAAAACTGCATAAGAAGAGAGGTGAGAAAGACGTAAGGAAATTCCCAAATAGATGGCTACCAACCATCTCCTGAAGGAGGGGTGAGCGGCCATTGGCCATCTCAAGGGCACCTTCGCAATGGCTATCGGCCATCTCAAGACAAAGGCGGGAGTGGCTACTGGCCACTCCTTAAGGAGGGGTGAGCGGCTACTAGCCGTCGCAAAGGCATCTTCAGAGCGGCTACTGGCTGTCTCAATATGAAGGCGGGACCAGCTACTGGCTGTCTCCTGAAGGAGGGTGAGCGGCTACTGGCTGTCTCAAGGGCACCTTTGGAGCGGCTACCAGCCATCTCCTGAAGAAGGGGTGAGCAGCTGCAGGTCGTCTCAAGGGTGCGGCTACCAGCCATCTCTTGGGTGCTGTCTGGAACTAGAGTAATAGATCCACCCTGATCCTGTTGAGGGTCAGCTCGCCCACAAGGTAGTCTCCTTTTCCTGTTATGGTGGCGGTAGGCGAGTTCCGGGTCATAGGAGCGCGGTGCCCGGGCGGACTTATGTCCCTGCCGCCCAGGGTCGGGTCGCGCTCTATCTGCCCCTCCGTAGGCTCCTCCTGGGAGTGTTGTGTTGCCCTCAGTCGCTGTTCCCAGCATTTTAACTAGTATAATAGTAAACCTCCCTGGGAACAAGGGAAATCGCCTGGAAAGCTTGATTCAAATCCATCAAATAGCCTAAAGGGGTTATATCACACACACACACACACACACACACACACACACACACACACACACAGAGGCAATCAAAGGAGGTGGACATGCGACATCGGCGCTCTGTACCGAACCATCACGGCCAGTGGCATTACCTAAATTAGTATCTTTGTATGAGTCAAGCTCTGTACCAGGTTAGACTAAATGATTTTTCATTCTTAAAAAAAAAAAATAATAATAAGAAGGTTAAACAAGACTTGTTCAAACAGAAAAGAGAACCAAGACGGAAAAATGCGCTCAGTCAGCTGAGGTTTGTTTACAGCATCACAGGGAGTGTAAGTACATACTCTTTACTTTTAGTATTGCAAAATGGATACATACTTTAGTAAAGCAAATTTGGAAAAGAAAAGGGATAAAGGTAGAAAGCAAAATGATGATTTCTACCAAGAACTGGTTGAAGCGGAGACTCACAGCAGACTTGTTGAACGTGTAAACAAACTAGAAATGGCTTTCAAAAATGAAATTGACGAAATAAAGAAGCAGATGCACTTGCAAAAGGAAGAAATAGAAAAACTAAGAAGGGAGGCCAACAAGAAAGACACAACCATCTGTGAACTAACAGTGGAATTGAGTACACTTAGGAAGAAAATGAGTGAAATGGCAAGTACAGTAGTCAGTCACGAGAGTGTTATGGAAGAGTTCAAAAATGACACAGAGACAATTAGGCAAGTAAGCAGTCTTATAGACCAGAGCGTGATATTGAGGAGAAGATAACACAGGTGAATGAAGCTGTGCAAAGCTACAAAAATGATGTGGAAACCACATATGCTGAAATGGTGAAAGTAAAGAAAGACTTAGAAACAAGGGTGGAGGAAAAAAGCATTAAACAGGAAGTGAAAAGAATAATCCAAAACAATCCAAAGTTAGTCAGAGATTCAGTAGATATAAACAAATCTATAGTAATCACTGGTATAGAAGAGGAAGAAGTAAAAAACAAGATCATAAGAGACAAAAAGGAGATGGCAAATGTATTGAGCTTACCGAAAGAAGTATCAGAGGAAATCTGTAGTAAAGACATAGAGGAACACAAAAGGTTTGGGAAATACGAGAAAAGCAGGACAAGACCTCTAAAGGTGACTTTCCAGAGTATAAACACTGTGGAGGAGATACTAAAAAATGCAAAGAATCTTATGGAAAAAGAGGAGTTCAAAAATGTATGGATAAAAACATGCCTAACACAAGAGGAACTGGAATTACTGAAAGAGAAAAGGGAGGACGCAAAAACAAAAAATGAGGGAAGATCAGAAGAGGAGAAGAAGAAATAAACCATGTCATGACAAGTATATAAACAAGATGATAAAGTTGATGTACTCAAATGTGGATGGAATGGTATCTAAATTACTAGAGATGAATGATTATGTCAGAGAAAATGAACCACAAATAATATGCCTAACTGAAACAAAATTAACACCAAGGATATCCAATGACATACTAAACTTAGAGGAATACAATATATGGAGAAGAGACAGAAATTTAAAAAAAGTAGGAGGAATTATAATATTAACTAAGAAAAATCTAAAAGTCAATGAAACAAAACTAGATATACCATCACAAGTAGAACTGATTGCAGTAGAGATCAACACATCTGAAGGGAAAGTAACTGTAGCCAAATTGTACATGCCACCCAGATCAAACACATGGGAAAGAGACGAATATGAGGACCTGGCAGAGAATACAATTCAGAGTTTAATATCATTACTACATAAAATGGAAGAGAAATCTGAAAGAATTATATTAATTGGAGATTTTAATACAAATATAAATTGGAATACTCTAGATATAATTAGCCAAGAAAGCTGTTGGGACCAAAAGCTCCTAGATCTCGTGCAAGAGTTTTTCCTAATGCAATATGTGAGGGAAACCACCAGAAAAAGAGGACTCAATGTACCTTCAGTGCTAGATCTAATATTTACTAGGCAAGAAAATGATATTGACAGTTTAATATATCACCCTCCACTCGGCAAAAGCGATCATGCAGTACTAAATTACAACTTCAGGATAGCATATGACATAGTTAACAGCAATGAAAGTTACAAAAAGAGCCTAAACTATAAAAAGGGAAATTATCAAGACCTAAAGAAGTATTTCTTAGAAGTTGATTGGGAAAATGAGCTTAGAGGACAAGATTTAAATACTGTATATAAAAAATTCTGTGAATTTTATGAAATAGGAGTCCAGAAGTACATCCCACAGCACAAAGAGGCAGATAAGAAAATACAGAAATGGTTCAATACAGAATGTAAAAAATCAAAAGAAAGAAGAGATTTGTTGTGGAATAGATACAGAAGACATAATAGTGAAAGGGCGTATAATAATTACAAACAGGCAAGGAACGATTATACAAGAATAAGGAGGGAAGGCCAAAAACAGTTTGAGAAGGATATAATAAAAATAAGTAGTGATCAACCAAAGCTGTTTTACAGCTATATCAGAAGCAAAACCAAAGTAAAAGATATAATACAATCCATTACGGACGAGGGAATCACTTATACACAAGAGAAAGATATTTGTGAAGCACTAAATAAGAATTTCCAATTAGTTTTTACAAAAGAAAAAAAAAATTGAGAGGGACTATGTGGAACATGCATGTCCACACGTATTACCAGATATACAAATAGCGGAAAAAGTAATACAGGAGGAGTTTAGTAAATTAGACAGAGGAAAAGCAAGTGGTCCTGATGAAATTTCGTGTTGGGTACTACGAGAATGTGCAAAGGAGTTAAGTAAACCATTATTTTTAATTTTCAAGAAATCCTTGAGTCAAGGTAAACTACCTGATATTTGGAAAAAAGCAAATATTGTCCCCTTATTCAAGAAAGGAAATAGGCAAAATCCACTTAATTACCGACCAGTATCACTGACCAGTGTTGTAAGCAAGGTCTTAGAAAAGCTTATAAGAAAAGCTTGGATAAATCATCTAGAAGAACACAGTATGATAACAGAAAGACAGTTTGGTTTCAGAAAAGGAAAGTCATGTGTAACTAATCTGTTGAGCTGCTATGACAGAGTAACAAACACAATACAGGAAAGAGAAGGATGGGTGGACAGTATCTATTTAGATTTCAAGAAAGCTTTTGACACAGTACCACACCAAAGACTTTTATGGAAACTGTACCATCAAGGAGGAATTCGAGGCAAACTGTTTTGTTGGATGCAAGATTTTCTCATAAAAAGAGAAATGAGAACAGTACTAAGAGGAAACTACTCATCATGGAAAGAAGTGACTAGTGGAGTACCACAGGGTTCAGTGCTGGCACCAATCATGTTTTTAGTGTATATAAATGATATAAACAGTAACACTGGAAATGAGAGCTATCTGAATATGTTTGCAGATGATGCACAAATACAAAGGAGAATTACAAACACAGACTCCTGTAAAGAGCTACAAGAAGAATTAAATAAACTTCATGAATGGAGTAATACATGGCAAATGGAATTCAATGTGGACAAGTGTCATGTAATCAAGTTTGGTAAAAGTGGAAAAAGACATGATTGGGATTATAAGTTAGGAAATAAAACCCTATACACATGAGAAAGAGAGAAGGACCTAGGTGTGATTATCAATAACAGACTATCTCCGGCTGACCACATCAGGGAGAAGGTACGGAACATGTATACACTGCTTGCAAATATGAGAATAGCATTCACATACATAAATGAAGACATGCTAAGAAGGATAATAACATCATTCATTAGACCAACCCTGTAATATGCATCAGTAGTCTGGAGTCCTCATCTCAAAAAACACATAGACAAGATTGAAAAAGTTCAAAGGGCCGCTACAAGATGGATACTAAGCTTAAGGGACCTAAGCTACGAAGAAAGGCTAAATAAACTGAATCTGCCAACACTACAGGAGAGAAGGAAAAGAGGTGACATGATAATGCTATATAAGTGCATATCAGGAAAGGAGAAAACAGACATAAATGATTACTTAACATATGGAGAAGCATCAGCAAGAGGACACTCCAAAAAACTGCATAAGAAGAGAGGTGAGAAAGACGTAAGGAAATTCCCAAATAGATGGCTACCAACCATCTCCTGAAGGAGGGGTGAGCGGCCATTGGCCATCTCAAGGGCACCTTCGCAATGGCTATCGGCCATCTCAAGACAAAGGCGGGAGTGGCTACTGGCCACTCCTTAAGGAGGGGTGAGCGGCTACTAGCCGTCGCAAAGGCATCTTCAGAGCGGCTACTGGCTGTCTCAATATGAAGGCGGGACCAGCTACTGGCTGTCTCCTGAAGGAGGGGTGAGCGGCTACTGGCTGTCTCAAGGGCACCTTTGGAGCGGCTACCAGCCATCTCCTGAAGAAGGGGTGAGCAGCTGCAGGTCGTCTCAAGGGTGCGGCTACCAGCCATCTCTTGGGTGCTGTCTGGAACTAGAGTAATAGATCCACCCTGATCCTGTTGAGGGTCAGCTCGCCCACAAGGTAGTCTCCTTTTCCTGTTATGGTGGCGGTAGGCGAGTTCCGGGTCATAGGAGCGCGGTGCCCGGGCGGACTTATGTCCCTGCCGCCCAGGGTCGGGTCGCGCTCTATCTGCCCCTCCGTAGGCTCCTCCTGGGAGTGTTGTGTTGCCCTCAGTCGCTGTTCCCAGCATTTTAACTAGTATAATAGTAAACCTCCCTGGGAACAAGGGAAATCGCCTGGAAAGCTTGATTCAAATCCATCAAATAGCCTAAAGGGGTTATATCACACACACACACCCACACACACACACACACACACACACACACAGAGGCAATCAAAGGAGGTGGACATGCGACATCGGCGCTCTGTACCGAACCATCACGGCCAGTGGCATTACCTAAATTAGTATCTTTGTATGAGTCAAGCTCTGTACCAGGTTAGACTAAATGATTTTTCATTCTTAAAAAATAATAATAATAATAAGAAGGTTAAACAAGACTTGTTCAAACAGAAAAGAGAACCAAGACGGAAAAATGCGCTCAGTCAGCTGAGGTTTGTTTACAGCATCACAGGGAGTGTAAGTACATACTCTTTACTTTTAGTATTGCAAAATGGATACATACTTTAGTAAAGCAAATTTGGAAAAGAAAAGGGATAAAGGTAGAAAGCAAAATGATGATTTCTACCAAGAACTGGTTGAAGCGGAGACTCACAGCAGACTTGTTGAACGTGTAAACAAACTAGAAATGGCTTTCAAAAATGAAATTGACGAAATAAAGAAGCAGATGCACTTGCAAAAGGAAGAAATAGAAAAACTAAGAAGGGAGGCCAACAAGAAAGACACAACCATCTGTGAACTAACAGTGGAATTGAGTACACTTAGGAAGAAAATGAGTGAAATGGCAAGTACAGTAGTCAGTCACGAGAGTGTTATGGAAGAGTTCAAAAATGACACAGAGACAATTAGGCAAGTAAGCAGTCTTATAGACCAGAGCGTGATATTGAGGAGAAGATAACACAGGTGAATGAAGCTGTGCAAAGCTACAAAAATGATGTGGAAACCACATATGCTGAAATGGTGAAAGTAAAGAAAGACTTAGAAACAAGGGTGGAGGAAAAAGCATTAAACAGGAAGTGAAAAGAATAATCCAAAACAATCCAAAGTTAGTCAGAGATTCAGTAGATATAAACAAATCTATAGTAATCACTGGTATAGAAGAGGAAGAAGTAAAAAACAAGATCATAAGAGACAAAAAGGAGATGGCAAATGTATTGAGCTTACCGAAAGAAGTATCAGAGGAAATCTGTAGTAAAGACATAGAGGAACACAAAAGGTTTGGGAAATACGAGAAAAGCAGGACAAGACCTCTAAAGGTGACTTTCCAGAGTATAAACACTGTGGAGGAGATACTAAAAAATGCAAAGAATCTTATGGAAAAAGAGGAGTTCAAAAATGTATGGATAAAAACATGCCTAACACAAGAGGAACTGGAATTACTGAAAGAGAAAAGGGAGGACGCAAAAACAAAAAATGAGGGAAGATCAGAAGAGGAGAAGAAGAAATAAACCATGTCATGACAAGTATATAAACAAGATGATAAAGTTGATGTACTCAAATGTGGATGGAATGGTATCTAAATTACTAGAGATGAATGATTATGTCAGAGAAAATGAACCACAAATAATATGCCTAACTGAAACAAAATTAACACCAAGGATATCCAATGACATACTAAACTTAGAGGAATACAATATATGGAGAAGAGACAGAAATTTAAAAAAAGTAGGAGGAATTATAATATTAACTAAGAAAAATCTAAAAGTCAATGAAACAAAACTAGATATACCATCACAAGTAGAACTGATTGCAGTAGAGATCAACACATCTGAAGGGAAAGTAACTGTAGCCAAATTGTACATGCCACCCAGATCAAACACATGGGAAAGAGACGAATATGAGGACCTGGCAGAGAATACAATTCAGAGTTTAATATCATTACTACATAAAATGGAAGAGAAATCTGAAAGAATTATATTAATTGGAGATTTTAATACAAATATAAATTGGAATACTCTAGATATAATTAGCCAAGAAAGCTGTTGGGACCAAAAGCTCCTAGATCTCGTGCAAGAGTTTTTCCTAATGCAATATGTGAGGGAAACCACCAGAAAAAGAGGACTCAATGTACCTTCAGTGCTAGATCTAATATTTACTAGGCAAGAAAATGATATTGACAGTTTAATATATCACCCTCCACTCGGCAAAAGCGATCATGCAGTACTAAATTACAACTTCAGGATAGCATATGACATAGTTAACAGCAATGAAAGTTACAAAAAGAGCCTAAACTATAAAAAGGGAAATTATCAAGACCTAAAGAAGTATTTCTTAGAAGTTGATTGGGAAAATGAGCTTAGAGGACAAGATTTAAATACTGTATATAAAAAATTCTGTGAATTTTATGAAATAGGAGTCCAGAAGTACATCCCACAGCACAAAGAGGCAGATAAGAAAATACAGAAATGGTTCAATACAGAATGTAAAAAATCAAAAGAAAGAAGAGATTTGTTGTGGAATAGATACAGAAGACATAATAGTGAAAGGGCGTATAATAATTACAAACAGGCAAGGAACGATTATACAAGAATAAGGAGGGAAGGCCAAAAACAGTTTGAGAAGGATATAATAAAAATAAGTAGTGATCAACCAAAGCTGTTTTACAGCTATATCAGAAGCAAAACCAAAGTAAAAGATATAATACAATCCATTACGGACGAGGGAATCACTTATACACAAGAGAAAGATATTTGTGAAGCACTAAATAAGAATTTCCAATTAGTTTTTACAAAAGAAAAAAAAAATTGAGAGGGACTATGTGGAACATGCATGTCCACACGTATTACCAGATATACAAATAGCGGAAAAAGTAATACAGGAGGAGTTTAGTAAATTAGACAGAGGAAAAGCAAGTGGTCCTGATGAAATTTCGTGTTGGGTACTACGAGAATGTGCAAAGGAGTTAAGTAAACCATTATTTTTAATTTTCAAGAAATCCTTGAGTCAAGGTAAACTACCTGATATTTGGAAAAAAAGCAAATATTGTCCCCTTATTCAAGAAAGGAAATAGGCAAAATCCACTTAATTACCGACCAGTATCACTGACCAGTGTTGTAAGCAAGGTCTTAGAAAAGCTTATAAGAAAAGCTTGGATAAATCATCTAGAAGAACACAGTATGATAACAGAAAGACAGTTTGGTTTCAGAAAAGGAAAGTCATGTGTAACTAATCTGTTGAGCTGCTATGACAGAGTAACAAACACAATACAGGAAAGAGAAGGATGGGTGGACAGTATCTATTTAGATTTCAAGAAAGCTTTTGACACAGTACCACACCAAAGACTTTTATGGAAACTGTACCATCAAGGAGGAATTCGAGGCAAACTGTTTTGTTGGATGCAAGATTTTCTCATAAAAAGAGAAATGAGAACAGTACTAAGAGGAAACTACTCATCATGGAAAGAAGTGACTAGTGGAGTACCACAGGGTTCAGTGCTGGCACCAATCATGTTTTTAGTGTATATAAATGATATAAACAGTAACACTGGAAATGAGAGCTATCTGAATATGTTTGCAGATGATGCACAAATACAAAGGAGAATTACAAACACAGACTCCTGTAAAGAGCTACAAGAAGAATTAAATAAACTTCATGAATGGAGTAATACATGGCAAATGGAATTCAATGTGGACAAGTGTCATGTAATCAAGTTTGGTAAAAGTGGAAAAAGACATGATTGGGATTATAAGTTAGGAAATAAAACCCTATACACATGAGAAAGAGAGAAGGACCTAGGTGTGATTATCAATAACAGACTATCTCCGGCTGACCACATCAGGGAGAAGGTACGGAACATGTATACACTGCTTGCAAATATGAGAATAGCATTCACATACATAAATGAAGACATGCTAAGAAGGATAATAACATCATTCATTAGACCAACCCTGTAATATGCATCAGTAGTCTGGAGTCCTCATCTCAAAAAACACATAGACAAGATTGAAAAAGTTCAAAGGGCCGCTACAAGATGGATACTAAGCTTAAGGGACCTAAGCTACGAAGAAAGGCTAAATAAACTGAATCTGCCAACACTACAGGAGAGAAGGAAAAGAGGTGACATGATAATGCTATATAAGTGCATATCAGGAAAGGAGAAAACAGACATAAATGATTACTTAACATATGGAGAAGCATCAGCAAGAGGACACTCCAAAAAACTGCATAAGAAGAGAGGTGAGAAAGACGTAAGGAAATTCCCAAATAGATGGCTACCAACCATCTCCTGAAGGAGGGGTGAGCGGCCATTGGCCATCTCAAGGGCACCTTCGCAATGGCTATCGGCCATCTCAAGACAAAGGCGGGAGTGGCTACTGGCCACTCCTTAAGGAGGGGTGAGCGGCTACTAGCCGTCGCAAAGGCATCTTCAGAGCGGCTACTGGCTGTCTCAATATGAAGGCGGGACCAGCTACTGGCTGTCTCCTGAAGGAGGGGTGAGCGGCTACTGGCTGTCTCAAGGGCACCTTTGGAGCGGCTACCAGCCATCTCCTGAAGAAGGGGTGAGCAGCTGCAGGTCGTCTCAAGGGTGCGGCTACCAGCCATCTCTTGGGTGCTGTCTGGAACTAGAGTAATAGATCCACCCTGATCCTGTTGAGGGTCAGCTCGCCCACAAGGTAGTCTCCTTTTCCTGTTATGGTGGCGGTAGGCGAGTTCCGGGTCATAGGAGCGCGGTGCCCGGGCGGACTTATGTCCCTGCCGCCCAGGGTCGGGTCGCGCTCTATCTGCCCCTCCGTAGGCTCCTCCTGGGAGTGTTGTGTTGCCCTCAGTCGCTGTTCCCAGCATTTTAACTAGTATAATAGTAAACCTCCCTGGGAACAAGGGAAATCGCCTGGAAAGCTTGATTCAAATCCATCAAATAGCCTAAAGGGGTTATATCACACACACACACACACACACACACACACACACACACACAGAGGCAATCAAAGGAGGTGGACATGCGACATCGGCGCTCTGTACCGAACCATCACGGCCAGTGGCATTACCTAAATTAGTATCTTTGTATGAGTCAAGCTCTGTACCAGGTTAGACTAAATGATTTTTCATTCTTAAAAAATAATAATAATAAGAAGGTTAAACAAGACTTGTTCAAACAGAAAAGAGAACCAAGACGGAAAAATGCGCTCAGTCAGCTGAGGTTTGTTTACAGCATCACAGGGAGTGTAAGTACATACTCTTTACTTTTAGTATTGCAAAATGGATACATACTTTAGTAAAGCAAATTTGGAAAAGAAAAGGGATAAAGGTAGAAAGCAAAATGATGATTTCTACCAAGAACTGGTTGAAGCGGAGACTCACAGCAGACTTGTTGAACGTGTAAACAAACTAGAAATGGCTTTCAAAAATGAAATTGACGAAATAAAGAAGCAGATGCACTTGCAAAAGGAAGAAATAGAAAAACTAAGAAGGGAGGCCAACAAGAAAGACACAACCATCTGTGAACTAACAGTGGAATTGAGTACACTTAGGAAGAAAATGAGTGAAATGGCAAGTACAGTAGTCAGTCACGAGAGTGTTATGGAAGAGTTCAAAAATGACACAGAGACAATTAGGCAAGTAAGCAGTCTTATAGACCAGAGCGTGATATTGAGGAGAAGATAACACAGGTGAATGAAGCTGTGCAAAGCTACAAAAATGATGTGGAAACCACATATGCTGAAATGGTGAAAGTAAAGAAAGACTTAGAAACAAGGGTGGAGGAAAAAAGCATTAAACAGGAAGTGAAAAGAATAATCCAAAACAATCCAAAGTTAGTCAGAGATTCAGTAGATATAAACAAATCTATAGTAATCACTGGTATAGAAGAGGAAGAAGTAAAAAACAAGATCATAAGAGACAAAAAGGAGATGGCAAATGTATTGAGCTTACCGAAAGAAGTATCAGAGGAAATCTGTAGTAAAGACATAGAGGAACACAAAAGGTTTGGGAAATACGAGAAAAGCAGGACAAGACCTCTAAAGGTGACTTTCCAGAGTATAAACACTGTGGAGGAGATACTAAAAAATGCAAAGAATCTTATGGAAAAAGAGGAGTTCAAAAATGTATGGATAAAAACATGCCTAACACAAGAGGAACTGGAATTACTGAAAGAGAAAAGGGAGGACGCAAAAACAAAAAAATGAGGGAAGATCAGAAGAGGACAAGAAGAAATAAACCATGTCATGACAAGTATATAAACAAGATGATAAAGTTGATGTACTCAAATGTGGATGGAATGGTATCTAAATTACTAGAGATGAATGATTATGTCAGAGAAAATGAACCACAAATAATATGCCTAACTGAAACAAAATTAACACCAAGGATATCCAATGACATACTAAACTTAGAGGAATACAATATATGGAGAAGAGACAGAAATTTAAAAAAGTAGGAGGAATTATAATATTAACTAAGAAAAATCTAAAAGTCAATGAAACAAAACTAGATATACCATCACAAGTAGAACTGATTGCAGTAGAGATCAACACATCTGAAGGGAAAGTAACTGTAGCCAAATTGTACATGCCACCCAGATCAAACACATGGGAAAGAGACGAATATGAGGACCTGGCAGAGAATACAATTCAGAGTTTAATATCATTACTACATAAAATGGAAGAGAAATCTGAAAGAATTATATTAATTGGAGATTTTAATACAAATATAAATTGGAATACTCTAGATATAATTAGCCAAGAAAGCTGTTGGGACCAAAAGCTCCTAGATCTCGTGCAAGAGTTTTTCCTAATGCAATATGTGAGGGAAACCACCAGAAAAAGAGGACTCAATGTACCTTCAGTGCTAGATCTAATATTTACTAGGCAAGAAAATGATATTGACAGTTTAATATATCACCCTCCACTCGGCAAAAGCGATCATGCAGTACTAAATTACAACTTCAGGATAGCATATGACATAGTTAACAGCAATGAAAGTTACAAAAAGAGCCTAAACTATAAAAAGGGAAATTATCAAGACCTAAAGAAGTATTTCTTAGAAGTTGATTGGGAAAATGAGCTTAGAGGACAAGATTTAAATACTGTATATAAAAAATTCTGTGAATTTTATGAAATAGGAGTCCAGAAGTACATCCCACAGCACAAAGAGGCAGATAAGAAAATACAGAAATGGTTCAATACAGAATGTAAAAAATCAAAAGAAAGAAGAGATTTGTTGTGGAATAGATACAGAAGACATAATAGTGAAAGGGCGTATAATAATTACAAACAGGCAAGGAACGATTATACAAGAATAAGGAGGGAAGGCCAAAAACAGTTTGAGAAGGATATAATAAAAATAAGTAGTGATCAACCAAAGCTGTTTTACAGCTATATCAGAAGCAAAACCAAAGTAAAAGATATAATACAATCCATTACGGACGAGGGAATCACTTATACACAAGAGAAAGATATTTGTGAAGCACTAAATAAGAATTTCCAATTAGTTTTTACAAAAGAAAAAAAAAATTGAGAGGGACTATGTGGAACATGCATGTCCACACGTATTACCAGATATACAAATAGCGGAAAAAGTAATACAGGAGGAGTTTAGTAAATTAGACAGAGGAAAAGCAAGTGGTCCTGATGAAATTTCGTGTTGGGTACTACGAGAATGTGCAAAGGAGTTAAGTAAACCATTATTTTTAATTTTCAAGAAATCCTTGAGTCAAGGTAAACTACCTGATATTTGGAAAAAAGCAAATATTGTCCCCTTATTCAAGAAAGGAAATAGGCAAAATCCACTTAATTACCGACCAGTATCACTGACCAGTGTTGTAAGCAAGGTCTTAGAAAAGCTTATAAGAAAAGCTTGGATAAATCATCTAGAAGAACACAGTATGATAACAGAAAGACAGTTTGGTTTCAGAAAAGGAAAGTCATGTGTAACTAATCTGTTGAGCTGCTATGACAGAGTAACAAACACAATACAGGAAAGAGAAGGATGGGTGGACAGTATCTATTTAGATTTCAAGAAAGCTTTTGACACAGTACCACACCAAAGACTTTTATGGAAACTGTACCATCAAGGAGGAATTCGAGGCAAACTGTTTTGTTGGATGCAAGATTTTCTCATAAAAAGAGAAATGAGAACAGTACTAAGAGGAAACTACTCATCATGGAAAGAAGTGACTAGTGGAGTACCACAGGGTTCAGTGCTGGCACCAATCATGTTTTTAGTGTATATAAATGATATAAACAGTAACACTGGAAATGAGAGCTATCTGAATATGTTTGCAGATGATGCACAAATACAAAGGAGAATTACAAACACAGACTCCTGTAAAGAGCTACAAGAAGAATTAAATAAACTTCATGAATGGAGTAATACATGGCAAATGGAATTCAATGTGGACAAGTGTCATGTAATCAAGTTTGGTAAAAGTGGAAAAAGACATGATTGGGATTATAAGTTAGGAAATAAAACCCTATACACATGAGAAAGAGAGAAGGACCTAGGTGTGATTATCAATAACAGACTATCTCCGGCTGACCACATCAGGGAGAAGGTACGGAACATGTATACACTGCTTGCAAATATGAGAATAGCATTCACATACATAAATGAAGACATGCTAAGAAGGATAATAACATCATTCATTAGACCAACCCTGTAATATGCATCAGTAGTCTGGAGTCCTCATCTCAAAAAACACATAGACAAGATTGAAAAAAGCTCAAAGGGCCGCTACAAGATGGATACTAAGCTTAAGGGACCTAAGCTACGAAGAAAGGCTAAATAAACTGAATCTGCCAACACTACAGGAGAGAAGGAAAAGAGGTGACATGATAATGCTATATAAGTGCATATCAGGAAAGGAGAAAACAGACATAAATGATTACTTAACATATGGAGAAGCATCAGCAAGAGGACACTCCAAAAAACTGCATAAGAAGAGAGGTGAGAAAGACGTAAGGAAATTCCCAAATAGATGGCTACCAACCATCTCCTGAAGGAGGGGTGAGCGGCCATTGGCCATCTCAAGGGCACCTTCGCAATGGCTATCGGCCATCTCAAGACAAAGGCGGGAGTGGCTACTGGCCACTCCTTAAGGAGGGGTGAGCGGCTACTAGCCGTCGCAAAGGCATCTTCAGAGCGGCTACTGGCTGTCTCAATATGAAGGCGGGACCAGCTACTGGCTGTCTCCTGAAGGAGGGGTGAGCGGCTACTGGCTGTCTCAAGGGCACCTTTGGAGCGGCTACCAGCCATCTCCTGAAGAAGGGGTGAGCAGCTGCAGGTCGTCTCAAGGGTGCGGCTACCAGCCATCTCTTGGGTGCTGTCTGGAACTAGAGTAATAGATCCACCCCGATCCTGTTGAGGGTCAGCTCGCCCACAAGGTAGTCTCCTTTTCCTGTTATGGTGGCGGTAGGCGAGTTCCGGGTCATAGGAGCGCGGTGCCCGGGCGGACTTATGTCCCTGCCGCCCAGGGTCGGGTCGCGCTCTATCTGCCCCTCCGTAGGCTCCTCCTGGGAGTGTTGTGTTGCCCTCAGTCGCTGTTCCCAGCATTTTAACTAGTATAATAGTAAACCTCCCTGGGAACAAGGGAAATCGCCTGGAAAGCTTGATTCAAATCCATCAAATAGCCTAAAGGGGTTATATCACACACACACACACACACACACACACACACACACACAGAGGCAATCAAAGGAGGTGGACATGCGACATCGGCGCTCTGTACCGAACCATCACGGCCAGTGGCATTACCTAAATTAGTATCTTTGTATGAGTCAAGCTCTGTACCAGGTTAGACTAAATGATTTTTCATTCTTAAAAAATAATAATAATAATAAGAAGGTTAAACAAGACTTGTTCAAACAGAAAAGAGAACCAAGACGGAAAAATGCGCTCAGTCAGCTGAGGTTTGTTTACAGCATCACAGGGAGTGTAAGTACATACTCTTTACTTTTAGTATTGCAAAATGGATACATACTTTAGTAAAGCAAATTTGGAAAAGAAAAGGGATAAAGGTAGAAAGCAAAATGATGATTTCTACCAAGAACTGGTTGAAGCGGAGACTCACAGCAGACTTGTTGAACGTGTAAACAAACTAGAAATGGCTTTCAAAAATGAAATTGACGAAATAAAGAAGCAGATGCACTTGCAAAAGGAAGAAATAGAAAAACTAAGAAGGGAGGCCAACAAGAAAGACACAACCATCTGTGAACTAACAGTGGAATTGAGTACACTTAGGAAGAAAATGAGTGAAATGGCAAGTACAGTAGTCAGTCACGAGAGTGTTATGGAAGAGTTCAAAAATGACACAGAGACAATTAGGCAAGTAAGCAGTCTTATAGACCAGAGCGTGATATTGAGGAGAAGATAACACAGGTGAATGAAGCTGTGCAAAGCTACAAAAATGATGTGGAAACCACATATGCTGAAATGGTGAAAGTAAAGAAAGACTTAGAAACAAGGGTGGAGGAAAAAAGCATTAAACAGGAAGTGAAAAGAATAATCCAAAACAATCCAAAGTTAGTCAGAGATTCAGTAGATATAAACAAATCTATAGTAATCACTGGTATAGAAGAGGAAGAAGTAAAAAACAAGATCATAAGAGACAAAAAGGAGATGGCAAATGTATTGAGCTTACCGAAAGAAGTATCAGAGGAAATCTGTAGTAAAGACATAGAGGAACACAAAAGGTTTGGGAAATACGAGAAAAGCAGGACAAGACCTCTAAAGGTGACTTTCCAGAGTATAAACACTGTGGAGGAGATACTAAAAAATGCAAAGAATCTTATGGAAAAAGAGGAGTTCAAAAATGTATGGATAAAAACATGCCTAACACAAGAGGAACTGGAATTACTGAAAGAGAAAAGGGAGGACGCAAAAACAAAAAATGAGGGAAGATCAGAAGAGGAGAAGAAGAAATAAACCATGTCATGACAAGTATATAAACAAGATGATAAAGTTGATGTACTCAAATGTGGATGGAATGGTATCTAAATTACTAGAGATGAATGATTATGTCAGAGAAAATGAACCACAAATAATATGCCTAACTGAAACAAAATTAACACCAAGGATATCCAATGACATACTAAACTTAGAGGAATACAATATATGGAGAAGAGACAGAAATTTAAAAAAAGTAGGAGGAATTATAATATTAACTAAGAAAAATCTAAAAGTCAATGAAACAAAACTAGATATACCATCACAAGTAGAACTGATTGCAGTAGAGATCAACACATCTGAAGGGAAAGTAACTGTAGCCAAATTGTACATGCCACCCAGATCAAACACATGGGAAAGAGACGAATATGAGGACCTGGCAGAGAATACAATTCAGAGTTTAATATCATTACTACATAAAATGGAAGAGAAATCTGAAAGAATTATATTAATTGGAGATTTTAATACAAATATAAATTGGAATACTCTAGATATAATTAGCCAAGAAAGCTGTTGGGACCAAAAGCTCCTAGATCTCGTGCAAGAGTTTTTCCTAATGCAATATGTGAGGGAAACCACCAGAAAAAGAGGACTCAATGTACCTTCAGTGCTAGATCTAATATTTACTAGGCAAGAAAATGATATTGACAGTTTAATATATCACCCTCCACTCGGCAAAAGCGATCATGCAGTACTAAATTACAACTTCAGGATAGCATATGACATAGTTAACAGCAATGAAAGTTACAAAAAGAGCCTAAACTATAAAAAGGGAAATTATCAAGACCTAAAGAAGTATTTCTTAGAAGTTGATTGGGAAAATGAGCTTAGAGGACAAGATTTAAATACTGTATATAAAAAATTCTGTGAATTTTATGAAATAGGAGTCCAGAAGTACATCCCACAGCACAAAGAGGCAGATAAGAAAATACAGAAATGGTTCAATACAGAATGTAAAAAATCAAAAGAAAGAAGAGATTTGTTGTGGAATAGATACAGAAGACATAATAGTGAAAGGGCGTATAATAATTACAAACAGGCAAGGAACGATTATACAAGAATAAGGAGGGAAGGCCAAAAACAGTTTGAGAAGGATATAATAAAAATAAGTAGTGATCAACCAAAGCTGTTTTACAGCTATATCAGAAGCAAAACCAAAGTAAAAGATATAATACAATCCATTACGGACGAGGGAATCACTTATACACAAGAGAAAGATATTTGTGAAGCACTAAATAAGAATTTCCAATTAGTTTTTACAAAAGAAAAAAATTGAGAGGGACTATGTGGAACATGCATGTCCACACGTATTACCAGATATACAAATAGCGGAAAAAGTAATACAGGAGGAGTTTAGTAAATTAGACAGAGGAAAAGCAAGTGGTCCTGATGAAATTTCGTGTTGGGTACTACGAGAATGTGCAAAGGAGTTAAGTAAACCATTATTTTTAATTTTCAAGAAATCCTTGAGTCAAGGTAAACTACCTGATATTTGGAAAAAAGCAAATATTGTCCCCTTATTCAAGAAAGGAAATAGGCAAAATCCACTTAATTACCGACCAGTATCACTGACCAGTGTTGTAAGCAAGGTCTTAGAAAAGCTTATAAGAAAAGCTTGGATAAATCATCTAGAAGAACACAGTATGATAACAGAAAGACAGTTTGGTTTCAGAAAAGGAAAGTCATGTGTAACTAATCTGTTGAGCTGCTATGACAGAGTAACAAACACAATACAGGAAAGAGAAGGATGGGTGGACAGTATCTATTTAGATTTCAAGAAAGCTTTTGACACAGTACCACACCAAAGACTTTTATGGAAACTGTACCATCAAGGAGGAATTCGAGGCAAACTGTTTTGTTGGATGCAAGATTTTCTCATAAAAAGAGAAATGAGAACAGTACTAAGAGGAAACTACTCATCATGGAAAGAAGTGACTAGTGGAGTACCACAGGGTTCAGTGCTGGCACCAATCATGTTTTTAGTGTATATAAATGATATAAACAGTAACACTGGAAATGAGAGCTATCTGAATATGTTTGCAGATGATGCACAAATACAAAGGAGAATTACAAACACAGACTCCTGTAAAGAGCTACAAGAAGAATTAAATAAACTTCATGAATGGAGTAATACATGGCAAATGGAATTCAATGTGGACAAGTGTCATGTAATCAAGTTTGGTAAAAGTGGAAAAAGACATGATTGGGATTATAAGTTAGGAAATAAAACCCTATACACATGAGAAAGAGAGAAGGACCTAGGTGTGATTATCAATAACAGACTATCTCCGGCTGACCACATCAGGGAGAAGGTACGGAACATGTATACACTGCTTGCAAATATGAGAATAGCATTCACATACATAAATGAAGACATGCTAAGAAGGATAATAACATCATTCATTAGACCAACCCTGTAATATGCATCAGTAGTCTGGAGTCCTCATCTCAAAAAACACATAGACAAGATTGAAAAAGTTCAAAGGGCCGCTACAAGATGGATACTAAGCTTAAGGGACCTAAGCTACGAAGAAAGGCTAAATAAACTGAATCTGCCAACACTACAGGAGAGAAGGAAAAGAGGTGACATGATAATGCTATATAAGTGCATATCAGGAAAGGAGAAAACAGACATAAATGATTACTTAACATATGGAGAAGCATCAGCAAGAGGACACTCCAAAAAACTGCATAAGAAGAGAGGTGAGAAAGACGTAAGGAAATTCCCAAATAGATGGCTACCAACCATCTCCTGAAGGAGGGGTGAGCGGCCATTGGCCATCTCAAGGGCACCTTCGCAATGGCTATCGGCCATCTCAAGACAAAGGCGGGAGTGGCTACTGGCCACTCCTTAAGGAGGGGTGAGCGGCTACTAGCCGTCGCAAAGGCATCTTCAGAGCGGCTACTGGCTGTCTCAATATGAAGGCGGGACCAGCTACTGGCTGTCTCCTGAAGGAGGGGTGAGCGGCTACTGGCTGTCTCAAGGGCACCTTTGGAGCGGCTACCAGCCATCTCCTGAAGAAGGGGTGAGCAGCTGCAGGTCGTCTCAAGGGTGCGGCTACCAGCCATCTCTTGGGTGCTGTCTGGAACTAGAGTAATAGATCCACCCCGATCCTGTTGAGGGTCAGCTCGCCCACAAGGTAGTCTCCTTTTCCTGTTATGGTGGCGGTAGGCGAGTTCCGGGTCATAGGAGCGCGGTGCCCGGGCGGACTTATGTCCCTGCCGCCCAGGGTCGGGTCGCGCTCTATCTGCCCCTCCGTAGGCTCCTCCTGGGAGTGTTGTGTTGCCCTCAGTCGCTGTTCCCAGCATTTTAACTAGTATAATAGTAAACCTCCCTGGGAACAAGGGAAATCGCCTGGAAAGCTTGATTCAAATCCATCAAATAGCCTAAAGGGGTTATATCACACACACACACACACACACACACACACACACACACACACACAGAGGCAATCAAAGGAGGTGGACATGCGACATCGGCGCTCTGTACCGAACCATCACGGCCAGTGGCATTACCTAAATTAGTATCTTTGTATGAGTCAAGCTCTGTACCAGGTTAGACTAAATGATTTTTCATTCTTTAAAAAAAAAAATAATAATAAGAAGGTTAAACAAGACTTGTTCAAACCGATAAGAGAACCAAGACGGAAAAATGCGCTCAGTCAGCTGAGGTTTGTTTACAGCATCACAGGGAGTGTAAGTACATACTCTTTACTTTTAGTATTGCAAAATGGATACATACTTTAGTAAAGCAAATTTGGAAAAGAAAAGGGATAAAGGTAGAAAGCAAAATGATGATTTCTACCAAGAACTGGTTGAAGCGGAGACTCACAGCAGACTTGTTGAACGTGTAAACAAACTAGAAATGGCTTTCAAAAATGAAATTGACGAAATAAAGAAGCAGATGCACTTGCAAAAGGAAGAAATAGAAAAACTAAGAAGGGAGGCCAACAAGAAAGACACAACCATCTGTGAACTAACAGTGGAATTGAGTACACTTAGGAAGAAAATGAGTGAAATGGCAAGTACAGTAGTCAGTCACGAGAGTGTTATGGAAGAGTTCAAAAATGACACAGAGACAATTAGGCAAGTAAGCAGTCTTATAGACCAGAGCGTGATATTGAGGAGAAGATAACACAGGTGAATGAAGCTGTGCAAAGCTACAAAAATGATGTGGAAACCACATATGCTGAAATGGTGAAAGTAAAGAAAGACTTAGAAACAAGGGTGGAGGAAAAAGCATTAAACAGGAAGTGAAAAGAATAATCCAAAACAATCCAAAGTTAGTCAGAGATTCAGTAGATATAAACAAATCTATAGTAATCACTGGTATAGAAGAGGAAGAAGTAAAAAACAAGATCATAAGAGACAAAAAGGAGATGGCAAATGTATTGAGCTTACCGAAAGAAGTATCAGAGGAAATCTGTAGTAAAGACATAGAGGAACACAAAAGGTTTGGGAAATACGAGAAAAGCAGGACAAGACCTCTAAAGGTGACTTTCCAGAGTATAAACACTGTGGAGGAGATACTAAAAAATGCAAAGAATCTTATGGAAAAAGAGGAGTTCAAAAATGTATGGATAAAAACATGCCTAACACAAGAGGAACTGGAATTACTGAAAGAGAAAAGGGAGGACGCAAAAACAAAAAATGAGGGAAGATCAGAAGAGGAGAAGAAGAAATAAACCATGTCATGACAAGTATATAAACAAGATGATAAAGTTGATGTACTCAAATGTGGATGGAATGGTATCTAAATTACTAGAGATGAATGATTATGTCAGAGAAAATGAACCACAAATAATATGCCTAACTGAAACAAAATTAACACCAAGGATATCCAATGACATACTAAACTTAGAGGAATACAATATATGGAGAAGAGACAGAAATTTAAAAAAAGTAGGAGGAATTATAATATTAACTAAGAAAAATCTAAAAGTCAATGAAACAAAACTAGATATACCATCACAAGTAGAACTGATTGCAGTAGAGATCAACACATCTGAAGGGAAAGTAACTGTAGCCAAATTGTACATGCCACCCAGATCAAACACATGGGAAAGAGACGAATATGAGGACCTGGCAGAGAATACAATTCAGAGTTTAATATCATTACTACATAAAATGGAAGAGAAATCTGAAAGAATTATATTAATTGGAGATTTTAATACAAATATAAATTGGAATACTCTAGATATAATTAGCCAAGAAAGCTGTTGGGACCAAAAGCTCCTAGATCTCGTGCAAGAGTTTTTCCTAATGCAATATGTGAGGGAAACCACCAGAAAAGAGGACTCAATGTACCTTCAGTGCTAGATCTAATATTTACTAGGCAAGAAAATGATATTGACAGTTTAATATATCACCCTCCACTCGGCAAAAGCGATCATGCAGTACTAAATTACAACTTCAGGATAGCATATGACATAGTTAACAGCAATGAAAGTTACAAAAAGAGCCTAAACTATAAAAAGGGAAATTATCAAGACCTAAAGAAGTATTTCTTAGAAGTTGATTGGGAAAATGAGCTTAGAGGACAAGATTTAAATACTGTATATAAAAAATTCTGTGAATTTTATGAAATAGGAGTCCAGAAGTACATCCCACAGCACAAAGAGGCAGATAAGAAAATACAGAAATGGTTCAATACAGAATGTAAAAAATCAAAAGAAAGAAGAGATTTGTTGTGGAATAGATACAGAAGACATAATAGTGAAAGGGCGTATAATAATTACAAACAGGCAAGGAACGATTATACAAGAATAAGGAGGGAAGGCCAAAAACAGTTTGAGGAGGATATAATAAATATAAGTAGTGATCAACCAAAGCTGTTTTACAGCTATATCAGAAGCAAAACCAAAGTAAAAGATATAATACAATCCATTACGGACGAGGGAATCACTTATACACAAGAGAAAGATATTTGTGAAGCACTAAATAAGAATTTCCAATTAGTTTTTACAAAAGAAAAAAAAATTGAGAGGGACTATGTGGAACATGCATGTCCACACGTATTACCAGATATACAAATAGCGGAAAAAGTAATACAGGAGGAGTTTAGTAAATTAGACAGAGGAAAAGCAAGTGGTCCTGATGAAATTTCGTGTTGGGTACTACGAGAATGTGCAAAGGAGTTAAGTAAACCATTATTTTTAATTTTCAAGAAATCCTTGAGTCAAGGTAAACTACCTGATATTTGGAAAAAAGCAAATATTGTCCCCTTATTCAAGAAAGGAAATAGGCAAAATCCACTTAATTACCGACCAGTATCACTGACCAGTGTTGTAAGCAAGGTCTTAGAAAAGCTTATAAGAAAAGCTTGGGTAAATCATCTAGAAGAACACAGTATGATAACAGAAAGACAGTTTGGTTTCTGAAAAGGAAAGTCATGTGTAACTAATCTGTTGAGCTGCTATGACAGAGTAACAAACACAATACAGGAAAGAGAAGGATGGGTGGACAGTATCTATTTAGATTTCAAGAAAGCTTTTGACACAGTACCACACCAAAGACTTTTATGGAAACTGTACCATCAAGGAGGAATTCGAGGCAAACTGTTTTGTTGGATGCAAGATTTTCTCATAAAAAGAGAAATGAGAACAGTACTAAGAGGAAACTACTCATCATGGAAAGAAGTGACTAGTGGAGTACCACAGGGTTCAGTGCTGGCACCAATCATGTTTTTAGTGTATATAAATGATATAAACAGTAACACTGGAAATGAGAGCTATCTGAATATGTTTGCAGATGATGCACAAATACAAAGGAGAATTACAAACACAGACTCCTGTAAAGAGCTACAAGAAGAATTAAATAAACTTCATGAATGGAGTAATACATGGCAAATGGAATTCAATGTGGACAAGTGTCATGTAATCAAGTTTGGTAAAAGTGGAAAAAGACATGATTGGGATTATAAGTTAGGAAATAAAACCCTATACACATGAGAAAGAGAGAAGGACCTAGGTGTGATTATCAATAACAGACTATCTCCGGCTGACCACATCAGGGAGAAGGTACGGAACATGTATACACTGCTTGCAAATATGAGAATAGCATTCACATACATAAATGAAGACATGCTAAGAAGGATAATAACATCATTCATTAGACCAACCCTGTAATATGCATCAGTAGTCTGGAGTCCTCATCTCAAAAAACACATAGACAAGATTGAAAAAGTTCAAAGGGCCGCTACAAGATGGATACTAAGCTTAAGGGACCTAAGCTACGAAGAAAGGCTAAATAAACTGAATCTGCCAACACTACAGGAGAGAAGGAAAAGAGGTGACATGATAATGCTATATAAGTGCATATCAGGAAAGGAGAAAATAGACATAAATGATTACTTAACATATGGAGAAGCATCAGCAAGAGGACACTCCAAAAAAACTGCATAAGAAGAGAGGTGAGAAAGACGTAAGGAAATTCCCAAATAGATGGCTACCAACCATCTCATGAAGGAGGGGTGAGCGGCCATTGGCCATCTCAAGGGCACCTTCGCAATGGCTATCGGCCATCTCAAGACAAAGGCGGGAGTGGCTACTGGCCACTCCTTAAGGAGAGGTGAGCGGCTACTAGCCGTCGCAAAGGCATCTTCAGAGCGGCTACTGGCTGTCTCAATATGAAGGCGGGACCAGCTACTGGCTGTCTCCTGAAGGAGAGTTGAGCGGCTACTGGCTGTCTCAAGGGCACCTTTGGAGCGGCTACCAGCCTTCTCCTGAAGAAGGGGTGAGCAGCTGCAGGTCGTCTCAAGGGTGCGGCTACCAGCCATCTCTTGGGTGCTGTCTGGAACTAGAGTAATAGCTCCACCCCTCAACATGCCACCTACCAACTCCTACAGGACTTGTGGCAACCCCACAGACGACCTACCCCTGGCATACACTCCAGACGTCCCATCCCCAATGCCCGGCCACTGCCTGCGGTTCCTGGCGCAGGGCCTCCTGCCGCCCATGACCCGAGCACTCCCCTCCGCCTGTTCCGTGAGGAAAAGATTCTGAGGTTGTTTGTACCCTAGAGTCTGGGAAGTCCCTACCCCAGTGGACCCGCCCTCTCGCCCCAGTGTCTCCCCCCTCAGTGTTACCTCCCTGTGTGAAATAGCCAACTCCCCACCAATAAGCTCACACGCGGAGTGCGTGGTGCTAGGCCATGGGCCACCCCCAAGAGCAACTATCCCCCCCAGTGTTACATACGGACAGACAGCATCAGTGCCTCACCCCCTCCCCTCCCATTTGCTTTGGCCATATGAAGTGAATAGAAAGTGATATATGAGGGGCACTCCCAACTTACTGTCTCGTAAGGAAGTCTATATCACCACTCCCCCCTCCCCCTCCCCCCCTCTGCCCCCAAGCGCGGATAGATCGTGAATGCTATATTATCTCGTCCTGTGTGACGCACATGTACATAAGGCTAGCTAGGGTATCGTCTGTCACGCGGATGCATGTAACTAGCATAGGAGGCCGTTTATGTTATGCGAATATATATTTAAGGAATTGAGTATATACTGTCGTCCATGTCACGCGTTTGGGTATATTGAGATATACATGACTGTCTGTTATATATATGAGACCAAGCGTACCTGGTGTATTGTGTGAACCATATGTACGACACTGTGTGGAAATTATCATATGTAAGGAAAGGTAGAATACTGTGTAAAGGTCAAACTCTCTGAACTAGGTGGAGATATTTATTGTAAGGGCTAGTCTTCTGAGATTATCTGGTTATTATATGTCCCATAGTTTTGATAACGGGTGTGTGTGTAGTTGTCTATTGTTAATATATAAGTGTGCCTTTGACCAGTTGCTTTTCCCTCCTTGCCTGTGACTGAGCCGGTCGAGAACAAAGAACCCACGGTCGCACTGTACCTGAACCCGAGAAGTCTGGACTCAGAATATGCTGCATAACATATATATATATATATATATATATATATATATATATATATATATATATATATATACTATGGCACTAGCCGACAAGAATTCATTATTATGAAACATAATAAGTAAAAAGTATACATCAGTATACATGGATAGTACCAGGACAAATACTTCCATCAATATATCACATATACGCTCATTACTGTACTACTACAATATAAAAAGATACAAATTCATGTAATTATACATATAAAGGAACAATTACGAATTTATTGGTCCTGAAAAAAGAAAAATTACACAATTATAAAAATGGAACCTCCTCCTGCAATTAAAGTTATATAAATATGTATTGAAGTATATACATATGAACAAAACTATAATCCTATAGACAAATAGATAACGTTATTAAAAGTGAAATAGGGAAAAAATATATATAAAAAAATAGATATATACAATAATTAAATCACAACCAATTTCATAAAATAAATCACAGCTCTCTGAGATGTCCGGTTTGTTTCAGGAAAGTCATCAGTTTGTTTGTCACACCAGCGTCCCCATCATCCAAGACAGAATCCAGTGTGAATGGAAGCGCATAAATTTTGTCTTACAGTTGGCAGGCAGAGGAGTACGTTCTCCAGAATTCCTACTGCAGTACAAAAGGATGTGACTGTTAGATAACACCGCATCACAGGTGGTACATTGCGGTGGAAATTGTCTCTTAATATATGGTAACATATGTGTAAGCAAAGTGGAATTCATGTGAAGGTGGGCTAAAACGACCTCCTCCCGTCTGTTTCCACGGAAGGAACTGGATCAGTCACAGATGGTCTTTTTGACTGATGGAAGTGCCAGGTCGGTCCACTGACTTTACTATGGAAGATTAATCGAATTATTTCCGAAAGAAAGACTAGACTGTTGCTCACGAGGGACGTCCCAAGTCTCCTCGAGTTCTACAGCCGATTTAGTTAGTATGTCAGCCTGCTCATTGCCGGAAATACACGATGACCAGGCACCCAGATCAGGAAGACGGATTTCGCACATGTGTGCAGCTTATTCATAATGTGGCCCAGGACCTCATGTGAATCAGTCCTTCATGAATTAATTGCCTGATGGGCCGACTTAGAGTCCGAAAAAATGGCAAAACTGTCGTGATTTTAATGCAAAACAAAATCTATAGCTTGATCTATGGCAAATAGTTTGGGAGTGAATACAGAAGTACGGGGGCAAGCGAAAACGGATATGGCACTCTGTAGACCATGCACTCGCACCCATACATTCGTCAACTTAGAGCCATCGGTGTACAAGTGGAATGACATAAGGTGTTTAATGAGTATCATCCGGAATAACTGTCGTATCTCCACTTCAAGTGCCCAGGACTTAGCAACAGGGAGCCAGTCAGCATTGAATGTGTTAGCAAGTGACTCCCATGGCGCTATTTTGGATGTTAAAACCTGATCACCACTTGAAAGTTCGTACCCTAATGCCTCACAGAGGAAGTGACCTCACAGCCACCAGCTTGAGGGCTGCTTACAGCAGTTATTCCCACTATAGGAGGATCCGACAAGTCAGGAGGTCAAGTGAGCACTTACGGTGCATAAGAAAATAGTAGGTGGTCTCGTCGTAGATGGAGAGATGGCACATTAGCCTCCACTTCCAACTGCTCCAAACAAGTACATAGAAGGGCTCCAAGACATATATGCAAGCACATGTTCTGAAGCACATCCAGTCTACGGAGTACAGCATCCTTTGCTGACCCATACACTTGTGAGCCATGGTCAAGCTAAGAACGGATAAGGGACTTATATACCAGCAATAAAGACGTTCCCCACGATTTACCAGAAAGAAACTTAAGGACGTTAACTTTTTTACATCAAGAAGCAAGGAAATTATTAATATGTGTTCTCCAAATGAGCCTACTGTCAAAATACAGACCCAAGAATCTTACTGATTTTCGAAAAGGTATCGGCTGATTATCTGAAGTTGTATACAATGGAGGTACGCTAAGTTTACAAGTAAAAACAACACTGATTAACTTAGGGACGGAAAATTTAAATCCCCACACCAGTGCCTAATATTGAATAGATTCAAGCCCCAGTCGAATTTGCTGTGCCAAGGATCGTGCATTGCAGGAAGTGCCATATTGCACAACCATCAGCATAGAGAAAGTATCAAAGCATCCTGTGGACGGAAGCAGATGGCAGAATGTCATTAATGGCGACATTAATTAAAGAATGGCCTAGCACACTTCCTTGTGGTACGCCGTTCTCCTGGACAAATACAGTATGTCCAATGTTACAATACAGGGCAATCTGACAGAAAAAGTTCTGTCATTATGGAAGTTCTGAAGGAAATTGGGAAAATTACCTCTTAAACCATGAGAGTAGAGTTTACGTAATATTCCATATCACCAGGTCATATCATAAGCCTTATGAATATCCAAAAAAATTCCTATCATGAATTTGCGATTGGCAAAAGCCACGGCTAGGTAATGTGCCAGGAGCACTAAGTGATCCAGAGTGGACCTGTATTTACGGAATCCACTCTGTTGATCATTTAACACACCCTTCAACTCTAAAACAAAGAGTAACCTTTTATTAACCATACATTCAAAGACCTTACACAGACAGTCAGTCAGCTCAGTAAGGCGAAACGAACTGGGACTCATAAAGTGACTGTTCTGGCAAGGTATCGGTATTACGTATGCATAGTGCCATGAGTTTGGAAATGTGTGAGACGCCCAAATCTCACTGTACACCGCTAACAGCTTACTCAGGTTGGCCTGGGTAAGATACTGAATCAAACCGTGCGTAATGGCGGACGGACTGGGACTGAACTCTTTACAGGATTTTAGGGCATGAAGATGTTCATCTAATGTAAATCTGGAGGTGTAGCTGATATCTCCGTCTTCCGTGGCAAAGGCTAAATTCTGCAGCTCAGTCGTACGTTTAAGGTGGAGAAAGCAAAGATTGTAGTTGGCTGAGCTGCTTACATGGGCAAAATGGTCGGCAATAGCATTGGCAATGTCCACAGGATCGTCAGTGACATGCCCGGCCACCTCAAGTGTGAGGGCTGAGTGACGGCTTGGGCTATCCAGGTGCCATGCATTGACGCCCCCACGCCCACACCGGAGGCACTGAATCTGTGGTGAACATAGGAGACGAGAGTGGGCAGCCATGGGGTTAGTGGGAGCTGGTGGTTTGGGTGGTTGGGGCAGTTATGGGAACTCAAATGAGTGGGGGTCAGGTGCAAGGGGACTGGGAGAGTGAACAGTGACAGAGTGCCTGGCAGGGCAGGTTGTGGTTGAACGGGGGCCACTGCACAGACCACACTGTTCTGCAGACCAGCAGTAGCGTGACAGGTGGCCGGACTCATAACTGCAATAACACAAGGGCTGTGATGGCGTGGCCTCTACAAAGGTGCAGGGGGGAAATGGTAGCTCATAGAGGTAATCGCGAGGGGGGGAGCCCTCTCCCTTCCATACAACAATGGCACTGTTGATGGGTTCGCCCAAAGAGTTGTATAGGTGACGTGCCAACTTGACACCAGGTATGTAGTGTAGGACTGTAACAGAACAGTCAGCTGCCATGCGTTTGACTTAATACTCCGTCAGCTTTTTTGGGCAAATTAGGGCATCAAGAAGTAAAAATCTGACACCCCAAAACCCCTCAGTTGTTCACGAGTCGGCGTGATTTTCTATTTAAATAAACTCGTGACATTAAATTTTAGTGGGAAACCGCGAATTCTAGTGGAATCCCAGTATGTATCACTCAGTCAACCGCCACGTATTCACCCGATCGGGAGTGTTTTTCAGGACATTTTTCACTATTTCATAAGTGATCGTCCTTGTGTGCGACGTTAGCACCTCTGCTGAGTGATTTATTGTGGGTGTGTATCGCTCACACTCGTTGGCCGTTAGCAAGTATGGCCCAGTCTTGCCTCCCTCTCTCACAATTTGAACTCAGTCACGATTTGAGCGCCGTGGAAACAGGTTACAGTCGTTCTATTTTATGAAGGCAGTTTGGGTGGGACGCTCTGGGACTTCACACTGTTAGCTCTGTTGTCACATCGCCGCCGATACACGTGTAATTATTTGTGTTCACCTCTCTCTCCCTCTCACACTCTCCTACTTTAAGCTAGTAACTACTTATAAATGAATTTTAAACACTCTGTATAGATGTAATTCAATAAAAAAGCTGTAGTATAGTATACATCTCATAAGACTCGTCAGTGTTGCCTTTCAGACGTTGTCAGGTGGTGACACGAGGGACAGCCCTGCGTGAGTGGGTCATACTCGGTCAGTCTCCCGCCATGGAAGCTATTTAAAAAAAACAAAAAAAAACCACCTATAGACTTTTACCTCAGGGGTGGTGTGGAAAAAAAGTCGAAAACAAGAGAAAAAAATTAAGAAAATACAATTAGTAGTAGTTAATATATAATATGAGAGAGAGAGAGAGAGAGAGAGAGAGAGAGCACACGTGTGTGGCGACGATGTGGCAACAGAGCTAACAGAGTGAGGTCCCAGAGGGCCCGACCCAAACTGCCTTGATAAAATAGAACGACTATAGCAGTGTGTGTGGCAGCGTCCTTCGTCAGCCGACGCCCAGTTCCTGCCAACGCCGTTGTCCAGTTACTGAATTCCCACCTAGCGTGATTTGGCAGGAGGCTCAGCGTGTGCAGCGTCCTTCTTCAGCAACGACGCCCAGTCATCCGCTTAGTCCACTCTCTGACCAGTATTTTCCTTTCGTTTTTCCTAGGTTTAAGAGTTAGCTTTTGAGTGAGCAAGTGAGTGCAATCTCCTTATTTTGAATTCATTTGAGACTCATGTAACGTAATTTATTTAATTGTAATCAATAAATTACAGTTCTTTTCTCTTGACCTTAATGTAATGTAAACTCATGTCTTATTTCTCCACAAGCTTATTTCACTTATAGCACCTAATTTGCATAAACTCTTTGCATTATTCATAACTGGTACTTAGGCCAGTTCTTTTTATTAACTTAAATCCATTGTGCAACCAGGAGTTAATGCACCAGCAAGAACCTGTTTATCATTAATAGCATTAGTTATTGATTGTCAGGGGTGGAGTCACTTTCTCCAGAGGCTAACAGTACTAGCAAACAGCATTTGTGAGGAATTAGTCTCTGCTGTGTACTGTTGAGAAAGTTTATAAATTCTCGTCCTTAGAGAATCGGCGAAGTAAGCCGCCATAAAATAATCATTGCTTGATTCTCACAAGTCAATTCTTTGTCCTGTTCTCAAGCATTATTGAATATTATTCTTTATTATTACATATTCTCAAAAATCCCGTGACATTTGACAGCCTCACCAGGATATTAACTCCTAGCTCTAAAGCTATTCACGAGATAATACTCACTCACTCATACTTAGGTATTTATCATTAACCCCTACACCGCGGGCATGTTTACCAATGTTTTGCGTGTCCCGCGGGGTTATTCGTGCTTCGACAGACTCTCAAAAAATATTTGCCAAAAATCAGTTATTAGTCCTAGAATATTAAAATTAAATATGCTTATGGCACATACCTTCAGCTTTCTCCTGGAATGTTTGTTGAGCCTTCGTCAGTTACCGTAGGACTTGTGGAGACCTGTGAAGTTGGGTAACGATGTCTCCACTTAACACTTCCCGACAACCTGTAATATGATTACCACAGCCAGATATTGACACTATAAACACTACTCTATGATTTTCAAGTAGTTTGGGATCCATACTCCAAAAAAAAACACTGTGAAAGCAATGGAAATTACGAGCGCGTCTGACCATCGCACTTGTGCTAGTTCGCTCTTGGTACTCTGTCATTTATTATTCATAAAACCCCTCACACTTTATATTTCTATTACTATATCACACTTATATATATCTGGAGTCTTTATCCATAAGTTTCCTTCAGTAGTATTAGTTTATTGTCACTGAAGTCATTCAATTTTTCATTCAGTAAAATACATAGAGAGCCACGGATTCACTTTCACTGTTATAACATAAAGTATTTGTACTCATATTCTTATATTACTAATTACTTACATTACTATTTACATTTTCTATTGTATTTTCAATATTTACCTTTCTATTTTACTTACACTATGTTATTCACTGTCACTTTCAGTAAGATAAAACTAGAATACACTGTTCAATCATATGAACTGAACATCCATTGCTTTCACTTGCTATTTACACATTATTTACACATTATTTACACATTACTCTCCTTTCCCACTTGCACTGTTAGAACTGCTTCTGGCTGTGGTAATCAAAGAAGCAGGTAACACAGAGGGGAACCTGGCACTCAGCGCACTGCCAAGAAGTGCGTTTGTGCTCAGGTGTGCGGCGGGTGGTATGTGCACACACCTGACACCTGCGGATCGCAGCCTTCCTTTTCCCTGTGGCAGGCATTAGCTCCAGTCTGTGCTGATCCATATACGCCCTCTGCTCAAGTCGGTCAGGAAGTGTTACTGGATGGCGCCTTGGAGTTGCTGCTGTCACCCTACCATATCTTTCCATCAGCTGCTGGACACAAGTCCTGGCGAACAACCTCAGGGAGAAGAACTTGGGTGGCTTGACCTTCATCTTGTACAGGATGAAGGCGTTCAGCATCGTCATATCTATGAGATGCAGAAAAACTTTCCTGTACCACCTAGTATTCTTCCTGAGGCAGTCGATCTCACCAATCATCATGTTGGACTTGTCCACCAGCCGCATGTTGATATTGTAGTCCATCAGGTTTCATCACAGGTTCGCCTGTCCTACGGTCGACCTTCCCACTGCCTGTCATCTCCCCCTTATGTACGGTGGTGAGCATGTGCACGACCCTCTTGTCATGCCACCGTATTGCCAGCATCTTCTCAGACTTGCGTAGGTGCACGTCTCCTCACTGCGAGGTTCCTGCCTCTGTGAATTTAGGGAAGTGGGCACGATTACTTTTGACAGTGCCGCAGGAGCCAATGCCGTGCTCTGAAAGGTATTTGGCAAGTTTCGGTGCTGTATAATAGTTGTCTGTATACAGCACATGATTCCCACCAAAATACTTTTCAAGGAGCACTTTCACTACACAGCCTGAGAAGCCAAGGGGGTGTGCTTTATCCAGATCGACAGTGCTGGCTGAATAAATGACGAAGTCAAGGATGTACCCCGTCTTACAGTCGCACAGTACAAAGAACTTAATTCCAAAGCGATGGCGTTTGCTTGGAATGTACTGAACAAAGCAAAGACGTCCTCTGAACAAAACCAAGGATTTGTCAATGACAACCTTCTGAAAGGGGTGGAAGAATGACATAAACTTATCCTTCATTCTGCTCAGAATCTCCCGGATCTTCCAGACTGGGTCGGTTTGGGAAGGTACATCGTTGTCAGCAAAGTGCAGGTTTCCCATGATGTTCCGGAAGCGATCTCTGGCCATGTACTTATTGAAGGTGGGTGAGGGTAGTAAGGGGTCCATGGACCAGTATTCTTCCAACTCATGCTTCTTGGAGTGTGGCATGAGAAGCATGAGGGCAAAGAACACATACAGCTCCTGCACTCCCAGCATGGACCACTGTTGCATCTTGGCTGCACCTGTACCACTTGCAGCACGTTGTGATTCATACCTGTTGGTCTCATCACATATGTGCTGCATGACTTTGTCATCTAGGAAGGCCAAAAGGTAGTCGACACACTCAGCATTATCGTCAATAGTGAAGGCAGGCTGAACTCCTGAGGAGCTCTCATCAAAAACTAAATGTTCAGGCACAAAATCTGACCCATCCACGCGAAGGCGTCCAGGATTCCCCGTCGTGGCGGTGTAGGGTGGGTGGTGGTGGTGGGTGGCTGTGAGGAAGATTTACCCCATTCAAGGTCACTCGCACTGACCCTGGGTTGCAGTACAGCACTAGCAGCCCTTACTCTACTACCAACTCTACTTTTACCAGTCCGGGATTTACCTCTTCCTCTATGCCCTGCCTTCACTGTTGATGCTGGTGGTGACTCCGACGACAAAGACTCCGGAGATAACTCAGCAGACAAAGAGGAAGAAATGAGTGAAGTGGGGCTTGGGGAATGGGGAGGTGAATCAACTTGGGACTCATGGTGGGCTGGGTCACGCGGGGGCATTGTTCTGGGGCTAACACGCCACCTTTTCACTCCCTTCCCAAATTCCTTCCCTTGCTGCACTAACGGCTCCTTTCCCTTGGAGCTAGGGATAACTTCCGACACTGAAGAGCTCGTACTAGCACTTTCTGGCATGATTACCTCACCCGGCTCATCACACGATTCACCCGAATCGTCAAAATCACTATCCATCATCACCATGGACAATTCTGCTAGTTCCCGTGCCACTGCAGAGTCACTAAGTCCTTTCCTGCTTCCCTCACGACTTTTTATGGGGGTAGAGGTCACGGGGCCCTTTGCAATGGGCATAGAAGCGGCAGAAATGGTGGGGTGCGAGTGCGACATGGTTTGACTACAGCGGAGGACAAGGAACTAAATGCCGCGGCTTATCTGAGAAGGCAAGGGTTGACAATGACACTGAGGCTGACTGCTGCTAACTTACATGCTAATTTTTTATTGGTAGAAAATCTCGGCAACACATAAAGAAATAGGTAGTTCCAGGTGAATGTAAATGTCACTTAGGCTTCTCCCTTCCTTTCTGATATATATTTTTATTACAGACATCGATTACAAGACATAATTCAAAGGGGAAATTACCGTGGTAATGTAGCGAATGAATGCACGTGAGGTGTTGTCAGGTGATAATTAGCCAATTCCTGGTGTATAACACTATCACTTACCTTATTTTGGGGGGGTATATATTATTTTGTATAAGTATAGGGCATAGGGCTTATTTCAATGGACGAAATCTGTTGAAAAATCTGGGGGAAATTTGCATAGCGCAGCGCGGCGTGGGAGGTGAGAGGACAGGGTAATGGACAGCAGGTAGGAAGGGGAGTCAGGAAGGGGGGAAAATCGCTATAATGTCAACAATGGATGGGAGTACAGATGAGATTTGGAGTGCTGACTAGTGTTGGACATTGCCAGTACTGATAGATGATACGAGCCACCACTTGAGAGCCTGAGATAATTCAAAATAACACAGAACCACAAAAGTGACGCCCAGCGGTATAATCCATTGTGGTCAAGCATCACTTAAGTGACGCCCTGCGGTTAAGGGGTTAAAGTCTATAGGCACTATCTTACTGGTGATTATTGATTCAGTTCTATTAATATTACATAATAGTTTTCACAGTCAGTTGTTTGTTTAATTTTATTTTATTTACCAGTTTAATTAGATAAAACTGGTCACCACTAACCTGTGCCTATATTCTTTATTATCGATTATTGGCATCTTTCGCTAAAAAATTGCAGTCAATACTGAGTCTCTAGTTCACTTAGATTGACTTAGCATCATGTCTACCAGCGTATATGTACAGGAAGCTAAAGATATGGGGTTTACGGATCCAGAGAAAATAAAGGACTATGTCCTCTCTCAGTTTAATTATGAGCAGCAACGCGAGAATGATGCTCGTGAAGAGTGTCAAATTCAGCGCGAGGAACGTGGAAAAGAGCGCGAATATCAGCGAGACCAGCGCGAACATGAACAAAAACAAGGCGAACTCAAGTTAGAACAACGCAAGAGAGAACATCGACACAAGTTAGAACAACGAGAGAGAGAACGTGAATACGAGCATGAACAACGAGAACATGAACATGCTGAGCGAGAAGCACACGAAAAACATGAACATGAAATGTTGAAGCTCAAGCGAGATTCCTTGGCTTCAGACACATCTGGTGCAGCTGGCCCAAGCTCTACGAGCGCTCTCCCTGCACATGTTCTGGCGACCCCACACATCTAGCTTCCCCCATACAAGGAAGGCGAGCGAATCAAGCCATACATAGCTCGTTTTGAAGACATGGCTCAACTTTACCAGCTGGATGATGCAGCTAAGTGGCTTCAGTTTCTTAGCCTGTTTGAGGGCCCTGCCCTCGATATTCTCCACAAAATTCGTGGAGACAGTCTCATGTATGAGATGATGAAGGCTGCACTCGTCAAAGCGTATGGTCCCACAGTTGACGACGCCAAGAGTCAGTTCATGAGGGCGCATTTACAGTAAAAAGAGACTGCCATTCAGTTTCTTGACCGGCTTACTGCTTACTTAGATGAGTGGATGGAGAAAGATGAAACTCCTTCCACGTGTGAGGGGATAATCGACCTTATGCTGCGCATACAGCTAGAAAAGTCGTGGCCTACTGACCTTATGGCTCAGCTTAAGATCTGCCAGGTAAGAGATGCCAGCCAAATGATGAAGAAGGCTGATGCATTCTTCACTGCATACGGGTATCAAACTCGTAACCAGCATACCTGGAACAGGAAACCTGATAAATCTGGGAAACCGTCTCAGACTGAATCCCAGCAACAAGGCCGTTCTCAGAATAATGGCCAAGGTCCAAAACCGCAGAAGAAGGACCAGGGGCAAAACACTCAGAAACATGAGTGGAAGGGGTACAACAGGTACCCTAACCAGCAGCAGTATCAGCCACACAACCGACCGTCGGGACTGTCCTTTTCAGCACCAGGCACTTGGAGGCAGGAGGCTAATGCAGCCTTCATTCCTCAACAGCAGCACGGTGGTGTCTTCCCTAGCAGTACGGGTACTTCCCCATAGTTCACTAGTCCCAAGGCGACAATGAACACTCCTCCACAGGAGGCCAATGCTCCATCTCCACAGACAGTGAGTACAACCCCTCAAGTATGTAATTCTCAGGGCACCATGTTTGCTGCACCATTTATTCAGCAGCCTAATCAGTGGCTAGCTGCTTCCTCCACAGGCCCTCCCATAGGTGACAGTGCCTTCCTTGTTCAGCCAGGGTTTGTGGGAGCCATTCCTGTGAAGGTCCTGAGAGACAATGGTTCCTCAGGTTGCTCTGTCAGGCAGAGTCTAGTTCGGCCTGAGGAGTACACAGGTCAACAGATCCAAGCTAACCTTATTGATGGATCAGTGAGATTGTTCCCTGAGGCACTTATCCAGGTGACATCTACATTTTACACTGGTACGACACTCGCAGTTGTCATGCCAGAACCTTTATTTGACCATATCATAGGCAATATTCCCGGTGCCAAGTATAGTTGCACTAAAGATGACGCTACTCTGACTTCGGCTACAGTAACATGAGCCATGGCTGAGGCTCCAAACTGTGTCACCCCGGTGACCATTGAATCGCCGCAAGATCTGATGTGTAGCCAACTTGTTGTTCAAGAACAACATTCTGACCCGACACTTGCTGCTGTGCGAAAGAAACAAAAGGGTAGAGTGATAAAGTATTCACTGGGAGGTCAAGCCAAGTTCCTTCGCAAACAAGGACTGCTGTACCGTGAGTCACGAACACCCCAGGGCAAGGTTCAACTGCAGCTTGTCGTTCCCGCCAAGTATCGCCAATCAGTATTAGAATGGGGTCATTGTTCAGCACCAGGAGGTCACTTGGGCAAAAGGAAAACCCAGGGCCGTATCCATGCTGACTTTTTCTGGCCAGAGATGGGACGAGAAATAGATAGTTTTGTGCGTTCCTGCAATGTGTGTCCACGTACCACTAATCAGGGACATGTCCTTCCTGTGCTGTTTGAAAACACACCCATAATCTCTGAGTCAGTTGAGAGACAGGGCAGTGGTGATGTGGATGCAGACCTGACGTCTCACCCATTGGCCCCACAGGACACAGTATGTCCAGGGCCTGTACATACATATGTACCGTAAGTTAAGGGCGAAGTTCGAGAACCCCGTAGAGACAGTCCGAGGCTGTGTATGAATTATCTTGTGGAATGTCTCGAGCTGTGGGCCTCTCTCAGGATTCCCGGAGAATGCACAATATCCACATGAATGTTCACACCCATGGTGGGTGTTAAAACGTGACCTGCCCGAGATTGTGTAGGGATTCTCACATTCCTGTCATTAATTGTAAGTGTAGTGTTAGGTTAACCAGTAAACTGCCCATTCTAAGAAATTTGTGAATTCAAGAACTGACACGTTTACTGGTTAATAATGTTAGGTTCACCAGTAAATTGCCCGTTCTAAGAGATTTGAGCAATTCAAGAACTGACACGTTTCCTGGTTAATAAGTTAGCTTAACCAGTAAACTACAAGGGTCCTGAGAGATTTGTAAATCCTAAGACTAAGTTTCCTGGTTAATAATGACATAAGTACTGATTGCTAGGCAGAGATAGAGAAATGACACTTTTGATGCTCCACTTTGATTCCTTTCACAGGTGCAGCTGGTGGCTGCAGCATTGTCGTGCAGATCAGCTGGTCATTCCTGTCACATACTGCTGCCCCTTCTCTTCTGCCTCGTCGTCATTATTTACTATAAATTTGTATTACTTGATTTTACACATAGGTACAGTTACACCACAGCTGTCACACCTACACCATGTATTACATACATCACACTTCATAACAATTAGTTGTTAATGTAAATGTAGCGAATTTTTCGCTCACTTTGACCTGAGTACAGGATTTTTCACCGTCGTCACAGAGTTTTTTCCTTAAGCTTGCTTCTATTAACATAAATATGAGATTTTTTCACTCAATGGCGACTGTGACTTTCTCCTATAGCAGGATAGCACATACACACCACAGTGTGAATCTTGTGTGAATGAGTAGGATTTATAAGTATGTATAATGAATTTGGTTTTTTTCCTGAGAAAAAAGAATTATTTTGATGGGACGTAATGTCATGAGTCGGCACGATTTTCTATTTAAATAAACTCGTGACATTAAACTTTGGTGGGAAACCGCGAATTCTAGTGGAATCCCAGTATGTATCACTCGGTCAACCGACACGTATTCACCCGATCAGGAGTGTTTTTCAGGACATTTTTCACTATTTCATAAGTGATCGTCCTTGTGCGTGACGTTAGCACCTCCGCTGAGTGATTTATTGCGGGTGTGTATCGCTCACACTCGTTGGCCGTTAGCAAGTACGGCCCGATCTCGCCTCCCTCTCTCACAATTTGAACTCAGTCAGGATCTGAGCACTGTGGAAGCAGGTTAGCGGCGTGTGTGGCAGCGTCCTTCCTCAGCCGACACCCAGTTTCCGCTGCCGCCATTGTCCAGTTTCTGAATTCCGACCTAGCGCGATTTGGCAAGAGGCTCAGCGTGTGCAGCATCCTTCTTCAACAACGACGCCCAGTCATCCGCTTAGTCCACTCTCTGACCAGTATTTTCCTTTCGTTTTTCCTAGGTTTAAGAGTTTGCTTTTGAGTGAGCGAGTGAGTGTGATCTCCTTATTTTGATTTCACTTGAGACTCATGTAACGTAATTTATTTAATTGTAATCAATAAATTACAGTTCTTTTCTCTTGGGCGTAATGTAATGTAAACTTGTGTTTTATTTCTCCACAAGCTTAATTCACTTATAGCACCTAGTTTGCATAAACTCTTTGCATTATTCATAACTGGTACTTAGGCCAGTTCTTTTTATTAACTTAAATCCGTTGTGCAACCAGGAGTTAATGCACCAGCAAGAACCTGTTTATCATTAATAGCATTAGTTATTGATTGTCAGGGGTGGAGTCACTTTCTCCAGAGGCTAACAGTACTAACAAACAGCATTTGTGAGGAATTAGTCTCTGCTGTGTACTGTTGAGAAAGTTTATAAATTCTCGTCCTTAAAGAATCAGTGAAGTAAGCCGCCATAAAGTAATCATTGCTTGATTCTCACAAGTCAATTCTTTGTCCTGTTCTCAAGCATTATTGAATATTATTCTTTAATATTACATATTCTCAAAAACCCAGTGACATTTGGGGACCTCGCCAGGATATTAACTCCTAGCTCTAAAGCTATTCACGAGATAATACTCACTCACTCATACTTAGGTATTTATCATTAAAGTCTATAGGCACTGTCTTACTGGTTATTATTGTTTCAGTTCTATTAATTTTACGTTATAGTTTTCACAGTCAGTTGTTTGTTTAATTCTATTTTATTTACCAGTTTAATTAGATAAAACTAGTCACCACTAACCTGTACCTATATTCTTTATTCTCGATTATTGACATCTCTCTCTGCAAAGTTGCAGTCAGTACTGAGTCTCTAGTTCACTTAGATTGACTTAGCATCATGTCTACCAGCGTCTATGTACAGGAAGCTAAAGGTATGGGGCTTACGGATCCGGAGAAAATAAAGGACTATGTCCTCTCTCGGTTTAATTATGAGCAGCAACGCGAGAATGATGCTCGTGAAGAGCGTCAAATTCAGCATGAGGAACGTGAAAAAGAACGCGAATATGAGCGAGAACAGCCACGAACATGAACAAAAACTACGCGAACTCGAGTTAGAACAACGCGAGAGAGAACGTCAACACGAGTTAGAACATGAGAGAGAACGTGAATACGAGCATGAACAACGAGAACATGAACATGCTGAGCGAGAAGCACACGAAAAACATGAACATGAAATGTTGAAGCTCAAGCGAGATTCCTTGGCTTCAGACACATCTGGTGCAGCTGGCCCAAGCTCTACGAGCGCTCTCCCTGCACATGTTCTGGCGACCCCACACATCTAGCTTCCCCCATACAAGGAAGGCGAGCGAATCAAGCCATACATAGCTCGTTTTGAAGACATGGCTCAACTTTACCAGCTGGATGATGCAGCTAAGTGGCTTCAGTTTCTTAGCCTGTTTGAGGGCCCTGCCCTCGATATTCTCCACAAAATTCGTGGAGACAGTCTCATGTATGAGATGATGAAGGCTGCACTCGTCAAAGCATACGGTCCCACAGTTGACGACACCAAGAGTCAGTTCATGAGGGCGCATTTACAGTAAAAAGAGACTGCCATTCAGTTTCTTGACTGGCTTACTGCTTACTTAGATGAGTGGATGGAGAAAGATGAAACTCCTTCCACGTGTGAGGGAAAAATCGACCTTATGCTGCGCATACAGCTAGAAAAGTCGTGGCCTACTGACCTTATGGCTCAGCTTAAGATCTGCCAGGTAAGAGATGCCAGCCAAATGATGAAGAAGGCTGATGCATTCTTCACTGCATACGGGTATCAAACTCGTAACCAGCATACCTGGAACAGGAAACCTGATAAATCTGGGAAACCGTCTCAGACTGAATCCCAGCAACAAGGCCGTTCTCAGAATAATGGCCAAGGTCCAAAACCGCAGAAGAAGGACCAGGGGCAAAACACTCAGAAACATGAGTGGAAGGGGTACAACAGGTACCCTAACCAGCAGCAGTATCAGCCACACAACCGACCGTCGGGACTGTCCTTTTCAGCACCAGGCACTTGGAGGCAGGAGGCTAATGCAGCCTTCATTCCTCAACAGCAGCACGGTGGTGTCTTCCCTAGCAGTACGGGTACTTCCCCATAGTTCACTAGTCCCAAGGCGACAATGAACACTCCTCCACAGGAGGCCAATGCTCCATCTCCACAGACAGTGAGTACAACCCCTCAAGTATGTAATTCTCAGGGCACCATGTTTGCTGCACCATTTATTCAGCAGCCTAATCAGTGGCTAGCCGCTTCCTCCACAGGCCCTCCCATAGGTGACAGTGCCTTCCTTGTTCAGCCAGGGTTTGTGGGAGCCATTCCTGTGAAGGTCCTGAGAGACAATGGTTCCTCAGGTTGCTCTGTCAGGCAGAGTCTAGTTCGGCCTGAGGAGTACACAGGTCAACAGATCCAAGCTAACCTTATTGATGGATCAGTGAGATTGTTCCCTGAGGCACTTATCCAGGTGACATCTACATTTTACACTGGTACGACACTCGCAGTTGTCATGCCAGAACCTTTATTTGACCATATCATAGGCAATATTCCCGGTGCCAAGTATAGTTGCACTAAAGATGACGCTACTCTGACTTCGGCTACAGTAACATGAGCCATGGCTGAGGCTCCAAACTGTGTCACCCCGGTGACCATTGAATCGCCGCAAGATCTGATGTGTAGCCAACTTGTTGTTCAAGAACAACATTCTGACCCGACACTTGCTGCTGTGCGAAAGAAACAAAAGGGTAGAGTGATAAAGTATTCACTGGGAGGTCAAGCCAAGTTCCTTCGCAAACAAGGACTGCTGTACCGTGAGTCACGAACACCCCAGGGCAAGGTTCAACTGCAGCTTGTCGTTCCCGCCAAGTATCGCCAATCAGTATTAGAATGGGGTCATTGTTCAGCACCAGGAGGTCACTTGGGCAAAAGGAAAACCTAGGGCCGTATCCATGCTGACTTTTTCTGGCCAGAGATGGGACGAGAAATAGATAGTTTTGTGCGTTCCTGCAATGTGTGTCCACGTACCACTAATCAGGGACATGTCCTTCCTGTGCTGTTTGAAAACACACCCATAATCTCTGAGTCAGTTGAGAGACAGGGCAGTGGTGATGTGGATGCAGACCTGACGTCTCACCCATTGGCCCCACAGGACACAGTATGTCCAGGGCCTGTACATACATATGTACCGTAAGTTAAGGGGGAAGTTCGAGAACCCCGTAGAGACAGTCCGAGGCTGTGTATGAATTATCTTGTGGAATGTCTCGAGCTGTGGGCCTCTCTCAGGATTCCCGGAGAATGCACAATATCCACATGAATGTTCACACCCATGGTGGGTGTTAAAACGTGACCTGCCCGAGATTGTGTAGGGATTCTCACATTCCTGTCATTAATTGTAAGTGTAGTGTTAGGTTAACCAGTAAACTGCCCATTCTAAGAAATTTGTGAATTCAAGAACTGACACGTTTACTGGTTAATAATGTTAGGTTCACCAGTAAATTGCCCGTTCTAAGAGATTTGAGCAATTCAAGAACTGACACGTTTCCTGGTTAATAAGTTAGCTTAACCAGTAAACTACAAGGGTCCTGAGAGATTTGTAAATCCTAAGACTAAGTTTCCTGGTTAATAATGACATAAGTACTGATTGCTAGGCAGAGATAGAGAAATGACACTTTTGATGCTCCACTTTGATTCCTTTCACAGGTGCAGCTGGTGGCTGCAGCATTGTCGTGCAGATCAGCTGGTCATTCCTGTCACATACTGCTGCCCCTTCTCTTCTGCCTCGTCGTCATTATTTACTATAAATTTGTATTACTTGATTTTACACATAGGTACAGTTACACCACAGCTGTCACACCTACACCATGTATTACATACATCACACTTCAAAACAATTAGTTGTTAATGTAAATGTAGCGAATTTTTCGCTCACTTTGACCTGAGTACAGGATTTTTCACCGTTGTCACAGAGTTTTTTCCTTAAGCTTGCTTCTATTAACATAAATACGAAGTTTTTTCGCTCACTGGCGACTGTGACTTTCTCCTGTAGCAGGATAGCACATACACACCACAGTGTGAATCTTGTGTGACTGAGTAGGATTCATAAGTATGTATATTGAAATTTGTTTTTTTCCTGAGAAAAAAATAATTATTTTGTTAGGGCGTAATGTCACGAGTCGGCACGATTTTCTAATTAAATAAACTCGTGACATTAAACTTTGGTGGGAAACCGCGAATTCTAGTGGAATCCCAGTATGTATCACTCGGTCAACCGACACGTATTCACCCGATCAGGAGTGTTTTTCAGGACATTTTTCACTATTTCATAAGTGATCGTCCTTGTGCGTGACGTTAGCACCTCCGCTGAGTGATTTATTGCGGGTGTGTATCGCTCACACTCGTTGGCCGTTAGCAAGTTCGGCCCGATCTCGCCTCCCTCTCTCACAATTTGAACTCAGTCAGGATCTGAGCACTGTGGAAGCAGGTTAGCGGCGTGTGTGGCAGCGTCCTTCCTCAGCCGACACCCAGTTTCCGCTGCCGCCATTGTCCAGTTTCTGAATTCTGACCTAGTGCGATTTGGCAAGAGGCTCAGCGTGTGCAGCATCCTTCTTCAACAACGACGCCCAGTCATCCGCTTAGTCCACTCTCTGACCAGTATTTTCCTTTCGTTTTTCCTAGGTTTAAGAGTTAGCTTTTGAGTGAGCGAGTGAGTGTGATCTCCTTATTTTGATTTCATTTGAGACTCATGTAACGTAATTTATTTAATTGTAATCAATAAATTACAGTTCTTTTCTCTTGGGCGTAATGTAATGTAAACTTGTGTTTTATTTCTCCACAAGCTTAATTCACTTATAGCACCTAGTTTGCATAAACTCTTTGCATTATTCATAACTGGTACTTAGGCCAGTTCTTTTTATTAACTTAAATCCGTTGTGCAACCAGGAGTTAATGCACCAGCAAGAACCTGTTTATCATTAATAGCATTAGTTATTGATTGTCAGGGGTGGAGTCACTTTCTCCAGAGGCTAACAGTACTAACAAACAGCATTTGTGAGGAATTAGTCTCTGCTGTGTACTGTTGAGAAAGTTTATAAATTCTCGTCCTTAAAGAATCAGTGAAGTAAGCCGCCATAAAGTAATCATTGCTTGATTCTCACAAGTCAATTCTTTGTCCTGTTCTCAAGCATTATTGAATATTATTCTTTAATATTACATATTCTCAAAAACCCAGTGACATTTGGGGACCTCGCCAGGATATTAACTCCTAGCTCTAAAGCTATTCACGAGATAATACTCACTCACTCATACTTAGGTATTTATCATTAAAGTCTATAGGCACTGTCTTACTGGTTATTATTGTTTCAGTTCTATTAATTTTACGTTATAGTTTTCACAGTCAGTTGTTTGTTTAATTCTATTTTATTTACCAGTTTAATTAGATAAAACTAGTCACCACTAACCTGTACCTATATTCTTTATTCTCGATTATTGACATCTCTCTCTGCAAAGTTGCAGTCAGTACTGAGTCTCTAGTTCACTTAGATTGACTTAGCATCATGTCTACCAGCGTCTATGTACAGGAAGCTAAAGGTATGGGGCTTACGGATCCGGAGAAAATAAAGGACTATGTCCTCTCTCGGTTTAATTATGAGCAGCAACGCGAGAATGATGCTCGTGAAGAGCGTCAAATTCAGCATGAGGAACGTGAAAAAGAACGCGAATATGAGCGAGAACAGCCACGAACATGAACAAAAACTACGCGAACTCGAGTTAGAACAACGCGAGAGAGAACGTCAACACGAGTTAGAACATGAGAGAGAACGTGAATACGAGCATGAACAACGAGAACATGAACATGCTGAGCGAGAAGCACACGAAAAACATGAACATGAAATGTTGAAGCTCAAGCGAGATTCCTTGGCTTCAGACACATCTGGTGCAGCTGGCCCAAGCTCTACGAGCGCTCTCCCTGCACATGTTCTGGCGACCCCACACATCTAGCTTCCCCCATACAAGGAAGGCGAGCGAATCAAGCCATACATAGCTCGTTTTGAAGACATGGCTCAACTTTACCAGCTGGATGATGCAGCTAAGTGGCTTCAGTTTCTTAGCCTGTTTGAGGGCCCTGCCCTCGATATTCTCCACAAAATTCGTGGAGACAGTCTCATGTATGAGATGATGAAGGCTGCACTCGTCAAAGCGTATGGTCCCACAGTTGACGACGCCAAGAGTCAGTTCATGAGGGCGCATTTACAGTAAAAAGAGACTGCCATTCAGTTTCTTGACCGGCTTACTGCTTACTTAGATGAGTGGATGGAGAAAGATGAAACTCCTTCCACGTGTGAGGGAAAAATCGACCTTATGCTGCGCATACAGCTAGAAAAGTCGTGGCCTACTGACCTTATGGCTCAGCTTAAGATCTGCCAGGTAAGAGATGCCAGCCAAATGATGAAGAAGGCTGATGCATTCTTCACTGCATTCGGGTATCAAACTCGTAACCAGCATACCTGGAACAGGAAACCTGATAAATCTGGGAAACCGTCTCAGACTGAATCCCAGCAACAAGGCCGTTCTCAGAATGGCCAAGGTCCAAAACCGCAGAAGAAGGACCAGGGGCAAAACACTCAGAAACATGAGTGGAAGGGGTACAACAGGTACCCTAACCAACAGCAGTATCAGCCACACAACCGACCGTCGGGACTGTCCTTTTCAGCACCAGGCACTTGGAGGCAGGAGGCTAATGCAGCCTTCATTCCTCAACAGCAGCACGGTGGTGTCTTCCCTAGCAGTATGGGTACTTCCCCATAGTTCACTAGTCCCAAGGCGACAATGAACACTCCTCCACAGGAGGCCAATGCTCCATCTCCACAGACAGTGAGTACAACCCCTCAAGTATGTAATTCTCAGGGCACCATGTTTGCTGCACCATTTATTCAGCAGCCTAATCAGTGGCTAGCCGCTTCCTCCACAGGCCCTCCCATAGGTGACAGTGCCTTCCTTGTTCAGCCAGGGTTTGTGGGAGCCATTCCTGTGAAGGTCCTGAGAGACAATGGTTCCTCAGGTTGCTCTGTCAGGCAGAGTCTAGTTCGGCCTGAGGAGTACACAGGTCAACAGATCCAAGCTAACCTTATTGATGGATCAGTGAGATTGTTCCCTGAGGCACTTATCCAGGTGACATCTACATTTTACACTGGTACGACACTCGCAGTTGTCATGCCAGAACCTTTATTTGACCATATCATAGGCAATATTCCCGGTGCCAAGTATAGTTGCACTAAAGATGACGCTACTCTGACTTCGGCTACAGTAACATGAGCCATGGCTGAGGCTCCAAACTGTGTCACCCCGGTGACCATTGAATCGCCGCAAGATCTGATGTGTAGCCAACTTGTTGTTCAAGAACAACATTCTGACCCGACACTTGCTGCTGTGCGAAAGAAACAAAAGGGTAGAGTGATAAAGTATTCACTGGGAGGTCAAGCCAAGTTCCTTCGCAAACAAGGACTGCTGTACCGTGAGTCACGAACACCCCAGGGCAAGGTTCAACTGCAGCTTGTCGTTCCCGCCAAGTATCGCCAATCAGTATTAGAATGGGGTCATTGTTCAGCACCAGGAGGTCACTTGGGCAAAAGGAAAACCTAGGGCCGTATCCATGCTGACTTTTTCTGGCCAGAGATGGGACGAGAAATAGATAGTTTTGTGCGTTCCTGCAATGTGTGTCCACGTACCACTAATCAGGGACATGTCCTTCCTGTGCTGTTTGAAAACACACCCATAATCTCTGAGTCAGTTGAGAGACAGGGCAGTGGTGATGTGGATGCAGACCTGACGTCTCACCCATTGGCCCCACAGGACACAGTATGTCCAGGGCCTGTACATACATATGTACCGTAAGTTAAGGGGGAAGTTCGAGAACCCCGTAGAGACAGTCCGAGGCTGTGTATGAATTATCTTGTGGAATGTCTCGAGCTGTGGGCCTCTCTCAGGATTCCCGGAGAATGCACAATATCCACATGAATGTTCACACCCATGGTGGGTGTTAAAACGTGACCTGCCCGAGATTGTGTAGGGATTCTCACATTCCTGTCATTAATTGTAAGTGTAGTGTTAGGTTAACCAGTAAACTGCCCATTCTAAGAAATTTGTGAATTCAAGAACTGACACGTTTACTGGTTAATAATGTTAGGTTCACCAGTAAATTGCCCGTTCTAAGAGATTTGAGCAATTCAAGAACTGACACGTTTCCTGGTTAATAAGTTAGCTTAACCAGTAAACTACAAGGGTCCTGAGAGATTTGTAAATCCTAAGACTAAGTTTCCTGGTTAATAATGACATAAGTACTGATTGCTAGGCAGAGATAGAGAAATGACACTTTTGATGCTCCACTTTGATTCCTTTCACAGGTGCAGCTGGTGGCTGCAGCATTGTCGTGCAGATCAGCTGGTCATTCCTGTCACATACTGCTGCCCCTTCTCTTCTGCCTCGTCGTCATTATTTACTATAAATTTGTATTACTTGATTTTACACATAGGTACAGTTACACCACAGCTGTCACACCTACACCATGTATTACATACATCACACTTCAAAACAATTAGTTGTTAATGTAAATGTAGCGAATTTTTCGCTCACTTTGACCTGAGTACAGGATTTTTCACCGTTGTCACAGAGTTTTTTCCTTAAGCTTGCTTCTATTAACATAAATACAAAGTTTTTTCGCTCACTGGCGACTGTGACTTTCTCCTGTAGCAGGATAGCACATACACACCACAGTGTGAATCTTGTGTGACTGAGTGGGATTCATAAGTATGTATATTGAAATTTGTTTTTTTCCTGAGAAAAAAATAATTATTTTGTTAGGGCGTAATGTCACGAGTCGGCACGATTTTCCATTTAAATAAACTCGTGACATTAAACTTTGGTGGGAAACCGCGAATTCTAGTGGAATCCCAGTATGTATCACTCAGTCATCCGACACGTATTCACCCGATCAGGAGTGTTTTTCAGGACATTTTTCACTATTTCATAAGTGATCGTCCTTGTGCGTGACGTTAGCACCTCCGCTGAGTGATTTATTGCGGGTGTGTATCGCTCACACTCGTTGGCCGTTAGCAAGTTCGGCCCGATCTCGCCTCCCTCTCTCACAATTTGAACTCAGTCAGGATCTGAGCACTGTGGAAGCAGGTTAGCGGCATGTGTGGCAGCGTCCTTCCTCAGCCGACACCCAGTTTCCGCTGCCGCCATTGTCCAGTTTCTGAATTCCGACCTAGCGCGATTTGGCAAGAGGCTCAGCGTGTGCAGCATCCTTCTTCAACAACGACGCCCAGTCATCCGCTTAGTCCACTCTCTGACCAGTATTTTCCTTTCGTTTTTCCTAGGTTTAAGAGTTAGCTTTTGAGTGAGCGAGTGAGTGTGATCTCCTTATTTTGATTTCATTTGAGACTCATGTAACGTAATTTATTTAATTGTAATCAATAAATTACAGTTCTTTTCTCTTGGGCATAATGTAATGTAAACTTGTGTTTTATTTCTCCACAAGCTTAATTCACTTATAGCACCTAGTTTGCATAAACTCTTTGCATTATTCATAACTAGTACTTAGGCCAGTTCTTTTTATTAACTTAAATCCGTTGTGCAACCAGGAGTTAATGCACCAGCAAGAACCTGTTTATCATTAATAGCATTAGTTATTGATTGTCAGGGGTGGGGTCACTTTCTCCAGAGGCTAACAGTACTAACAAACAGCATTTGTGAGGAATTAGTCTCTGCTGTGTACTGTTGAGAAAGTTTATAAATTCTCGTCCTTAAAGAATCAGTGAAGTAAGCCGCCATAAAGTAATCATTGCTTGATTCTCACAAGTCAATTCTTTGTCCTGTTCTCAAGCATTATTGAATATTATTCTTTAATATTACATATTCTCAAAAACCCAGTGACATTTGGGGACCTCGCCAGGATATTAACTCCTAGCTCTAAAGCTATTCACGAGATAATACTCACTCACTCATACTTAGGTATTTATCATTAAAGTCTATAGGCACTGTCTTACTGGTTATTATTGTTTCAGTTCTATTAATTTTACGTTATAGTTTTCACAGTCAGTTGTTTGTTTAATTCTATTTTATTTACCAGTTTAATTAGATAAAACTAGTCACCACTAACCTGTACCTATATTCTTTATTCTCGATTATTGACATCTCTCTCTGCAAAGTTGCAGTCAGTACTGAGTCTCTAGTTCACTTAGATTGACTTAGCATCATGTCTACCAGCGTCTATGTACAGGAAGCTAAAGGTATGGGGCTTACGGATCCGGAGAAAATAAAGGACTATGTCCTCTCTCGGTTTAATTATGAGCAGCAACGCGAGAATGATGCTCGTGAAGAGCGTCAAATTCAGCATGAGGAACGTGAAAAAGAACGCGAATATGAGCGAGAACAGCCACGAACATGAACAAAAACTACGCGAACTCGAGTTAGAACAACGCGAGAGAGAACGTCAACACGAGTTAGAACATGAGAGAGAACGTGAATACGAGCATGAACAACGAGAACATGAACATGCTGAGCGAGAAGCACACGAAAAACATGAACATGAAATGTTGAAGCTCAAGCGAGATTCCTTGGCTTCAGACACATCTGGTGCAGCTGGCCCAAGCTCTACGAGCGCTCTCCCTGCACATGTTCTGGCGACCCCACACATCTAGCTTCCCCCATACAAGGAAGGCGAGCGAATCAAGCCATACATAGCTCGTTTTGAAGACATGGCTCAACTTTACCAGCTGGATGATGCAGCTAAGTGGCTTCAGTTTCTTAGCCTGTTTGAGGGCCCTGCCCTCGATATTCTCCACAAAATTCGTGGAGACAGTCTCATGTATGAGATGATGAAGGCTGCACTCGTCAAAGCGTATGGTCCCACAGTTGACGACGCCAAGAGTCAGTTCATGAGGGCGCATTTACAGTAAAAAGAGACTGCCATTCAGTTTCTTGACCGGCTTACTGCTTACTTAGATGAGTGGATGGAGAAAGATGAAACTCCTTCCACGTGTGAGGGAAAAATCGACCTTATGCTGCGCATACAGCTAGAAAAGTCGTGGCCTACTGACCTTATGGCTCAGCTTAAGATCTGCCAGGTAAGAGATGCCAGCCAAATGATGAAGAAGGCTGATGCATTCTTCACTGCATTCGGGTATCAAACTCGTAACCAGCATACCTGGAACAGGAAACCTGATAAATCTGGGAAACCGTCTCAGACTGAATCCCAGCAACAAGGCCGTTCTCAGAATAATGGCCAAGGTCCAAAACCGCAGAAGAAGGACCAGGGGCAAAACACTCAGAAACATGAGTGGAAGGGGTACAACAGGTACCCTAACCAGCAGCAGTATCAGCCACACAACCGACCGTCGGGACTGTCCTTTTCAGCACCAGGCACTTGGAGGCAGGAGGCTAATGCAGCCTTCATTCCTCAACAGCAGCACGGTGGTGTCTTCCCTAGCAGTACGGGTACTTCCCCATAGTTCACTAGTCCCAAGGCGACAATGAACACTCCTCCACAGGAGGCCAATGCTCCATCTCCACAGACAGTGAGTACAACCCCTCAAGTATGTAATTCTCAGGGCACCATGTTTGCTGCACCATTTATTCAGCAGCCTAATCAGTGGCTAGCCGCTTCCTCCACAGGCCCTCCCATAGGTGACAGTGCCTTCCTTGTTCAGCCAGGGTTTGTGGGAGCCATTCCTGTGAAGGTCCTGAGAGACAATGGTTCCTCAGGTTGCTCTGTCAGGCAGAGTCTAGTTCGGCCTGAGGAGTACACAGGTCAACAGATCCAAGCTAACCTTATTGATGGATCAGTGAGATTGTTCCCTGAGGCACTTATCCAGGTGACATCTACATTTTACACTGGTACGACACTCGCAGTTGTCATGCCAGAACCTTTATTTGACCATATCATAGGCAATATTCCCGGTGCCAAGTATAGTTGCACTAAAGATGACGCTACTCTGACTTCGGCTACAGTAACATGAGCCATGGCTGAGGCTCCAAACTGTGTCACCCCGGTGACCATTGAATCGCCGCAAGATCTGATGTGTAGCCAACTTGTTGTTCAAGAACAACATTCTGACCCGACACTTGCTGCTGTGCGAAAGAAACAAAAGGGTAGAGTGATAAAGTATTCACTGGGAGGTCAAGCCAAGTTCCTTCGCAAACAAGGACTGCTGTACCGTGAGTCACGAACACCCCAGGGCAAGGTTCAACTGCAGCTTGTCGTTCCCGCCAAGTATCGCCAATCAGTATTAGAATGGGGTCATTGTTCAGCACCAGGAGGTCACTTGGGCAAAAGGAAAACCTAGGGCCGTATCCATGCTGACTTTTTCTGGCCAGAGATGGGACGAGAAATAGATAGTTTTGTGCGTTCCTGCAATGTGTGTCCACGTACCACTAATCAGGGACATGTCCTTCCTGTGCTGTTTGAAAACACACCCATAATCTCTGAGTCAGTTGAGAGACAGGGCAGTGGTGATGTGGATGCAGACCTGACGTCTCACCCATTGGCCCCACAGGACACAGTATGTCCAGGGCCTGTACATACATATGTACCGTAAGTTAAGGGGGAAGTTCGAGAACCCCGTAGAGACAGTCCGAGGCTGTGTATGAATTATCTTGTGGAATGTCTCGAGCTGTGGGCCTCTCTCAGGATTCCCGGAGAATGCACAATATCCACATGAATGTTCACACCCATGGTGGGTGTTAAAACGTGACCTGCCCGAGATTGTGTAGGGATTCTCACATTCCTGTCATTAATTGTAAGTGTAGTGTTAGGTTAACCAGTAAACTGCCCATTCTAAGAAATTTGTGAATTCAAGAACTGACACGTTTACTGGTTAATAATGTTAGGTTCACCAGTAAATTGCCCGTTCTAAGAGATTTGAGCAATTCAAGAACTGACACGTTTCCTGGTTAATAAGTTAGCTTAACCAGTAAACTACAAGGGTCCTGAGAGATTTGTAAATCCTAAGACTAAGTTTCCTGGTTAATAATGACATAAGTACTGATTGCTAGGCAGAGATAGAGAAATGACACTTTTGATGCTCCACTTTGATTCCTTTCACAGGTGCAGCTGGTGGCTGCAGCATTGTCGTGCAGATCAGCTGGTCATTCCTGTCACATACTGCTGCCCCTTCTCTTCTGCCTCGTCGTCATTATTTACTATAAATTTGTATTACTTGATTTTACACATAGGTACAGTTACACCACAGCTGTCACACCTACACCATGTATTACATACATCACACTTCAAAACAATTAGTTGTTAATGTAAATGTAGCGAATTTTTCACTCACTTTGACCTGAGTACAGGATTTTTCACCGTCGTCACAGAGTTTTTTCCTTAAGCTTGCTTCTATTAACATAAATACAAAGTTTTTTCGCTCACTGGCGACTGTGACTTTCTCCTGTAGCAGGATAGCACATACACACCACAGTGTGAATCTTGTGTGACTGAGTGGGATTCATAAGTATGTATATTGAAATTTGTTTTTTCCTGAGAAAGAAATAATTATTTTGTTAGGGCGTAATGTCACGAGTCGGCACGATTTTCTATTTAAATAAACTCGTGACATTAAACTTTGGTGGGAAACCGCGAATTCTAGTGGAATCCCAGTATGTATCACTCAGTCAACCGACACGTATTCACCCGATCAGGAGTGTTTTTCAGGACATTTTTCACTATTTCATAAGTGATCGTCCTTGTGCGTGACGTTAGCACCTCCGCTGAGTGATTTATTGCGGGTGTGTATCGCTCACACTCGTTGGCCGTTAGCAAGTACGGCCCGATCTCGCCTCCCTCTCTCACAATTTGAACTCAGTCAGGATCTGAGCACTGTGGAAGCAGGTTAGCGGCATGTGTGGCAGCGTCCTTCCTCAGCCGACACCCAGTTTCCGCTGCCGCCATTGTCCAGTTTCTGAATTCCGACCTAGCGCGATTTGGCAAGAGGCTCAGCGTGTGCAGCATCCTTCTTCAACAACGACGCCCAGTCATCCGCTTAGTCCACTCTCTGACCAGTATTTTCCTTTCGTTTTTCCTAGGTTTAAGAGTTAGCTTTTGAGTGAGCGAGTGAGTGTGATCTCCTTATTTTGATTTCATTTGAGACTCATGTAACGTAATTTATTTAATTGTAATCAATAAATTACAGTTCTTTTCTCTTGGGCATAATGTAATGTAAACTTGTGTTTTATTTCTCCACAAGCTTAATTCACTTATAGCACCTAGTTTGCATAAACTCTTTGCATTATTCATAACTAGTACTTAGGCCAGTTCTTTTTATTAACTTAAATCCGTTGTGCAACCAGGAGTTAATGCACCAGCAAGAACCTGTTTATCATTAATAGCATTAGTTATTGATTGTCAGGGGTGGGGTCACTTTCTCCAGAGGCTAACAGTACTAACAAACAGCATTTGTGAGGAATTAGTCTCTGCTGTGTACTGTTGAGAAAGTTTATAAATTCTCGTCCTTAAAGAATCAGTGAAGTAAGCCGCCATAAAGTAATCATTGCTTGATTCTCACAAGTCAATTCTTTGTCCTGTTCTCAAGCATTATTGAATATTATTCTTTAATATTACATATTCTCAAAAACCCAGTGACATTTGGGGACCTCGCCAGGATATTAACTCCTAGCTCTAAAGCTATTCACGAGATAATACTCACTCACTCATACTTAGGTATTTATCATTAAAGTCTATAGGCACTGTCTTACTGGTTATTATTGTTTCAGTTCTATTAATTTTACGTTATAGTTTTCACAGTCAGTTGTTTGTTTAATTCTATTTTATTTACCAGTTTAATTAGATAAAACTAGTCACCACTAACCTGTACCTATATTCTTTATTCTCGATTATTGACATCTCTCTCTGCAAAGTTGCAGTCAGTACTGAGTCTCTAGTTCACTTAGATTGACTTAGCATCATGTCTACCAGCGTCTATGTACAGGAAGCTAAAGGTATGGGGCTTACGGATCCAGAGAAAATAAAGGACTATGTCCTCTCTCGGTTTAATTATGAGCAGCAACGCGAGAATGATGCTCGTGAAGAGCGTCAAATTCAGCATGAGGAACGTGAAAAAGAACGCGAATATGAGCGAGAACAGCCACGAACATGAACAAAAACTACGCGAACTCGAGTTAGAACAACGCGAGAGAGAACGTCAACACGAGTTAGAACATGAGAGAGAACGTGAATACGAGCATGAACAACGAGAACATGAACATGCTGAGCGAGAAGCACACGAAAAACATGAACATGAAATGTTGAAGCTCAAGCGAGATTCCTTGGCTTCAGACACATCTGGTGCAGCTGGCCCAAGCTCTACGAGCGCTCTCCCTGCACATGTTCTGGCGACCCCACACATCTAGCTTCCCCCATACAAGGAAGGCGAGCGAATCAAGCCATACATAGCTCGTTTTGAAGACATGGCTCAACTTTACCAGCTGGATGATGCAGCTAAGTGGCTTCAGTTTCTTAGCCTGTTTGAGGGCCCTGCCCTCGATATTCTCCACAAAATTCGTGGAGACAGTCTCATGTATGAGATGATGAAGGCTGCACTCGTCAAAGCGTATGGTCCCACAGTTGACGACGCCAAGAGTCAGTTCATGAGGGCGCATTTACAGTAAAAAGAGACTGCCATTCAGTTTCTTGACCGGCTTACTGCTTACTTAGATGAGTGGATGGAGAAAGATGAAACTCCTTCCACGTGTGAGGGAAAAATCGACCTTATGCTGCGCATACAGCTAGAAAAGTCGTGGCCTACTGACCTTATGGCTCAGCTTAAGATCTGCCAGGTAAGAGATGCCAGCCAAATGATGAAGAAGGCTGATGCATTCTTCACTGCATTCGGGTATCAAACTCGTAACCAGCATACCTGGAACAGGAAACCTGATAAATCTGGGAAACCGTCTCAGACTGAATCCCAGCAACAAGGCCGTTCTCAGAATAATGGCCAAGGTCCAAAACCGCAGAAGAAGGACCAGGGGCAAAACACTCAGAAACATGAGTGGAAGGGGTACAACAGGTACCCTAACCAACAGCAGCAGTATCAGCCACACAACCGACCGTCGGGACTGTCCTTTTCAGCACCAGGCACTTGGAGGCAGGAGGCTAATGCAGCCTTCATTCCTCAACAGCAGCACGGTGGTGTCTTCCCTAGCAGTATGGGTACTTCCCCATAGTTCACTAGTCCCAAGGCGACAATGAACACTCCTCCACAGGAGGCCAATGCTCCATCTCCACAGACAGTGAGTACAACCCCTCAAGTATGTAATTCTCAGGGCACCATGTTTGCTGCACCATTTATTCAGCAGCCTAATCAGTGGCTAGCCGCTTCCTCCACAGGCCCTCCCATAGGTGACAGTGCCTTCCTTGTTCAGCCAGGGTTTGTGGGAGCCATTCCTGTGAAGGTCCTGAGAGACAATGGTTCCTCAGGTTGCTCTGTCAGGCAGAGTCTAGTTCGGCCTGAGGAGTACACAGGTCAACAGATCCAAGCTAACCTTATTGATGGATCAGTGAGATTGTTCCCTGAGGCACTTATCCAGGTGACATCTACATTTTACACTGGTACGACACTCGCAGTTGTCATGCCAGAACCTTTATTTGACCATATCATAGGCAATATTCCCGGTGCCAAGTATAGTTGCACTAAAGATGACGCTACTCTGACTTCGGCTACAGTAACATGAGCCATGGCTGAGGCTCCAAACTGTGTCACCCCGGTGACCATTGAATCGCCGCAAGATCTGATGTGTAGCCAACTTGTTGTTCAAGAACAACATTCTGACCCGACACTTGCTGCTGTGCGAAAGAAACAAAAGGGTAGAGTGATAAAGTATTCACTGGGAGGTCAAGCCAAGTTCCTTCGCAAACAAGGACTGCTGTACCGTGAGTCACGAACACCCCAGGGCAAGGTTCAACTGCAGCTTGTCGTTCCCGCCAAGTATCGCCAATCAGTATTAGAATGGGGTCATTGTTCAGCACCAGGAGGTCACTTGGGCAAAAGGAAAACCTAGGGCCGTATCCATGCTGACTTTTTCTGGCCAGAGATGGGACGAGAAATAGATAGTTTTGTGCGTTCCTGCAATGTGTGTCCACGTACCACTAATCAGGGACATGTCCTTCCTGTGCTGTTTGAAAACACACCCATAATCTCTGAGTCAGTTGAGAGACAGGGCAGTGGTGATGTGGATGCAGACCTGACGTCTCACCCATTGGCCCCACAGGACACAGTATGTCCAGGGCCTGTACATACATATGTACCGTAAGTTAAGGGGGAAGTTCGAGAACCCCGTAGAGACAGTCCGAGGCTGTGTATGAATTATCTTGTGGAATGTCTCGAGCTGTGGGCCTCTCTCAGGATTCCCGGAGAATGCACAATATCCACATGAATGTTCACACCCATGGTGGGTGTTAAAACGTGACCTGCCCGAGATTGTGTAGGGATTCTCACATTCCTGTCATTAATTGTAAGTGTAGTGTTAGGTTAACCAGTAAACTGCCCATTCTAAGAAATTTGTGAATTCAAGAACTGACACGTTTACTGGTTAATAATGTTAGGTTCACCAGTAAATTGCCCGTTCTAAGAGATTTGAGCAATTCAAGAACTGACACGTTTCCTGGTTAATAAGTTAGCTTAACCAGTAAACTACAAGGGTCCTGAGAGATTTGTAAATCCTAAGACTAAGTTTCCTGGTTAATAATGACATAAGTACTGATTGCTAGGCAGAGATAGAGAAATGACACTTTTGATGCTCCACTTTGATTCCTTTCACAGGTGCAGCTGGTGGCTGCAGCATTGTCGTGCAGATCAGCTGGTCATTCCTGTCACATACTGCTGCCCCTTCTCTTCTGCCTCGTCGTCATTATTTACTATAAATTTGTATTACTTGATTTTACACATAGGTACAGTTACACCACAGCTGTCACACCTACACCATGTATTACATACATCACACTTCAAAACAATTAGTTGTTAATGTAAATGTAGCGAATTTTTCACTCACTTTGACCTGAGTACAGGATTTTTCACCGTCGTCACAGAGTTTTTTCCTTAAGCTTGCTTCTATTAACATAAATACGAAGTTTTTTCGCTCACTGGCGACTGTGACTTTCTCCTGTAACAGGATAGCACATACACACCACAGTGTGAATCTTGTGTGACTGAGTAGGATTCATAAGTATGTATATTGAAATTTGTTTTTTTCCTGAGAAAAAAATAATTATTTTGTTAGGGCGTAATGTCACGAGTCGGCACGATTTTCTATTTAAATAAACTCGTGACATTAAACTTTGGTGGGAAACCGCGAATTCTAGTGGAATCCCAGTATGTATCACTCAGTCAACCGACACGTATTCACCCGATCAGGAGTGTTTTTCAGGACATTTTTCACTATTTCATAAGTGATCGTCCTTGTGCGTGACGTTAGCACCTCCGCTGAGTGATTTATTGCGGGTGTGTATCGCTCACACTCGTTGGCCGTTAGCAAGTACGGCCCGATCTCGCCTCCCTCTCTCACAATTTGAACTCAGTCAGGATCTGAGCACTGTGGAAGCAGGTTAGCGGCATGTGTGGCAGCGTCCTTCCTCAGCCGACACCCAGTTTCCGCTGCCGCCATTGTCCAGTTTCTGAATTCCGACCTAGCGCGATTTGGCAAGAGGCTCAGCGTGTGCAGCATCCTTCTTCAACAACGACGCCCAGTCATCCGCTTAGTCCACTCTCTGACCAGTATTTTCCTTTCGTTTTTCCTAGGTTTAAGAGTTAGCTTTTGAGTGAGCGAGTGAGTGTGATCTCCTTATTTTGATTTCATTTGAGACTCATGTAACGTAATTTATTTAATTGTAATCAATAAATTACAGTTCTTTTCTCTTGGGCATAATGTAATGTAAACTTGTGTTTTATTTCTCCACAAGCTTAATTCACTTATAGCACCTAGTTTGCATAAACTCTTTGCATTATTCATAACTAGTACTTAGGCCAGTTCTTTTTATTAACTTAAATCCGTTGTGCAACCAGGAGTTAATGCACCAGCAAGAACCTGTTTATCATTAATAGCATTAGTTATTGATTGTCAGGGGTGGGGTCACTTTCTCCAGAGGCTAACAGTACTAACAAACAGCATTTGTGAGGAATTAGTCTCTGCTGTGTACTGTTGAGAAAGTTTATAAATTCTCGTCCTTAAAGAATCAGTGAAGTAAGCCGCCATAAAGTAATCATTGCTTGATTCTCACAAGTCAATTCTTTGTCCTGTTCTCAAGCATTATTGAATATTATTCTTTAATATTACATATTCTCAAAAACCCAGTGACATTTGGGGACCTCGCCAGGATATTAACTCCTAGCTCTAAAGCTATTCACGAGATAATACTCACTCACTCATACTTAGGTATTTATCATTAAAGTCTATAGGCACTGTCTTACTGGTTATTATTGTTTCAGTTCTATTAATTTTACGTTATAGTTTTCACAGTCAGTTGTTTGTTTAATTCTATTTTATTTACCAGTTTAATTAGATAAAACTAGTCACCACTAACCTGTACCTATATTCTTTATTCTCGATTATTGACATCTCTCTCTGCAAAGTTGCAGTCAGTACTGAGTCTCTAGTTCACTTAGATTGACTTAGCATCATGTCTACCAGCGTCTATGTACAGGAAGCTAAAGGTATGGGGCTTACGGATCCAGAGAAAATAAAGGACTATGTCCTCTCTCGGTTTAATTATGAGCAGCAACGCGAGAATGATGCTCGTGAAGAGCGTCAAATTCAGCATGAGGAACGTGAAAAAGAACGCGAATATGAGCGAGAACAGCCACGAACATGAACAAAAACTACGCGAACTCGAGTTAGAACAACGCGAGAGAGAACGTCAACACGAGTTAGAACATGAGAGAGAACGTGAATACGAGCATGAACAACGAGAACATGAACATGCTGAGCGAGAAGCACACGAAAAACATGAACATGAAATGTTGAAGCTCAAGCGAGATTCCTTGGCTTCAGACACATCTGGTGCAGCTGGCCCAAGCTCTACGAGCGCTCTCCCTGCACATGTTCTGGCGACCCCACACATCTAGCTTCCCCCATACAAGGAAGGCGAGCGAATCAAGCCATACATAGCTCGTTTTGAAGACATGGCTCAACTTTACCAGCTGGATGATGCAGCTAAGTGGCTTCAGTTTCTTAGCCTGTTTGAGGGCCCTGCCCTCGATATTCTCCACAAAATTCGTGGAGACAGTCTCATGTATGAGATGATGAAGGCTGCACTCGTCAAAGCGTATGGTCCCACAGTTGACGACGCCAAGAGTCAGTTCATGAGGGCGCATTTCCAGTAAAAAGAGACTGCCATTCAGTTTCTTGACCGGCTTACTGCTTAATTAGATGAGTGGATGGAGAAAGATGAAACTCCTTCCACGTTGGACGGAAAAATCAACCTAATGCTGCGCATACAGGTAGAAAAGTCGTGGCCTACTGACCTTATGGCTCAGCTTAAGATCTGCCAGGTAAGAGATGCCAGCCAAATGATGAAGAAGGCTGATGCATTCTTCACTGCATTCGGGTATCAAACTCGTAACCAGCATACCTGGAACAGGAAACCTGATAAATCTGGGAAACCGTCTCAGACTGAATCCCAGCAACAAGGCCGTTCTCAGAATAATGGCCAAGGTCCAAAACCGCAGAAGAAGGACCAGGGGCAAAACACTCAGAAACATGAGTGGAAGGGGTACAACAGGTACCCTAACCAGCAGCAGTATCAGCCACACAACCGACCGTCGGGACTGTCCTTTTCAGCACCAGGCACTTGGAGGCAGGAGGCTAATGCAGCCTTCATTCCTCAACAGCAGCACGGTGGTGTCTTCCCTAGCAGTACGGGTACTTCCCCATAGTTCACTAGTCCCAAGGCGACAATGAACACTCCTCCACAGGAGGCCAATGCTCCATCTCCACAGACAGTGAGTACAACCCCTCAAGTATGTAATTCTCAGGGCACCATGTTTGCTGCACCATTTATTCAGCAGCCTAATCAGTGGCTAGCCGCTTCCTCCACAGGCCCTCCCATAGGTGACAGTGCCTTCCTTGTTCAGCCAGGGTTTGTGGGAGCCATTCCTGTGAAGGTCCTGAGAGACAATGGTTCCTCAGGTTGCTCTGTCAGGCAGAGTCTAGTTCGGCCTGAGGAGTACACAGGTCAACAGATCCAAGCTAACCTTATTGATGGATCAGTGAGATTGTTCCCTGAGGCACTTATCCAGGTGACATCTACATTTTACACTGGTACGACACTCGCAGTTGTCATGCCAGAACCTTTATTTGACCATATCATAGGCAATATTCCCGGTGCCAAGTATAGTTGCACTAAAGATGACGCTACTCTGACTTCGGCTACAGTAACATGAGCCATGGCTGAGGCTCCAAACTGTGTCACCCCGGTGACCATTGAATCGCCGCAAGATCTGATGTGTAGCCAACTTGTTGTTCAAGAACAACATTCTGACCCGACACTTGCTGCTGTGCGAAAGAAACAAAAGGGTAGAGTGATAAAGTATTCACTGGGAGGTCAAGCCAAGTTCCTTCGCAAACAAGGACTGCTGTACCGTGAGTCACGAACACCCCAGGGCAAGGTTCAACTGCAGCTTGTCGTTCCCGCCAAGTATCGCCAATCAGTATTAGAATGGGGTCATTGTTCAGCACCAGGAGGTCACTTGGGCAAAAGGAAAACCTAGGGCCGTATCCATGCTGACTTTTTCTGGCCAGAGATGGGACGAGAAATAGATAGTTTTGTGCGTTCCTGCAATGTGTGTCCACGTACCACTAATCAGGGACATGTCCTTCCTGTGCTGTTTGAAAACACACCCATAATCTCTGAGTCAGTTGAGAGACAGGGCAGTGGTGATGTGGATGCAGACCTGACGTCTCACCCATTGGCCCCACAGGACACAGTATGTCCAGGGCCTGTACATACATATGTACCGTAAGTTAAGGGCGAAGTTCGAGAACCCCGTAGAGACAGTCCGAGGCTGTGTATGAATTATCTTGTGGAATGTCTCGAGCTGTGGGCCTCTCTCAGGATTCCCGGAGAATGCACAATATCCACATGAATGTTCACACCCATGGTGGGTGTTAAAACGTGACCTGCCCGAGATTGTGTAGGGATTCTCACATTCCTGTCATTAATTGTAAGTGTAGTGTTAGGTTAACCAGTAAACTGCCCATTCTAAGAAATTTGTGAATTCAAGAACTGACACGTTTACTGGTTAATAATGTTAGGTTCACCAGTAAATTGCCCGTTCTAAGAGATTTGAGCAATTCAAGAACTGACACGTTTCCTGGTTAATAAGTTAGCTTAACCAGTAAACTACAAGGGTCCTGAGAGATTTGTAAATCCTAAGACTAAGTTTCCTGGTTAATAATGACATAAGTACTGATTGCTAGGCAGAGATAGAGAAATGACACTTTTGATGCTCCACTTTGATTCCTTTCACAGGTGCAGCTGGTGGCTGCAGCATTGTCGTGCAGATCAGCTGGTCATTCCTGTCACATACTGCTGCCCCTTCTCTTCTGCCTCGTCGTCATTATTTACTATAAATTTGTATTACTTGATTTTACACATAGGTACAGTTACACCACAGCTGTCACACCTACACCATGTATTACATACATCACACTTCAAAACAATTAGTTGTTAATGTAAATGTAGCGAATTTTTCACTCACTTTGACCTGAGTACAGGATTTTTCACCGTCGTCACAGAGTTTTTTCCTTAAGCTTGCTTCTATTAACATAAATACGAAGTTTTTTCGCTCACTGGCGACTGTGACTTTCTCCTGTAGCAGGATAGCACATACACACCACAGTGTGAATCTTGTGTGACTGAGTAGGATTCATAAGTATGTATATTGAAATTTGTTTTTTTCCTGAGAAAAAAATAATTATTTTGTTAGGGCGTAATGTCACGAGTCGGCACGATTTTCTATTTAAATAAACTCGTGACATTAAACTTTGGTGGGAAACCGCGAATTCTAGTGGAATCCCAGTATGTATCACTCAGTCAACCGACACGTATTCACCCGATCAGGAGTGTTTTTCAGGACATTTTTCACTATTTCATAAGTGATCGTCCTTGTGCGTGACGTTAGCACCTCCGCTGAGTGATTTATTGCGGGTGTGTATCGCTCACACTCGTTGGCCGTTAGCAAGTACGGCCCGATCTCGCCTCCCTCTCTCACAATTTGAACTCAGTCAGGATCTGAGCACTGTGGAAGCAGGTTAGCGGCATGTGTGGCAGCGTCCTTCCTCAGCCGACACCCAGTTTCCGCTGCCGCCATTGTCCAGTTTCTGAATTCCGACCTAGCGCGATTTGGCAAGAGGCTCAGCGTGTGCAGCATCCTTCTTCAACAACGACGCCCAGTCATCCGCTTAGTCCACTCTCTGACCAGTATTTTCCTTTCGTTTTTCCTAGGTTTAAGAGTTAGCTTTTGAGTGAGCGAGTGAGTGTGATCTCCTTATTTTGATTTCATTTGAGACTCATGTAACGTAATTTATTTAATTGTAATCAATAAATTACAGTTCTTTTCTCTTGGGCATAATGTAATGTAAACTTGTGTTTTATTTCTCCACAAGCTTAATTCACTTATAGCACCTAGTTTGCATAAACTCTTTGCATTATTCATAACTAGTACTTAGGCCAGTTCTTTTTATTAACTTAAATCCGTTGTGCAACCAGGAGTTAATGCACCAGCAAGAACCTGTTTATCATTAATAGCATTAGTTGTTGATTGTCAGGGGTGGGGTCACTTTCTCCAGAGGCTAACAGTACTAACAAACAGCATTTGTGAGGAATTAGTCTCTGCTGTGTACTGTTGAGAAAGTTTATAAATTCTCGTCCTTAAAGAATCAGTGAAGTAAGCCGCCATAAAGTAATCATTGCTTGATTCTCACAAGTCAATTCTTTGTCCTGTTCTCAAGCATTATTGAATATTATTCTTTAATATTACATATTCTCAAAAACCCAGTGACATTTGGGGACCTCGCCAGGATATTAACTCCTAGCTCTAAAGCTATTCACGAGATAATACTCACTCACTCATACTTAGGTATTTATCATTAAAGTCTATAGGCACTGTCTTACTGGTTATTATTGTTTCAGTTCTATTAATTTTACGTTATAGTTTTCACAGTCAGTTGTTTGTTTAATTCTATTTTATTTACCAGTTTAATTAGATAAAACTAGTCACCACTAACCTGTACCTATATTCTTTATTCTCGATTATTGACATCTCTCTCTGCAAAGTTGCAGTCAGTACTGAGTCTCTAGTTCACTTAGATTGACTTAGCATCATGTCTACCAGCGTCTATGTACAGGAAGCTAAAGGTATGGGGCTTACGGATCCGGAGAAAATAAAGGACTATGTCCTCTCTCGGTTTAATTATGAGCAGCAACGCGAGAATGATGCTCGTGAAGAGCGTCAAATTCAGCATGAGGAACGTGAAAAAGAACGCGAATATGAGCGAGAACAGCCACGAACATGAACAAAAACTACGCGAACTCGAGTTAGAACAACGCGAGAGAGAACGTCAACACGAGTTAGAACATGAGAGAGAACGTGAATACGAGCATGAACAACGAGAACATGAACATGCTGAGCGAGAAGCACACGAAAAACATGAACATGAAATGTTGAAGCTCAAGCGAGATTCCTTGGCTTCAGACACATCTGGTGCAGCTGGCCCAAGCTCTACGAGCGCTCTCCCTGCACATGTTCTGGCGACCCCACACATCTAGCTTCCCCCATACAAGGAAGGCGAGCGAATCAAGCCATACATAGCTCGTTTTGAAGACATGGCTCAACTTTACCAGCTGGATGATGCAGCTAAGTGGCTTCAGTTTCTTAGCCTGTTTGAGGGCCCTGCCCTCGATATTCTCCACAAAATTCGTGGAGACAGTCTCATGTATGAGATGATGAAGGCTGCACTCGTCAAAGCGTATGGTCCCACAGTTGACGACGCCAAGAGTCAGTTCATGAGGGCGCATTTACAGTAAAAAGAGACTGCCATTCAGTTTCTTGACCGGCTTACTGCTTACTTAGATGAGTGGATGGAGAAAGATGAAACTCCTTCCACGTGTGACGGAAAAATCAACCTTATGCTGCGCATACAGCTAGAAAAGTCGTGACCTACTGACCTTATGGCTCAGCTTAAGATCTGCCAGGTAAGAGATGCCAGCCAAATGATGAAGAAGGCTGATGCATTCTTCACTGCATACGGGTATCAAACTCGTAACCAGCATACCTGGAACAGGAAACCTGATAAATCTGGGAAACCGTCTCAGACTGAATCCCAGCAACAAGGCCGTTCTCAGAATAATGGCCAAGGTCCAAAACCGCAGAAGAAGGACCAGGGGCAAAACACTCAGAAACATGAGTGGAAGGGGTACAACAGGTACCCTAACCAACAGCAGTATCAGCCACACAACCGACCGTCGGGACTGTCCTTTTCAGCACCAGGCACTTGGAGGCAGGAGGCTAATGCAGCCTTCATTCCTCAACAGCAGCACGGTGGTGTCTTCCCTAGCAGTATGGGTACTTCCCCATAGTTCACTAGTCCCAAGGCGACAATGAACACTCCTCCACAGGAGGCCAATGCTCCATCTCCACAGACAGTGAGTACAACCCCTCAAGTATGTAATTCTCAGGGCACCATGTTTGCTGCACCATTTATTCAGCAGCCTAATCAGTGGCTAGCCGCTTCCTCCACAGGCCCTCCCATAGGTGACAGTGCCTTCCTTGTTCAGCCAGGGTTTGTGGGAGCCATTCCTGTGAAGGTCCTGAGAGACAATGGTTCCTCAGGTTGCTCTGTCAGGCAGAGTCTAGTTCGGCCTGAGGAGTACACAGGTCAACAGATCCAAGCTAACCTTATTGATGGATCAGTGAGATTGTTCCCTGAGGCACTTATCCAGGTGACATCTACATTTTACACTGGTACGACACTCGCAGTTGTCATGCCAGAACCTTTATTTGACCATATCATAGGCAATATTCCCGGTGCCAAGTATAGTTGCACTAAAGATGACGCTACTCTGACTTCGGCTACAGTAACATGAGCCATGGCTGAGGCTCCAAACTGTGTCACCCCGGTGACCATTGAATCGCCGCAAGATCTGATGTGTAGCCAACTTGTTGTTCAAGAACAACATTCTGACCCGACACTTGCTGCTGTGCGAAAGAAACAAAAGGGTAGAGTGATAAAGTATTCACTGGGAGGTCAAGCCAAGTTCCTTCGCAAACAAGGACTGCTGTACCGTGAGTCACGAACACCCCAGGGCAAGGTTCAACTGCAGCTTGTCGTTCCCGCCAAGTATCGCCAATCAGTATTAGAATGGGGTCATTGTTCAGCACCAGGAGGTCACTTGGGCAAAAGGAAAACCTAGGGCCGTATCCATGCTGACTTTTTCTGGCCAGAGATGGGACGAGAAATAGATAGTTTTGTGCGTTCCTGCAATGTGTGTCCACGTACCACTAATCAGGGACATGTCCTTCCTGTGCTGTTTGAAAACACACCCATAATCTCTGAGTCAGTTGAGAGACAGGGCAGTGGTGATGTGGATGCAGACCTGACGTCTCACCCATTGGCCCCACAGGACACAGTATGTCCAGGGCCTGTACATACATATGTACCGTAAGTTAAGGGCGAAGTTCGAGAACCCCGTAGAGACAGTCCGAGGCTGTGTATGAATTATCTTGTGGAATGTCTCGAGCTGTGGGCCTCTCTCAGGATTCCCGGAGAATGCACAATATCCACATGAATGTTCACACCCATGGTGGGTGTTAAAACGTGACCTGCCCGAGATTGTGTAGGGATTCTCACATTCCTGTCATTAATTGTAAGTGTAGTGTTAGGTTAACCAGTAAACTGCCCATTCTAAGAAATTTGTGAATTCAAGAACTGACACGTTTACTGGTTAATAATGTTAGGTTCACCAGTAAATTGCCCGTTCTAAGAGATTTGAGCAATTCAAGAACTGACACGTTTCCTGGTTAATAAGTTAGCTTAACCAGTAAACTACAAGGGTCCTGAGAGATTTGTAAATCCTAAGACTAAGTTTCCTGGTTAATAATGACATAAGTACTGATTGCTAGGCAGAGATAGAGAAATGACACTTTTGATGCTCCACTTTGATTCCTTTCACAGGTGCAGCTGGTGGCTGCAGCATTGTCGTGCAGATCAGCTGGTCATTCCTGTCACATACTGCTGCCCCTTCTCTTCTGCCTCGTCGTCATTATTTACTATAAATTTGTATTACTTGATTTTACACATAGGTACAGTTACACCACAGCTGTCACACCTACACCATGTATTACATACATCACACTTCAAAACAATTAGTTGTTAATGTAAATGTAGCGAATTTTTCACTCACTTTGACCTGAGTACAGGATTTTTCACCGTCGTCACAGAGTTTTTTCCTTAAGCTTGCTTCTATTAACATAAATACGAAGTTTTTTCGCTCACTGGCGACTGTGACTTTCTCCTGTAGCAGGATAGCACATACACACCACAGTGTGAATCTTGTGTGACTGAGTAGGATTCATAAGTATGTATATTGAAATTTGTTTTTTTCCTGAGAAAAAAATAATTATTTTGTTAGGGCGTAATGTCACGAGTCGGCACGATTTTCTATTTAAATAAACTCGTGACATTAAACTTTGGTGGGAAACCGCGAATTCTAGTGGAATCCCAGTATGTATCACTCAGTCAACCGACACGTATTCACCCGATCAGGAGTGTTTTTCAGGACATTTTTCACTATTTCATAAGTGATCGTCCTTGTGCGTGACGTTAGCACCTCCGCTGAGTGATTTATTGCGGGTGTGTATCGCTCACACTCGTTGGCCGTTAGCAAGTACGGCCCGATCTCGCCTCCCTCTCTCACAATTTGAACTCAGTCAGGATCTGAGCACTGTGGAAGCAGGTTAGCGGCATGTGTGGCAGCGTCCTTCCTCAGCCGACACCCAGTTTCCGCTGCCGCCATTGTCCAGTTTCTGAATTCCGACCTAGCGCGATTTGGCAAGAGGCTCAGCGTGTGCAGCATCCTTCTTCAACAACGACGCCCAGTCATCCGCTTAGTCCACTCTCTGACCAGTATTTTCCTTTCGTTTTTCCTAGGTTTAAGAGTTAGCTTTTGAGTGAGCGAGTGAGTGTGATCTCCTTATTTTGATTTCATTTGAGACTCATGTAACGTAATTTATTTCATTGTAATCAATAAATAACAGTTCTTTTCTCTTGAGCTTATTGTAATGTAAACTAGTGTTTTATTTCTCCACAAGCTTAATTCACTTATAGCACCTAGTTTGCATAAACTCTTTGCATTATTCATAACTGGTACTTAGGCCAGTTCTTTTTATTAACTTAAATCCGTTGTGCAACCAGGAGTTAATGCACCAGCAAGAACCTGTTTATCATTAATAGCATTAGTTATTGATTGTCAGGGGTGGAGTCACTTTCTCCAGAGGCTAACAGTACTAACAAACAGCATTTGTGAGGAATTAGTCTCTGCTGTGTACTGTTGAGAAAGTTTATAAATTCTCGTCCTTAAAGAATCAGTGAAGTAAGCCGCCATAAAGTAATCATTGCTTGATTCTCACAAGTCAATTCTTTGTCCTGTTCTCAAGCATTATTGAATATTATTCTTTAATATTACATATTCTCAAAAACCCTATTTTACTGCATCAGCCCCTGGCAACAACAGTTACCAACCAGGAGACGTCAAAACATGCAAGAGTCTTCTTACATTATATAGCACCCTAAATCATTACCATACGAACTTGAATTACATAATTAACAGGAAGTCACATAAATAAAATATTACTGAGATAAAGAGCACAAAAATTAATGCATAACTTATGAAATAACTATCCTCACAAACAGAAGGCAAACTGGCAACTCTGACTCATACCAGCACCAGCTACCGTAAACATCGAGAAATGTCAAGAAGCTACGAGACTACCTAACTACCAAATCTCGCTTCTTAAAACTACCCCTTCCCTAGTCCTTTGTCGTCCCGACAAAACTACATAATATATACAAACATAAATCTTAATCCTAGTGAAACATCTAACTATACACGAAATAATCCTTCCACTTATCAGGTTTTCTTCTGTGCCACTTCTGACGATGTCCTTGCTCCTCCACACAGTCCACTCCTCCTGGAGGGTCTTGGTCTTCTTCTTGATTCACTTCTTCTCTCAAGAAACTGTCACCATCCTCTTGCACTTCGGTTCCTTGGTTCCTCTCAACATCCTCGGCTGTGGGAAAGCACAAATCCTTGGAGACATCCCAGCTGTACTGTGGCATTAGTGGGGTCGTCCTGCTCTTCTTGATTCCCAATAACTTGCAGCACTCACGGAACATAACAGACTCGACGCTACTACCCTGGTCTGAATGTAACTCTTGTGGCATCCCAAAACAATAGAAATCTGCATCCCCCATCTGCATCCTCTTCAGGTCTGCTTCATCTGTCGCTGGCCCTGTCATTACAGTATGGCAACATTTCTTCCTATAATTCCCATTCCTATTATACTGCATTTCGTCTGTTCTTCCGTCTTCTTGCACACTATTCATCAAGGTAATCCTGCATTTCCTCAGTGGTGGGGCTTCTTTGGAAAAGCTGGCTGGTTGTTGCCTCTTGTCACCAGCCTCCACAAGGGACTGACAACTGTTCCTCTCCATCACTGACATGTGGCCCAGAATTTCCAATGCGGCACCCTTAAGGGTAGTAGCAAGCTGAACTGCCCTCTGCCTATCAACTCAACCATTCTGATCCGCAGGTAACTCAAACTGTGCATGACAAGCTTCCCAAGATACTCTACCATCAGTTTCCTGAGGTATCTTTTTAATTGGACCTCCATTATATCCAAGCACTTTACTGGTTTGGGGCCTAAAAACTGGGGCATCATAATTGAGGCCAAGACTTAAATCTCCTACATTCTGCTTATTCAACCCTGTACTGCTATCTTTAGATGCTTGGGATCCGTCAAGATTCACCATACACTGTTCATTCTTTTCATATGCTCCCTGTAAATTAGCCTGAGGCTCAGCAGTACAATATTTCTCTACAGCCTCAATTTTCTCACTGATTATCTTTACATGGTCAACTACATGCTTCAACTGGTTATCCACATGCTGTCTGCACTCCATCACTATTCCTTCACTAATCTTCAGCTGGTTGTCCACATGCTGTTTGCACTCCATCACTATTTCGTCACTAATTGACTTCAACTGGTTGTCAACATGCTGTTTGCCCTCTATCACATTATAGCTTACCTAATTCTTCTGCTGTTCTAGCTTGGCATCTACTTCCTTCTTAAGCTGTTGCTGTTCTTCCTTCATTTCCCCCGTGAATACATCCAGATGTCCTTGCACCCTCAGTTGTACTTCCCTCCGTTGCCTCTGTAATGCCTCTTGAAGTTGTTCATTATCTTTGCTTTTGTTCTTTACATTGTGCCTCTAATTGCTCACTCTGTGCTTGCAATTGTTCTTTGATTTCGTTCCTGAGCTCTTTCTGTTCTTCACTTTGGGCCTGTAGTCCTTCATTCAATGCTTGTAGTTGAACACTTTATGTTTGTAATTGGACACTTTGTGCTTGTATTTGTTCTTTGAGTTCTTTCTTGAGCTCTTTCTGCTCTTCATTCTGTGCCTGTATATGTGCTTGTAATAGTTTCATAATTGCACCCAGCGATGCCTCTTCCTGCCTAGCTTGGCCTCTTGTCTGGACACCTTCTTGCTCCATGTCGAAGATTAGCCTCACTGCAGCCCTTAATAATAATAATCCACACTCCTGACACCAGTGTTGCGTCTCTCTCTCTAACATTTCAACAGGCTCCAACAGCAATAGTTCAGTACAGGAAGGACGTTGCCTGGTGAATTGTTCTTCTTATGGTCAGCCTTCAAGTGTACAGTACACAAGAGCAGCTGAGGGGTTGTTAATAAGCAATGGCTTCTTAAAGTTCACTGTCTTTATTTTCCAAATGGTTACACTTAATGCTTTCCAACTTCACTTCACTATTCTCACAAGCACTGGAGCTATGCAAAGTTTACCAACTGCTAATACACTTAATGCTTGCCAACACTTCACTGGTATTACAGTTAATGCTTGACAACACTTCACTGTTATTACACATAATGCTTGACGGTACTTCATTGTTATTACACTTAATGCTTGACAACACTGTTTTCACAAGTACCGAGAATAAGCTTCACTAACACTGCACTACACTCAGACTGAACCAAAACCGACTGAACTTGTTCTAGTCTCTTATCCATCCTTATATAGGATTGCATTGTACTAGAATGCTCTACTCCAACATTCTAGGACGTGCCGGTCCTGCATCAACCCCTAGCAACAACAGTTACCAACCAGGACACATCCAAACATCCCAGAGTCTTCATATATTATATAACACTCTAAATCATTTACCATACGAACTTAATTTACAAAATTAACAGTCACATAAATAAAACATTGAGAAAAAGAGCACAAAAATTAATGCATAATTTACGAAATAACTATGCTCACAAACAAGAGGCAAACTTGCAACTCTGACTCGTACCAGAACCAGTTACAGCAAACATAGAGAAACGTCAAGAAGCTACTTGACTACGTAACTACCAAATCACTTCTTAACACACACACACACACACTATATATATATATATATATATATATATATATATATATATATATATATATATATATATATATATATATATATATATTAGTGGTAGGTGGTGGCGACCATCATCCACTCACTTAATGTAGTGCTGCCAACTTCTTCCTTAGCCTTGTATCATTCTTTTTCTGTGCCTGCCCTCCTCTCTTCCTATTTCTCCCATCTTTCCTGTCACTTCTTATTGTTTTTCTTTCCTTTACAGGTGGCTTTACATTGAGTGACAATCCAAATGTTTTCCTGTAAGCCAAGAAACCATTTACAATGCTGGGTGGTAACCATATAACCAAACCATACATGCTCCCTACGTGTCATCAAGTGGGTTGGTGGAGGGTTAGTGCCCCTTCCTGTAAAACAAATAACTCGGAGTCAATTGGCCACCCCTAACGGGATTATGGCATCAGGCAATATATATATATATATATATATATATATATATATATATATATATATATATATATATATATATATATATATATATATATATATAAGTGTCGCGCCGTTGTCCCAGCACCAGCGCATTGCAATGAAAGGAAGTCGGGGTGGAGGGTGAGAATGTCTTCTAGTGCATCAAGAAGTGTGATGAAGTAGGTACACAAAGCAGAAAACAAGAGTCCCGGGGGCCTGAAGGCAGTAACTGGGCAGTTAACGACATGATGGGATAATGCTTCATCCATGGGACTGTGGCAGAGTTTACATGGCCAATTGGCGGTCGGTCCTCCGGTGATTTTCCCCTGGGAAGCTATATCCCAGGAGAATGCGGGTGACAGCAACATCACAGCCGCGGGTGAGGGCGGGGGTGCTTGCCATAGGCGTGTCCAATGACCAAACTAGAGTAGTATGTAATTATATATATTCATTTTCTTAATAGTACACAGTAAAGAAAACGGGAAATTTTATCCTAAACTTATCTATCGGAGACAAACTATTCTCCTAATTAGATTTCTTTAGACTTTATATCTAATAGGCCTACCTCTGTCACCTTAATTTTTGAACTAGATAAGGAATTTTTTTTTTTTTTTTTTTTATCTGTACGATCTCCAGACGATTTCATTCGGCTTAGGAGATACTGTTAGATCTTGACTGGTTAGATAATATAGGCTATTCTTAGTAAACATCGAAAATCCATGTTAAAGGTGAGTAAATTTGTTGAATAAAATCGTCTAGTGGCAGTGTGATAAGCTAATATTATACTGTACTGAATGGGTTAAAATGTGGAAGAAGAAAAAGAGAAGAATTATAGAAGACAGGAAAGAAGGAAAAGAAATGAGTAAAAAGATAGTGAAAAAATGAGGAAGTTGGAATGAAGAGAAAATGTCTATCTATCTACTAAGTTCCAATTGTTTAGGTGAACTTGACCAGCCTCGTTAGCCCCTGATTGGCATTATGTCGACAATACACCTCAACCATGTCTCCTATGTATACTCAGTTGCAGCAGCTTAACCCACTAGACCACCTGGTGTTAATTAGATAAGGGTACCTCCCTGCGTAGTAAACGACTTCTTGCGTTGATTTTCAGACGCATTTATCATCAATTCACCATCATAACTTACATATGGTACAACAGGATGATCTAGACTAGGCAAGATATTTATTCATGGTTTTACAGGATGAACTAGACTAGGGAAGGTTTTGTACTCATGGTTCTACAGGATGAACTAAATGAGGGAAGATTTAGTACTCAGGGTTTTACAGGATGAACTAGACAAGGGAAGTGAAATACCCAACCCAATGGGAGACCACAGGGAGGCATGTGGACAGGATGATGAAACACCCACCCCCAAGGAGAGCATGCGCCCCTCTTCCCCTTAATGGAGCCAGTGGGAAGTATGCTACCCCACCACACTACTCTCCAGCCAGACCAGCATTCGCCAGGATTAGGGTGGGACTTGTGCTCTCACAGTCCCCAGTAAGACCGAGGCAGCATCCACCGTACTTGCCGGGGAGGGAACGTCCACTGTGCTTCCCTCACCTACAGACCCAAGCAAGACCGCAACGACGCCCGTTGTGCTCGTCAGGGAGGGAATGTCCACCATTCTCCCCTCACTTGCAGGCCCCCACTGGGAGCAGGACTGCGGCAGTGCCCCATTGTGCTTGTTGGGGGGGGAACGTCCACTGTACTTCTCTCACCTGTCATCCCAGGGACTAATGAAACCACGACAGCGTCCTATGTGCCCATCGGGGAGGGAACATCCACCGTAATTCCCTCGTCCACTACCCCCGCAGCTACCTTTGAGGGTAGTATCCCTTGCTCTCCTCACTCCTCCAGCGGCACTCCCCTCACACCCCTAGGGGTGGAACTTGCTCCCCACCAGAGTCCTTCTTGGACTGTGTCTGGAACGGCCTCATCATGAGCCTGGATGTGTGCTCACCACAGCCAGTGCCCTGATGTCACCAGCCATTGCCAGACTCCCCAAGGACAAGACACCGCAGGCAGTCCCTGACAGCCTCTCGATGCCGGTGAGACCGTAGTCCCCCAGCCACCGAAGGATGCTCCGAAATCCCAGGTCAGGACCTACCCAGACCCACCAGTGAGCCATCCTCCTCCTCCAAGGGCAGGCTCTGAGCTCGCCTGCTTGCCCTATTCGGGCCCAGTCCCGAGGGCCGCCACAGGCACCGAGGCCCCATCAGAGGAGCCTCCCTTGACGCCACCCCGCAGCACACAGCAGACGATCCATCACAACCAGGGACCTGTGCCCCTCCCGAGAGCACACACCTGACAGGATGCCTCCCACACTTTGGCGACACCTGCAACTACCTGGTCTCCCATAGTGCAACTCCTATTCTTGTGTATTAATATTGTGTTTGTTTTATGTTATTTGTACTTTTTCCTCCACTTATATTCTTTGTGGCAATATATGTGTAAGATTGGCTAGCCTGTGTTTGAGCCCTGTTCCTTTGGTTGCATGCTTTAGACCCGGTTCTGAAAAGAACCCAAGTCAGTTACTCGTACTCAGAGGACAAGAAGTTGAACTCTGAGTACGCAGCATAACAGGAAGATTTTGTACTCCTTTCCTTGAGTTTCCTGCAGAAAATATAATTATAACCTGCTCTAATTTTCGTATTGTAATTTAAGATTTATTTATGAAGTTAAAGCAAGATAGAAAGGAAGATTTTAACCCCCCCCCTTGTCTTTCCTGCATTAAAAAAAAAAAAAAATGAAAGCAACACCACATGGAATGAGTTTTTTTTTCATGCACGGAAGAAGGAATCAAAGGCCAGGAGCCCACATAAGTGTTCCAAGAAAAAACAAAACAGTGCAACAGAGAACCAAATTCAAGACTCGTTCATTTCGAGATGCCTAGACACACTGCATTTGAAAGGCTAGGAGATCAAAGGAAGTAGGAAATACAGACAGAGGGAGACAATTCCAAAGTTGACCTGTTGCATAAATGAAGGACTAGGAGTAACGGTTAACTTCAGTACTAGAGAGTTGGACAGAAAAGGGATGAGAGTTTAATGCCAGACAGGTGCTACACACCCGTCGTAGTGGTGGAGGGATGCAAGCAGACAGTTCAGCAGTGACCACTGAAGTAGCGATAGAAAAGAGATAAAGATGCAACAATGAGGCGAAGAGACAGAGTTTGAAGGGAGCCAGTAAGAGGAGGAGAGTTAATGAAATGAAAAGCCTTTGACTTCACCTTGTTGAGAAGAGCTATATGTGGGAAGCCTCGCAATACATGAGAGGTTTACTCTACACAGGGATGAATAAAACCAGTCATTTTTTTCCTACAGTCCATTTCCTCTCTGGCCGTGTTCTCATAGAACCACAAATCTCTCCCTGTACTACCCCCATTTTGTTTTCCTGGTTACCATCTCCTCACAAACTTCCGTAACAAAGGTGGCACCTGTTGTTATATCAAATCTGAATATGCAGTTGACACTTTATTATGCTTCTATTAATTCTGATTACCCACTGTATAAACTAAGTTATCTAAATATTACCAAATATATCTGTATAGTCTATTGCTCCCCAGTGCTTCTCCAGAACCCAGTGTTTGACTCCATATCCACACAGTTGAGTAACCTTTTAACCTTGCCCTTAGCACCGAAATTACCATTTTGGGTGATTTTAACATACATAACGTTGAATGGTTATTGCATTCCTCCAGGAGTGACGATGCTGGTCTAGAGTGCAAGCTGTCTGCAGAATCGTTTAATCTCACACAGTTGGTGAAGCAACCAACAGGAGTATCAGATAATCCTGACGACAATGCCCATCTCTTGGATCTATTCCTGACAAGTAATCCGGATCAATACAGGATAGAAGTACTGTCACCACTTGGATTCTCTGACATTAATTTCATCAGAACCTCATTATACCCTGTTTGATATATGTGTGCAGCTGAGATGTATGGGGTGAGTAGGGTGTGTTTGATTTGTGGCTGCTGATTGGCCAGCGATGATGGAAATCTACGACTCTTCTTATTTAAAAACGCATACATTTTGAATTTTTAAATTGCCTGGAATATAAGCAGTCAGTTTAATATGGGGTAATTCTGAAGTTAAGCGATCAAACTTAGCTTAAAAGTTTCCTGTTATTAAAGAAAACTGAAGATTATAATTTTTTATAATATGATGAGTGACGTTTGTAGTAAATTACCCACCCTATGGTGTACACTCACGTCCGCATGTTGCACTGCATCCACCCACGGTGTACACCTACGTCCGCATGTTGCACTGTAATATCCACCCACGGCGAACACCTATGTCTGCATGTTGCACCACAGTACATGCCTGTATTTACATCAATGACATCATCAGTGACCAATCAGCAGCTGCGAATCAAACACACCCTACTTGCCCCATACATCTCAGCTGCACAGGTCAATCAAATTAGACTATAGTTAGCCCCCCAAAACCTCCCCGTTCTGAACCAGTCAGGGTGACCCGATGGCATTTTGGTTGGGCAAACTGGGATGGATTTAGAAATTATCTTGCTGACATTCCGTGGCAGTCTTTCTTCTCTAGTGATGTCAGTTCTACCCAGTCCTACATTAATGATTTAATACTAGCTGGTATGGATTCATTCATACCAAGTCAACACTTCACAAAAAGATAGAACTCTCCAAAATGGTTTGATAGCAACTGTACCAGAGTAACGGCCCAAAGGTCACTGGCATATAATTCCTACTTAAAATATAAAAAAAGTCTGAATCACTCTGTCAATTTAAAATTGCTAGAAGCCACGCAAAAACCGTAATAAATCTCGCTAAATCAAACTTTCTTCAAAATCAAGCATCAAAACTACTTAACTACCCTAATGATAATAGAATATTCTGGTCAACGCTCAATTCTTTCAGCAATAACTTTAACAAGTCATCATTCATTCCCCCACTAAAATCTTCAGATGGCATCATTACAAATGACCCGCGTGTGAAAGTGAATATCTTTGCCAGTACATTTGCTAGAAATTCTACCATAGAGAAAGGCAGCCAGAACGTCCCAGTACTAGAACTTAACTCTCCCGGATTTTTTCCATTGAAAATACGGACAAGATACGTCAAATCCATCCTAGGCAGTTTACCAACCAAGAAAGCTCCAGGCCCAGAGAGAATTCCTTCAATTGTTTTGAAAAAGTGTTCCCCAGAACTTGCCTCTGTTCTAGCTAAATTATTCAGATCACCTAGTAAACCCGCCTCAAAGAAACTTGGATTATTGCACAGAGTCTATAACTTCATCACTGATGAGCAGTCAGCTATAATCTATAAGAGTCATGTGTGCTCTCAGTTTGAAAATTGCTCACCCTTGTGGAATGAATGTGGAGAGGTTGCACTAAAACAACTAGATAAAATTCAGAACAAAGCTGTTGAAATGATTAATAACCCTGCTATTATAAATAAACTACCTTCCCTACAAGTAAGAAGGAACGTTGCCTCCCATGCATTATTTTACAGGAATTTTTATGGCAAATGCTCATATGAAGTTCGGTCCATTGTGCCACCTCTCCATGCCATCCCTCGTGCTATAGTCATCTGGTAGTGCTCATGACTGGAATGTCACACAGAAACTGCAAAACTTCTGCCTATCAGAATTCTTTCATTCCCTAAACTGTATTCCTCTGGAACTCGCTTCCCTGAAGTTGCTTCCCCGCAAACTTCAACCTGCAGCTGTTCAAGTCCAACTGTTACATATATTTTATGAATGGAGGAAGCCAGTAATCGCGTGTATGGATTATTCTTTTATTCATTTGTTTTTCCTTTCTCTGTTCTGTTATAAAAAAAGAAACTGTCAGGGGTAAAAAAAAAGTCGGCTTAGCACGCTTAATCTCTTGGAAGCAGATTTTACAAGTGGTGTAATATGATCTTTCCAAGATAAATCTCGAGAGAATGAAACCCCAAGTATGTTTAAGGATGATGCAGGATTGAGTTGGATATTATTAAACATTAGTGGGTACTCCTGTGGAAGATTTTGACTGGTTTAATAGGTGTAAGAACTGAGTCTTTGATGCATGAAAAACAAACAAGATTACTTTTACCCCAGTCAGAGCCAAGGCAGACATTAGGTGTGCCATAGCCTCATCCCTTGTATGTTGAAGCAATTGCTGAAATGGACATTGAGGCAACCAAATGGAAAGGTGAAGGGTGGAACATCAGCACATGAGTGGATAAGGTTCGATGTACAGCTTAGAAGGTCATTGATTGAGTGGATGATGGACGCCTTGCGGAAAATAAAGACAAATTTTCTCTTGTAGCTATGAGTGGAGAATGAGAGACTGAGTAGAAGTGTCTGTGAGTGAAGTGGAGTGGGGAGGAAAGGGGAGGCTGTGAAAGCTAGTGCTAATATTTATATTGCAAATTCATATGGTGAAGTGTATTAGCAGGGTGATGATTAGGGCGGAGTGAAAATAGGGGTCAAAAATCAAATCGGTGATTTATTGGATGTAATACCTACCAAAAGTTGCCAGTGCTATAACTCATTAATTATACAAAATTTTATTGAAATAAAACCAAAAATTCTGCTCTCAACCAACTTTTTTTTTTTTTTTTTTTTTTTTTACCAACCTGAGAAACTAATGACACAGTTCCTTGGCACTCATTGTATTATATCGTATAATATACAATTATACATTATAATATGCAATTTACAAAAGTTCATGGCACAATATGTACAGCTTAAGCAAGCAAGCACAACACTTGCAACAAATCTAAAAAGTTACTGTGTGGTGCGATATTCACTCAGTGTTAAATGTTGGCAGGATAGCTCGAGCCATGTATTCTTGCCTGAATAAAGCCATCCCTTGTTTTTTGTCCAACAACAGCTATTGATGCTTCTGTGACTGCCTTTCCACACCTTTCCACTGTTTGTGTATGACATGTGAAACGTGGAATTTGAGTGGCAAGAATTGTTTCATTACAAACCACACTTTCCAGGTCAGCATCAGAGACTGATTCTGTGATTGGAGGCTCAGTCAGGACACACTTCTGCTAGTCAGTTAAATCAATGTATTTCTCGGCATTGAGATTGAGAGGTGGTACTTGAAAACATCTGATAACACGTTGATGTGTATTGGAGGTTCGAGCTCACATGATTCGTCGAATGCTAAGCTCCCTGATATGTTGTTGCTCGTTGGTTACCATGGTCAGCAAAATGTTCTCAGGGTGGCCAAAGTAGCCATGTAAGTAGACGTAGCCGAGGGGTGTAATTATAGAAAAGGTTATCTGGTTGAATCATTGATGGGAGAGTCACTAGGAGAGAGTAATGGTGATGCGTTGTAGATGTAGGCCTTCTCTGTTCCATTATCCTCTTTGTAATATAAGTGGGATGATGAAATAGGCAGATTTGAGTTGATGGGGTTTATTGTGAGACAGTTATAAGAAAAAAAGTTAGGACCCGTGTAGCCTATGGTTAGTAACAGTTTATGCTAGCTGCAGTCTTCCTACTTTACTCTCACTCTTCTACTCCCTATCGTTCTCTCCTTGTCCAACTCTTGTTCTCACCTGTCCTACTCTGTCTGACTCTTGTCTTCTTTTCTACTCTTCCTAACAACTTTCGTGCATGTGGTATCGGACTTACATCTCCCTCTAGCTTCCGGCTAAAATGTGTGGACGTACATGTGCATATCTTTGTGTATGTGTGTGTGTCGGTCATATTTCCTGTAAACCAGGAAATTATTTACAACACTGGGTGGCTTAGTTATGTATTGGCTTAGTTTTGTTGCACAGTTTATATTTAAATGGTATTATATGTAACCTCATATTTTGTTATTTTATATAAAATTTTATATACAATATTTACAATATATACAGTGTTCACTTAGTTTCCTTTGTACCACTCATCACTTGACACTACAGTATAGTCCTCCAAAGGTTGTGAAGTCACTTTGATATGTTTCATCTTTAGGTAATGGTTGTTAAGTACTAATGTGTGTGGTTGAGTATAGCATACTGTTGTTAGCTCCACATTGTTAGGCATTTTTACTCGATTTTCCTTGTCACTGTAAAATGAAGGATACATGTGTACTTACATGTTAATTCTCTGATCTTAATAGATTATCATATGTATGTATTATATGTTGATGTAAGGATATTGTCTATCACTGTGTTTATACATAACGTTGTATATAAATGAAGTAGTACTAACCCTCCCAGGCATGTTGATGCGAATTGCATTCTTTGTGGTTTGGCACATAAATGCACACTGACGTGAATTGCGTGAAAAAACAGAAAAAATGCCATCAAAAGGAATGTTTTTGGCTGATTTCAGTCAAATCTTGGTGCGTTCTAGTGGATGCATCCCTCTTCCGAGGTAAACACTTGGCAACACTGTACAGCCTCCTCGGACCCTGGCCATAGCGATAAACCTCAGTACCTCACAAGGAGTCAGGCTGTAGGGTTGCATCACGTGTGTTGTCCCTTTAAACGACTCTAATTTTCCCCACTCCCTCCCGAGCCAAAGCCCCTATGGACTGAGTGTAATAATATATTATTTCTGAGCATATTTTGATGTGATTTTGTCTATGGAACATAGATATATATCTTGAGAAGAAATGGTGCCCGTCATCAGTCGTTAGGCCTTGGGACAAGACGCGTGTTCACTGTAGTGGGGTTTCACCACTCCACCTCCCCTGGGCCTTAAGCTGTGAGTACATATACATATATAGTGAAGCCAATGCCTAAACTGTATATTGTGTGAAAGATATAGTGGCTGGCTTTGTGATATATTGGAACTAGTATGCATTACATACACCATAGCCATAATGTAGAATGGGGCAGGCATTACCTGTATGCCGTAGTCAGGAAGGGATTATTAGAGGTATTTGGGGATGGAATTTGATTGTGATAATGTATATGCATATGAATTTGTGTGAAATATACGTCAAACATGCTGCGAGTGTTCATGAAGGAGTGTGGTGTATGCCAATATAGCAGTGTGTCATAAATCTTGAGGTGAAGGTGCTGCATCACTGTCACATTGTACAGTAGTGAGAAACATAATAATTGTGGAGGTAAGGATGGAATCATTGTGGTAGTCATGTATTTGCATAGCATTTAGTGTGAAGTGTACGTGAATAGAGCCGCTAGTGTTCGTGAAGGGATAATTTAGGGTGCGTACCGTATGTCAGCAATACCTTAGCGGCAGGTGTGTGGGGACGTAAGGATACCTAGCAACCATGGACGTCTTTAAACAGGTACTGTAACTTGCTCAGACATTTTGTGAGAGCTTATACTCTTTGTAGAATGTACGTGAAATATATATATATATATATATATATATATATATATATATATATATATATATATATATATATATATATATATATGGCACACACACCCACGGACGTCTATGGACAGGTATATACGGTACTGTACTTTGCAAAGACATTGGAGGATACTGTAACTTACGATTTATTTGAAATGTTAGTGATGTATGCCACGAGTGTTCATGGAGCTATTGTTAGGGTGTATATCGTGTGTGGGAGGAACTTTAGGGAAAGGAGGGCAGAAAAAATAACTATATATATATATATATATATATATATAGATAGATAGATAGATAGATATATTATATATATATAGATAGATAGATAGATAGATAGACAGTTATATATATATATATACATATATATATATATATATATATATATATATATATATAGAATACACCCACAGATGACAGTGGACAGGTATGACACCATGAAAAGACACTGAAAAGTTATTGTTTATGTGAACTGTTCGTAAATTGTGCAGTGATTGGTCGTATGGAAAGATATAACATCACTTGTGTAGTGCTACTTCCAATGGAAGGTGTTCCGTGACAATGAATAATATCTCTTGTTTATCATCTGAGAACCTAAAAAGCTCATACTGGACTTTGTGCGTCAGTGCTTGCCAAAATGGAGAAGAAGGGTTTGTCTTCTGAGGAGTGGCAGAAGGTTCTCTTTGAGGAGGAGACCGAGAGTGAGGAGGAGGAGCTGCTGAGCGATGCTTCAAGTGGGGAGGATTGCAATGATAACCCACGCCGTTCCTGTCGGGAGGCTTTGCCCTGGCCCCTGCCACCACGGGAGCAGACACCACCACCAGCATCAGGACCATCAGCCCAGCCATTGTCTTCACTTGCATGACAGGCATCACCTTTGCTTAGACTGCTCGCTCCAGCAGCCATCGCCGTCTCTCCACCTCTAGCCTCCGGTTCCCCCTTGGCCGAACCAATGTCACCGGTAGCAGGGCCTAGTTACTTGACACTGGCACCTGCACGCTGCGCAGTGTCTGTGGCACAACTGGTGTGGGATGCGACTGTGTTGTCATCCCCTGCCTGGTTGATGAGGGCACTGTCTCCGACAGCATTCATCCCCACCGATGTTTTGCAGCAGCAGGAGGCAGCCATGTCATCCTCATCGTTGGAGCCATCACCACCTCGACGAGGCCGCTGTGGTCCACGGCCCAGCTACGGGGGGCCGCCAAGGGGTGGTAGAGGAGGCAGAAGGGTGTTGGTAGGCCGACCCATTGCCACCACTGCAGGAGGTGTTGCCGCAGAGGATCAAGGGTGGAACAGTAGCCCATTCACTCCACGAAATTGGTCCTTCACAGGATCCCCTGGAATAAGGGTGGATCTGCCAACAATGCCTTTTCAGTTCTTCCAGCTGTTTTTCACCAGGGAGTTGTTGACGTATTTCACCCACGAGACCAACAGCTACGCATCATTCCTGGGGACTGTGTTGGACACCTGGTTCATCTGCAATGAAGAGGAGATGGCAAAGTTCCTGGGGTTGTACTTATTCATGGGGGTGGTCAATATGTCGACCATCAGGCATTACTGGAGTAGTTCCCGTCTCCACAACTACCCCCTTTTCCAGTGAGTGATGAGTGGGAGGCATTTCAAGGCCATCCTTAAACACTTCCATGCCTTCAACTCACTCGCTGTAGCCCAGGACAATCGCGATCGGCTCATCAGGGATCGCACTGTGATGGAGTACCTCCTTTTGCAGTTCCAGGACACCTACCTACCCGAGGAGCACCTCAGCCTGGACGAGGGCTCGCTGGCGTGGAAGGGGCACCTCAGCTTCCGCGTCTACAACCCCATGAAGCCCTCGAAGTATTCCATCAAGTTCTACATCCTGGCTGAGGCTTCCTTGGGGTACATCTAGAACTTCGAGGTGCATATAGGGGAGAAGAAGACGCTGGAGAACACCGTTTGGAGCCTTGGAGAACCACTGAAGGACCAGGGATACAAAGTTTACATAGACAACTATTATAACTCTGTATCCCTGTGCGAATGCCTCTTCAGTCCAGGGACCTATGTGTGTGGGATCCTACACCTGGCAAGAGGAGCAACAAAGCAGCTGCAGGATATCACTAGGGCCAAGAGCCTGCCAGAAGGGGACATTGAAGCAAGGCACAAGGACAGTATGATGGTGTTCCTGTGGAAGGACAAGCACATCGTCAATATGGTCCCCACCTTCCACAGCACAAGCACCATCCAAAAGCAGGCTCAATAGAAGACCAGGGGTCCTGATGGGAGGACAACCTATGTCCAGAAGACTGTGGACAAGCCCGTCATGGTGGAGGACTACAATCAACACATGGGTGGGGTGGACCACTTCGACCAGATGGTCCAGTATTACCCCATCCAGGGGGAGGATCGTGAAATGGACCAAGAAGATCACCTTCTACTTTAGTCAGATAGCTATTTTCAATCCGTTTGTCCTGTATAAGAAGTGCTCACACGGGTCAGCCAGTCTGCTGGAATTTGTGGAGGAGATAGTTGACAACCTCCTCCACTTTGATGAAGTAGAGTGGCCTGCATCAGGGCTCTTCATTCACCATGCCCCTGACTTTCCAACCCGATGGCCAGCAGGACCTCCAGCACTTGGGCACCTGCAACAGCACCAGCACAGGTGCCAGCACCGTCCCCTGGACCAGCACCAACACAGGTGCCAACATCACCATCTCCAGAGCAGGACCAGCACAGGAGCCAATGCCACCATCACCTGCAGGGCCAGCATGGGTGCCCAGAGGACCATCTCCAGCAGTTCCTGGTCCATCGGGAGAACATGCAGCTGCTGCCATGCCCGGCCCTGCAGCTGCACCTCCAGGATGACAGGACCAGGGAAGACCAAGAGGACATCCAACCAAGCGTCGGAGAGTCATCAATGACAGAGTGCGGTTGGATCACACACTGGGCCATCGACGGGAGAGGATCCCCAACCGGAGGAGGCTCCGGTTTGCCCTGGCGAAGATGAGGAGGGACACAAGTCACATGTGTCCTGTTTGTGATGTGCCACTTTGTGTGGGTGATTGCTTCGAACGGTATCATGCCAAGTTATGTATTCCCTAATAAAGCATACACACACACACAGACACACACACACACACACACACACACACACACACACACACACACACACACACACACACACACACAGACATACTACATAACTCCTCATATTCAACACCACAAGGTCCTGCTAGCTGCTCAACACCCCTGGAGGAAGTGAATTTTCCAAATGTTGCTGATTTGTATATTGACCTATATCAATACCCCTATTTTTTTTCACACAAATGACCATTTTCTTCTACATATTACACATATGACAGAAAGTACAGCTTCATTTTCAGTAGTTAGGAAAAAGAGTAGTGGTCATGTCATGTAGGTTATAGCACTATGAAAACAACACTTGGAGATTGTACAGTCTGTACATAAAAAAAATAAAAAAGGGAAAAAGGCTTTGGTAGCATATTCTTTAGGTAAAGGCGGGGGAATGGAGTGTCTTTTTTTCTCGCTTGCGGCAAAGGTAGGCAGCGCTCGGAGGAGTATCTTAACTTTGTCGTCCAGTTACTCAAAAAACTATTGGACATATCGATTTCCTGTTAGAACCATGATAAAAATTTTCTACGTACGTTCATTACCAAGACATAAGCCTTTGGGAGCATATTTTTAAGGTAAAGGCGGAGAATGGGAGTGTTTTTTTCTCTCTTGCGGTAAAACTATGCAGCACTAGGAGGAGTGTTCTAACTTTGTCATGCAATTACTCGAAAACTATTGGACGTATCAATTTCCTGTAAGAACCATGATAAAGATCAGTGAATTCTACCTATGTACAGAACATAACAATGTAATATCGCTGATAAAAGCAATTGTTAGGTAGGCGGGAATATAATGGTTGTTGTGCGCTCATGATGTTTAAGTGCAGCACGGCTGTGAGTACCCAGTAGTTCTTTGTGGTTTACTCTGAAATTATGAGGCCTATCATAGATCGGCTGGTACCACGAGAAAGCTCATGAAATTCTACACAATATTATGATATAAAAACACAAGGTGTGCACGAAAAGTTTTGCGGTAGAGCTCCCTGAACAAAAATCATTTTTTTTTTAATGGCTTTCAATTTTTGGCTATTTTCTCGAAAACTACAAATCGTATCACAACCGGACTGTTCTCATTAGAAAGCTGAAGAACTTCCCTATAAAAACTTCTAATAACATTTTTCTGTATGATGGAAAACGTTCGAATTGTGATGTTGGGAAGTGAGATTGACATTCCGAAATGTTTATTCACGCTGGCCTAATGTAGTTTTATTCATGTTTTCTGTTTTTTCTTTTCTTTTTTTGTGTGTATTTGTGTTTATCAGCTAGAGCAAACATCAACGAATAAGATGATATAGGTTTCATGACAGTATACTGAGGTTTGGGTGACGAAAAAAAGGCGAGAATAGTGTTTTCAGCGGTGCGCGGGCGGACTGGCTGGGCAGCTGATTGAATAAAATCATGTTCTGTAAAACTTATAAAACTTAGGCGTGCGCGAGAGGGTTAAACTAATCGAGTAAATGTACAACTCACTAATATTAACTGTAGAGTGGTGATGATAGTGATGTTGGTTGAAGGGTGTTAGTAGGGTTTGATTGAGGTAGGTCAGGGCCCTCGTATGACTGCGTCAGCACTTGGTGTAGTCACTATGGGGTAGGCAGACAGGCTGGCAGGCAGGCAGGCAGGTACATGATGGCAGGCTGTTGTTGTCAGGCACTTGGACTGACGGACGTGTTATGATGCTCTTAACAAATACTGACACAGCCAGTTTGCTGCCTCACTCTGGTAGTCGTGGTGGAGATGGTGGTGGTTGTAGTGTTGGAGAAGGTGGAGGTCGTTGTGGAGGGTGGTGGAGGTTCAAGGAGCAGGGAGGAATGGAGGTCAGATGTCAGATACATCACCATGCTGGGTCAACACCATTAGCACAGTACAGATGCACTTCCTCCTTTCTCACTTTTGCCTGTTATTGTTTGTTGTTTCTCACCTCTTTGTTCGCTTATTCTATTTCTTAACTTGTAGTGCTTGATTTTCCTTTCTTGTTGAGATTAACTTTTAGGTTTATAGAGTTGTCGATATGTAGGCTAGTTTATCATTGCTATTGTTTCTCATAAATCGTGGAGTTGTGGTTGAGGTGGTTAGGAGTGATTAGGGGCGAAGTTCCTTTGTGTCGATGCTCTGCAAGCTCTCGCTCTCTGCTTCACTTGTTTGTTTTTTGTTTGTTTCTTGCTACTAGTGATTGCGTCAAGTCGTCTTATTGAGCGTAGCCATAGATTATTTTTATTGTAGTTTGCTCGTTGATTGTTGATTGAGAATTTTATTGTAGTTTGCTCGTTGATTGTTGATTGAGAATTTTATTGGCTCTGTTTACCGCTCCCTATCAGTCTCAGTGAATGTAGTTTATCATAGTTCACCGCTGTCACCAATGTAAGTGGATGTAGTTGGTCCGTTTTTACCGCTGACCACCAATGTAAGTAGACGTAGCTGAGGGGTATAATTACACAGAGAAGGTTATCTGCTTGAATCGTTGACGGGAAAGTCACTAGGAGATAATAATGGTGAGGCATTGTAGGAGATGTAGGCCTTCTCTGTTCTGCTATCCTCTTTGTATTTTAAGTGGGGTGATGAAATAGGCAAATTTGGGTCGATGAGGTTTATTGTGAGACAGTTATATAAATAAAAATTAAGAACTTGGTGTGACCCTGTAGCCTATGGTTAGTAACAGTTTCTGCTAGCTGCAGTCCTCCTACTTTACTCTCACTCTCTTACTCCCTATTGCTCTCTCCTTGTCTAACTCGTTTTCTCTAGTGTCCTACTCTGATTCTTGTCTTCTGTTCTACTCTGTTTAATTAACTTTCCTGCATGTGATATCGGACTTGTATCTCCCTCTTGCTTCCGGCTAAAGTGTGTGGGCGTACGTGTGCGTACGTTTGTGCGTGTGTGTGTGTGTGTGTGTTGGTCATATTTCCTGTAAACCAGGAAATCATTTACAATGCTGGGTGGTAACCTTATAACCAACCAACACGTGTTCCCTACGTGGCGGAGGGTTAGTGCCCCTCCCCGGAAAACAACTAACTAAAAATACGAACAAGAAGCCTCGGACCAGGGCTGGCCAAAAGATGACGACTAAGGACCGTATGATGGACCTGATACGGATAGCGACGTGGAATGTAAGGGATGCAAATGATGAGGTGAAAGAGAGAGAGATTGTCCAGGTGCTTGAGGGTACGAAAGTAGATGTATGAGGATTAACTGAAAATAAATGGAGAGGTGAGAGTGTGAGAGAATGGGAGTATGGATGGGGGATATGTTTAGGAATAGATGAAACTGAGAGGGCAAAAGGAGTGTGTAGCCTATTGCTGTAAGTAACAGATGGAAGGAGAATACAAGAGAATATGGATCAGTTGGTTCAAGGATTGTGTGGGTAAGACTGAAAATTAGACTACAAATGTGGGCGATTGTGTGCGTGTATGCGCCAGCGCAAGATTGTGCAAGCAGAGTGAAAGAAGTGTTCTGGACAAATCTGGAAGTGTACATTGAAAAGTTTGAAAGGAATGAGAGAGTGTTTTTGATTGGTGATATTAATGGTAGTGTAGGGAATGTGAAGGTGAATGGAGTAGTTGGTGAGAGGAGTGTGCCTGCTGAGATACATGAGAATGGTAGTGCTTTAGAGGACATTTGTGCTAGGAGGGGGTTGGTGATAGCCAATACCCTCTTCAGACACAAAATGATCCATATGTATACATGGCGAGTGATGAGAAGTGTGGATGGCGAACAGAACGAAAGGAAGGCAATGATTGTTTATGTTGTGTGGATGAAAGGATGCGACGATGTGTAATGGATGCAAGAGCATACAGAGGCTGGAGGGTGGACTTTCTGACCACCACTTGGTGGTAGTCAGAATCAAGGTCCAAGTATAATGGAGAAATAGAAGTGAAGAACGGGAGGAAGGAGTAGATGTAAGGAGAGTGGAAAGGTTACAAAAGGATGAGAAAAAGGCAGAATATAAGACAGAAGTGGAGGAATGATTGGGTAAATATGAACTGGAGCAGATGGGGGACATAGAAGGTGTGTGCAAAATATTCACAGAAGAAATACATGCAGCATGCGAGGTGGTGTGTGGGGTGAAGAGTAGACGAAAGGGGGTGCAAGGAACAGCATGGTGGAATGAAGAGGTGAGACAGGCTGTGGCACAAAAGAAGAAAGCATATAATGAATGGATGGGAAATAGGGGAGTGGAAGAAGTTGAGATACGGAAGAGAGAGTTATATGTAGCAAGGAAGAGAGAGGTGAAAACATTAGTAAGGGAGAGTAAGAAGAGAGTGGATGAGGAATTTGGAAGGAATTTGAGTGTAAAGTGGAGGGAATGTAAGAAATTGTTCTGGAAAGAGGTAAAGAAAGTCAGACAGGGTGGCAATAAAGTTAGTAGAGGAGTGAAAGATAAAAATGGTAGATTACTTGTTGAGAAGGGAGAAAAAGTGAGCAGATGGAAAGAACACTTTAATGAAATGTTGAACATATAAAATGAAAGTAATGCGAGTATAAGTGGCTGAGGAATGGCTGGGAGAAGAAGGGAGGTAAGAAGACAGGAAGGAATCAGTAGGAAGGAAGTTGTGGAAGCATTGAAGAAAGTCAAAATGGGGAAAGCCCCAGGAGTTGATGGAGTGTGTGGTGAAATGCTGAAACATGTGGGAGAGATAGTTGTAGAATGGATGCGGAATATGTGCAGATTGGCCTGGGAGGAAAGTAAAGTCCCGGATGATTGGAAGTCAGGTATAATTATTCCCTTGTACAAAGGGAAAGGGGGAAAGGAAGTGTGTGGTAATCATAGGGGCATTTATCTTCTTAGTGTAATGGGAAGTGTATACGGTAGGATACTTATTGACAGAGTTAGGGAAATAACAGAGGAATTAGTTGGAGAAGAACAGGGAGGCTTTAGGAAGGGATGAGGTTGGGTAGATCAGATATTCATTCTTGGATCATTAGTGGAAAAGTGTCTAGAGAAGGGAAGGTAGTTATATGCAACTTTCATGGATTTGGAGAAAGCATATGACAGTGTGGATAGACAAGGATTGTGGAAGGTATTAAGAATATATGAAGTAGAGGGTAGCTCAGTCGGTAGAGAGGTGGTTTGCAGTCCTACTGGACCCAGGTTCAAATTCTCGCTGGGGCAGGGAACAGTTTAAGGATTTGAATTTCATAAAAACAGACTTTACTGATCTACCAGAATACCCGCCGACATGTCATAAAAATACCCCCGCTAATACTAATACACCAATCCTGTTTGAGACAGCCCTAGCATGTATTCAGTATGGTCAGTGGGTGTTAGCGCCGAAGTGGTGACATGTACAGGTGTATAGGATGAAGGAGGACTACTGGGCCTTAAAAGCAGGCTGTGAAGCCTATGCCCAGAGTCGGACACATAAAAAAAAAAAAAAGATGGGAAGTTGTTGAATGCTGTAAAGAGTATGTATCAGGGTGCTAAGGCTGCAGTGCGTGTGGATAGTGAACTGAGTGAGTTTTTCTGTTTGAAGGTTGGGTTGAAACAGGAATGTGTCATGTCTCCAGGGTTATTCAATCTGTTTATGGATGGGATTATAAAAGAGATCCAAGGGGGGGCAGTGGATGTTGGAGTGGCCCTAATGAGAGAGGGCAGTGTTTGGAAACTCCCTGTACTGTTGTTTGCAGATGAAACTGTGTTGTTAAGTGTAGACTAAGGGGAGCTGCAAGGCTTGGTGGATGAGTTTCGGAAAGTGTGTAAGAAACGGAATTTAAAGGTGAATGTAGGGAAGAGTAAAGTTATGGTCTTCGAGTGAGGTGAAGTCAGTGAATGTACAGTGAAGTTGGATGATGAGGAAATGGAAAATGTGAGTACGTTTAAGTACTTCGGTAGTGTGATGAGTAAGGATGGAAGTTTGGAGAGTGAAGTGCTTGAAAGGGTACAACAAGGAAGAAAGGCTGCTGGTTCCTTGAAGGCAGTGATAAGAAACAGGGAAGTGAGCATGGAAGTGAAAAAGTTATTACATGACAGTATTGTGCTACCAACTCTGACGTATGGAAGTGAAACTTGGACGTTGTTGGAGGGACACAAGTCAAGACTGAGAGTAGTGGAAATGAGTTACTTGAGAGTAGCCTGTGGAGTCACATGGAGAGACAGACTGACAAATGAGGATCTGAAGGAACGTTGTGGTGTGGATGTGATAGGAAGCATTAGGAGAAACACATTGAGGTGGTTTGGCCATATGGAGAGGATGGAGAGTGAGATACTGTCGATGAGAGTGTATGTGAATGAGGCGGAGGGGGAGAGAGGGAGGGGAAGGCCAAGGATGAGATGAAGGGATGGAGTGGAGAGATATATGAGAGAGGGAGATGTGAATTGGGAGCATGGCAGTGAAGTGGCCGGGGACAGGGTGATGTGGAGGCTATTTGTTTGTAGCCACCCCGTATAAGAGATTAAGGCGTCTGACTATAGATAGATAGATTAACAGATGATAAGGGGTGCTTGACATTCTTGATTCGTTTAGGCAAGGGGATGTACTATAGTTCTCTTCCTGGAGAACTCGGCCATAATTACCTGTTTTACATATTGATACCCATGGCTATATACCTGTAGTTTCATACCGTAGTTACATATAGTATTGTGTTATAACATATGCCTACAGCCATTTTGCTGAATCAGTGGATCAACTACAACTATCAGATCTTGCGAGAGGCAGCGTGACCTCTTAATCTGCATCCACAATTGCTTAGAGCCATCCTTTCGTGAAGGTTTGGACTTGACAGTGAACCAGACTGGAGCGTAAACATTCAGAATGAAGTCAGCAATTGTTTTGAAATTAACGCTAGGCCTTTCTGTCGCAACGTACAAACGCAGAACTCGATTGGCCAGTGTGACCCAGCGGGACATGAGTTTTCCTGGCTGACGATGTGGCAATTGCCAGTAAATACTGCTGATGCGATCTCAAATCTTCCACGTTGACATCCGGAAATTCAAATGTTATTGGCTTAAAAGCAACAATTGACATTCCTCACAATTTGCCAATAAAGAACCGATTGGCCCTGAGAAACTTCTTGGTCCTGTCATGCAACCATCCAGAAGTTCAAACAAATGATGTAGAGGAAGTTCATTTGCATGGAAAAGGCAAACATATCACTGCAAAGGACGTTTGACATGTTCTTCAAGGAGTCATAACACCGCCCTTCTTCCCTGTTTTCACTGCAATGGCATCACACCCAACTGCCACCAGCTTCTGAACGTCTATGCTATATTCACCAAGAAAATGGATGATTGCCAGCTTAATGCTTGCAGAAATACCACTTTCAGTGTTAATGTGACCGAGATAGTTGGCGACAGGCTCCTGTACCAGTGATATATGTTCCTCTACAGCCATTCTCCGGTGACCTGTGCCATCAACTGTTTCGAGAGTCAGTGTGTTATCCTTTCTGCCATCAAAATATACGCCCTGTATTTCAGCAGTAGGACTTACCGCTTCAGCTCGGATGGTTTCACAATACTTCTGCCGTTTTCATCTAACAGTGCTTCTGTCCATGATATCACTGCAGTCCTCAGATATTACTGTCATAGTCTTCCAAGCCTGCAGATGCAATCTCTGCCACTGCTCTGTTTGAAACTGCATGTCGCTCCAAAGCCCTCGCAGTATTCTCTAGCCGACGTCTCGGCTTTGCTGCTGCTTGAGAAGCACATGCAGCAGTAGAAGGGTGTAATGCTTGCGAAGTACATGCAACAGAAGCAGATAATATTTCAGTGTCACTATCTGTGTTTTCACCAGGTTCATGTTCTGCAGAACTGCTAAAATTGCTTTCATTTTTTTTTTTTTTTTTTTTTTTTTTTGATGATGAACTGGCACTAGCTTCAAGGTGATACTGGGCTAGCCTGTCTTGTTCCTTTGACTTTCTTCTCAGACGCTCCTGTAACCTCTTTGTAGCTGTGCTGTCAAGTGGCCCTGTCATCATCTTGCGTGTGGTTCGTTGATCTGGAAGAAATGACATTTCAGAAATTGGAACCTTGAAAGACTTTGCACATGAACATGATGAATGAGTAGCACATTTGCATGCTGCAATGTTGACAATCTTCCTGGCTTGCTCCTTGAATTCGGTGACTTTCTGTTCATACTGTTTATTTCTTTTCGGCATTGGGTGTCTCACAAGTTTGAGATATTTATCGTGGTGATTTCGTATCAGCTGTATAATGCGAGTTGATGTCACAGTAGGTATTGATGCTCGGGTACAAGTCTCTTTAATTTTAACAGCCAGGACATCAGACACTTCTGCAACAGTTTTTTTTAAAATTATTATTATTTTTCAATTTCAGTCTGACCCAGTGATAGTCCATAAGCATCTCTTCAGTGGATGGCAACTTGTGCAAGTTCATTCTATGAGGATTACCAAAAATTTGGCATTCTGGAGGTTTTCTCGGATGACGCTCAGCCAACTTGTCACCATGCTCCAACACTCAAACTGCGTAAGAAATGCAACAGAACATAGTGCGCTTAACAAACTAGAACTATTATATGCATACAGTACACTCAGGTACTCATAACACACTTGAAAAGCATGTATTTGAAACCTTACCTTGCTCTCTAATGTATTTGATATGACTAAACATATCCCGGCATATAAAATTAGCAATTTTGGTAGATGGCAGAAAATGTTGGTTTTAGAATGCCAGATTATACATGCAAGATATGTGGGACAAATGACAACTTTTAGGGGGTATTACATGCCATAATTCAATTTATCATTTTTTCACTCCAGCCTAGTGATGATCTTTATAATTTACAAATGGATGAAGGTCACTAAAAAGTGATAGTAATAGTAGCAGTAATAACTGCAGCAGTAGTACAGATGGTCATGGTAGTGGAGGAGGTGGTGGTGGAAATAATAGCAGCAGAAATAGAGGAGGGGGAGGTGGTAGTAGTGGTAGTAGTAGTAGTAGTAGTAGTAGTAATAATAGTAGTAGCAGTCGTATTAGTCATAGCAGCAGAAGCAGTAGCCGTAGCAGCAGCAGCAGTAGTAATAGTAGGTGCAATTCCAGGGTCATCTCAGAGTGAACCCAGCGGACTGCAGGCTTAAACTACCCTATTGCAGCCCATCACCCTCCTTCTGGGGGATAGGGAGGGGAATGAAGGACGTTTCAAGAACCAGGCAGTCCCACCGCCCGGCTTATCAGTGTCATCACGTGAAGGCGCCCCTCTCCAGCGCCGACCTGACCCACTACAACAACAACAACTACTACTAATACCACTAATACCGCTACTACTGCTACTACTACTACTACTACTACTACTACTACTCCAAACTTTACTCTTGGTGTCGTCAAGTGGTTGGAGAGAAACGCTGCTGTTTGAAGGAATGGTTTGGGCAGGGAGCAGTTTATTAATTTCATTTTCGTTACATAAAACATATTATTTTCCACACGACACACCATCATGTCAGAAAATAAATAAAAATGCAGTTAAATAAATAGTTAGACAGACAGATAGATAGATAGATAACATCACATCTGCCTAAAGCAAGACAGCCCTAGCATGTTTAAAAATCTGGATGGTAGGCCACACTCTCACTCACTCACCATTCAGTTCCCTGCAGTCCTCACCTCACAGGCACACCTTCCACACACATTCTCTTCATAACTACCTATCACGAGAAATATACCTTTGAAAATGACGATAATTGAGGAGTATTGGACTAGTATGAGAAAAGTCAAAGAACTGTAGGAATATTTAAAATTCTGCTAGATATTTCGAAACTACTGGTCATAAATGAGGGATGTTAATTTCCATTTTGATGTGTATGCCGACAGTGAAAGAATATTGCTTAATTACGAGAAATTATGTGCTTATTTATTTAATTATTCTATGAGATTTATTGATTAGAGATTACGTAGCGCATAGTCATTCCTCTTCCTCTTCTGTCTTTCCTGCAAAATTTTCTGCACGCGCGATGTGTGTGTGTGTGTGTGTGTGTGTGTGTGTGTGTGTGTGTGTGTGTGTGTGTGTGTGTGTGTGTGTGTGTGTGTGTGTGTCTTCCCGGATGGTGCAGACTGTAGTGCGTGGGGAATAGCCTTCTTCGTTTTACCAGCGTCGAAGCCGACAGGTCTGTAAGTACTACACCTTGGGATCTTTTCTCTCTCTCTCTCTCTCTCTCTCTCTCTCTCTCTCTCTCTCTCTCTCTCTCTCTCTCAAGGAAGGTTGGAATATCTGCTTTTGGAGAGCTGTGAGCGATGTTCTTATGAAATACAAAGTTATTCAGCTTGAAATTTTCAGTTGATCTGGCATGTCGGCTGCTGCATCAGCTGACTAATAGGCGATTTTCAATTTCGACTAAATGGAGGCGTTTTAGCTGCATTCTAGTAAAATACAAAGTGGCTCAGCTTGAAATTTTGGGATAATATAATATATTAGCTGTTGCATTAGCTGATGCATAGTTTCGCCTCTGGTCTATGAAGATAATCTCTTCTTGTCCGTCTTCTCACACACGCTGGTTAGATCTTAGTAAAATTAGATTTTTTCTAACTGATAATCTCGATGTGAGCTAATAGGTATCCTGTTATCTGTACTTCCTATGTACTCCAATGCAGGCTACTTCTGTGTAACATAAACAAGACTTATAGATGACTAAGAGCAAGAAGAGAACAAACAAGTAAAAAGCCCTGAATGATCCTACTATATTTTGCTATTTAGGTGATTGCATTCATTGTGTTGCAGGTTGATGCATTTAGATAGAGAAATTGCAACTCCACCTCTGTTTTCATCACTTCTATAGAATTTGATTCGTATTCATTGGTGTTTTCGAAGTTAGTATACGCTTTTTGCTCTAACTTGGCCTGAAATTGCCATCTCTATCTTGAATGCTGATTTGTAGCAATATATTAAGAGTGAAGTATGATGCTAGTCACGAAAATGTGCCATGGAAAGGATATTGAGCCGCAGTACTCTTTTTCTGCCACTGACCTACGTGAACTAAGCAAGAAACTGACGAAAATCTGAGCCAATTTAAAATGAAAGGACTATACGCCACTTTGTTTACTCTTAACCAAGCTTATTGCAGTGTTATTATTTACGCGACTCATTACAGAACGCCGGATACGTGTTGAATGATGAATACGATTATGAATCCGGATTCAAAAACGCATTTACAACCGATAACATTTAAATTAAATATCTAAGAGGCTTCGTTGCACCTCTTCCACTGCGATTTATTCTTGACGTAATGCTGGCTACTTCTTCCTTCCCTTTTATCATTCTTTTTCTGTCTCTGCCCTCCTCTCTTCCTATTTCTCCCACCTTTCCTGGCACTTTTTATTACTCTTCTTTCCTTTTCAGGTGGCTTTATATTGAGTGACGAGCCTAATGGTTTCGTGTAAGCCAGTTAACCATTTACAAGGGGGAGTGGTAACCATACAAGGAACGCACACTACGTGTCAACAAGTGGGTTGGCAGAGGGTTAGTGCCCCTCCCTGTACAACAGCTAACTCAGAGACATACGGCCACCCTTTATGGGATTACGGCGTCTGGTTATAGAAAAATTTATAATGATAAATAGATGTTACTGATGCAAACCATGTCATTGATTTAATGATATATATGGAAGTTTAGAAGCACCTTTTCTTTAGTGATTTGTTTTGTATTTTGACTTGAGTGTCCGGTATGATATTTATATTGTTTTAAAATCGACCTGGTTTGCATCATGAGGACTGTCCAGGTGTAACGCATAAAATAAGTGGCAGAAGAGGAGGTGTTACGACCCCAAAGCCACTTGGAAAACAACCTTTTAAAAAATCTTCCTATGCATCTTGTTCCTCCTCCAAATAAAATAAATAAATAAATAAATGAGAGGAATGACGTCTAAAATAAGTAGAAAATTTCCTTACCTGTTCATCCTCCAAAACAAAATGCAATATCCAAAATCCAAAATCCTAATCCAATATCCAAAATCCAAAATCCTAATCCAATATCCAAAATCCAAAATCCTAATCCAATATCCAAAATCCTAATCCAATATCCAAAATCCAAAATCCTAATCCAATATCCAAAATCCAAAATCCTAATCCAATATCCAATATCCAAAATCCTAATCCAATATCCAAAATCCAAAATCCTAATCCAATATCCAAAATCCAAACTCAAAATCCAAATCCATATCCGAAATCCATATCCAAAATCCAAATTCAAAATCCAAAATCTTAACTCAAAATCCAGATCCAAAAGCGAAATCCAAAATCCAAAACTCAAATTCATAATACAAAATCTAAATCCATATCCGAAATCCAAATCCAAATTCCAAATTCAGAATCCAGATCCAGATTCCAAATCCAAAATCGAAATTCAAATCCAAAATCCAAATCCAGAATCCATATCCTAAATCCAAATCCAAGACTAAAAATCCAAATCGTAAATCCAAATCCATATCCGAAATCCACATCCAAATTCCAAATCCAAATTCCAAATCCAAAATCGAAATTCACATCCTAAATCCAAATCCAACATCCAAATCCAAACCATAATCCAAATCCAAAATCCAAAATCCACATCCAAACTCGAAATCCTAAATCCATATTCAAAACTAAAAATCCAAATCCAAAATCTAAAACCAAATCCAAAGTCAAAATCTACGATCCAGATCCAAAATCCAAATCGAAAATCCAAATCCAAATCCAAAATCCAAATCTAAAATCCAAATCCAAAATCAAAATTCAAAATCCAAATCCAAATCCAAGATCCAAATCCAAATCCAAGATCCAAATCCAAATCCAAATCCAAATCTAAAACCCAGATCAAAAATCAAAATCTAAAATCCAAATCCAAATCCAAAATTCAAATCCAAAACCAAAATCCAAAATCCAAATCCAAATCCAAAATCAAAATCTAAAATCAAAATCCAAAATCCAAATCCAAGATCCAAATCCAAATCCAATATCCAAATCTAAAACCCAGATCCAATATCCAAATCCAAAAGCCAAATCCAAATCCAAAATCAAAATCTAAAATCAAAATCCAAAATCCAAATCCAAGATCCAAATCCAAATCCAAGATCCAAATCCAAATCCAAATCCAAATCTAAAACCCAGATCCAATATCCAAATCCCAAAGCCAAATCCAAATCCAAAATTCAAATCCAAAACCAAAATCCACATTCAAAATCCAAATCCAAAACCCAAAACCCAAAGCCAAAATCAAAATCCAAAAATTCAAAACCCAACTTCAAAATCCAAATCCAAAATCCAGATCCAAAGCCGAAATCCCAATCCATCACCCATATCCAAAATCCAAATCCAATTTCCATATCGAAGATCCAAATCCAAATCCTAAATCCAAATCCAAAATCCAAAATCCAAATTCAAACCCAAAACCCAAAGTCCAAATCCAGAAGCCAAATCCAAATCCATATCCAGATAAAAAATCCAAATCCAAAATCCAAGAGAAAACTTATTGCAAGTTTGTGAATATACACGGTAAATCCTTTGTCGTTAGGGAGAGCTGCTTTGACTGGAAAAAAAGGACAAGGAAAAAGAAAGGTAGGAAGGAAACAGGAAGGAAGGAAAGAAGGAAGAAATATTATGGTCTGTATTCTTATCGGTTAAGGAAGCGTCCTAACACTTTTTCTTGTGCTATTTGTTTTGTCTTTTACACCTTATTGCCTTCATCTGTGTTACATAAATCCCTCCAATCTCGCCATTCTCTGCGTAAGTAACGTACAATGCGATATTAACCACGCATTTCCAAAACCAAATCGCTAAGGAAGAGGTGTTTGGGAGCTTAACCGGCGAGAATTCGACCCACAGATTCTACTAATCTCTCCTCTTGCAAAAACAAATATAAATTACAAGAGGGAATTGACTGTGTCTGTCTGGTGTACTTTAAAAAGGTCGATTTGTTGACTACGATAATGTCTTCAAAATCATAACATCCGTAGAAAAGAAAAAAAATCGTGTTAATTATTTAAAAGTTTTCGCATGCTCAGTAGGGGAAAAAAATATCGATGTGTTGAGTTGATGGTTGGAAATTTATGACATGCGCAGTGGGAGGCTTGATAAAGGTCGGGCTGGTGACTGAGAGGGTAAGGTGGTGACGGAGCTGCTTCACTCGCCATGACGCCACCCGCCAGGCAACTTGGTCTCCTCCTGCTTTTGACGCCAGTTCCCGCCGTCACCGCCTTCGTCTCGCTGTCCTCTGAGTTTCCTGGTAAAACTATACTCCTTTTACCTTATCTTGGCCTAAAATTGCCATCCCTCCAACTTGAATGATGAGCTGAAATAATGGTAACGCGATGCCAGTCATGAAGTGCTGTGGAAAAGATATAGTGGTGATTCCTATAGTCACTAAATTCGTCTCACCTTCTGATTTTCCAAGTGACATATAGTTCGTTTTCACCCAACGGAACTAGACCACCACCTCAATTTGAATAGGAGGGTGCCTGAAGGAGGTGGAGTAGGAGAGGGGAAGGGGGAGACCGAGGATGTGCAGATAACTAAGAATGAGACTTACTAGGAGTGTATGTGAGTGAGATGGAGCGGGGGAGCGGATGAGGGAGGCCGAGGAAGTGGAGAGAATGAAGGCTTAGAGCAGGGGTTCTCAACCTTTTTAATCTTACGTACCCCTTGAAGTCTTTCAGTATTGGTCACGTACCCCTTACCCACAATGCAGCATCAGGAAGGGTAAAGAGAAATGCATGGTTTATTGACTTAGTTTATTAAGTTTAAATTGTGTTATATATGTGGAACAGACAAACTTTTCAATTAATGTGAGTACGTCACTATGAGGTAGTGTTGATAGGAACTAGTTACTGTCATGGAGAAACACTATGTGACTGGCTGCTAGCATGCAATACATTTACTAAAACAGAACTATGGCAGACAGTTTTCGATCATTGTGACAGTGAACTAGTGCTGCTTGCAGCTAGTTGCAACTTGTAACTAGTAACAGTGATAGGTAAGTCACTGTGTGTGTGAATAGCATAAAAATAATAATAAAACAGAACTAAATCAGACACATTTTTCCAATAACTGTGACTGTGAGGTAGTGGTGCTATATACAGCTTATAACTAGTTACTCATGGGGAAATTACTGTGTGCGTGACTAGCGTCACTAGCATGAAAAAAGTAACAAAATAGAATTAAGAAGGGCTTTGTGTTCCATTGACTGCGAACTAATGCTGATTGTTAAGCCTCGCAACTAGTTATTAGTAACTAGTTACTCATAGGGAAGTCAGTGTGTGTGACTGCATTAAAATACAAGTATATACTAATTCAGTGAGATGATTGGGCCTGTTTCTTTGCTACCAACAAGTCAATCCTCGGCACAGTCTTTGAAAGAGCCACTCTTATGTCGTCTTTGACTGCAAGACGTGAACGGAACTTGTTTTTAATCAAGCACAGTGCTGAGAATCCCTGCTCACAGCGGTATGTAGAAGGAAACCATTACCAGTTATTATGGCTGCAGTGTAGGCACATGACTCCGTAGCCGCAAGCAAAATCCATGACAACTTAAACGAGGAAAAAAAATCAGACTATAAATACACTGGAAACCTGAGGGTGAGGGTAGTGAGGGAAGAGTGGTGAGTGGATGACAATGAGAGGCGAACAGTGCGTCTCACTTTGGTACCTGCTCGGTACGCGTGAGGAGAGATGTGATCGATAGAAAACGAGCAAGGGTGACTACTGTATTATGGGTTTGCAAGGTTGTGTGGCTTTCTCTCAAATGACAATACTCCAAGAGTTTCCTTGTTAACGATGTCACTTAGTGTCCTGGTTCTAGTGGAGGACACATCTAGCCTAGCACATGTAAGCCACTTTCTACAAACAGGTTTGCAGTTATGCAAAACCGAAGTATTTTGAGAAACCTGTCACGTACCCCCAAAATTCCTCTCACGTACCCCTTGGGGTACGCGTACCCCAGGTTGAGAACCCCGGCTTAGAGACTGACTATAAGTGTGCATGTGAGTGGGGCGGAGGGGAAGAGGGGGAGCAAGAATGAGTAGAGAACGAAAGCTAGGAGACTGACAAGGAAAGTGTTATGTGAGTGAGGTGGAGGGGGGAAAGGAAGGGGGAGATAGAGAAGGAGGGGAGAGGTGTATGGGTGAAGGGTGTGAATCTGGATAATGATGATGATGATGAAAATAATAATGATGGGGAGAAAGGGATGGGGTGGAGAGGTGTATGACTGAGCAATGTGAATCTGAATGATGATGATGATAATAATGATATTAAACTGTACATTTGTAATAATCTAATATCAAGCCAATTTTCTCCCATAGATCGCGCCAGCAGAGCAGACAGCACTTTGGAGGCGCTGGTGTCTGGGTCTCTGCGTGGACATGACATCCTGCTGGTGAGCGACAACTTTACCCACAACATAGTAGACTTGGCTCGGGTTGTGGCGACTGCTGGCATCTCACACACGCCTATTTTCCTCTCCACCCAAGACGCATACTTTCACACCAAGCATCCTGTCCAGCAAACCAAGGGCTCCCGCCTCACTGCCATCATCCTCTTCTATGATAACCCCACAGCCTTCCTCCTCCTCCTGGAAGAAAATAAACATTGGAACCCCGGTTACCTGGTCCTTTTCTGCCTAGACCCGAACCTCAACACCACGGCCATATTTGCTCAGCCTGTCGTCCATCGTTCACAGTTCATCTTGCTGCTACAGCCACAGGAACACAACGGACGGTGGCGTTTCATTGCCTACACTAGTTTGCCTGCCAGCATTAAATCACCGCTGGGAGTCTGGAGCCCCAACAGGTTTCAAACACGTCAATCAATTCTGCCGTCTCGATTTAAGGATTTTGGTGGTAAGGTGCTGCAAGTGCCTGTGTTTTGCCATGATGTACCGTTCCTGTACTTTAATAAGAACGGTGACTGCATTGGGGGAAACTCGGATGCTCTCAGCCTTATTGGAACCAAGCATAATTTTACCCACATCAATGTGCCCCTCAAGAAGCTCATATGGGCCGTGAGGAAGAATGGAACGTGGCTGGGAATGCTGGGTGAACTGATGTACAAAGGGAAGGACATCATGATCAGTTCAATGAAGCTCCAACCAGATGTATTTCTGGATTTTGACTTCACTTATCCCTACTGGCCATACAACTTCGCAGTCATCCTTCGTGTTCCTCCACCGGTACCACACTGGAGGAGCATTTTGTACCCCTTCTCCAAAGTAATGTGGGGACTCGTTCTCGGGACAACTCTAGTAGCGGCTGCCCTCTTGTCTTTCCTTCTTAACTGGCTCTTTGATGTCCACGATCCTACCGACATTGCTCTCAAGGTAACCGCATCTCTCCAACTCACACCCCATTTTACTCGGTATCTCTCGACTCCATCCAAACCTCTCTTCCTCAGTCTCCCACTCTCCCTTTACTCACGTATCTCTCTACCTCATCCACCATCTCTTTCTCTGTCTTCCCCTTCCTCTATCCCCATTCCACACACATCTCTCATCCCCATCCCTTCATCTTTCCTCGTTCTCCCCTTCCCTTTTCCCCTCTCTATCCCACACCCTTTGTTCGTAAATCTGTCTATACCATCTCTCCATCTCTTCCTCGGTCCCTTCCTTCCCCTTCCCTTCTTCACCTCACTCACATGCATTCTCCTAGCCAGTCTCTCATTCTGCCCTCTCTCTACAAGACCAAAACATATCAAAGTCTTCTCTTCGCAATTTTGTGTAGCGCAGGTTAATAACTGGGTCTAATTTCGAAAGAAATTTTTTCCAATCAGTTTCCATCCATCCATCATCTAACTTATTTGTTTTCCCATCAGAAGCGTAGAGTCCCGGGGCTAGGCTATTCAGTTCACATATTTAAGGAAAAACTGACCAGCCTCTCGCATTCCTGGGTGGCACTATGTGTGTGTGTGTGTGTGTGTGTGTGTGAGAGAGAGAGAGAGAGAGAGAGAGAGAGAGAGAGGGAGGGAGAGAGGGAGAGAGCAGATAGATGATAGACAGATATTGAGATAGAGACATAGACAGGCAGAGAGAGAGAGAGAGAGATTCAGAGAGAGAGAGAGAGAGAGAGAGAGAGAGAGAGAGAGAGAGAGAGAGAGAGAGAGAGAGAGAGAGAGAGAGAGAGAGAGAGAGACTCCTCGGATCTAAATCTTGATGGGCTCCATCTGGAGCTCCTTAATCACCATATGGTTACCTCCCAACGAAGTAAATATTTTATGAATTACAAGAAAAATTTTTACTTATCTCTCAATGTACAGTCACCCTTAGATTGTACTACATAAAGTGAGTGGATGGTGAGCGTCCCAGTTACCATATTATGCACACAAATTCCTTCTATATAAATACCAATATCAATTTCCAAGTAAATTCCTATTATAAATATCCATCTTCCCTTTATATAAACTTCCATCTAAATTCCAAATAAATTTCGATTACATAAATTCCCAGATTCCTCTAATATAAACTGCAATTTAAATTCCAAGGTAAATTTCGATTATAAATCTCCATCTTCCTTTTATCTGAACTTCCATTTAAATTCCAAAGTAAATTTCGATTATGTAAATTCCCATATAAATTCCCAAGTAAATTCCAGTTATAAATATCCGTCTTCCTTTTATATAAACTACCAACTAATTTCCAAAGTAAATTCCTATTATAAATATTCATCTTTTTATATAAATACCCATATAAATTCCCAAGTAAGTTTCGAATATATTAATTCCCATATAAATTCCCAAATAAATTTCGATAATATAAATATCAATAAAAACTCCCAAGTAAATTCTGATTATATAAATTCCTATATAATTTCCCAAGCAAATTCCGGTTATATAAATTTCCATCTATATATGATGTTAATGAGTGTCTGCAGAGTTTTGGAGCGAATGTGAATGTGGTAATGATGGGAGATTTGAATGCTAGAGTGGGAAATGTAGCAGTTGAAGGCGTAGTTGGTATGCATGGTGTGCCTGGAAGAAATGAAAATGGGGAACGAATGATAGCGATGTGTGTTGAGCGAGAGATGGTGACTGGGAATACGCTGTTTGAGAAGAAAGATATTTAGAAGTATACATGGGTGAGACAGGAGGGTGGAAGGGTTGATGATAGAGCTTTGATGGACTATGTGTTTGTGTCTAGGAATGTAATAGGAAGATTGTTGGATGTGAGAGTTCTGAGAGGGGAGGGTGGAGGTATGTCTGACCACTACCTGGTGGAGGGAAAGTTAAGAGTAGGTAAGAGATGGGTGAGAGCTAGGAGGGTTAGGTGTGGCAGGGAGGTTTTGAAAGTCAGTGAGTTGGATAAAAGAGAGAAAAAGATAGAGTATCAGGAGAAATTGAAAGATGAGTGGAACGCAGTGAAAGATCGGGAAAATGGCAGCGTGGAGGAGGAATAGCAGTTGTTTAAGAGTGCTGTGGTGGGTCATGCAGAAGAGGTGTGTGGTGTAAGACGTGTGGGTGGTGGTGTAAGAAAAGGAAGTGAATGGTGGTGCGAGGAAGTAAGTATGGCTGTGGCTGAGAAGAGACGTGCTCTCATTCAGCCAGTCCCAAAGAAGGGTGACCACTCCCAACCCTCCAACTATCGTCCAATTGCTTTAAGGTCCTGTATTTCAAAAGTTTTCGAGTCAATTCTAAATAGAAAAATTTTAAGGCATCTTTCCTATCACAACCTTCTTTCCGATCGTCAGTATGGGTTCCGTCAGGGACGCTCCACTGGCGATCTTCTCACCTACCTTTCAGACTCCTGGTCATCCTCCTTTCGGGACTTTGGCGAAAGCTTTGCCATTGCACTTGCCATCTCAAAGGCTTTCGATCGAGTCTGGCATAAATCTTTAATTTCCAAACTGCCCTCCTACGGTTTCTATCCTTCTATCTGTGCCTTCATCGCTAGCTTCCTTTCTGGTCGTTCTATAGCCGCTGTTATAGACGGCCATCGTTCTTCTCCTAGATCTATCAACAGTGTTGTTTCTCAGGGCTCTGTCCTATCACCAACTCTCTTCCTTTTATTCATCAATGATCTTCTAAGCTGTACATCTAACCCTATCCACTCATATGCTGATGACTCCACCCTTCACCTTTCCATTCGGTTCCCGCAACGCCCATCTCAACAGTTACTTCAACAAACAAGGGATGAGGCTATGGCACACCTAATGTCTGACTTGGCTCGTATCTCTGACTGATGTAAAAATAATATGGTTGTCTTTAATGCATCTAAGACTCAGTTCTTACACCTTTCAACCCGACAAAATCTTCCACAGGTATACCTACTAATGTTTAATAATATTCAGCTTAATCCTACATCATCCTTGAACATGCTTGGGGTTTCATTTACACTTGACTTATCTTGGAAAGATCATATTACATCTCTTGTAAAATCTGCTTCCAAGAGATTGGGTGTGCTAAGCCGACTCCGCTCTTTCTTTACCCCTGCGCAATTGTTGACTCTATACAGGGGTTTTATCCGCCCCTGTGTGGAGTACAACTCTCATGTGTGGGGAGGCTCCCCTCATACAGCTCTTCTCAATAGGGTGGAGTCAAAGGCTTTTCGTCTCATTAACTCTCCTCCTCTTACTGACTCCCTTCAACCTCTGTCTCTTCGCCGCACTGTTGCATCTTTATCTCTTTTCTATCGCTACTTTAATGGTCACTGCTCCTCTGAACTGTCTGCTTGCATTCCTCCACCTCTACGACGGGCGCATAGCACCCATCTGGCAGCAGACTCTCATCCTTTTTCTGTCCAACTCTCTAATGCAAGAATTAACCGTTACTCCCAGTCTTTCATTCATGCAACAGGTCAACTCTGGAACTGTCTCCCTCTGTCTGTATTTCCTGCTGCCTATGATCTCCAGTCTTTCAAACGCAGTGTGTCCAGGCATCTCAAAATGATCGGATCTTGAATTTGGCTCTATATTGTATTTTGTTTTTCTATTGGAGGGAACTGTTACTGCGGGCTCATGGCCTTTGGTTCCTTCTTCCTCGCATAAAAAAAAAAAATATGAAGTGTGGCTGCAGAGGAAGGATGAGATGTCATATGAAAGGTATAAGGAGAAGAGGAATAGAGCGAGAAGGGCTGTGCGTGATGCTAAAGTGGCAGCAGATGAGAGGTGGGGTAGGTGGCTGACAGAGAATTTTCAACAGAATAAGAAAATGTTTTGGATGGAGGTGAAAAGGGTGCGAAAGGGAGAGTCTGGGAAGGAAGAACGAGTAAAAGCAGAGGATGGAAGGATGTTAATTGAGATGGATGCAGTAAGGAAGAGATGGGCAGAGTATTTTGAAAGATTGTGAAATGTAGAGGAGGAAAGGGTGGCTGAGATTGGGGCGGATGGAAGGGTGCAAGGAATAAATGTGTTGGGAGAGTTGAATGATTCTTTGATCACGAAGGAGGAAGTGGAGAAAGCAGTAAAGGAGATGAAAACAGGGAAAGCTGCAGGTATGGATGGGTGTGCTGTGGAATGCCTGAAGGGTGGTGGAGTGACTATTGTTGACTGGTTAGTAAGATTGTTGAATGTGTGCTTTGAGAAAGGTATGGTGCCAATTGACTGGGAAAGTGCTTGTGTGGTCCCGTTGTATAATGGCAAGGGTGATAAGTACTAGCTTTAGGGGTATAAGTCTGTTGAGTGTTGTAGGTAAGGTGTATGGTAGAGTGTTAATTATGAGAGTTAGAGAGGGTACAGAGGGAGTGATTGGTGATGAGCAGTGTGGCTTTAGGAGAGGGAGGGGATGCGTTGATCAGGTGTTTGCTGTGAGACAAGTGTGTGAAAAGTATTTAGCAAAAGGCAAGGATGTGTTTTGGGCATTTATGGATTTAGAGAAAGCGTATGATAGAATTGATAGGGAGGCTTTGTGGACTGTTTTAAGATTGTATGGACTTGATGGTAGGTTACTAAAAGGGGTGAAAAGTATTTATGTAAATAGTGGAGAGTGTGTAAGAGTGGGAAATGCTGTGAGTGATTGGTTTCCCGTGAGAGTGGGGCTGCGACAGGGATGTGTGATGTCGCCTTGGTTGTTTAATATTTACATGGATTGTGTTGTAAGGGAGGTGAATGCAAGAGATTTAGGTGGAGGTCTGAGTCTGGTGAATGTTGATGGTGGAGAGTGGAATCTGAAGCAGCTGCTGTTTGCACATGATACTGCACTGGTGACTGATTCAGAGGAGAAATTGAGACATTTGGTAGAGGAGTTTGGAAGGGTGTGTGAAAGGAGGAAATTGAAAGTAAATGAGAATAAGAGTAAAGTGATGAAGTGTACGAGGTTGATAGATGGTAGGGGGATGAATATAGTTTTGAATGGTGAGTTGCTTGAGGAGGTAGATTGTTTTAAATATCTAGGGTCACATGTTGCTGTGGATGGAAGAATAGATGCAGAAGTGAAGTTTAGAATAAATGAAGTAGGAAAGGTGCTGGGAGGAATGAAAAAAGTGTTTAAATGTCGTTCGCTTAGAATGGATGTAAAGAGAAGGCTGTATGAGGGTGTTGTGGTACCGAATGCGTTATATGGGGCTGAAACATGGAATATGGGTGTAGCAGAGAGGAAAAGTTTGAATGTAATGGAGATGAGGTGTCTGAGGAGTATGTGTGGAGTGACGCGTATGGATTGGGTGCGAAATGATGAAGTGCGAAGGAGAACTGGAGTTGTTCAGGAGATGGCTGGTAGATTTGAGCAGAGGGTGTTGCGATGGTTTGGGCAGATGTAGAGAATGGATAATGAGCGATTGGTGAAAAAGATAACTAGATCTGATGTGAGAGGTTTAAGGCTGAGAGGAAGACCACTAGGATGGATGGACAGTGTGAAGAGAGCGCTGGATGCGAGAGGGATGTCTGTTGAGCAAGGAAGAGTGGCTGTGCGTGACAGAAATAAATGGAGAGAAATTGTGAATGAATAAGTGATGACGCAGCCCTGAGGGGATATTCTCCCGCATTTGGTCTGATCAGCTAGTTAGGTCAGGTGTGGGTAAGGGGATGGGTCTGTTATGATGTGGCAGGGGTAAACCAGTTCTGCTGTCTGGCCCTGCTGCGGATGTCACTGATTGCATTGCGCAGTTGACCCTTGTGCGGTGTGGTGCGGTGAGGATCTGTCCGTTCTCCCCTTTGGGGCTAAGATGCGAATGAATGTGTTGAATGGATGAGTAAATGGGGAGTGTGTCGTCTTGTCTCGGCTACCTCCCTTTCCTTGGGGAAAGCAGCCTAGGTATATAAATAGATAGAGATATATCCCGGCTGTGTTTGGGATACTGGGATGAACGACAAGTGAGATCAGACTACCTATGGGTGTGTGTGTGGCTGACTGTAGAGAATTTAAGATCGAAATTCTGTACCCATACTATGTGCCCATACTATATTATTGTACCCATATAACCATGCCTTATATATTATAACACCTAAACCTATACATATGTATATGTAACCAGTACCATTGATGGAATCAGCACATTTCTCTAAACTGCTGACTTAAGCTAAGGTTCCCACGCCCGCTGCTCAATGTGAGGCAGTAAGGGGCTAGCTATCAAACAGATCACAGCTATAGAAGTTCTCTCTGGAATAAACCTCCATTATACGTCACCTCAGATCTTTGAAATAAACCTGAGTGGGGAGCACGAGGACATTGAAACAATTCCTTTAAAACCTAACAATAAAAAGGTGTAACTCTGCAGGTGGCGCTAGGGCTGCTAGGGCAGGCCATGGACTACTACTACTACTACTACTATCATTACTGCTGCTACTACTACTACTGCCACTACTATTACTATTATTATTATCATAAATACTACTTCTACTATAATTATTATTACTATTATCATTACTACTACTACTATTATTATTATGACATCACTACTACTATTAATATTACTATTATCATTACTACTGTTAATATTACTACTATTACCACTGCTAATACTAATACTAATACTACCACTACTGCTACTACTACTACCGCTACTATTAATACTATTACTATTATCATTTCTACTACTTCCACTACTATTATTACTATTATCATTACTACTACTTCTACTACCATTATCATTAGTATTATCATTACTATAATTACTATTACTATTATTACTAATACTTCTACTACGGTACTATTATTTTTAATATCATTACTGCTATTACTATTACCATTACTACTACCACAACAACAACAAAAATAACAACAACAACAACAACAACAACTACTACTACTACTACTAATACTAATACTACCACGTCTACTACTACTGCTGCTACAATAACTACTACTACTACTACAACAACAACAGCTACTATTACTATTACTAATACTACTACTACTACTACTACTACTACAACAACCACTGCTGCTGCTACTACTGCTACTACAACTACTACTCTTACAGTAACTTTATAAGGTGCTTGCAGTGAAATATTGTGGATCAGTTATACATATATTAGACTCGTGGACGAGCGGTTGTTATACATGAGTAGTTCTGTAAGTACCTTTTGTCATGCAATGACAGGAGAGGTAAAGATTAGTATGGGACTATTTTTATTTGTCTTGGAAATATTAACAAAGTCTCTCACACACGAGTGAAGTATAGAGTCCCGCGAGCTACCTCCTAACTCGCTCTCTCTCTCTCTCTCTCTCTCTCTCTCTCTCCCGTGTTGCTAGCCTCCTTCTCCATACTACCTGTCGGTTCTATGGCCTGTCTCCTTCTGAGCTCTGCTTCCTAAATTCCTATTTTAGCAGGGGTCGTGTCACGTGGAATATACTGATGTGAAGCTTCTAGAAGCCTGCGTGCGAGTATGTGTGTGTATGGTCACGAGGCATTGTTCATGTGCCTACCAAGCATTCCTTGAGTTAGAGTGTGTAAGCATGTTTACATTGCTCGATTCTCGCTGACACACTACCTATCTCATCCCCTGACTTGCTGCTTCTATCTGTCTATCTATCTATTTATCTATCTATCTCTTATGATTTGTAATTATAATATGGAGTCCTGACATCTCTCGGTCACGTAGCTGGAGGTCCTCCAACAGCAATCATCATTGACATATGCTAATCTATTAGTACATAATATTGATTATAATGTTGTGTACATATAATATTCATCCTAATCTGGTAATGTTTCAGTAATATTATATGTTAAACAAGTTGTATACATAATTGAACAAATACGATTAAATTGGTTATTGTATGGCATTTTGTAAGATGTGGATGTATAACAGACATACACATATAATTGTGCAATGGTAATACTGATAGGTCATTACATTACATATGGAGTTGTCCCTTTAGTAATGTCTAATATTTCACCTAACTTGTATGATGATTCTGGTAATACAAAATTGTGGTAAAATTGTATGACTTCTTACATAGTAACATTGTAGTAATAATTGTAACATTGTATGAATTATTACATAATACTGGAGAAATGCATAATTGTGTTGGCCTTATAATTTTAGTTACATTTTTTTAATGCAACTGTTACATAACTCTGTTGGCCTTATAACTGTAGTTAAAGTTACATAAAAGTTACATCTTGTTAATGCAACTGTTACATAATTGTTAAATATTGTTTGTAGTTACATAATTGTAATAATTGCAGTCCTGACATCGAATCCTGTCATGGTGCGGTCGATGATAGTGATGATGTGCCATGCCACTAGCTTGTGGAGACAACAATTTGCTTTTTTGTTTGTAGTTTATGTGGTATTTTGGCATTTGTAGTATCACTTACACCTACTTTCATTTGTTTGTTATGTGATCTTACTGTATTTCTTTTTTTGTTTTCTTTTTTTTTTTTTGGTGTGTGTATATTGATTTTCTATAGTTTGTTTTTCTTCGTTTGTCTATGCTTTTTCGGTGTTGTCCGAGGTTGCATAATTGCTGGCTAATTCCCTTGGGACCCTTTTTTAAGGTTTAGTTTATATTGCACAGATATTACTGAAAATGATATTATATAGCCCCATATTATGTTATTTTATATAAAAAATGCATATACACTATATACAGTATTAACTATATACACTGACTTCTTGTTCACTTGTACTTATCGTGGGCAATATATGTGTCAGCACTGTGTGGAAATCTTTGTCTTCACGATTGTGTTGAAGATGTTCATTCTTGCTAACGTCATTTGTGTTGGCCATTTTTTTTTTTTTCTGCTTTTCATTGTAACTTAATTTACCTATTTCCACTAGGTAGCTTTAATTAATAAATGTTTAATTCAGTTCTTTTAATCACTCGCTGAGTAACTGTGATAGTATATTTTCTTTATTACTTTGTAGATGTATTAATGTATAGCTGTATGTATGAATCACGTATTTTATGTAGGTATAAATGGTAACACTCGTTGGTAGTAAATAAATGCTATAATAAATGAATGAATATATACAGTACAGAATATTTATTGTTGGTGCAAGATAACTGAAGTAGGTATATGTATTTACAGTAAGTTTTAACTATACAGCACGTTTTATATGTTTGTGCTGAATTTTTTTTTGGCTGCCACTGTGTATTGTATAAATAAAGTAACTATATAACTCACTAATTTTTACCATGGTGGGATAGGATGGATGGACAGTGTGAAGAGAGCACTGGATCCGAGAGGGATGTCTGTTGAGCAAGGAAGAGTGGCTGTGTGTGACAGAAATAAATGGAGAGAAACTGTGAATGAATAAGTGATGACGCAGCCCTGAGGGGATATTCTCCAGTATTTGGTCTGATCAGCTAGTCAAGTCAGGTGTGGGTAAGGGGATGGGTCTGTTATGACGTGGCAGGGGTAAACCAGCTCTGCTGTCGGGCCGTGCTGTGGATGTTACTGATTGCATTGCGCAGTTGACCCTTGTGAGGTGTGGTGCAGTGAGGATCTGTCCGTTCTTCCCTTGGGGTTAAGATGCGAATGAATGTGTTTGAATGGATGAGTAAATGGGGAGTGTGTCGTCCTGTCTCGGCTACCTCCCTTTCCTTGGGGGAAGCAGCCTAGGTATATAGATAGAGATAGATAGGGAATGGTGTTAGTGATGGTGCAGGTGGTGAGTTGATTGACGTGGCGTCGTCTCAGCAACCACGTATGGTGATGTCCACTTCCCACACTGGTAGCTGTGGTGAGTAAATGAGTAGTAATGAGTAACTTGAGTGAAGATGAGTGAGTAAGATGAGTTGTGAATATGGGCTTGGTATTTGCTTTGTCGTTTTGACCTTTCTCGCACTCCTGCGTCAGTGATGGAGGTTGAGGGGCGGAAGGAGAGAAAGGAGGGTGAGGTCAGATGGTTGTGAGTCGTGTCTCACTCTTCGTTTATTTGTTTTGTTTTTCTCTCTCGATGTATTCTCCATTCTTTTTTCTTGTGATTTACTCGTTGTGGGATGAAGACTGCCGCTACTTGTAGATGCGTATAGAAGATTATACAGACGACTCATGGAGTTGTTACTTGTAGTTGATCGTAAATGGTTGTAGTTTGTTGGTTCGTCGTAGAAATTGCAAGATTGTTTGTATCAATATTCTGTTAACTACATCAATGTGATGATCGGGCAGACGGAGAAGGGTTGGAGAGAATACTGTCAGGAGCTGGTTGTGAGTTGTTGGTTGTAAGAGGTATTGTTTGTTTTCAATCTTGATAATATAGAATCAACTGTACACTCGTAGACTTGTAGGCTCTTAGCCTTGTAGACTCGTAGGCTCGTAGGCTTGTAGGCTCATAGGCTTGTAGCTTCTATTTTATAGGAATTCACTGTAGAACTGAAGCTAATCTTGGTTAGAGTCTCACCTGCTTTTGTAGAAATTCACTGTCGGATCGTAGACGAGGTTCGTACGTTCGCTGCCGCCATATCTTACAAAAACTTCGTAACTTGTTGCAGTGAAGTTTTGTGGATCAGTTATACATATATTATACTCGTGGACGAGCGGTCGTTATACATGAGTAGTTTTGTAAGTAGATAATCTTCATTCCCTTTTGTCATGCAATGACCGGAGAGGTAAAGATTAGTATGGGACTATTTTTATTTGTCTTGGAAATATTAACAAAGTCTCTCACACACGAGTGAAGTATAGAACTCCGCGAGCTACCTCCTGTCTCTCTCTCTCTCTCTCTCTCTCTCTCTCTCTCTCTCTCTCCCATGTTGCTAGCCTCCTTCTCCCTACTACCTGTCGGTTCTATGGCCTGTCTCCTTCTGAGCTCTGCTTCCTAAATTCCTATTTTAGCAGGGGTCGTGTCACGTGGATTATACTGATATGAAGCTTCTAGACTGTGTGTGAGTATGTGTGTATGTGTGTGTATGGTCACGAGGCATTGTTCGTGTGCTTATCAAGCATTCCTTGAGTTAGAGTGTGTAAGCATGTTTACATTGCTCGATTCTCGCTGACACACTAACTATCTCATCCCCTGAATTGCTGCTTCTATCTTTCTACTTATCTATCTATCTATTCATCACGCTATCTATTATGATTTGTAATTATAATATGGAGTCCTGACACTACTACTACCACTGCTATTACTACTACAAATATTACTACTACTGCTACTACTACTACTTCTACTACTACTACTACTACTACTACTACTACTACTACTACTGCCATTATTATTATTATTAGTAGTAGTAGTAGTAGTATTGCTACTACTACTACTACTACTACTACTACCACTACTACTACTACTGCCATTATTATTTTTATTGTTTTATTATTATTGGGGTGGTTGGGGTTTATTGCTCATGTAATGCCACTCAAGGATGAGTGAGGTTGGTCACTCTCATCTTAAATGTCAGGACCAACTGCCCCGGGCTCCTACGCTCCTCATGGGGCAACGTAGGATTGGATAATGGATGGATGGATGGATTATGATTATTATTATTATTATGATTATGATTATTATTACTACTACTACTACTACTACTACTACTACTTCGCAGGTGGTGTCAGGGCTGCTAGGACAGGCTATGGACGATAAGAGGGTGCGAGACTACCCGTGGGCGCGTGTGTGGCTAATATTCTGGTGGCTGTCTGTGGATATCTTAGCAGCGGCCTACATGAGCAACCTTATGTCCGTGCTTACCGTGCCGGTTTACCCCCACCGCATACAGACACTCCAAGAATTGGCTGACTCGAATATCATGTAAGCTGGTCATCTGGCTTTGTTGATTTCCTTACGATTTTCTTAAGTGCTGTTGGTTTCACTAAGATTTTCTTAAATGCTGTTGATTTTCTTACGATTATCTCATGTGCTATTGATTTTCTTACGATTTTCACAAGTGCAGTTGATATTCATACGATATTCTTATGTGCTGTTGATTTTCTTATGATTTATCTTAAATGGTGTAATTTTCTTATTATTTTCTAAAGTTATACGATTTTCTTATGTGCATTTTCTTACGATTTTCTTAAGTGCTGTTAATTATTTTCCATCATCATCATCATCATCATCATCATCATTATCCGGACCTCCCTTCTCAACCTAGGGCAGGGTGAAGAGTATCAGTGTCCAGACAACACAAAATTGCCCAATCCAATGGGCTACGCTTCCATTCACTCATCATTCAAGCTCCTGGACTCCTGGCTCTATCGGATACACCAAAAACATTTAGCACGTTCTGTAGCTTCACATAAACGTATCTGACTGAGTCAATCAGGACACTGGCACTTTAAAAACGGGTGCCAAATCCCAGATCATGCACTTCTCACAACATTCCTCCAGCCAGCTCGATCTCTTGTCAGTTCCCTAGCCTCACTGACTTCCAAACTTCTCTTCCTCACACACTCATCCACAATATCTCTCCACCTTCTCCTTGGCCTACCTCGCCTCCTCCCTCCTTCAAATTCGCTCAGATATACCTTTTTCACCACTATTGTTATCCATTCTTTTCACATGACTATACCAACTCAGTACACTCTCATCGATTCTGGTGTCCACCGACTTCCTCACTCCACATCTTTCACGAATCACATTATTTCGTATCCTATCCACTCTCTGTACTCCACATACATTCCTCAGCAGTCCCATCTCCACTACTCTTACTCACGACTTTAAATTTTTATGCCACACCAAAGTCTCACATCCATATGTTAAGTTGGCACTAACACTCCTTAATGTAAGCCTCGTGCAGCTGCAACATTCAAGCCTCTGTTTCTTATCAAGGCCTTCATTGCACCAGCTACTTTTCTTCCTTGTGTCACTCTACTGTCAACTCATTTTGCCTATTTTCCTCTCTTTTCTATCACTGTACCCAGGTATTGGAACTCTCTCACCTATTCCAGTCTCTCTTCATTCACAGTAACATCACACTGGGAGTCACCTTCTCTCTCAGTAACCATCACAACTCTTTCCTACTTTCACTCTCAAGGCACAACGCTCACAGACCTCAGCAAAACTCCGCACTTGCCTACCAAGTTCTTGTCCGGTACTTGCCAGAAGTACTGCATTATCAGCATACAACAAATTTCAGATATTCCATCCATCACCATTCATTACCAACGCCATCCCCCTCTCCATCACTCGTGCGTGTTTTTATTTCTCTCATCACCCCATCCTCAACCATGGGGACATCACACAACCTTGTCGCACGCCCACACTGATCGTAAACCATTCACTTAGATTCCCATTAACCCTTGCACATGCTTCACTACCATCATAAAAACTCTTGACTGCACCTAACAGCTTACCATCTACACCGCACATGCGCAAAACTTTCCTCAGTCCTTCTCTGTCCACTTTGTCGTATGCTTTTTCCAGATCCATGAATGCCATAAACACTTTATGGTCCTTCTCACGAGCCTTCTCTGCTGTCTGTCTCATTGCAAATATTTGATCCACACATCCTCTGCCACTCCTAAAACCACCCTGTTCATCACTCACTAGGACTTCTGATATCTCTCTCACTTCCTCTATAATAATTCTTCCATATACCTTCCCTACCATACTCAGTGAACTTATGGCACGATAATTGTTGCACTTACTTCGCTCACCTATATTTTTGTACAGGGGTACAATCACAGCCTTTTACCACTCTGCAGGCACAGTTTCACTCATCCATGCCTTCTTACATATCTCCAACAAGCACTTCATTCCACTCTCTCCACTACACTTAAGCATCTCTGCATACGCCTCATCAACCCCAGCCGCTTTCCCATTTTCCAGCCGCTTCACAGCACTCTTCATCGGTGCGAATGACACGTCTCCTGGTACTGCATTCCTTCTCCGCACCCCCCCCCTCCCTAAACCAATCATGTTTACACCCTCTCTGCTCTCTCTATTCCCATTCATTTGGCTTTTATAATGTTCTTTCCATCTGGTCATTACTTCAACCCCATGGGTTAATAATCTACCACCTACATCCTTCACACTATCACATTTCTTTCCGTATCGTATGCACGGAGTGACTTTATGCAGGAAGTTACCGTTCCGCTAAGTGCGTATGCGCCGAGTGCCCTTTTAGTTGCTGTGCTGAGAGTATCTGCATGTTATCTCAAGTATTGTGCCACATGTGGAGTTGTAGGAGGACTACTGGACCTTGGGATGGGCCACTGCCCCCAAGAAATAGGCCCTGAGCCTTTGCCCAGAGTCGGACACGTAAAAAAAAAAAAAAAAAAAAAAAAAAAAAAAATTATCACCAACATTTTATGAAATATATGTGTCATGGAGATAGTTGGATGTCTTATCGACCTATATGTAACTATAGGTCGATATATAAATATATACATATAAATATACTAATGTATGTCACAGGCGGACAGTGAAATAAATCATTTCGTGAAGGAAGGTTAGTTTAACTTAGGTTTATTTAGGTTAGGTTGATATAGGATAAGGTTAGGTTAGGTTAGTTTAGGTTTGGTTAGGTTAGATTAATTCAGGCTAAATAGAGAAGAGAACGGTAACTTCCTGCATAAAGTCACTCTGTGCATATGACACCAGTTTCACTTCTACATTTCCGCACCTTTTTCCAGAATAACTTCCTATTTTCAGAGTAGTTCGCATTCATTTTTCTTCCCGGATCATCATTTACCTCCTTCTTTTCCTCTTCACTAGTCTCTTTACGTGCTTCTTGTACTCAGTATATTCAGTTCTTATTCCAACTGAACCTCTGTCATGTAACCACTTTAGCCACTTCCTCTTTTCCTCTACCGCTCTCTTAACCTCCTCATCCCGCCATGCCGTACCTTTCTTCTTTGTTGTTACTCTTGCCACACCACACACCGCTCTAGGATTCCTAACTAAGCTCTCCCTACTGTATTATGCATTCCACAGGCTGTCTAGATCCATTTCATTCCACTCACTGATTCCAACTCCTCGTCTACTTTGGTCCTGTAATCATCTGCCATTTATTAAGAGTTTCTTAAATGCATTTTGTTACGATTTTCTTAAGTGTTGTTTATCTTCTTACGGTTTTCTTAAGTGCCATTGATTTTCTTACGGTATTATCAAGTGTTGATGATTTTCTTACAATTTACTCAAATGCTGTCTTTTTTCTTACTATATTCTTAAGTTCTGTTGATTTTCTTACAATTCTCTTAAGTGCTGTTTGTTTTCGCACAATTTTCTTAAGTGCTGTTGATTTCCATACGACTTTCTTACGTCTGTTAATTTTGTTAAGATTTTCTTAAGTCTGGTTACCTTCCTTTCTAGCATGAGTATTATAATTTGCCAAGTATTGTGCCCACCTGGAATAAATAATCTACTTCTTATTAGTCTCAGATTGTATAACATGTAAGTTAATTTTTCTTTCTCTTTCTTTCTGTCTGTCTGTCTGTCTTTCGATCTTTCTTTCTTTTTCAGCGAGTAATATGGTCCTGTTAATTTTCCTACTCCGAGAAAGCACGCTGTACCTGTTTATTTTGTCTCTCACAGCAGTCTGACTCTGTATAATACTCTCTCTTTTTGGCCGCTTTGCAAGAAGAAGGAAGAGATGAGAAAGGTGGAGGCCACTTTCCTATTGTTTTCCTTTTTTTTTTGGGGGGGAGGGTAAATTTTTTTAAATAATCCATCATCACACTTTTGTTACACCATACCGCGCAACAATCAATGGCCTTCTTCATAGCATATACTCCCCTCATTTTTCATCACTATTCTCTATTCCCTTAAACTAGGCGTAAAATTTCCATCTCTTTATCTTGAATGCTGAGCTGTAGTAAGGGATTAACGCTAGAATATGGTACTAGTCACGAAGAAGTGCCATGGAAAGGATGTAGAGCTGTAGCGAGGTCTGTTTCCGCCACTGTGCTTGGGAAATTAGTAGGAAAATGACGTGAATGGGTTTATGTAAAAAATAAATAAATATATGCATCTACAAAACTGACTCTCTCTCTCTCTCTCTCTCTCTAACAAACTATGTACCTACTTTCCTGTCTATCTAACCTATCTATTTCAGCCCCTCAATGGTGGATTATGGCAGCTTCGTCCCTCAAGCCTTGAAAGAGTCTGATAACCCCATCTACTCCACCTTGGGTCAGAAGATGTACCTTGACCCCATCATCGTCCCACCTGACCCCTACGGCTTCCTGCTGAAAAAGGTCATCAAAGGGACTCACGGACTTATCGTTTCCAATGACTACCTCATGTGGACTCAAAAAAAGAAAGGACTTACTGAAATTACCTACATTATGGATGAGAAGGTGGGTTGGCTGTGACGTGAAGCATGTGTTATTATTATTATTATTATTATTACTATTATTGTGTGGTAGGTGGGGGCGCTCACCATCCACTCACTCGGTATAGTGCTGCTGTCAGGTGTCTGCCCTTTCCTCTCCTCCATCCTTCTTTCCTTCCATCCTCTTCTGTCTTTCTTTCCTTCATTCTTTCCTTGTCCTTCTGCCTACGGGTAACTTTACACTCCCTCTTCTGTCTTTCTTTCCTTCATTCTTTCCTCTTCCTTCTGCCTGTGGGTGACTCTACACTTAGTGACAAGCCAAATGGTTTCCTGTACACCAGGAAACCATTTACTACGCTGGGTGGTAACCATATAACCAACTTTTGGCACCTGGTGGTTTAATGGGTAATTATTGCGCTCCAGTCAGATTGAGCCGGTGAAGGTTTATATCCAAGGGATGGTTGGGGTTGATTGCTCATGTAATGCCACTCAGGGATGAGTGAGGCTGGTCACTCTCATCTTAAATGTTGGAACCAACTGCCTAGCCCCGGGCTCCTACGCTCCTCATGGGGCAATGTAGGATTGGATGATGTATGGATGGATGGATTACTATTATTGGAAGCAGTGATAAGAAACAGGGAAGTAAGCATGGAAGTGAAAAAGCTACTACATGACAGTATTGTGATACCAACTCTAACGTATGGAAGAGAAGCTTGGACGTCGTTGGAGGGACAGAAGTCAAGAGTGAGAGCAGTGGAAAAGAGTTATTTGAGAGGAGCAACTGGAGTCACATGGAGGGACAGATTGACAATTGAGGATGTGATGTTGATGTGGATTTGATAGGAAGCGTTAGAGAAAACACAATGAGGTGGTTTCGCCATATGGAGAGGATGCAGAGTGAGAGACTGACGAGGAGAGTGTATGTGAGTGAGGTCGAGGGGGAGAGGGGGAGGGGGAGGCCAAGGATGAGATGGAGGGATGGAGTGGAGAGGTATAGGAGAGAGGGGGGGGTGAGCTGGGAGCAGGGCAATGAAATGGCGAGGGACAGGGCGACGTGGAGGCGACTTGTTTGTGGCCACCCTGTATGGGATTAAGGCGTCTGGCAATAGATAGATAGATTACTACTACTAGTAGTACTACTGCTACTACAACTACTGTTATTAGGCTACTCCTCCTCCTCATCCTACTACTGTTATCTTTGTTATTATTATTATTATTATTATTATTATTATTATATTATTATTATTATTATCTTATTATTATTATTATTATTATTATCATTATAATTCAAGACAGTGTAGGAGTTAGGATTAAATAAATAAATACATAAAACAACCAATATATTATAAAAGTGGTGACTGAATTCTCAAGGGTGACGACTCAACCAGCTGCCTGGAACCACTGTCTGACTCACTTCTTCATTTCTGCAACATTCGCGGACTTCTCTAACTTTCGCACTGCTGAGCACCACCTTCCCTTCTCCAAACCCCACCTTCTCTTCCTAACTGAGACTCATCTGTCTGAGGCAACTGGTAGTGAAGCCTTTTCTGTATCCTCCTACTTTATACTCATTTCAAAGCCAAAGGTGGCTGTTGTGTATATGTACACAGCGACTTATCTTGCTTTTGTGTTCCTGAACTTGATTCTTCTGAATTCTCTACTCTCGGCTTTCCTGTCATTCTCTGATGAATATTATCTGCTCTGTTTACTTATCCCATAATTCTACCGACTATCAAAAATTCTTCGACTATCTTACATCTACGATTCTATCCACTTCTCCTTCCTCTGAATTCTCCATTCTAGGAGATTTCAATGTTCACCACCACCTTTGGCTCTCCTCTCCTTTCACTGATCCACCCGGTGAACAAGACTACAGCTTTTTATCCTTAATGACCTAGAGCAGCTTCTACAGCACCCTACCCGTATCCCTGACCACCTTGGAGAGAGCTCCAACATACTTGATCTTTTCCCTACAACATAGTTAATCTTTCCTCTCCATTGGGACCCTCCGATCACAACCTTATTACCTTAACCTGTCCCATCACTCCGGTGCTGCCTGTGGACCCTCCAAGGAAACGTCGATTGTGGCAACTTGGATCTGGAGATTAGGAGGCCCTCAGGCAGTACTCTCTGATTTTCCCTGGAATGATTACTACTTCCATGTCCGAGGGCCATCAGAGTGTGCCTTGCGCATTACAGAGGTTATTCTCTTGGGCATGGAAGCATATATTCCCTTCTTATATCCTTTGACTAATGCAAGAAAGCCTTAGTTTAATCATGCTTTTTTTAATGCTATCCACAACATAAAAGAGGGCCTGTTATAGGTGCTACAGCCAACTCACCCCTGAATCACATCTTTTTTATGTTTCTGCCCGGAATCGTCCTAAGTCTGTTCTTCGCTCTGCTAAAAATAATTTGATCTGTACTAAATGCTCTCAACTCTTGAACTCGAATTCTTCCCGCTCCTTCTGGCACCTTGCCAAAAACCTTTCTAACAACTTTGCTTCATCATCCTTCCCTCCTCTTTTCTACTCTGATGGCTCTGTAGCTATTTCTTCTACTGATAAAGCAGATCTCTTCACTCAGAATTTCTCCTCCACTTCCACCTTAGACAATTCCGGTGCTGTTCCTCCATCACTTCCCCCCTCTGACTTCCTTGTGGCTGACATTAAAATTTCTTCGGCTGATGTATTTTCTGTCATCACTGGCCTCAATACTAACAAGGCATATGGGCCTGATGGAGTCCCTCCTGTTGTCCTCAGGAACTGTGCTTCTGTGCTTACACCCTTCTTAGGTAAACTCTTTCATCCTTGTCTCTCAACTTGTACCTTTCCTTCTTGCTGGAAGTTTGCTCTCATTCAGCCAGTCCCAAAGAAGGGTTACCATTCCTAACCCTCTAACTATCGTCCAACTGCTTTAACATCCTGTCCCTCAAAAGTTTTCGAGTCAATTCTTAATAGAAAAAATTTAAAGCATCTTTCCTATCACAACCTTCTTTCTGATCGTCAGTATGGGTTCTGTCAGGGACGCCCCACCGGCGATCTTCTCACCTACCTTTCAACCTCCTGGTTATCCTCCTTTCGGGACTTTGGCGAAAACTTTGCCATCGCACTTGGCATCTGGCATAAATCTTTAATTTCCAAACTGCCCTCTTACGATTTTTATCCATCTATCTGTGCATTCATCGCTAGCTTCCCTTCTGGTCGTTCCATAGCCGTTGTTGTAGACAGCCATCGTTCTTCTTCTAGATCTATCAACAGTGGTGTTCCTCAGGGCTCTGTCCTATGACTAACTCTCTTCCTTTTATTCATCAATGAACTTCTAAGCTGCACATCAAACCCTATCCACTCGTACGCTAATGATTCCACCCTTCACCTTTCCATTCGGTTCTCGCAACGTTCATCTCAACAGTTACTTCAACAAACAAGAGATAATGCTATAGCACACCTAATGTCTGACCTGGCTCGTATCTCTGACAGGGGTAAGAATAATCTTGTTTTTAATGCATCAACGACTTAGTTCTTACACCTATCATCCTGACAAAATTTTCCACAGGAGTACCCACTAATGTTTAGTAATATCCAGCTCAATCCTGCATCGTCCTTGAACATGCTTGGAGTTTTAGTCACTCGGGACCTCTCATGGAAAGATCTCTTGTACAATCTGTTTCCAAGCGATTGGGTGTGCTAAGCCGACTGCGTACCTTCTTTACCCCTGCCCATTTGTTGACTTCACAAACGGGTTTTATTCCCCCCTGCATAGAGTACAACTCTCATGTGTGGGGAGGCTCCCCACATACAGCTCTTTTTAATAGGGTGGAGTCAAAGACTTCTCGTTCATCAGCTCTCCTCCTCATACTGGCTCCCTTCAGCCACTGTCTCTTAGTCGCACTGTTGCATCTTTATCTCTTTTCTATCGCTACTTCAATGGTCACTGCTCCTCTGAACGTTCTGCTTGCATCCCTCCACCACTACTACAGGCGCGTAGCACCCGTCTAGCAACAAACTCTCATCCCTTTTCTGTCCAACTATCTAATGCCAGAGTTAACCGTTAGTCCCAGTCATTCATTTATGCAAGAGGTCAACTCTGGAAATGTCTCCCTCTGTCTACTTCCTACTTCCTATGATCTCCAGTCTTTCAAACGCAGTGTGTCCAGGCATCTGGAAAGGAACGGATCTTGAATTTGGCTCACTATTGTATTGTTTTTGTTTTTTGTTTGTTGTCTTAGAAGGAACAGTTTGCGGGCTCCTAGCCTTTGGTTCCTTCGTCCTTGTATAAAAAATATCAAAAGCACACACACACACACACACACACACACACACACACACACACAGATCAACTACTGAAATTCACACACTAGCACATAATCTACCTCATGACCTACCCTGACCTCTTCTACAGCTCTACAAGGACTACATGGCCTGGTTTCTTCCCTACAATACACCCTACACCCCCGTTATATCCGGGTGTCTACAGCGGTTGTTGGAAACGGGCATCCTGGGAAAAATATATGAGCAGCATGTTTCTGTGCTGACTGCCAAGGAACACAGGGTGAGTTGGTGCGTCTCCCTCCCCCCCCCCTCTCTCTCTCTCTCTCTCTCTCTCTCTCTCAAATAGAGCGGTCATCAATTGTCACACTTATTAATAACGTTTTCCATTTTTTTCTATCTATCGACCTACCTCACTATCTGTCTGTCTATCTATCTATATCTGTTTTTTTCCTTTATTGATCTATGTAGCTGTCGCCCCATATACACTCTTGTATGCTCTCTTCACTTTACCTTGGCCTAAAATTGCCATTCCTCAGTCTTGAATTCTGAGTTATAACACTAGATTAACATTAGAATACGATGCTAGTCATGAAGAAGTGCTGTGAGGAGAATGGGAGGCCGCAGCATTGTATTTCTCTGTCAATGAGCTACGTGAAGTAAGCTGTAAAGGGATCAACATTTGAAATCATATTAAGGTGAATGAAGTATGCAATTTTTACTCTAACTTGATCCAGATTTTCGCCTTTTTGCAGCTTATGGAAAAGACAATACTTCGGCTTTGCATCCCTTCCCTAGCACTTCCTCGTGACTAGGATAATATTCCAGTGTTAATCTTTTGTTACAGCTCAGCATTCAAGGTTTAGAGGTGGCAATTGTAGACCAATTTAGAGTACAAATAGGATAAGTAATTTCTCCTTCCCTATTCTCTCCTTATGCCCGAATTATGCCAAAGTATTTTTTCCGAATTTTTCTAGTCTGTGGTGTCAAACACGCGATAATACCTACACCATACCTTTTCTAAAGGCTTTGTGTGTGTGTGTGTGTGTGTGTGTGTGTGTGTGTGTGTGTGTTTTAGGAGTGTAATCCTTTATGGTAGTGTGACTTGGACAGTAAAGGATGAGAATATTCGTAGGCTCAAACGTACAGAAATGATAATGATTAAATGGATGTGCAGTGCGTTCTTGAATGCGAGGCCTGAAGGGACTAGTTTGAAGAACTGAGAGGAAGGATGGGATTGAAGTGTATTGGTGTTGTGATGAGGATGGGTAGACTTAGATGGTTTGGGAGGAAAGATGGGACTGGAGTGTATTGGTGTTGTGATGAGAATTGGTAGACTTAGATGGTTTGGGAGGAAGGATGGGACTGGAGTATAATGGTGGTGTGATGAGGATGGGTAGACTTAGATGATTTGGGCATGTGGAGGGGATGGTAGATGGCAACTGGGTGGGGAAGGTGAGAAGTGTGAACGTTGGGTTAGGGTTGCGAGAGGTTGACACACACACAAAAAAAAAAAAAAAAAAAAAAAGGACAGTGTCAGTGTGTGTGACCTCATGGAGAAGGAACTGAATAGGGGGGCTACCAGAGATCGAGCAGCATGGACAGCCGCCATTAGGTGACCAAGGCCGACTCATATAAGCATGTTGTGGCCGTTATAAACGATACGATAAGATAATGGTACTTGTGTAGACGGCAGGCATTGCTTCAAACCTTATTCCTACAGGCTTGAGGTATCGGACTGCTGAAACTAGGACATCTACAAGGTGCCTTTATAGCACTGGGATTGGGTGCTGTCTGTCTATCTGTCTATCAACCTATCTATCTATATACCTACCTATCTATCTATCTATCTATGTACAGGTTCGAGGCATCGGAGTGTTAAATTTAGGACATCTACAAGGCGCCTTTATAGCACTGGGATTGGGTGCTACTGTGGCTGGATTTTTCTTATTAGTGGAATCAATCGCCGATCGACAGGTGCTCCTGCACCTTCACCATCATTAGGGCAGTAGGGAGGGGCGCCTTCGTATGGGGGCACTGATTTAACTGGGCGGCTCATCTGCCTGGTTATACACTCTTCCTTCAGCTACTACCACTGTTTCTACTACTACTACTACTACTACTGCTGCTGCTACTGCTGCTGCTGCTGCTGCTACTACTACTACTACTACTACTACTACTACTACAACAACTACTACTACTATGAAGAGGAACTTAAAACAGATACCTTGATGTATATTCTTTTTCCATGTGTCTGATTCTGGGCATAGAGTTGATAGCCTGTTCCCTGAGACCCAGTAGTTCTCTTACATGCCAAACACATTCACATGTCACCATTACCCACCGTCCATACTGAATACTTACTTGAATTATTGAAGATTTGCGTGATGGCATTTGTGCGTGTGTGTGTGTGTGTGTGTGTGTGTGTGTGTGTGTGTGTGTGTGTGTGTGTGTGCTGAAGTCTACGTTAAGGAAATTCATGAGGGTTCCTCGCCCGGCCCAGACTCGATCTCTCGTCCTCTCACACAGCAGACAGTTTCTCTAACCACATGACACCCATCTCTCCCACCAACACAGGTTTATAATGGTCTCTGTTAACGTTTATCTATCTATCAAACAATCTGTCTATTTATCTGCCTATTTATCTATCCATTTATCTATCTATCTTCCTATATATGTACCTATCTATCTTTATCAATGTATGTATCTATCAACTGTATTATTTTATCTATCTCTTTACATAATTATCTATCTGTTGCATTCTTCTATCTGTCTACCTTCCTATCCCTCCATCTATAGGCAATGGCCTTAATCCCAGAAAAGGTAGCCACAAACGAATCGCCTCCATGTCACCCTGTCCTCTGCTATCAGGCGGCCCTCACTCCAACTCACACCATCCTCACACATACAACTCCCCACCCCATTCTACACTTAACACTTTACACTTGTTATATATCTACCGTTTATATATGTGAAAATAAATAAGATATAAAATCAATGCTGTCTGTGTTTCGTTATTCCTTCAACAAAAAATCAAACATAAGCAGCAACATGTGGACACCTAAAAAGGCATTACTACTACTACTACTGCTGCTGCTTCTACTACTACTACTACTACTACTACTACTACTACTACTGCTTCAACTACTACTTATACTGCTACTGCTACTACTACTACTACTGCTACTACTACTACTACTACCACTACTACTACTACTACTACTACTACTACTTCAGTTTTTATCATCCTATATTGAACCTTTCTTTTTTATATTTTTTCTTTCATAGCATAATTTTAGATAGGAGTTTTATTTATTTTTTTATTTTTTTACTGGACTTTTTTCTGGTACTTTTAAGCTTCATTTTCTTTATTTTTTTTTCCGGTGCATTTTTAATATTGTAGTATAGAGAAGCATAATACTGTACCCTACATCATTATGGATATTACTATTTGTACTTACAACTGTTGTTCATTAAGGAAAAATATAGATGTGGTGCGCTCACTTGCAGATGGAAGTTATGATGTTATTTTTTTGCAAGAATCATTTCTTAAAGAAGATAGGCTAGGAGATATTGCTTTTATTGATGAAAGGTATATGGGTGTGGGATCTGCTGCTGGCTATTCAGAGAAATCAGTTAAATCATTTAGAGGAAGATGTGAGGGAGGGCTTGTTTGTCTGTGGAAAAAGAATGCTTCCTTTCAAGTTAAAGTTATATCTCTTGAAGCAAATATGATAATTTTGGAAATGTCAGTGAGAGGTTTCACAGTATTACTGGTAAATGTATATGTAAAAAGTGATGTTTGGGAGGATGTCACCCTTGAACTTTATTTGGAGTCACTGAGTAAGTTGGAGCAGGTTTTAATTAATTATAGCTATGATAATGTGTATTTTTTAGGAGATTTTAATGCAGACCCATTTATAGGTAGAGCATGGAATAATCTCAGCAATTTTATTGGGAGAAATGACCTGAAATGTTTTGATTATGATATGCTTGATATTAACACATTTACATTTATTCCTTACAACAACTCCTACACAAAATGGTTAGACCATAATTATAGGTAGAGATTCCAAAAATGTTATAATTTCTAATATACAGGTGTTATATTCTTTTATTGGATCAGACCATTTACCAATGGTTGTATGTATGTACATAAATTGCCCTGAAGAATGCCTTGGTACATTTTGCCAGGGAGAAACAAGTGTTAGTGAGGACTTTTTAAATTGGAACAGCCTAAGTGCTGATGATATTAAAACAATAGAAATAGATGTTAATAATGATTTGACAAGGTTAATTGCTCTTGAAACATTAAGTTGCCAGGTTACTGGATGCCAACGTAAGCAGCATATACAAGAACTTGATATTTTTTATGAGCAACTGATTTCTTCATTATCATCTCATACTAAGAAATATAAGGGTATGAGGGTAAGAAAAAATAAACATAGAATTATTCCTGGTTGGAATAGAAATGTTAAAACACTGTATGAGAGATCACGCTGTGACTACATGGAATGGTTGAAAAAGGGAAAAGAAAGAAATTCAAAGGAGTACATGAAGATGGTTGGTAGTAGGAAAGAATTTAAATTAGCACTCTCTAAGTGCAAGAAGGAAGAAATTAATGAAAGATCAAAGGCTGTGGAAGAAAAATTCTTAAATAAGAATATGACAGCCTTTTGGAAAGAAATCAAGAAACAAAGTAATAAAATAAGGTCATCAAAAGTAGTTGATGGGACCTGTAATGATAAGGAAATAATAAACATTTTTAATGGAAGAATGCTCAGAGGAGTTGGAGATGTTTGTAGTGGTGATGAAGAGGACTCCTTTCTCACAGTATTGAAAGAAAGGTGGAAAACTAAAAGAAAGTTTCATATATGCATATCAGTTGAAAGACTTTCTGTGTTAATTAAGTCATTGAATGATGGAATAGGGCATGATGGATTACATTCTTTTTTACTAAAGCATGCTTCAGTGGAGTTTTTAAATATTTTAACACATTTTATCAATAGTTGTTTTACTCATTGTTACATACCTGTTGAAATGTTAAAGGGTGATATCACTCCCATAGTGAAAGATCTGAAGGGTAATGCAGCGGACTCTGCTAACTATAGACCAGTAATGGTTTCATCTTGTCTTTTAAAAATTTTAGAACTTCATTTTTTAAATATTTTAAGTGAGAGTGTATTTTTTGATTCCAAACAATTTGGCTTCTGTAATGGAATGTCTACAAGAGATGCTTGTTTTTTATTAAAAGAAACCATTAGGTCATATACAAAAGGAGGCAGAAAATCATACATAGCTTTTATGGATCTATCAAAGGCCTTTGATAATGTTGATCATTTTAAATTGGGTCATATTTTACTGGATAAAGATTAACTTTAATGAGATATTTAAGAAACCAGTTAGCAAGAATTACATGGAATGGGAGTAAAGGAATGTATCATATAATTAATAAAGGAGTGAGGCAGGGAGGAGTTCTTTCTCCTTTACTTTTTAAACTGTACATAGATAATGTTTTAAAAACCCTGATGGAAACAGATGTGGGTTGCTGCCTTGGGGTTGTTAGATTGAATGCAATTGCATATGCTGATGATATAGCATTACTAGCTGATAGTGAAGAGCATATTCTATATTTGTGTGACATATTTGAACAGAATATTAATAGTCTTAATTTAAGAATTAACAATGATAAATCAAAAATTGTTATATTTCAACATAATAAGAAACAGGCACAAGGTATCCGTTATTTAAATTGTTATGAAGTGGTAAATGAATACAAATATTTAGGCCATGTAATTCAAGACAACTTTTCTGATAATCGAGATATTTCTTTCAGATTGAACTCATTTTATGCTAAATTTAATTCAGTAATTAGAAAATTTAAGAACGTTAATGCACAGACGTTACTGTATTTGTTTAAAGCATACTGTGTCCCTGACTATGGTTTAAGTATTTGGAATATGAAAGATATGCTTAAAAGCAATGTATTCAGAAGCTTTGAAAGTGCATTTGCAAATGCTCTTAAGAAAATATATAATGTCCCAAGATTAATAAGTAATCATAGTATATCTAAGGCAGCAGGACTACTTTTACTTAGACACCATGTTGCCCTAGTGCAAGCTAGGTATTGTAAAGCCCTAAGTAGAAAGAATAATGCGGTTTTTAGGTTATTTTATCAGTCCTCTGGCCACCATGTTCCTCATTTATTGAAATATTTTTATGATAAATATGAGATAGATATATTGGATAACTCTGTGGACATTATAAATGCCAGAATTCAGTGGGTGCAGAACCATGAGGAAATAAGTGGTGTGGAGTTAATGTAAATTTCGAGAAAGATGTATAACAGTTGATACTGAATGTGTTGGCATTCAAATTGTATATATTGAATTTTTTTTTTATTTATTTTTTTTTAAATTAATGAAATTGGATCAACTCCTCGATCTGATTGTTAAGGATTTATTTATTGTAAATATTTTATTAAATTCAATTGTAAAGGAGTATCTATAGTATTTATGATGATGAAATGTATTATATTTTATGTATCACGAGATACGAAATAAAGACGATTGATTGATTGATTGACTACTACTACTACTTCTACTGCTACTACTACTTCTACAGCTACTACTACTACTACTACTGCTACTACTACTTCTACAGCTACTACTACTACTACTACTACTACTACTACTACTACTACTATGCAGTGTATTCTGGGTCCAACTCCTTGGACTCGGATACGCACACGGACTTGGGTTCTTTTGTTCTGGCTCGGGCTAGAGCATGCAAGCAAGGGATAGGGCCCAAACACAGGCTAACCAGATTCACACGTATATTATAAACAAATACAGTGGCCATTACACAATTGGTGCATGAACAACGCTACTGTATATATGGTACAAGTATGGCATATGACACAATATTATATATGGCACAAATAAGGTATAATATGCAACACTATATACGACACAGGTATGGTATGTGGCATAACACTAGATATATCACAAATATGGCCTACTGCACAAGGCTATATATATGTCAAGGGAGACAGATATCCCATAGGGCTATGACACTGTAGGTTACCACAAATATGACACAGGGGTCGTGATATAACAGTTGGGGCACAAGGGGGTGGGTGAGATATTACACACAGCAAGTATGATAAACAGGGGTCACAAATGGGGCATGGATATTATACACAGGGTAAGGTGTTACACAGGGGTGTAGGACACTACACAATGAAGCACAAACAGGGCGATGCTAGGGGTTGAGAACACTACACAGGGGCAGAATACGAATATTACACAGGGGATGTGTACCCCAGGGTCTCTGACATGTTACGGGGGGGGGGGTTGTACTACACAGGGGCACGACACTGGATGGGGAAGATGGGGCTCACACAAGGTCTATAGCGCCAGGGATGGGACATGAGTGTTGCACAGTGTTGTTGGTGCCGCTGGAGGGCGCCGGGGTGCACAGAGGGTTAGGTCATTGGTAAACACAGGTGACGGCCCAGTGTGGGAGGGGGGCCATCAGGGGTGCACTCCCGAGGGGGGCACAGATCTCAGGTGACATGTTCAGGTGCCCGTGGTAAGCTGGAGGATGATGTGATGGGCGGCCCTTTCCTAATGGGGCTCTGGGAGTGTGGTGGCCCTCTGGACTGGGGCCGAACAGGGCTAAGAGGCATGCTGCACGGCACCTGCCCTTGGCCGTAGCGGGAGTCCTGGGGGCAGGTCCTGGCTGGTCCAGACCTGGGGTTGGCTGCGGGGCTCCCCTCGAGGTCCAAAGGCTGCGGTCTCGCTGAAATGGGGAGGCCGTCAGGGGTTGGCTGCAGCCACTCGCCCTGGGGAAGTCAGTCAGCTGCTGCAGGGACAGGACTCCCAGGCTCACAATGGGTCCACTCCAGGTACTCTCTGACCGGGGCCCTGTTGGGGATCAGTCTCCACCCTTGGTAGAGGAGGGGGAGCAGGAGGGCATCTTGCTCGGCCTCTGGAGGGGCGGGCTGAGCCAGAGACTGCACCCTCGTAGGGAGCCCTCCGGGATAGTGAGGAGAGACGACTGGTGGCCTCTCCCTCAGCCTGGCGGGCCTGGCAGACCCTGCCACAACTCCACTCCGGGGCAGAAGAAGGAGGTCCGGGGGACACTCCTTCCACCTGATAGGTCCGAGGGATGCTACCCAGGCTCCTTCCCAGGGTAGTGGACAAAGGAGATCTGGGGGAAACACCTTCTGGCCGACAGGTCCGGAGGACACTGCCAGGGGACCACTCGTCCCAGGGACAGTAGGAGGGGAAAGTCCAGCAGACTTTCTGGCTTCTGCGGCAGGTCCGATGGATTCTACCGCCCTCCTGCTGTCGGAAGAAAAGTGCAGCTGGGAGACGAGCAGTGGTCTCTCCCCCGGTAGCTGGTCCAGCAAATTCTACCACGGGCCTACCACCCTCCTGGGGACTGCAGGCGAAAGTCGTCTGGCTGACGGTCCGAGACACCTGCTCCCAAAGGTGAGTGGAAGAAGGAGGAGATCCGCTGGACGCTCCTCCTACAGTAGATCCAGTGAATGCTACTGTGCCGCTGCTCCCCTGGGGTAAAGTAGGCCCGTGAGCTCCTGAGGTGGCTCTTCCTATTGTGGAGGCAGGTTCGGTGGACACTGCTACCGAGGGCCTACTTGGGACTGTCTAAAGGAAGTCCCACTCCAATTCTGGTGAGCGCAATCCCTGTCAGAGGGTAATGCACCTGGTCGATACACTTCCTGTAGATCTAGCTGAGTGGAAAAGGGCATAAGGTAGCTGGGGATATGGGCCGGTGTAGCGCGGGACAGCATGGGACACCTGTAAGCTTCCCCGTGGCCTCCTCTTGGGGTGGGTGTCACCTCCCCATGTCCTCCTCCTGGGGTGGTGGTGTCGGAGTTGCTCCGTCGGGTGGGTATTTCAACTACTACTACTACTACTATTATTATTATTTATTATTATTATTATTATTATTATTATTACTACTACTACTACTAATAATAATAATAATAATAATACTGTAGGCTTTATAAGCACTAGTATAAATCTCATATCACAATGTGCAGTATGTAGTGTCTGCTGGAGACATACACAGCTTCTCACTAGGAATGCCAATCCACATGATGTATATCTACAATCTTGTCCCAAACCATCAAGAAATTCTTAACACATGATATATCTCAAGCAAAATCTTTGTAGCCCAGACGATACAAGAATTTCATGATACGAGCAAGTAAACCAGACTGAGCCAGTTACCTGACGTCATGGAAACTAACCATGGAAATCTACCAGACACTACATCCCCACTCAGCCATATATATTCTCAGATTTCAGAGGGCATAGGGACAGAGAGCCAGAGACTATGATCGAGGGTAGAAGGCAGGAGATAGGGTCAGCTAGGAGACTTGCTGTCACTCTATGGTAGGCTGTCAATCACATTTCGATATAACTGTGTACAGTAAACTCTGTAACCCAAGTGTACTATGTAATTCACCTCGCTCACGATACACAGAGGGGGAAGGTAAGAAAGAGAGAGACCTACCTATTCACTCTGCTCGACGACGCTCAGTTTTACTATCAGCAGCCCACGTTACACTCCACTGGTGATAGAGTGGAAGCCATTAATCTACGATACACATACAATGTCTCCATCTAATCAAACCCCTCGGCTATGTTCATCCATATTAGCAGTAGCGGTGAACAACGATAAATTACGTTCATCGATACTACTACTACTATACTACTATTTCTACTACTATTAATGAATAATTAAATAAATAAAAAATAAATAAATATAATCCACTGATAAATAATAATCCCATACTATTTTCGTCTGGTAAGGAAGCTCCCTAACAACTCTTTCTGAGCTATTTATTTTTGGATATGGCTTGTAAATACCCTTCTTTACGTCATTTATGCAGAGCAATGTATTACTGGCATGAATTAAATAACAAAGGAGAGGACAGGAAGGTATAATAAGCAAAGTAAATTACCGGTACCAAGGAAGAGGTGTTAGGGGGCTTCCTTAACCGACGGGAATACAGACCTTGGCCATCTAATCTGAGAGGGGTTAGGAAGCTTTGCCAGGTTAGAGTGAATGCGCTATAGAAAGTGTCTTAAGTCATCCTATTTTATGATTTTTTTAAGTTCTGCTGGCGATAGACGAGTGTACTAAATATGAATATCTCTGTTGTATCGATGGGACGTAGTAGTAGTAGTAGTAGTAGTAGTAGTAGTTGTTGTTGTTGTTGTTGTTGTTGTTGCTGTTGTGGTGGTGGTGGTGGTGGTGGTGGTGGTGGTGGAGGTGGTGGTGGTGCGGGTGGTGATGGTGGTGGAAGTAGTCGTGGTAGTAGCATACGCTAGTCCGGATAACAAAAATGTGCCTTTTGTTATTTGGTTACATGGTTACCACCCACCAAAACCATTTGACCTATAGCTTTCTGTAGAATCTCAAGGTTGCAATACATCGCGCGAGTGGATGGTGAGCGCCAGGACCAACTACATTTAAATTAATTCCCTTCCTCACAAAATAAGTAAATAAATAAAATGAATGAAGACAAGAGGAAGTAAGGTTTCAATTTTACTCGTGTCCATGGTATAAAAAAATCCATTTGGTTTTCGTTTGCATACGACTGATATTATATAATTATTAAAGAGATCATACCGGTAATTGTTTAAGAGGTTATGATTATTAAAGAGACTATAATTGTTAAAGAGATCATACCGGTAACTATTGAAAAGATTATAATTCTTAAAGGTATCATACCGGTAATTATTAAACAGATTATGATTATTAAAGACATTATAATTATTAAAGGGGAATAAATGCAAGGATAAGGTCATAGTGTTTGTATTGTATCCTGTGAAAAGAAATCCTTATGACTATCTTATAAAGATCAGCTTCCACGTATTCTCAGCTGAAGGCCTGTATTTTCTTTCGGTAAGAGCTCCCTAACATCTCTTCCTTAGCAATTTATTCTGAGATAAAGATCCATACTCTCATCGGTTAAGAGCTCCCTAGCAGCTCTTCCTTCGCAATTCACTTTTGGACTTCGGTTAATATCCTCTTTTACGTTATTGATGCGGGGTATGGCGTTATTGGAAGGACAGGGACAATAAGGTGTAATAAGCAAAATACATCACTTAGGAAATGGTGATAGGGAGCAACCGACAAGAGAACAGGCCAGCCTCTCAAGATATGTTTATTAAATGTGATTACGTGATGCAAATGATAGTTAAGAATTTTCCTGTATATATATAATCCTAGTTTGGAAATTACAAAAAAATAATAATGATAATTGAAATTATAACATCTAGCAGCTACCCAACACCCCTAGGAGGCGACAACAAGGGGTTTAATGGAGCGTACTGGGTGTCCGAGCTACATGGGGGCAAGTCCCGGGTAGCCACGCGCCCCTACTCCCCGGAACCGGCCCGACCCGTACACTTCAGCCCGGGCACACTACCCTCTCGCCAACCTGGCCTGCGTCAGGATCGGGGTGGAGCTGAACCTTACGCTCTGTACAGCCCTTTGGAGATGGCCTCAAGCCGCTCCACTTTAGAGATAGCCCAAGCTGCTCCACTAAAGAGGGAGCCTCCAGCAGGTCCACTTCTGACATGGTCTCCAGCCGCTCCACCTTGACTACCTGCAGTGTTGGTGGTGGTCCTGAGGACATGACACAGGCGACAACCTCCTGCTGCGCCCGCGGACGAGAGACGACCTCCAGCAGCTCTACATCCACACATTGCCCTCCCACATCCACATGCAGTAGTACCAGTCCCCAGCCAGGGAGTCCACTGCTAGCAGCCTGATGGCTGGGCCCTGTACTCTCCCCGAGGCTGTTCTCCCTGCTGCCAGCCCCTGAGGAGGACCTGCCCCTGATGGATCCCTCCTTGGAACAACACCACAGTCCTCTCCTGACAGCAGAGCACCCAGAAACGGACCGCAGCCCCCAGGTCCCTGACGGTGCCCCCAGTTCCCCGGGGCTAGGCCTACTGCACCCCTGGCTGAGGTGACGTGGCTCTTCAACCCGGCTGCTCCAGAGGTGTTTGAAGAAGTTGTTTGGCCCCTACTCTGCCAGCCAGACCTCAGCCCTCAGCCCCCAGCACCCGGGACCCTTCATCACGCCCTTGGGGGACAACACCGACCTACCTGGACAATAAATGACTTAGTGTGTGGTTCAGTGCATTGACATATAGGAAAGTGCCAAAAGTGGATTCATGAGGTGACCGTGCTAAAAAGTGACTTAAAGTGCAGTGCTATGGAAGTAAGGTTCCTGTGTTAAAAGCAGTGATCGCTATTGCTCAGCATAGCCCCCCATCTCCCCCTTGCATCTGTGTCAACCTAAATTCACCCCTCCCCCCCTTTTTCCCAGCAACAAGATCAAGCCAGTGCACCCCTCAATGATAGTGGCAATGGTGACCATAAGGACTCTCATGTGACCCAAAGCCACCAATCTAGAGACTGTATAAAAATCATAATCCCGAGGCACCAACATTCATATTGTGAACTGTACCACACTGAATTGTGAACTACGTCTATTATGTATCCTGCAAGATACGCTTGGCCCATTCAGCAGCCCAAGAATTGATGAGTCAGAAATATTGTGAGACATCCTATTACCCTTGCATAAGTTCTGTGAATATACTGTACGTGTAGGTTGTTGCCTTTAGTTTTTATGCCCGGTCCCTCCTATATTTGTAGTGTAGCCCCGGTCTTGAAAATAACCCAAGATTAAGCCAGGCATTCTTAGGACGGGAAGCTGCCCCAAAAACATCTAGCCTGACACTGGTGGACAGCGGTGGTTCTTGACCCGGGCCGAGTTAGATTAAAGGAGGAACAAAAACAGGGAAAATACCAACAACCCAAATTCGAGCAAGAGCAATGCAGTATCCATACATATTTATCAATCATCAAGCTGCTGTTTGATATTGGGTTTGAGGATGATAGACAAGAAATTGCTGTGACGTTACCACTGCTGGGCAAGGCAGCATCCAGCATTGCCCCCAAAATCATCCCCGACTTATCCTGGGCAAACTTAATGAGAATAGTGACAGAAGCAGTCACACCCTCCCTCAGAAAAGTCGTGGCATTGTCACAACTGGATAACCTAACATGCGACGGGAACCTGGATGATACACTTATCCAGGCAAGGTGGCTCATCATCACTGCATACCCAGAAGCAAACACAGAGACCCGGGAACAACATACTTTCAATACCCTGATTAGAGTCCTCCCCAACATGGTCAAGGAGCACTTCACAATTCAAAACCTAGTGGGGGACATAGACAGGGACGTCCAGCTGATACGACGGCGGTGTACCTCCCCCTCCATCTCCCAGTAAATTAACCAGTACCATCCCAGACATTCTTGCAATTTTATACCCACCCAATCCCGGACCAAAAAGGAAAAAAAAAAATTTATTGCATAAAACAATCCAAAAGGACATATAAATCAAGGAAAAGCAAAAAAAGTACTTCTTATAGGAGAAATAAGACAAGGATGGCCATCCGTTAAGTTTTTAGCCCAGTTTCCCAAGCCAGTTTCCCACCCAGCTGGGCGGGACGAGAAAGAACGGGGGAGGAGTAAGGGGAATTCCCCTTTCTCAGTGTCCTCCACTGGCTCATAATCCTCCCTAGAATAGTCATCCAGGTCTTTCTCTTCTGAAGAATCACTAAATGAAGGGACAGAAGGGTCCATGTGACAATTTCAACAGCCTCCTCCAGCCCAATGAGGCGGAAAAATGGCGTGATTTTCACGACATCCAGATGCTCTGACGGACAGTAGCACACTGAAGTTACCCACCCACGCAGAACCAAACTCAGTACTACAACTGCTTGAACACAGTGTTGCCAATACATTAGGCTACTCCTTAGCAAAACATAAGCTAGATTAAAGCAGTTTGAGATGTGCTACAGCACTCAAATTTTGCTGTCAGCACCATCACTTCGCTGGGATTAATTGTGACATTTTGTACTGTCGGCACCATGCCGACGGTGGGATTGTATGGGTTAACGCAGTTAGCAAGTTCCCAACCAACAAAACAGTACTGCATGGCAAATCCCGATCCTAACCAACCCACATCAGCCCCACGCTGGTGCCCCACTCATCCAGGACCTAAACTCCGAGTAAATGCCCCAGCCAGAGAGAGAACCAAAACCTCATATCGTTCATCCCCTGGGAGTTTTCTGCATGTAGCCACCGATGCCAGCTCCATGACATATGGGAGCAGCTCAAGGCTGCCCAGAGGAAAATAACACCCAGCAGCGACGCACAGTATCCTCCCTGGAAGACGAGGACCCTGGGGATGACACCCCACCCATGGGAAATACCAACTTAGAGAAACCAGAGCCAGAGAAAGAGGACATGCCCCAACAGCTGGATTTTTAGGACCGCCCCCGCATCTCCCCACGGTGGCGGGGGCTGCCTCTTGCAAATAACGCCCCCCAGTCTATGATAATATGAGATGGAACGGGGTAAAAACGAGGCTGCTGGTCGACATGGGAGCAGCCAGATCCTGCCTCTACAGCCTTCGGCCCGCTTTTTCCCACGTCTGCCCAACTCGTAGATATGGGGGATGGCCCCCTGCCTATCCGTGGGGAAACATGGGCCCTACATGCCAACAACTACCGGCACACTTGAACTCAACACAAATTTATTATCTTTGACTCCACCTGCCACAACTGTGATGGATACCTGGGGCTGGACCTCCTGCAAAAATTACGTACCACAATAGACTGCCACAAGCGGCAGCTTCACTTCAGCAAGACTCCAGCCCCTGCCCCCCCATGCCTTGAAAGCAGTATGCACCTGCCCCCTGCCCTTGACACCCCCCCAGCTCCCACCCCCCCTTGTCTTCCCCCGTCCCCATTCACCCCCCCCCGACCCCTTCCCTCTCCCCACATTTCCTGCCACTAATGCCTCCACCATGACAATTCCCCTGCATCACAAAACTTGGCTCCCCCTGAAAAGGCCCACCGAAACATCCGTCCTCTTCTCCCCTGGACTGCTGCCAGGAACACTCTTGGCCTGTCTCCTACCACCCCACCTTCCTATCCCCACACATCATGGCAATGAGAATTGCTAACATCTCCACGACCCCACTCAAGTTACCAAAGGGACTCGTTGTGGGAGAGATGGAAGAAGCAGAGCCATGCCCCACTGTGCCCCCCTCCGCCCCTGCCCCCATGCCCCCCATACCTGATCGCCTTTCAACCCACCAAGCCAACACCCTTCGCCACCTCCTCCTGGACTTTCAGGACCTCTTTCCATCAGGCTCCTCCAACATCAGCCACATCACCTACTTGATGCACCAAATACACACCACAGGACCACCAATCCGCCTACCACCCACATGGAAAAACCCTAAACAGCGGGCAGAGGAAGACCAGCAGGTCCAGGAAATGCTTGATGCCGGAGTGATCACACCCTCCAACAGCCCTTGGTCCTCCCCCATTGTCCTCATCCAAAAGAAAGATGGTACCATGTGCTTTTGCCTCGACTACCTCCGCCTCAATGACGTGAGCATCAAAGATGTCCCCCTCCTTCCCAGGATAGACGACTCCCTTGACACCCTGGACGGTGCCTCCTGGTTCTCCACAAGAGACCTCCAATCAGGATACTGGCAAGTCCCCATGCAACCTGAGGACAGGCAGAAGACAGTGTTTTCCACTAGCAATGGGAAGCACTGATTTCAGTGTCCTGCCCTTCTGCCTCTGCAACACCCCAGCAACGTTCTCCCAATTGATGGAGTCCATCCTCAGCGACCTGACCTGGGAGATTTGTCTGGCATATCTAGGCGACATTATTATCTTTAGCAAGACCTGGGCCGATCACCTCAATCACCTCAGAAGAGTATTCCAGTGGATCCGGCAGGCTGGCCTGAAGCTCCAGCCCTCCAAATGCGTCCTGGCAGCCCAGACCGTCTCTTCCCTGGGGCACGTGATCTCAAAAGATGGGACTGCAACTGACCTGGGCAAGTTGCATGCAATCACTTACATCCCCTCACCCCGGGACGTCCACAAAGTTCAGGCCTTCCTTGGCCTTGCTTCCTGTTACTGACAATTCGTGAGGGGATTCGCTGATATCGCCAAGCCTCTCCATGACTTCACCCGAAAGGGGGAACACTTCAATTGGACCACTGAATGACAGGAAGCATTTCAGGCACTGAAGCGCAGACTTACCACCGGCCCGATCGTCGCCTTCCCTGACTATACCCTACCCTTCTGGCTCTACACAGACGACTCCCTGATAGCCATTGGCATCGTCCTCACCCAAGTGCAAGAAGGGCGGGAACACATTATCACGTGCGCCAGTCGCACCCTAAATCAGGCAGAGCGGAATTATGCCGCCATCAAGAGGGAGTGCCTGGGCACCATCTGGTCCTTGGAGCACTTCTGGGCTTACCTCTCCGGAATCTGCATCACCAACATCACTGACCACCAGTTGCTCCAATGGCTTCGCCAATCAGACACCCATAACGGCCACCTCAATAGATGGAGAGAAACCCTAGAAGAGTTCAATTATGAGATCTCCTATTGCCCTGGCAAATTCCACACTAATGCCGACGCCCTCTCCCGCCTCCCCAACCACGGCCTTCAGCCCGGATCAGACCTCATCGCACAATAGCGTAGTAGGGACTGGCCACCATGGATCCTACCCCATTTGTTCACCAAACTGCAGCAACAGGACGACCACCTTTTCACTCTGTCCGGGCACATCATTCTTGCCCTGACACTGCCCTGGACACCATGAGACATCTTCATTCCAGCAAAGGGATTCACCTTGGGACAAAAAGGCTCCCTCAGATATTCAACGATATCTATTGGACCCCCAACCCCTCCCAGCTAGCCAAGCAGACCGCCCAATCCTGCTGAGCATGTGCCCTGGGCAAGGACATCACCCACACATCCGGCCTTCGGGAAGCATCACTGCCCACAATTCCTGGCAGTTGCTGTCCATGGATGTGGAGGGGCCCCTACCACCCAAAGTGGGCTATCGGTACATTATCATCTTTGTGGACACCTACTCCAGGTTCCTCATAGTTTGCCCAAACAAAGAACATCATGCCGTTGCCATAGCCAAGATCTTGATCCACCACGTCTTCCCCTATTTTGGAATTCCTCAGGCACTGCACTCAGATAATGCCCCCGAATTCACCGGCGCCATCTGGGAGGAGCTAGCCAACCTATTCGGCAACCGCATATCTCACTCCTTCCTGCATTGGCTGCAAAGCAACTTGATATGTGAAAGGAACCACCGCACCCTGATGAATCAAATCCGGGCCCGAATAGAGGAGACAAAGAATGAAGACTGGCCAGTCCATGTTAAGATCATCCAATGGGGAATGAACTCCTGCCCCAGGGAAGATAGCATTTCCCCACACGAATGTATCTTTGGGGAAGCGCCACTACTCCTTCCCTTACGCCGACATCTGCAATCACCCTCTACTCCTCCCATGTCCGATACCCTCCAACATCTTAAGAGGTGACTCCACCATCAACAAATCAGTTTAGACCTACAGCCAGATGATGCACCCTCCAACCCCAACAAGCCAGGCGACACTGTGATGGTTGCAAAGCTGCCCATCCCACAAACTTCCCCCATGGTTCATGGGCCCCTACACAGTCACCCACATTCCCGACCCCTATCAAGTGACTATAGACTATCACAACACCCCCTACACATACAGAAACCGCCATGTCCACCCTTTCCATGCCCCCATCTTTTCCCCCACTGTCTCCACCCACCCTGACGCCACCTCACCTTCGTCCGCCACCCTAGATGCCCCTCCAGATTTACTACAATTGCTACATCACTCCCTCCTCCTCCCTCCCTGCCATCATTGACGCCACCCCCTGTCATGCCGCATCCCACCTCACCGCTACCTTCACCAATGCCACATCACATTTCAACACAACCTTCACCAATGCTGCAAAAACCACCCACCCCACCACCCCCATCCTCCCCCACCACCGTGCCCACCCCCCACCTGCAGCCTGCCCTGTCCAGGCCCACACCACCCAGGACCCAGATGCCCTCAGCTACCCACTCACTGCCCACAACCACAACTGCACACCCACCAGCACACCACCAAAGCATTAACACTACCATCCCACACACCACCCCAAACACAGATGCAACGACATGAGGCCACACACCCACATCACCACCCACCCCCACCCTCAAAACCACCATCACCAGTTCCGGCTGCATTTCAAGCCTTCCCGTAAGATACACCGCCACCCCATCTCCCACCCCTCTACCCTCCCCTCTCAGCTCTCTCACCCCTAACACAACACCTATCACCTTCATGATACACCAGGTTCAGCCCTCTCCCATCTCTATCCCCAGGGTAAGCTGACACGCAACGCCCCGGCATGAAAGAACCACTGCCTCCACCCTCGCAGGTATTCAGCCGAGGCCCTCACCATAACCACACCACCGAGCCAAGAGGATCAGGCGCACCACCTGGGCCCCAGCCTTCGAGGTGAAACACTGCATCTCCAGGCACGACCACCTACTCTGCCTCCTCCAGGTGGCCACCCAACCTTCCACCCTCTTCCTCACTTATGCCCCACACCAAGACTCAGACAAGATGACCGACCACTGGACTGCTCTCCTGCAACACCTGACGCTGGCACACAACACCGCCCACACATACTACCTCCAGGCATGGGATGTGACTTTTCCCACAATGACAGTGGTGAAATGATAACAGCTAGCAGCAACATGACACCACAAGGAGGCAACAAGAGGGTTAGATGGAGCATACAGGGTGTCCGAGTTATATGGGCGCAAGTCCCAGATAGCTGCATGCCACTACTCCCCGGAACTGGCCTGACCCGTACACCTCAGCCCGGGCACACCACCCTCTCGCCAACCCAACGTGCGTCAGGATCGGGGTGGAGCTGAACCTTATGCTCTATATAGCCTCTTGGAGATGGCCTCAAGCCGCTCCTCCCTAGAGACGGCCTCAAGCTGCTCGACTAAAGAGACGGCCTCCAGCCACTCCACTTCTGAGATGGCCTCCAGCAGCTCCACCTGGACTACCCGCAGTGTCGGTGGTGGCCCTGAGGACACGTACAGGCTATGGCCTCCCACCACGCCCGCAGATGAGAGATGGCCTCCAGCCACTCTATGCCCACACATTGCCCTCCCACATCCACCTGCAGTAGTACCAGTCCCCAGCCAGGGAGTCCACTGCTAGCAGCCTGGTGGCAGAGCCCTGTACTATCCCCGGGACTGTTCTCCTTGCAGCCAGCCCCTGAGGAGGACCTGCCCCTGAAGGACCCTTCCTTGGAATGACGCCACAGTCCCCTCCTGACGGCGGAGCACCCAGAAGCGGACTGCAGCCCCCAGGTCCCTGACAGTGTCCCCAGCTCCCTGGGGCAAGACCTACTGCACCCCCGGCCGAGGCGACATGGCTCTCCAACCCGGCGGTTCCGGAGGCATCTGGAGAAGTTGTTTAGCCTCTGCTCCACCAGCCAGACCTCTGCCTTCAGCCCGCAGCACCCGGGGCCCTTCATCACTCCCTTGGGGGACGACACTGACCTACCTAGACAGTAAGTGACTCAGTGTGTGGTTCAGTGCATTGACATATAGGAAAGTGCCCAAAGTGTATTCATGAGGTGACCGTGGCTAGAAAGTGATTTAAAGTGCAGTGCTATGGAAGTAAGGCTCCCGTGTCAAAAGTAGAGATCACCATTGCTCAGCACACCCCCTCCCTCTCCCCCTTGCACCTGTGTCAAGCTAACTTCTCCCGTCTCCCCCCATTTTTTTCCCAGCAATAAGATTAAGCCAGTGCACCCCTCAGTGACAGTGACAGTGGTGACCATAAGGACTCTCATGTGACCCGAAGCCACCAGTCTAGAGACTATATAAAAATGATAATGCCAGGGCACCAAGATTCATACTGTGAAGTGTACCACACTGAATTGTGAACTGTGTCTATCACGTATCCTGCGAGATACGCTTGCCCCATTCAGCAGCCCAAGAATTGATGAGTCAGAAATATTGTGAGATATCCTATTGCCCTTGCATATGATCTGTGAATATACGTGTAGGTTGTTGCTTTGAGTTTTTATGCCCGGTTCCTCTTATATTTGTGGTGTAGCCCTGGTCTTGAAAAGAACCCAAGATTAAGCCAGGCATTCTTAGGACTGGAACCCGCTCTAAAAACACCTAGCATAACAATAATGTTTTCTCGTGAAAAAAGAACACGAGAGCAAAGATGGTCTGTAATGAGAGAGAGAGAGAGAGAGAGAGAGAGAGAGAGAGAGAGAGAGAGAGCACCACATGGGAGTATGGGCGGTCTTTTCGTCGGTTAGAGAGAGAGAGAGAGAGAGCACCGTCTGGGAGTATGGGGGGTGTTTTCGTCAGTTTCAGAAGTTCCCAAACACCTCTTCCTAAGCTATAGGAGAAACAGAATAATTATAAACGAGATTGTTATGCTGGGTGTTTTTAGTCCGACCTCTCGTCCTAAGAACACCAGCGACTGAGCGGGGTCCTCTTTTCGGACCGGAAGTAAAGCACCCATAAAGGAACAGGACATAAAAACCAGGCAGTACACCTTAACACATCTATTGTCTTAATTCATACACCGTTACAATATAAAACAGAGAGGTACTGGATATGCTTCGGATGTTCTGGTGTCAACATCTTTTTCAATATGAAGTTGTAGTATCACACATTTTTACATAATAATTTTTGAAGCTGTTTAGTCATAATTAACAGTGTGTAATGAAGTTTGAATGATGAACAACCAAATATCATTTCGCTGTTAGCTGTGGTATAGAAAGAAGGTGGATGGCAGACCATAAGTGCCACCCTGTTTCAATTATAAAATGTAGGTTAGGAGAAGTGAAAAGATATCTGAATAGTGCGTAAGTGTAAAGTCCTGGGGAACCATTTATTATGTTGGTATATGTGAATGTACTTAATGCCATTTAATAGAGGTGTATAATGTGCTAGTAGAGTTGTCATTTATCTCGACTTTTTGCATAAGCCCAGAGTATATGTAAATGCTTGGCACCTCACTTTAGCTGACCTCAGCACTGCGCCCTAGACGGCTCGGTGAGCGTACAGCATCAGAAGCCATTTTATATCAAGGGAGGTGGTATCGCTCTTACATATCTCTCGGGTCCCAGTTATATTATTCTGTACCCAATAAAGAGAGATTTAATCTGCTCATTTCTGTCACCTTACGCTACCACTTAATAACAGACCAGCTTCCATCTTCTAGTGGCAGAGGACCTTTGGTGGGAAGTGTCGGGCAGTGACGGCGAGTAGCTGACGTGTACTACAGACAGTGTCGTCGATCCAACACGGTGGTCTAGTTATACTAAAACAGCAGAACACATAATATGTAGTCAACTGCTACTCCATAACGGCTACATTAAATTGGTGGCCAGCAGTGCGACGATACATTCTATTGGTGCTAGCGGTGGCACGATATTTAGTGCTAGCCGTGTACCGATACATTAAATTGGTGCACAGTGCTGGGATACGATACGTGCTAAAGGGATTTATGCTGTGAACCAGTAACTCTTGCAATCGCTCGTTCCTGAAGGTGAAACAGAAAAATTTACTCAACTGTTGTAAGGGGACTAATTACCAGTGAGTTAAGTGGAGCAGATAAACTGGAGTGGTGAATATTAATTCCTCCCATTATTCTGCCAGTGCGAGATTCCTATCTTAAGCACAAACTGGCAGTTATCTCGCCCTGTGGTGTGCGAGATATCTCCATCTTCAAACGCAAACTGGCAAGAATCTCGCTCTCGTGTGTGGGAGGCGAGATAAGGAGAGTTCAAGCCAGTGCGGTGAGGAGTGGGTCAACTAGTGACTTCTAGCAACTCCAGAGGCGCGGACGGCCGAGGCAAGTCGAGGGGGAGCGAGAGCGGCGGGCCTGGCGTGATGCAGGGCGAACCAGTCGCTTGCTAACTCCCACAGCGAGCGGGCTGCCATGTATGGTTGGAGGAGTCTGGTGGAATGTGGAACGTGGAATGTGGAACATCATCCTGGACTTTCATATCTAGGTAGTGTCCATGCATTAGTAATCCACACACACACACACTTGAATCAACACACGTTAGTTAGTTAATGTGTGGAAATAAAGGTTTCTCAGAATTCCCTTGAAATATACTTTCTGTGTATTTTATATGTGTTCCGTTCTCCGTCACTTACCGTAACTATCCTTTTTGTCAGGTTATCTTCTTGTAACTGGGAGGGGAATATTACTGGCAAGGTTAGATGGATACAGTGAAAAAGTGGGGACGTAGAATTAGGGGAAATAGAGATCAGCCAACCCCACTAGACTCAGAATTTTATGAGTGGGTTGAAACATCAAATAAAAGTGCTCAGACATATAAAATGAGTGAAAGACACATTGAGGATCAAGGTGATGAGGATATTTCTGAAGGACAGGATGAGGATTTGAACGTTTTGCATTTGCGTTCTGGTCATAATTATTCAACTGTCCCAGAGCAATCAGGTAGATCCAAAATGGCCCCTAGTCTTGCTAATGAGGGTATTCCTAGTGAAGAGACTGTGGAAGTTGAGACTACAACAGTACCTTTGGTCACTCAGGATATGCAAAATCCAGTCATTAGTGATAGTACTACAACAACTCACATACCTGTGTATACTTCAGATGTTTTCAGTACACCACAAGGTTTTGGACAGAATTTATTTTCTGTTCCTTATTCAAATGCATGGGGTATAAACACAGATGGTATTGGCATGCGAACCCAGAATCCTAATCAATGGGGCATGAATACTAATATTGGCATGCAAACCCTGGGCCCTTATCCAAATACCTGGGGCATGACTAACAATATGGGCGTGCAAGGTCAGACTAACCCTCCTCCTTTGTGGCAGATACCTGTACCTAATCTGGCTACTGATATAGTACAGCAGCATCCTAACTGTACTGAAAGTCAGGCTTTGGCGAAGGCAGGCATATGCTATGCAGAAGCTAGCAAAGCTTTGCACACTTCGGGCTGGAGAGATACAACTACTAGTTCTCAACAGCAAAGGACCAAGGCTGTTAAACCAGAGGTGAAAAGATGGTGTGTCATACATGGGCATTGTCCTCATGAAACGGACTGTTGCCCCTTTGTCATTGAAAAGAGGAAGAAACTAGGGAACCCAGCTAGTTCGGGGGAAGCTCAGGGCCGCGCGCAAAAGTAATTAAAATAGTACAATCCACTGATGCGTGTGTGGCAGCTATTACTAAGGTAGACTTATTATCTATTCCTTGGATCATAGGGAAAGGTCAAGTGTCCCTGATCGTAGATACAGGGGCATGTACAAACATTATTTCTAGTAAAGTGTTGGAAATACTTAAAAGTGAAATGCCTCTAACAAACTGGACATTATCAGCACCTGATGTAATGTTGACAGGTGTGACAGGGAGTAGAATGAAGATTGTAAGCCAGGTGCCATTGACATTGAGGGCAGATAAACGATCTCCTGTGTTACGTGCTACGTTTTATGTGGTTGAAGATTTTCCTCTGCGAACTGATGGGCTGTTAGGCTTTGAAACCATGGAGGAGTATGATATAGTAATACACCCTCAAAGACATTCCATTTCCTTTAATGGGAAAGAGTTTGTAGGCCTTAATCCCTCAGCGACACAAACTGGAACTGGCATCCAATCAGGAGCCGTCCAACCAGTTGTGACCCCGACAAATGAAGCGTCAAGGGAGTCCCCGGATGCACACGAAGCGGATGGTATGTACTGGAAGAAAGTCAGGGCTATAGTGAGTGGTAATCACCACTTACCCAGTCAAACTGTCTGTAAAATTCCTGTCCGAGTACCTGAAGTGTCGGTGGGAACTGATGCAGCATGCTTAACTGAGACTGTAAAACATAAGGCATTGTCGCTGGAAACGACTCTGACTAGCGTTGGCCAAGACCAGAAAACGCCCCTCTTCATCGCAAATATGAGTGGTGGCGCAGTTAAGCTCAGAGATGGTTGTTATATAGGCGACTTGATGTGCTATGGTGCCCCCATAAAGGAAGTCGATGACGTGCCAGTGATCTCTCCTATAGTTACATCTCAAGCAACGACTCAGTCAGAACCCGTATGTCTGGCTAAGGAAAAACAGTTGGAGCAATATGTGAAGGTCACTGATAATGTACACCATAAAACACGACTCCTAGCCCTCCTTAGAGAATTTTCGGACGTAGTAGCACTTCCAGGAGAAGCGCTGGGTAGGACGGATAGGGTGAAGCATCATATTGGTTTGTGCCCTGGTACAAATCCAGTTTATATGCCCGCATATCGTCTACCACACAGCCAAAGGGAAGCAGTGGATGAGGAAGTTGAAAGGATGCTTCGTGATGAAGTTATCCAGCCTTCCTCCTCGCCTTGGAATGCACCACTCTTTCTAGTGCCTAAGAAGGACGGTGGTGTGAGACCTGTTGTGGATTTTCGGCAAGTGAACAAGGTAAGAGTACCGGATCGTTACCCGATTCCGCATCTCCGAGACTTACTTCTTAGGTAAGGGAAATACTGTGTTTACTTGTCTGGATCTAGCGTCAGGGTATTGGCAGGTGGAGCTGACCGTAGAGTCGCATCCCAATACTGCTTTTAGCACTCATCGTGGGAACTTTGAATTTCTCCGGATGTCTTTTGGACTGAGTAATGCTCCTTTAACATTTCAGCGGATGATAAACCAATTGTTTCGCGAGAAGTTAGGGCAAGAATTCTTAGCGTATCTAGATGACCTAATCATCGTGAGTAACAATGTTAACAGTCACTTTAACAAGTTAAAACGAGTGATGGAAACCTTGAGATTCGCAGGTCTGAAAATTAAGCTGTCAAAGTGTGAATTTCTGAAATCCAGTATTAGATTTTTAGGACACCTAGTTGATGGTAATGGCATCAAGACTGTGCCGGACAAGGTAAGGCCAATGTTAAATTTTCCTACACCACAGAACAAGGATCAGATAAGATCGTTCCTAGGCCTCACTGGCTTTTATAGGAGTTTCGTCCACAGGTATGCCATCATAGCATCACCTTTAACGACGCTACTTAAGAAGGACGCTGCATGGAAATGGGGACCCTCGGAAGAGAAAAGCTTCAACGAGCTCAAACAAGCCATGTCAGAAACACCCGTATTAGCGTTTCCTGATTATACTCAACCTTTCTATCTGTGCACGGACGCCTCAGGTCTGGGTCTGGGAGCGGTGTTACAGCAGAAGGATGAGCAATGAAAGACACATACCATTGCGTATGCTAGTAGGGCACTAAGACCCCCAGAAAAGAACTATTCGATGACACATTTGGAGACATTAGCAGTCGTGTGGGCGTTAGGACATTTCCGGGATATTGTCTTTGGCTACCGGATAATTGTTTTAACTGACCATGCACCCATACGCGACTTGTTTAAAGGAAAAAACTTGCACGGTAAGGTTGCACGTTGGTTTGGCAAGGTAATGAAGTTTGATCCAGAGGTCAGATATTTACCAGGCCGTCAAAATGTCGTAGCCGACGCGTTGAGTAGAAACATTGCTGCTACCATAGCCAAGGATGTTGCTCTTGCTGAGTATTCCTCAGACACGGAAAAAGCGGAACAACGTAATGATGCGATGTGGTCTCAAGTCATCTATGCCTTGGAGACTGGCGACGAGAGTTGTCTACCTGAACTCCCAGTACCAGTGACTCACTTCCATCTTCAACAGGGTCTTTTGTATAAGCAACTCCCAGGGAAGGACACTGCATATCAGTTGGTTGATCCTGCTACCTTACAGCAAGCCGTGCTACAGTTAGTTCATGATGTACCTCAAGCGGGTCATCCCGGTCGCGATAGATGCATATGTGAGGCGAGAAAGAAATACTATTGGCCGACCATGAGGAAGGACATAGAAGCCCACGTCAGTCAATGTGTCAAATTGCGTGGAAATACGAGGAACGACAGGACTTCTGACTCCCATCTTAGAGTATCCTCTACCAGAAAAACCCTGGGATACAGTCTCCATTGATCTCTTAGCGTTGCCGAGAAGTCGTCAAGGTTCAAGTTATGTACTGGTGGCAGTGGACCATTTCTCACGATTCACTGTTTTAGCACCTTTACAGATGAAACCTTCAGAGGAGGTGGCGCACACTTTTGTGACTTCAGTGATATGTCCATACTCTACACCCAAGGTATTGCTCAGCGATAATGGCAGTGAATTTTGTAACCAGGTGTTACAAGAAATCTGTTGTATGTATGGAGTAAAGTAAGTTTTTGTAACGCCTTACAGTCCTAAGAGCAATGGCCTGGTGGAGAGAACACACAGGAAGATACTGGAAGTCTTGAGACCAGTAATAACCTCAAATCAAGATGACAACTGGGAAGACTGGTTATCACATGTAGCGACGACCATCAACTCCTCAGAAAATTCATCAACTGGGAAGTCTCCTCATTATATCCTTTATGGAGAAGAGAAAGTGTTACCCTACGATTTGTTGGCTGGACCTCCTACTCCAGTATACAACGAAGAAGACTACGCAAAGGTACAGTTGTTGAAATTCCAACGTATACACAGTGAAGTACGGAAAAGATTAAAAGCCTCAAGAGCGGAGATGATGGCGAAACAACACAAAGGTAGTCAAGAAAAGACGTTACAGGTAGGCCAGAAGGTCATGATCCACAACCCTGAGAGAATTTCCAAGCTCAGACCTAAGTTCCGCAGACCATATACTGTTGTGGAACGAGTATGTGGAAATACTTATAGAATAAAGGATGAAGCTAATGGAACTCAGGAGGTAGTACATGCTGATAGGATCAAACTAGCAAGTCAAGAGCTAGGCCTAACTAACCCTGCGTCTGATGTGTTGTCCCCTCTGTCTTCGTCACAGACTATGTCGTCGTCCGTACCTGTCCCTAACCAAGAGTATTGCAGCAAGCTACGATCCCACAACGAGTGATTAAAGGAGTATCTTCTCTTGCAGAAAAAAAAAAAAAAATGGGGCTGTGGATCATACTCCTCATGCGTTGCTTGGGGTGGACCTATGGAAAGACGTTGGACACGGACACGACTGCGTCAATGCCAGGAGCACTGAAGAGCCCACTTGGAGAAGTCGAGGTAGTGGAAGATGCAGTATGCGTCTACTATCCAATGGAAGGCTATCTCCAAACGCCAGATATTATCAAGGAGGTCTCCAAGGGCTTGTCGAATCTCAGACAGCAACTGTTGGAAGTGGGAAAGATGTTTAATCGAAACCTACGATTGACGAACTCTGACACTGAAGCTTTGGAACGAACCTTGCATGGAATTGTTGAGCTTCAGAATAGGCATATAGACAGGCTCACCGACAGGCTCACTAACTTGCATGTTGCTTTACCTAACGTACACTCTGATCTTTCCAAGCATGTCCATGCACGTACTAAGAGAGGACTTGTGGATTTTCTAGGAATCCTGTCTCAACAACTCTTTGGCACGGCATTAGATAAGGATGTAGTGCAATTGGGTAGACAGATGCATGACTTGACACTGGCCGTTAAAGCCAATAATAGATTAATCGTGCATGTGTATAAACAGTTAGATGAGTTCACTAACAAGGCTAACGAGATAATTAGGACTACCAACCATCTAGTAGAGCTTGTAAACAACATCCAAATTAACCTACCAACCCTAGCTAACTTGGTGTTATTCGATGAGTACTTACATGCTCTCGACGAGTCAACCACTGCTTTGGAGAAGCATGCAGCCAATATGGTGGACGGCTTAATCGATGCAAGTTTGAACAGGGTTAATGCTTTATTGCTGCCTACTAATATACTAACAAATGCACTTGATATAGCTATGTGGAAGCATGGACTTATGCCACTCTTTGATCTGAGTCAACTGGAATATTATTACCCATTGTTAGAGGCCCAGTTGACCCTTGAAGGCATCCTGATATTGGTACCTATGAGGAATGCTGTAACATACCAGGCATGGCGGTTCATTTCCTTCCCTTTTGCTACTGCTAATAATACACTTGTTGTTATTGAAGAGGGTCCAGAGGTGCTAGTTGTCTCAGATGACAAGAAATATGTAGCAGAAACGACTGTGGATGAATTTGAGAAGTGTAAGGCCTCATTTCTTGATCTCCATGTATGTCCTGCTTTCCATATTGTCTTCGTACCATTAAAGGTAGAGGAGTGTAAGAGGGCCTTGTTGGACACAAATACTTCCTCTGCTCTGCAACGTTGCACCTTCCAAGCCATTCAGTTGAAGTCAGTTTTCCATGCTCATATTCATGCGAAACAGTACTTTTACTTTCCTGAGACAGAGGACGTAACTGTGACTTGTGCCTCGCAGAATCAATTCCTTACAGTAAAGGGGTATTATGTTGCACCTGATTTTTGCGAGTTACACAGTAAAGAGATAGCAGTTCTGCCTAGCAAGCATCATCTAGCTTTGTCAGTGAACTTCTCATCCCAGTTACGACCCTTTTTACCTTCATTTAATGTTACTTCCTTGAATGTGAACAGGCTGTCTCATGTATAAAGGAGCTTACCTTCCTCTCCCACCTGAACAGGACTGATTTAGAGCCTTATGTACTGTCCTATCTTCCTTCATACCTTTCTCCTTCCTATTTTGGTCCTGGCATTGGTCTTCTACTTATTGTGGTCTTGTCCTGTGTTTGTGGTTTAGGCTACTATTTAAGGCGCCAATGAAGGAACCCACTGAGACCACGTGTCCGTACTCGCGGATTGCAAGTGGATGTTCCTGAATAGTTAGCTACCCTACACTCTGGTTAGGTTACACGGTAGTTAGGACAACAATGTCGACGAGGACGTCAATGGTGTGGCTGAGCGATGTTCTGGTGTCAACATCTTTTTCAATATGAAGTTGTAGTATCACACATTTTTACATAATAATTTTTGAAGCTGTTTAATCATAATTAACAGTGTGTAATGAAGTGCGAATGATGAAAAAACAAATATCATTTCGCTGTTAGCTGTGGTATAGAAAGAAGGTGTATGGCAGACCATAAGTGCCACCCTGTTTCAATTATAAAATGAAGTTTAGGAGAAGTGAAAAGATATCTGAATAGTGCGTAAGTGTAAAGTCCTGGGGAACCATTTATTATGTTGGTATATGTGAATGCACTTAATGCCATTTAATAGAGGTGTATAATGTGCTAATAGAGTTGTCATTTATCTCTACTTTTTGCATAAGCCCAGAGTATATGTAAATGCTTGGCACCTCACTTTAGCTGACCTCAGCACTGCGCCCTAGACGGCTCGGTGAGCGTACAGCGTCAGAAGACGTTTTATAGTTATCAAGGGAGGTGGTATCGCTCTTACATATCTCTCGGGTCCCAGTTATATTATTCTGTACCCAATAAAGAGAGATTTAATCTGCTCATTTCTGTCACCTTACGCTACCACTTAATAACAGACCAGCTTCCACCTTCTAGTGGCAGAGGACCTTTGGTGGGAAGTGTCGGGCAGTGACGGCGAGTAGCTGACGTGTACTACAGACAGTGTCGACGATCCAACACGGTGGTCTAGTTATACTAAAACAGCAGAACACATAATATGAAGTCAACTGCTACTCCATAACGGCTACATTAAATTGGTGGCCAGCAGTGCGACGATACATTCTATTGGTGCTAGCGGTGGCACGATATTTAGTGCTAGCAGTGTATCGATACACGGACATGGACACAGAGTTAGCCTTTAATACAAATGTTTATAGTTACACTTAGGACATAGTATTCTTCACTTACACTTGGATAATAAATTATAATATTGTGATACCCATATTCCGTTTATAGGCAGAATTGATATTATATATATTAAGTCTGATGCACTAGGGGAGGACAGGGCCAAGAGTTAGGGGAGTGAATACTTTTATAAATGGGTAGGGTGCAGGTCGCGACACTTGATGGAGTCACTTAGTCGCGTTACACTTATTCACAGGCTTTTGATTCTCCCGCGCACCCTGGTCTTAGCCTATGATTTCTATAAGTTCTTTTGTCTAGAATTTAGGATATTTCCTATTCTGCCGGGTATTGGGCCTTAGTAGGTTATTGGTAACTTTGTCACTTGTATTATTCTGGCCCTCACTTTGTCACTGGTCACTATTATATTCCCATCTCGACAGTTCATGACACAAGAGGCATTCATGTCACTATATACCCATGTTTCCTAGGTATAATCTGCTGCTGTGCCCGGGCGTGAAGGGGAGGCCCTACGGGGAGCCTTCCTGAAGGGGGCAATGCACTGCCCGGGTCTCAGTCTGGGGGCTCGACCAGGGAGGAGGCCCTCGTACGGAGACTCGTCGGTGGGGTGCAGGGAGGCCCTCCGGTCTGGGGGCCTCGACCTGAATGGTGGCCCTTGGGACTAGGGCCAAACAGCTGTAGGAGGCGGGCCTGTCGCCTCTGGCTCCGGTGAGAGAGAGAGCCTGGGTTGCCCGGGCCTGGGGGCTGCTGGTCGGGCCTGGGGGTCCTGGGGCTGCTGCCGCCTGTAGGGGGAAGCGCCGACAGGGGTGAGCTGCGGCACCTTCTCCGTCGGGTGTCCACCAGGGGCAGGGACCTCCCAGGGGTAGGTGGTGGGGCCTGGATCAGGCCAAGCCACCACTCCAGCAGCACCTCCTGGGAAACACTCCTATAAGGGGACAAAGGGCATCCCACGCAGCCGAGAGGAAAGGGATCAGCCGCGCAAGGGACTTCCTCTGTCAAGAGGGCCTTCGGAACCACGAATGAAGGGCGTACAGTGGCCGCTCCTTCCCCTTCACGTACAGTGGCCGTGAGCGCGGTTTCGTGACTCCTAGGGCCCGCAGCTGAAGGGTGTACAGTGGCTGCTCCTTCCTGTGCACGTACAGTGGCCGTGCTGGCGGTGCTGCTCCCGAAGGAGGAAAAGGCAGGAGAGGGGTGCATGGAGGCCACGCCCTCCCCGGACCCTACAGAGGCCATAGCCATGGGTCTGTCTACCCTGGTACGTACAGCGGCCATAGCCGTGGGCCTACCTGCCCTCTGGGAAGCAACTGAAGGGCGTACAATGGCCGCTCCTTCCCCGTCACGTACAGTGGCCGTGAAAGCGGTGTTGCTCCCATAGGAGGGAAAGGCAGGAGAGGGGTGTACAGAGGCCCTCTGCAGTACATACAGAGGCCGTAGCCGTGGGTCTATCTACCCTTGTACGTACTATGGCCGTAGCCATGGGCCTGCCCGCCCTTTGGGAAGCAACTGAAGGGCGTACAGTGGCCACTCCTTCCCTGTCACGTACAGTGGCCATGAGCGCAGTGTTGCCCCCATAGGAGGGAAAGGCAGGAGAGGGGTACACAGAGGCCACGCCCTCTCCAGTACGTTCAGAGGCTGTAGCCATGGGTCTATCTACCCTGGTACCTACTATGGCAGTAGCCTTGGGCCTGCCTGCCCTTTGGTAACTGAAGGGCGTACAGTGGCCGCTCCTTCCCCATCATGTACAGTGACCGTGAGCACGGTGTTACCTGGGACTGACTCTAGTTCAGTCCCACCCCGACTCTGGTGAAGGCTGCCCTGCTCGCAGGGTCGTTGTCTCTTCCCGCTTACCTGGTGTTGGGACAGTTGTGGGGAAGAGGGACTCAGGACAGGAGTGTCCCGGTGACCCTCTTGTTCCGGCTCAATAGCCCCGCCGTGGTGTCCTCCTGGGGTGGGGGTGTGATAGCAGCTTGGTGGTGGGGTGGGGAGTGGCGTGGTGGGTGGTCTGGTGGCGGCGGGTATTTTAAAGATAAACAGCCCCTTCCGGGCCATTACAGAGGACAGTATAAACATGGATAGGATAGGTAGGGTAGGAACAGGCAAGGATGGGAGATGGGCTAGTATTTTAGTAAAGGAGAAAGGAAGAATAGATGGACCAGGGCCGGTCCTTCCTATACGCTCACTACACTCAGTGCGTAGGGCCTCCGATTACTGGTGGGGCCTCCCGTCCTCAGGATGTGTATTAAAAAATAAGTAATTGAATCAAAATTTTAAAAAATAACAGTACGTCGAGAATGGTGCTACATTTGATTAACTGGTTCCACGTGCATGAACGTTGTAGCCTATAAACAATAACTGAATAATTGCAGGCAAAAATTATATTAGTCTTTTAGAATAACGAAAAATAGTGGTAAATAGGAATTTGTTTAGTGGGATTTAACATTAAATTCTGAATGCAATACTGAGTGCTGCACTGCAGGAGATCAGCCGAGTCGCTGACAGTGTTGCCACACGTACGATATTTAATTATCGTATGTTTTACGATAACATTGCCTATGGAACGATGTACGTACAATTTTCTATTATCGTACAGATTGTACGATAATTTTGGGTTGAAAGCTAGCATGTTAGTAAATTTTGTAGCCACACATTCTAATGCTGTATGTGAAAGAGTATTCAGCCAAGTTAATCTTCTCAAAACCAAGCTAAGAAACAGGCTAAAAACCATAATTGTAAATGGAGGTCTCCTTTCATCAGAATGCCTAAAAAATTGACGAGGGTCAAGTGTCAGTTACTCACTCTAAAAATATGCGTGCACGCATAGCTAATCATGCACAGTTGTTCCACAGTTTGACAGATGAGGATCTTAAAGGCTAATGTAATGGTGATCACTGAAAATACTTTTTTTCTTTTTTAACGGTGTTACGGAGTTATTATCTGCAAGAGTTGGCACATATCTATGAATTATCTATTTAAGTTCTATGGACTGCATTCTGCTGGTATACTCCATTTCACCGTGTCTGGCACCATCAGTGATGTCCTCAACACCTATAGCATTGATAAAGCTCCCAGCACTGGATATACCTTTCTGTATTGCCTTTATATAGGTTTTCAAGGTAATATAAAAGAGGCTTACCTATTGCAGAGGATTTACATCAACAGTACAGGCGTTGAGAACATCACTGATGGTGCGTGACTCGTGAAAATGAGAATAGGTTACCAGACGGCCACAGATAATGTTGAGTGACGGCGTGATAAATTCGATTACTTACAGTGCATGTCTTGGTGTGTTCCCAGTATTTTGTCTTCTTACCTCATTTCACTTCTACTTATCCCTGGCTATGGCTTCTAAGAAAGATGCATGTGTCAGTGGTGATGTCAAGCGTAAACACCGGTCTATTCCAACAAAATCAAGCCTCCTTGATTTTGGTTAATTGGTCCGCCATGCTACCGCAAAGACTAAACCCCCTAATAACCAGATACAGCGACGTCATAAGGAGGGCGGGGGAGGGCTGGCCCGCCCGAGAAATTTTTTTTCCTGCCCAGTTCCGTCACTTTGCACATATGGCAACGTTACCCTGTGTTTAGTTTGGCAACGCCGCGCAGTAGTGAGCCATAGGTCATATAGTTTTCGCTGCCTTAGCTTAAATAAATATAAAAAGGGGCCATACCACTGTCTTTACTTCGTCACTCGTCTGCTGAGAGAGAGAGAGAGAGAGAGAGAGCTTGAAACAGTATAAAATAATAACATGCAGGGTCATCAATAAAAAGTGAGTATGCAAGGAAGATACTCTCTACACTTTGCTAAAATTAGTTATATGTTGATTTAATGAAAATGCGGTACGTCTTAGAGGTGGTACATGACTGTTCGTTGAGAACACTTATCAGTAACATGTTGTAGGCCTATACTACTTTACCTGTCATTTCTTGTCATTGCTCCCAGACGTACGATTCAATCAGCTGTGTTTACAGGAGAGAGAGAGGTTAATGACCCATAATATTTTATCACCTAAAACGTTTTTCATGATCATTCTTAAGGGTTAACCTTGGTAATTTCTGCTGCAAGCTGGGAAATATTGGTATCAATGATGCCTGAATATCAATGTTTCATTAGACATTTTTTTAGGTATATTTGTCAGGTTAGATTTCAGATTATTTTCTTGTTTTTCTTAGGTATATTAGTAAAATCATTTGTCAGGTTAGATTTCAGATTATTTTCTTGTTTTTCTTAGGTATATTAGTAAAATCATATGTCAGGTTACATTTCAGATAATTTTCATGTTCTCATGTCCTTTATTTCATGTTAAGTATGCTTGAAGGGTTTTTGTATTTGATGAAATGCAAAGCTTTATTTGGTACAGTATAATCTTTATTAAATGTTAAACACCACCAGGCACCATATGCTATTTCCCATGTGCTGATGACAGGCATTGGGTCAGACATGAGACATTATAGACCATTGTGTGCAAAATAAGTAAATCAAGAAAAACAAGGAATTAAAAAAATAAACTCAATATATTCTATTTGGTAATAGCATTGGGCTGGGAACACATTTGCTGATCTTCAGTGAGGGACTGAATGTAAAATAATGATTGGAAAATAAGCAATTATTGTTGTCATATTAAGGGTCTACTTTGTTGTTCGTGAATAATCTCAGACAGTCTGTGCAACTGACCCAGTGATGCGCCATTGCCGATTGTAAACACAGCTGATTGAATCGTACGTCTGGGAGCAATGACAAGAAATGACAGGGAAAGTAGTATAGGCCTACAACATATGTTACTGATAAGTGTTCTCAACGAGCAGTCATGTACCACCCCTAAGATGTACCGCATTTTCATTAAATCAACATATAACTAATTTTAGCAAAGTGTAGAGAGTATCTTCTCTCTCTCTCTCTCTCTCTCTCTCTCTCTCTCTCTCTCTCTCAGCAGACGAGTGACGAAGTAAAGACAGTGGTATGGCCCCTTTTTATATTTATTTAAACTAAGGCAGAGAAAACTATATGACCTCTATGTCTCTATTATTCTTTCAATCCATGTAAAATATGATAGTCAGGTATTATATTTATAGTCAAGCATAAAAAAAGTAAATAATTGTGATGAATACTAAACCTGGCATCCGATATGGCTCACTGCTGCGCGGCGTTGCCAAACAAAACACAGGGCAACGTGCCATATGTGCAAAGTGACGGAACTGGGCAGGAAAAAAAATTTCGCGGCCCGCCCCGGGTGACAGCCATACGGGGTGCCATTTAGCCGAATGGTAACTTTTTCATTTCATTTGCTGTCATTAGCATCAACAGAGGGCTTGGGAAGTGTCTCAACTATGATGATGTAATAGACGACTTCGCCTCAAGAAAATGCAGGAGGGTGAAAGTCTAAATTAATCGCTAAAATTCCTTGTGTAATAATAATAATACTCATTATCACAATTTATGTTATAATATTAGAATCTTCACACTTTCTGTGAATTATGATTTCTTATATTTGAGAGCCTACAGCGTTTCGGTGTAAATTCCAGAAATATTACCGATTATAAAGGTATTTTTACTGATGTTACATGTTTTTGTTTCAATATTGTTATTACAAACAATATGCAACTATTAAACATTTTAGCTATAAATTTTTCTTTTTCTAATAGTGGTAATTCATAATCTTACATAATATATAATGCTGTAGCTTTTTTGCCACTACGGAGTTATATGGCAATGACCATTTCTGTTTTTATGTATCTGAGTAATAATTACTTACAAATTATAGTTTCACACAAGGTATCATTATATTATTTTTATTCAAAGAATAAAAGATTATACAGAGCAAGTTTGTTACTTTACATTGCTCAGGATAAGTGTAGGCCTATAACTTGAGGGGTGAATATATAGGACAGGGGGAGAAATGTAAATAAAGAGTGGAGGGGGGGCTCTAAAAGAGATCCAGCATTGCGCCTTAGAAAAACTAGGACCGGTGTCATATGCACAGAGTGACTATGCAGTAAGTTACCGTTCCCTTCCCTATTTAACCTGAATTAATCTAACCTAACCAAACCTAAACTAACTTAACCTAGCCTTATCCTATATCAACCTAACCTAAATAAACCTAAGTTAAACTAACCTTACTTCACGAAATGACTGATTTCACTGTCCGCCTGTGACATACATATGTATATTTATTTATATATATTTATATATCGACCCGTAGTTACATATAGGTTGATAAGACATCCAGCTATCTCCATGACATATATTTCATGAAATGTTGGTGATAAATGGCACAATACTTGAGATAACATGCAGATACTCTCAGCACAGCAACTAAAAGGGAACTCGGCGCATACGCACTTAGCGGAACGGTAACTTCCTGCAAAAAGCCATTCCGTGCATACGACACCGCCACTGAGATGGACGGTCAGCAACAGTGCCACAAGGAAAATAAATGACTAGCAGGAGTTGTGCGTGTCCAGAGAGGGGGCAGAGGGTCAGCAGCGAAGGGTGTGACAAGGCTTGCACGGACAGTAGGCTATAGAGAAGAAAAAAACAGTATCAAATAAATGCCACGGTAGTTTGCAATTTGATTAGGTACCCATTAAAACATTTTCTGCAATGCTGGGAAAGAAGAAAATGAAGAATCTACATGGGTAACTTTAGAAAAAGTGGAAACTTAGTCGTCCACCCCGACTTCCTTTCATTGTATTGCTGTGGAACTAAGTCAATAATGGGACATTTGGTGTGTGTGTATATATATACATGCACACACACACACACACACACACACACACATATATATATATATATATATATATATATATATATATATATATATATATATATATATATATATATATATATATTGTTACGGAACAGAGAAAGATAATGTACACTTTAAGTGAGAATACTAAAAATCACTACTGTCCCGTAAAGTTCCAGGTTCAAAACAAAAGAGTTAGGTAAAATTACAAGTTAAAGTTTAATGCTCAAACTAACAACAAAACATTCAGAACTCATAAGGATAATGTAATGGCAAAAAACAGGTTAAATATATGGTTAACTGCAATAGCCTCTATTAACACGAAATTAGCATGAGTAAATTTATCTAAGTCAGCCCTGTTAAAATGAAAATACACTGGGTAATGCTCAGTAAATGCAAGGATAAATTATTACAGATACAAAATATTATTAATGATGACTGACATAAAGAACCCAACATGAATTACAAAAACTTCACTAGGCCTACAAATTAAACTTATGCTATACAGTACAAGAACAAAATGCAACAACACTTATACTCAAATTACACAGCTGCTAGATGGTTGGAGACTTCCTGAGCACTCAATAATAACTGTCCAGGGGAGGACAGAGATGTGAACAAAATGAGGAGCAGATCTAAGTGGCAATAATGCAGAGACTGAGCTCATTGTATAGGGGCCGGCAGAGCTTGATACAACTTGTAAGAAGGACGCGCAAATGAAGCCATGGGGACAAAGAGTTGACAATCCCGCACTGAACAACAGAAAGGACGACTTACTCTACTATAACGGTAGAAGGGGGAGACTGAGGCAGAACACGCTCGTGATCAAACATGCAGCATACTGTGCGTTAAAATTACACAAAGGATGATGAAATCATAGGCTATGTAACACCTCCCCACAAAGAAAAAGAAATTTACAAAGGAAATTTCTTATTACTCTAAAACAATCTGTCTAAAGTCTAGATAAGCAATCTGCAATAATATTTTCTTTCCCCTTGACATGTTGTATGTCTAATGAATACTCCTGAAGAAGTAGACTCCATCTTGTCAATCTCTGATTTTTATCTTTAAACTTACTAAAGAATTTCAGTTGGTTATGATCGGTATAAATGACTATGGGGTCAAAACCAGAACACAAATAAAATGAAAAATGCTGTAAACCCAAAATCAAGGCCAAAAGCTCTTTCTCCATAGTTGAGTAGTTCTTTTGAGGTGGAGTGAACTTCTTACTGTAATAAGATACAGGGTGTTCAACACCCTGATCATCCTCTTGCAGCAAAACAGCCCCAGCTCCTGTTTCACTTGCGTCAACAGCCATCTTAAAAGGCTTAGCAAAATTTGGAGTAGCGAGCACTGGCTGACTTAATAGGATAGCTTTAAGTTTGTTGAAAGAGGATTCACAGTTATCGGTCCATACAAATTCAACTCCCTTTTTCAGTAGGTCTGTAAGTGGTGATACAAGAATAGAAAAGTTAAGAACAAATCTCCTGTAATAACCTACCATTCCCAAAAATCTTTGTAGCTCTTTCCTACTTTTAGGTCTGGGAAGATCACTTATAACCTGAACCTTAGCTCCTGGTGGTGCAACATGTCCATCACCAATTACATACCCAAGGTACTGAACTTTAGCTTGACCAAACTCACACTTTGATAAATTAGCTACAAGATTAGCCTGAACTAAACGCTCAAGAAACTTACTGACATGGCATAGGTGATCTTTCCAGTTGTCACTGAAGATTAATACATCATCAATATAAACAACACACCCTGCCAAACCCTCTGTTACAACATTCATGAGCTTCTGAGATGTGGCTGGTGCATTCTTCATGCCATATGGCATTACAGAACATGCAAAAGTCTTTCCTAGTTTTACAAAACATGAGATCTCCCTAGCACGTTCAGTCATACGTACATGCCAGTATCCCTTTAACAAATCAAACTTACTTATGTACCTAGCCTTTCCGATCTTGTCTATGCAATCTTCCACGCGAGGGAGAGGGTAAGTGTCTGTTTTGGTTATCTGATTAACACGTCTATAGTCGATGCAAAGCCGCTGTGACCCACCTGGCTTAGGGACTAGAGTGACAGAAGAACTCCACTCGCTCTGACAGGGCTCAATCATCTTGTGGTCCAACAGGTAGTCAAGCTCCTTCTGGATGAGAGGAACTTTCACTGGGTTCACACGGTAAGGAGGCAGTTTAATTGGCTTTGCATCTCCAATATCGACATCATGCATCAACACAGTGGTTCTTCCTGGAGTGGCACGGAACACTTGCGGGTACTCCTGCAGTAATGCCGAAAACTCCTGCATTTCCTCGGGAGGTAGATGAGAAAGCTTAGTCTGGAGATCATTCATGATATCAAGATTCTTCCCCAAACTATCACTCAGGCTCATACTGCATGGGAGAGCTTCACTTGCAGACTCGGGTGGAATAGCTACAGTGCAGACTGGATTATTTTCGTCCCACCTGTGATATAACTATAGCATGTTGATGTGACATAGTTGCTTGTTCTTTCTACGATCTGGTGTGGCAATGACATAGTTGACATCACTGAGTTTCTTCTCCACGAAATAAGGACCACTAAACTTGGCTTGAAGAGGTTGCCCATGAACTGGTAGCAGAATCAAAACCTGATCTCCTGGCTGAAAGTGGCGTAACCTGGACTTCTTATCATACCAAGTCTTCATCTTCTCCTGAGCAGCTCCTAAATTCTCTCTCGCCGGCTTTAAAACAGTGGACAGCTGTTCTTTGAACTTCATCACATACTCCAGCAGGTTGATGTCATCTTCCTCCGACAGCCAGCATTCCTTGAGTAACTTAAGGGGTCCTCTTACTTCATGGCCAAACAGTAGTTCAAAAGGTGAGAAGCCCAGTGATTCATTTGGAGATTCTCTTGCAGCAAATACAACGAATGGAAGACCTTTATCCCAGTCTTTCTGATGTTCCAAACAGTATTTCTTGAGCATCGATTTGAGTGTTTGATGATATCTCTCCAACGCTCCTTGGGTCTGGGGATGGTAAGCTGAAGATGTGATCTGGGAGATGCCCAACTCTTTCAGAGACTGCTTGAAAACATTTGACATGAAATTACTTCCTCGGTCTGACTGTACCTCCTTGGGCAGACCAAACTTTGTGAAGAACCCTAGCATTTCCTTAACCACGTTCTTTGCTGAGATATTTCTAAGTGGAATGGCTTAAGGATAACGAGTAGCCATATCAATCAGGGTCAACACATAAGAAAATCCTGAAGAAGTCTTAGGAAGAGGGCCCACAATATCCACCAACACACGGGTGAATGGCGCCTCAAAAGGAGGAATGGGAACTAGAGGAGCAACCTTTTCGGTCTGATTACACTTCCCCACAACTTGACAGGTGTGACAAGACTTACAATACCAGGAAACATCCCTGAAGATACCTGGCCAGTAGAAGTGTTTCAAAATGCGTGCCACAGTCTTCCTCACTCCAAGGTGTCCTGCCAAACTGGAATCATGTGCCACTCTAATGATATCCTGCCTACAAACACGAGGGATGACAACTTGATGTACAACCTCCCATTCACAGTCGGCTGATGCTGTTGGGGGTCTCCACTTCCTCATAAGTACTCCTGACTTTATATAATAACAAGTAGAAGCACCAGCTGACTCTTCCTCACTGCAAGCAGAGTTAGCTAGACCTTTCAACTCAGGGTCAGCAACCTGCAACTCAACCAACTCTTGATGAGACAAATTATCAACACTACGAGGTACTGCCTCATCTGGTGAGTGGTCCAAATTAGCAAGAAAAGTGTCAGCTAGGATAACATCATCATCATCATTATCCTCTAAATCACCAGTAACTTTAGACTTAGCCCTAGTGACAGCACATGCAGGGAACACATCAGGGACATCGCAATCCCGGGTCGCAGCCACTGGCTCACTAGACAACTGAGGAGCTGGACACACTTGACTTCCACCAATATCATTTCCAAGTAAGAAAGTTACACCTGACATTGGGAGTGTCTCAACCAACCCAACCACAACGGAACCATTAGCAAAACCAGACTCTAAATTCACTCTGCACAGAGGGACAGAGAAGTAATTATTCCCTACACCTTGTAAGATTACAGTTTCATCAGAGGAATTAACATTAGAGCCTAGAACACTGGTCAGCATAAGGGATTGGCAAGCACCTGTATCACGATATACTTTAACTGATTTCCTGTCATTACTGACCAGAGGACTGACAAAACCATCAAACAGGAAATTAGCACATGAACTCTTGAGAGTGTCACCCACGTTACTGCTCAAAAGAGGAGCTCCATCATGAGAATTTAAGTTACCCCTCAAAGCAGGTTCAGTTAACTCAGTTAAAGAATTATGGGAACTCTCAAGGGTGGACACTAGACCAATTGACTGAATATTTAAAGACTCCTTTTTGTTCACATCACGCTGTCTCCTGAAACATTTCTCCGTAGAATGACCAAGCTTACTACAATAAGTACATTTACTTTTCTTAAATCTAGAGGTGGAGCTGGTATTTACTTCCTGAGAAACATCATCTTTATTCTCTTTCCTTTTACCTGTACTCTGAGTAGAGGCAACGTACTTACTCTCAGCTTTCCCTTTTTCTCTAGAATATCTCTTGTGAGTGAGAACATATTCATCAGCTAAAACGGCAGCATCAGACAAATTATCTATTCTTTTCTCATCAAGATATAGGCTTACATCTTTATAAATACACCTTTTGAAATCCTCCAGCAAAATCATCTGCTTAAATTTACCAAAATCAGAATTTACATTCTTAGGATTTAACCACTGCTCTAACAGATCTTCTTTGATTTTTGCATACTCAACATGGGATTGCTTATCTTGCTTATAAGTTGTCCTAAATTTTACTCTATAGGCTTCAGGAACAAGCTCATAGGCCTTAAGAATCAAGCTCTTAACTACATCATAATTATCAGATTGATCCTGAGGCAAAGATGCATAAGTTACTTGAGCTTTACCGGTGAGAACAGTTTGAAGGAGTACTGGCCAATACTTTTTGGGCCAATTAAAACCTGTAGCTACCCTCTCAAACAACTGAAAATACTTTGTTAAATCAGATTCATTAAAAGGAGGGACAAGTTTAACATTTTTAGCCACATCAAAATCATCAGAGCTAGATGATCCAGTTCCACCTTGTTTCATGCGATACTCATGGTCTGCCTGAATCCTAGCAAGTTCAACTTGTGCGTGAAACTCAGCCTCCTTAACACAAGCCTCCTTAGCCTGAGACTCAGCCTCCTTAGCACGTGCTTGAAATTCAGCTTCCTTCACACGAGCCACCTGCAGGGCTTGCTGTAACTTAGCTAATTCAATCTGCGTTTGCTCATTTGGAGGAGTTACATTAAACAAGCTTTCATTAATCATGTCAACAATTTGATCTTTAGAATGATGAGAGCGAACAGCAATTCCCAATTGTTAAGCAACAAGCTTAAGTTCATTCTTTGTTCTGTTTTCTACATCACACACTGTTTGCACATTTGACAAAAAATCTTTGGCTTCATCAAGTGTAGTAATAGTAGACATCATGAATAAGTAACAGTCACAAAATATCGAGCAATATCCTTATGATAATATCCTGAATACCCTGATATGAGGTCGCCAAATTTATGTTACGGAACAGAGAAAGATAATGTACACTTTAAGTGAGAATACTAAAAATCACTACTGTCCCGTAAAGTTCCAGGTTCAAAACAAAAGAATTAGGTAAAATTACAAGTTAAAGTTTAATGCTCAAACTAACAACAAAACATTCAGGACTCATAAGGATAATGTAATGGCAAAAAACAGGTTAAATATATGGTTAACTGCAATAGCCTCTATTAACACGAAATTAGCATGAGTAAATTTATCTAAGTCAGCCCTGTTAAAATGAAAATACACTGGGTAATGCTCAGTAAATGCAAGATAAATTATTACAGATACAAAATATTATTAATGATGACTGACATAGAGAACCCTACATGAATTACAAAAACTTCACTAGGCCCACAAATTAAACTTATGCTATACAGTACAAGAACAAAATGCAACAACACTTATACTCAAATTACACAGCTGCTAGATGGTTGGAGACTTCCTGAGCACTCAATAATAACTGTCCAGGGGAGGACAGAGATGTGAACAAAATGAGGAGCAGATCTAAGTGGCAATAATGCAGAGACTGAGCTCATTGTATAGGGGCCGGCAGAGCTTGATACAACTTGTAAGAAGGACGCGCAAATGAAGCCATGGGGACAAAGAGTTGACAATCCCGCACTGAACAACAGAAAGGACGACTTACTCTACTATAACGGTAGAAGGGGGAGACTGAGGCAGAACACGCTCGTGATCAAACATGCAGCATACTGTGCGTTAAAATTACACAAAGGATGATGAAATCATAGGCTATGTAACAATATATATATATATATATATATATATATATATATATATATATATATATATATATATATAAGCCTGTGTGTTTGCGTGTGTGCATGCGTCCGTGTCGTGTGTGTAGGCCTATGTGTGTGTGTGTGTGTGTGTGTGTGTGTGTGTGTGTGTTGGTGTGGTGTGTGTGCGTGTGTGTGTGTGTGTGTGTGTGTGTGTGTGTATGCGTGTGCGCGCGCGCGCGTTGTAACGAGATGGGAATAGGCAACACAGGAGAGCAAAATCTGACGGTGTAAAAACTAAGAAAAACAAAGTGAAGAGGGAACTGAACAAATAGTTAAGTGATGAAAAACATTAAAAATGCTAACTCCAACCTCGCAACACAGGTCCGAAAGTAAATAAAATTAGCAGATACTAGCTTAAACAAAATAAACACAGTGATAAATATACCTACTATAGTACAAGCTAATGATATTTACAATATTTATAATGAAATAATGAAACACAAAAGAATGAGAAAAACAAGCAACCTGATAATACCCTGAATAATCACACTAAAGTCTGGGAAAAAACCTGCCATATAAAAGAAATAAAATCATACAAAAAGAGATAACTAAACTGCACTCGATTGCCACAAAATAATAATAATACATAACAATAATACTTGCGATTGGAAGCTAATACGAAGTGAATAGATGTTCAGAAAATAGACAACACACAAAATACTGCTTCTCCTCCCTCTCTGATCTCCAGTCCAAACACTCCCTCTCCCGATGCCAATCCCACCAAAATTCTCTCCATTCAAAATTCTGCACCTTATACTGTATACCCTCTGGCTGCGTGCACGTGTCAACACGCAGGTGGAGGCCGGACCAGAAATATTCAGAAAAGAGTTAGGCAAAATAATCTCTCCCCCATACTCCAAACGTTATAAATATCGCTGATGAATACAAATCTGTATGTCACCAGTTTAAGCTCCACAGTAAGTCACTGATATTAAAGACAATTTTAGTCACACCCGCGTCGAGAGAACAAATAGAATTAGGTAAGACTTTTAAAATGAGTACACACTTAACAGGCAACAACATGAGCGAGTGCATGTGCGTAGATGCTGGTGTACACATCATCGACGCACATACACACGCCCAGCGACACTCACGCACTATACATACATGCACAATATACACAAAAATATATATACATTCCTACAATGTAACAAGCCCACACCTAAGAGAAAATTTTCCCTCAGGAAAATTCGTTCTCTAGATCATGGCAATCAGCGATAATATTGTCAACACCCTTAATATGTCCAGCATTCAAATGAAACTGTTGAAGGAACAAACTCCAACGTGTCAATCGCTGACTCTCTATCTTCAAATTATTCAGAAATTTGAGTGGGTGATGATCAGTACATGCAATGACAGTAGGCCCAAATGCAGGGACATACACAGAAAAGTGCTGCAGGGTGAGGATCAAAGCTAATAGTTCCTTTTCGATAACAGAATAATTACGTTGAGGAACAGAAAACTTACTGAAATAACAAACAGGATGCTGTATGCCATGATCATTGCCCTGCATTAACACAACTCATGTACCCATATTGCTAGCATCTACAGCAAGTTTAAATGTCTTACTAAAGTTTTGTGCAGCCATAACTGGATAATTACATAAGACCTCCTTGGCTGCATCAAAACTATTCTGACACACATCAGTCCAGACGTATTTTCTATCTTTCTTAAGCAGTTCAGTGAGAGGGGTCACTATTGTTGAAAAGTTCTTCAAAAAATGACGGTAGTAACCAATAGTGCCGAGGAATCTCTGAAGCTCGTCCCTGTTTTGTGGTGCCTTAAAACTCTTTATTGCCTCCACCTTAGAGTCTGGGAAGCATACACAACCATGACCAACCACATAACCAAGGTATTGAACTTGTGTACAAACAGACTTGCACTTCCTTAAATTTACTACAAGGCGACCCTCAGAAAGCCTGGACAGCAAAACACTTAGTTCTCTTAAGACTTTCCCAACCATCAGTAAAGACTACTATATCATCCAAGTATACCACACAATTTTTCATACCACTGACAACCATGTTCATTAATCGCTGGAACGTTGCCGGGGCGTTTTTCATACCATATTTCATCACGTTACGCTGATATGTTTGTCCGTCTGCCACAAAACACAAAACTTCCTTAGCCCATTCGGCCAAAGGCACTTGCCAGAAGCCTTTCTTGAGATCTAACTCAGTGATATAACTAGATGAGCTGATGCGATCGACACAGTCTTCAAGCTGGGGCAATGCGTACGTATCAGTCTTGGTTAGCGCGTTCACCTGTCTGTAGTCTATACAAAATCTTGCTGTGCCATCTGGTTTAGGCTGCAAAGTCACAGAGGAACTCCAGGGACTAACACAGGGTGAGATCAGCCCTAGGTCCAACATATAGTTGAGCTCCTGATGCAGCACACCATCACTCTGAGGCCTGACTCGATAAGGGGGAACTTGACAGGAACAGAGTCACCCACATCCATGTCGTGCTGAATCCAATCGGTCTTCCCAGGGGCACTGCTGAATATTTCCTTGACAAGAGGGTCACGAACTGAGATGCTTGGTCCCAAGGCAGATGTGCTAACTTGGAGTTGAGAGTGGACTCCACCTCATCATTCTTAACCAGCTACAATCTGGAAACTCGCAGTCCATCTCAAAGAAGCTGCTATCAACACCCTCCTCAGCAGCAGCAGCAGTGGTGGAGACAAGGTGTAAGGGAGCCAGAGAATCTGGTGCATGATGGTACAGCTTCAGCATGTTCACATATGGCACAGTTGGTGCTTCTTCCTTCTGTCAAAGGTCTCCACCGCGTTGTTGGTGTCTCCGATACGCCGCACTACGGGGTAAGGACCACTATACTTAGCAGCCAGTGGCCGACTCTGCAGTGACAGCAACACCAAAACCTTGTCACCGACCTTGAACTCCCTCAGCCTGACCTTTCAATCGTACCACACTTTCATGTTGTCCTGAGCCTGCCTGAGATTTTCCCGGGCCAACTCCAGAGTCTCACTCATACGGGTCTTGAGGTCCTGCACATAACAGAGTAAGCTCCGACTCTCGGCGAGGCTACTGCTCCAAGTCTCCTTAACCAAGCTCAGAGGACCCCAGACTCGGTGGGCAAACACGAGCTCATTAGGAAAGAAACCCAGACTCTCCTGGGGTACTTCCCTTGTAGCAAACAGGAGAAATGGCACACCACGGTCCCAGTCCTAAGAGTGCTCCAGACAGTACTTGCGGAGGATATTCTTGAGTGTCTGGTGGTAACACTCCAAGGCACCTTGCGTCTCCAGATGGTAGGCACTGCTCTTGATGTGTTTGATGTCAGATTGAGCTAATGACTGCTGGAAGATGTTGGAAAGGAAACTAGACCTTCTATCTGACTGAACCTCCTAGGGCAGACCAAACTTTGTAAAGAAATTTAGCAAAACTCTAACCACTGCCTTAGCTTTGATAGAACGTAGAGGTATTGCCTCAGGGTACCTCGTGGAGGGGTCAGTGATAGTGAGCAGATATGAGTTACCGCTGGAAGTTGGGGGCAAGGGTCCCACCACATCAATAATTAACCTGGAAAAAGGGGGATCAATGGCAGGAATGGGGACAAGAGGGGCCTTAGGGAAAGACTGATTTGGCCAACCCACTACTTCACAGGTATGACAATGTTTGACAATCTTAGCCACATATGCTGCCATGCGGGGCCACTAGAATTCCACATGCAGCCTCTCCATGGTCTTCCTTACACCCATATGACCTACAAATGGTGTAGAATGGGACAGTTGAATTAAATCCTGTCTGCACGCATTAGGTACTACGATCTGATGGTAGTTCCACATCCCATCATCTGCACTGTCTTCACAAAATCTCATCTTTCACATAAAAACATCCACCCTTCTCCTTCTCAAAATCACCCTCTACACACAGCTTCAATCTCTGAATCTCCTGGTCTCCAGACTACAACTCCTTTAACTTCTCAATGTTCACCTCCTTCAATGGAACAGGTGGAATATCTTCAAAGAACCTATAAATGTATCCGCCAAAGATATCTCACTGTCCGATTGTTTCTTGTCCTCGGACGTTGGATTAACTGTTGCCTCTGGTATGGTAGCGCAGGGAACAATGCAAACAATCTCCTCCCGTTGGCTCCTTTCTGCACGTGACATGGATCTAGTCACTGCACAAACTGGGAATACCTCTGCATCACTGGGATCAACCTGTGGGGGAACATTGGGTACTGGCACCTCTGACAAAATTGGAGTGGTGATCTCCTCACCTCTCACTAGGTCACTGCCAAGTATTAAATCAACACCACTCTCTGGTAAATAATCCACAACACCCAATCATGCCAATCCATCAAACAACCGACATTGAACCTCACAAGAAACTAGCAGCACAGTCTTTGCACCTGTTTCTCCCCTAATCAGAACAAACTATCCTCCTGTATCATCAAAAACTTCATTATTTGGCCTTACCCACAAAGATTTTGAAGAACAAGTGTCACGACGAATGTGTACCGGATGCTGCACGCTATTCACCTTTACCAAACAAGAATACAGGTAGGGGACATACAAAGAAGCAGGGGAAACATTGCTCGTCACCGCTGGTACTACAACTCCTGAAACAGTGTGCTTCGACACAACTGTAGGCTCCTTCTTCCCACCTTCCAGAACAACATCAACCCTAGAAGGGGGTAGAACATCAGAGTTTCCCTGACTAACAATTGAGGAACCAAGTGAAGGGGTAACCACGGGAGCTCCACGAGAAACAAAGCTCACTGGCTTGACAACACCTGACTTTTGCCAACGTCTGTCTAAAGTGTGACCTGGCCTCTTGCAATATGAGCAAGTAAATGGGCGGTGTGTAGGTTTTGGGGTAATGTTAGGTGTATCAGGTTTGAGTGTGGAGTAATTCATGGAGTTGAGCTTCTGAGATGGTTGTTTGGGGAGCTTAGAGGGGTAACACTTCTAAGGAACACTCCTAGGAACTTCCATACTTTTATATAAATTCTTAAACAATAAATAATCATCTACACAAACTGCAGCTTCACCAGCATTCTTAAATTTCTTATCAGCAAGGTAAGTTCTTAAATCTGTATCAATCTTATGAAGGAAGTTCTCGAGGATAACAAGTTCATTAAGCTTAACATAAGATTCTTTTCATTTGCATCCATTGATTAAATGGATCAGTCATCTGCCTTTTGAAATCTACAAAAGTGTCATGAGGGCGCTTCCTACAATTCCTATATTTCTGTCTGTAAGCTTCAGGTCTCATCTCATATGCATGCAGTATGGCATTCTTTAATACCCCGTAATCCTGTGATTCTTGGTGGCTAAGACTGTCATAGGCCCGGAATGCTTTACCTTTGATTGCTGGCTGAACTAGAGATGACCAGCTGTCTCCGGGCCACTTTTACCTGTAGTAACCTTCTCAAATCGGTCAAAGAACTCCAGGACTAAGCACTTATCGAATGAGGGAACTAATTTAGTGGGTTCAACTGCTCTAAACTATGAAAAAAAAATGGGGAAAATTGGTTGGGGCACTTGGGCAATTCATACAAGCATTTCATAGTTAAGCTTCATCTGCTCAAGTTTTATTTTCTTTTTCTGTAGTTAACTATTCTCCTTTTCCTTCTTCTCCCTCTGAAGCTGTAGCTGAAACTGTAAAATCCTATACTGACTCCAACCACGCAACACAGGTCCGAAAATAAATGAAATTAGCTGACGTTAGCAAGGGCAAAATAAACACAACGAAAAATATACCTACTATAATACAAGATAATGATATTTACAATATTTACAATGATATGATGAAACACAAAAGAATGAGAAAAACAAGCAACCTGATAATACCCTGAATAATTACACTAAAGTCTGGAAATAAACTTGCCACATAAGAAATAAAATTATACAAAAACAGATAACTAAACTGCACTCGATTGCCACAAAATAATACATAACAATAATACTTGCGATTGGATGCCGATACAAAGTGAAAAGATGTTCAGAAATTTATATAACACACAAATGCTGCTACTCCTCCCTCTCCCAACGCCAGTCCCACAAATACTCTCCATTTTTTTTTTTCCCCGGCCTATCAACCATTGGGGCCGAAGCCCCTGGTTATTAAGGCCATATATATATATATATATATATATATATATATATATATATATATATATATTTAAACATATATACATATATATACAAACATACACACACACACACACACTTCCATGCATACATACAGACACATTTTCATGCAACCGTACTTATATATATAATTTTAATCTTATTTATTTTTTTTTGTATTTTTATTTTTTAAATTTTTTCTTGGTTTTATATTTTTTATACCTTATATTATAAAGAAAAACTAATCTAAAGACCCTAAAACTAATCACCTAACAGACAAATCGCTAACCTATACTAAATCCTACAGAGACAAATAGCTAGACCTACACTAATGGTAAAAATACCTCGACTAACAGAACACCATCGACTGCAGATATGTAATGCCTTTCTACATTACATACCTGCACTCATCACCTGGTGACTGTCAGTCGAGGCACAACCTAATATAGGGGACATCAGTATATGAAAGGGAACCAGACGAGTTAGGAACATTTCCATATACGTCAGCTGTCGTCCCTAATTAGAATAACTTAAGCCAGATAATATAATGTATTTACATAATTTTTACAAAAAGTGATGAACCTCGCCCAGCAGACCACCATCGACTGCAAGTGCCCAATACCTTCCTATATTGCACACTTGCACTCATCAGCTGGTGACTGTCAGGCGAGGAACTTGGCTTAATGTAGGGGACATCTATATTAGAAATAGATCGGTGGGAGGAGGAACTATTTAAAATATGTCGACTGTCAACCCTAATTAATATTACAATATAAACATATTTACTGTTCATAAAAACCATAATCACGCAGTAAAAAAGTCACATCACTCTGATCAGTCCGGTCTCTCTCAAGAAAGCCATCAATTTATCAGTCATAACAATGTCCCCATCACCCAGGATGGTGGAAAGGGTGAAGGGGACGTCTACTGCGCCGCAATAATTTATAAGTGAAGCACGTTCACGAATAAATCGCCGACAGCGCAGGATGATATGACCAATAGATAACACCGCATTACAGATGTTACAGTGCGGTGGGAAGCGTACAAAATTCTCTGCCTTATATACCCTCCGGCTGCACGCATGTGTTAACTCGCAGCTGGAGGCCAGACGAGCAATATACAGAAAAGAGCTAGGCAAACTGATCTCTCCCCCATACTTCAAACATTATAAATATCCCTGGTGAATACAAATCTTTATGCCACCAGTTTAAGCTCAACAGTAAATCACTGATATTAAGGACAATTTTAGTCACACCCGCATCAACAGAGCAAACAGAATTAGGTAAGACTTTGTAAATGTGTACGCACTAAACAGGCAACAACATGAGTGAATGCATGTGCGTAGATGCTGGCATACACAGCATCGACGCACATACACACACACCCAGCGACATGCACGCACTATACATACATGCACAATATACACGAAAATATATATACATTCTTACACGCATAACAGTGTGTGTGTGTGTGTGTTGTTCCAGTGCTGGGATTTTGAATCAAGAGGTAATTTTAGAATGCCTATCTTTTTTTTCTTTTTTTTTTTTGTCTATCTACCTGTATATGTGACTATGGATATGTAGTTACTTAGTGTGTATATGTATATACAGTATATGTCTCCCTGTCTATGTATATATGAATATATCATATATATGTGCATGTTGCATAAGTATATGTATGCACGCCTGTACACATACGCATATCTTTATACATACATGCCATTGTACATGTAGAATGTCTATGGCTACATAAACGTGAACATATACATGTATGTATAGATTATACATATATGTATGTGTGCATATATGCTTCTCTCTGCATATGTATGTGCTTACGTGTGTATCTATGTACCACTTTACTCATCTTAGGGCATGTAATGATAATAACTGTAACAACTTTGTAGCATGTACGTATCATTGTATGTCTTTGTTCATTATTGTGCTTGTAATGATAATTACGTCTATACCTTTTAGGCCCTAAGATACCATTTTTTTTTTTTTCATGCACGTCTCCGTTCTTGGCCTTCAGGGACAGGATTCAACAGCGTTTTGGGGCTTGTACTGAATGGTAAGTAAAGAACCTAAATAAAAAAATAAATAAATAAATACATTCCTGCTTGGTCTTCAGTGAATATCGTTGCACAGAAAGTATTCTTTGTTTAAATTATCATTATAAAAATTAGTCGGTTTGTTTTAACCAAAGAGAACTGAGTCTTTCCCACGGCACGAGGACCAAGTTGTGGATGCATAATATTCGAATGAGTGTTATGGGTTAGAATGAGTCTCCTTGGTTAGTAGTCAAATCAAGTCGCCAATGTTACTACACCTGGTAATCAACTTAACTGCAAGGGATTAGGGAGTCAGAGGATAAATAGATTACATTACTTGCAGCTGGTGGACGATGCAGATGAAAATAGAAACAGATGAACGAAAAATCTACGCGACATGCACCAAAATAACACTAGAGAAATACGAAACAAAAGAGAAAAAGTAGAAGCCTAAATTTTCAGAGTGTAATGAAGTGTTTATGTAGAGAGAGAGAGAGAGAGAGAGAGAGAGAGAGAGAGAGAGAGAGAGAGAGAGAGACCGTTTTCTCCACCCTGACAATGAGCTGCAGCACCTTTCAGATAAGTTAATGCCATATGTAGTCAGTTTTGAGGGCAGATTTAACTAGTAACCAAGGAGACTCATTCCTACCTCATATCCACAGCTGATCGAATTTCATATATTCAAGATGCAATATATAAGCTTTGGGAGTTGCCTAGTTTCGGCAGATAAGTAAATAAATAAATACATAAGTAAATAACTAAATAAGGTGGTACGTGGGGGCGCTCACCATCCACTCACTCGAGGTAGTGAAGCTTTGGGTGTCTACCCTTTCCTCTCTTCCCTCCTTCCTCTTATGTCTTTCTTCCCTTCATTCTTTCCTCTTCCTTCTGCCTATGGGTGACTCTACACTGAGTGACAAGCTGGGTGGTAACCTATATAACCAAATAATGGCGCCTGGTGGTTTAGTGTGTAATTAAGGTGCACCAATCAGATTGAGCCTGTGTAGGTTTATACCCAAGGTGTGGTTTGGGTTTATTGCTTACTTAATGCCACTCACGAATGAGTGAGCCTGGTCACTCTCATCTTAAACGTTAGGACCAACTTGCCTAGTCCCGGGCTCCTACGCTCCTCATGGGGAGGCATAGGACTGGATGATGGTTGGATGGATGAATAAATAAACGGAGGCTGGGCAGAGACAGAAAAGTAATGTTTGCCCTGTCAGACAATATATATATATATATATATATATATATATATATATATATATATATATATATATATATATATATATATATATATAAAACAGAACTGCATGTAAAACACGGGCACGGTACTGGTCACGAAGAAGTGCTGTGGAAAGGATTAAGAGTTACAATATTTATTCAGACATTTAGTTATGGATAACAGGATTCCAAGGTGTAATGTCCACAATAAATCACTGAGAGAATTGCATCACGAATTGTCCACAGCAAATTCGAATAGGACCCTAAATTTAATGACGGGTTTGAGAATGAAAAAAGAAAAATGAGTGAGCTAAATGAGATAGTGTACTCTCAGCTCAAAGTAACTAACCTGAGAGAGAGAGAGAGAGAGAGAGAGAGAGAGAGAGAGAGAGAGAGAGAGAGAGAGAGAGAACCACCAGCAATATGAGATGAAATTTTGGCTTCATTATTTTGGAACCCCTGGTATGTACATGAATTATTGATTATTTGGAGAGAGAGAGAGAGAGAGAGAGAGAGAGAGAGAGAGAGAGAGAGAGAGAGAGAGAGAGAGAATAAACAAATCAGCTAATCCAGAGTTAATTATATAATCAGGGCATATGGTAACCTGAAAAATAAATCGTACTTGCAAAATTATTCAGATCTCTAAAATAGGCATATCCGAGTTTATCAGTCTAATTATCTGTCTATCTCCCTGCCTTTCCATCTGTCTACCTATGTATGTATGTATCTATCTAGCCATCTATCTATTTTCCTACTTACCTACCTACCGATCTTTCTATGTATCTATGAATCTATCTATCTGTCCATCCATCTATCTATCTATTTATCAATCCATCTGTTTATCTATCAATCTAAGTATCTATCTATCCGTTTATCTATGTATCTATGAGTCTATCAATCCATCTATCTATTTATCTATCGATCTATTTATCTCTTTATGTATCAATCTATCCATCTATCTGTCTATGTATCCATATATCTACCTTTGTATCTATCTATCCATCTGTCTATTCATCTACGTATCTACAAACCATCAATAAACTGAGAAGTAGTACTATTACAATTCTATTATTATCATTAACATTAATAATCATGCATAAACAATTACAATTTATATTATCATTTTTTACGCAACGAAGAAGGAACCAAAGGCCAGGAGCCCACAAGATTATGCCCTCCGAGAAAGAACAAAAACAAGATAACAGAGAGCCAAATTGAAGATCCATTCACTCACATTTACACATTTACAAACAGACACTATTCCTGGCTGTGTAAATGAGTGTAAATGCCTGTTTACATCTCTCTCTCTCTCACACACACACACACACACATCTTCAAGTCTTCTTCAAGATGGCCTTATATAAAACTTAATTATAAGATTTAAATGAGACAATTAAGTCAAGAAATTGACTTAGTTCTAAAAATATACGAAGTGTGGTATTTGGTGAGACAGACAGACAGACAGACAGACAGAGAATTAGTTTCCTATAATTTATGTAAATAGTCTTCAGTAGTGCAGATTTTTTTTTTTTTTCATTTTTCTTCACCCACGCCAATCCTAAAAATTTTTCCTCCCGTACTGCCATTAAAAAGAATCTATAAATATTATCATTATTTTATTGTTGCATATACTTAAAAAAAAAAGCAATAAACAACATAATAGTGGTGGCTTTGACTACAATAATACATATAATAATAATAATAATAATAATAATAATAGTAGTAATAGTAGTAGTAGTAGTAGTAGTAGTAGTAGTAGTAGCAGTAGTACTGTAGTAGTAGTAGTAGTGGTAGTAGCAGTAGTAAAAACAATAATATTAACAGTAACAATAATCGTAATAATATTAAGAGCAATAATATGATAAACATTATAATCCAATACATTTTCTGACTTAAAAAACATATTTCACTTACTTTTCCCCATAAATTATTTGGAGACGCTTCAGGAAGCTAATTTTTGGCCAAAGTTCTAAAAAATAAAATTCTACATAAACACGTCTAATTCTCAGCCATTAAAGAGCTAAAATACCAGTGATTTACGAGAATTATGAGGGAGTATTTTCGCCCATAAGGTTATTAGTAATACTCCGTTGCGGCTAAGAACTGGACCCACAGATATGGAATTCTTAGCTCCGTTGCGGCTGAAAACTGGACCCATAGATTTCGACTTTTTACAGAAACACATGAGGCACAAAGTCAAACTACACGTTGATATATTTAATAGTCCTTTTATTCTAGTGTACTTGTTGACCCGGATATATTAAGTTCCTGTTCATCCTGTTATTTGTTCTTGCTTATTGTTGTTCATCTTGTTATTTGTTCTTGGTTATTGTTATTCATCTTATGTTCTTGCTTGTGTTGTTGTTCATCCTATTGTGTTCTTGCTTGTGTTGTTGTTCATCCTGTTGTGTTCTTGCTTGTATTGTTGTTCATCCTATTGTGTTCTTGCTTGTGTTGTTCATCCTGTTGTGTTCTTGCTTGTGTTGTTGTTCATCCTGTTATGTGTTCTTCCTTGTCTTGTTGTTCATCCTGTTGTGTTCTTCCTAATTGTTGTTGTTCATCCTGCTATTTGTTCTTTTTCTGGTGTTGTTCATCCTGTTATGTGTTCTTGGTTGTGTTGCTGTTCATCCTGTTATGTGTTCTTACTTGTTGTTGTTGTTAATTCTGTTATATGTTCTTGCTTGTGTTATTAACTGAGTTAAATTATGTGTGTTGTTTTCACACTGTTACACTATTCGTTCATCCTGCTCTATGTTCTTGCTTGTGTAATTGTTTATCCTGTTGTGCTGTTTGTTCTTGCATGTGTTCTTGTTCAACTTGTTGTGTTCACGCTTGTGTTCTTCAACTTGTTTTGTGTTCTTGTTCATCCTGTTACACTGTTGGTTCATCCTGTTATATGTTGTTGCTTGTGTTATTGTTCACTGAGTTAAATTATATGTTCTTATTAATCCTTTTACGCTATTCGTTCAACGTCTTATACGTTCTTGCTTGTTATTCATCCTGTTATTTGTTCACCATCTGTTCTTATGGCGGAGATGTGGCAGCGGTGATCTGGCCTTTCCATAGCACTCCAGCACCAACATAGCACCAGCAGCACCAGCACCCAGGCCCAGTGCTATAAAGGCCCCCTGTAGGTGGTCAAGGCTAAGCACTCCGGTACCTCGAGCCTGTAGGAGGAAAAACGAGGCACTGGAGACTCCTTAACACCTCTTCCTTACCGATTTATTCTGCAGATTTGACTGTAATATCCTCTTGTTTCAGCGGCATGCAATACACATATTATCACAATAAATTCGTTCACCACCACCTTTGGCTCTCCTCTCCTCTCACTGATCTACCTGGTGAACAAACCTACATCTTTTCTGTCCTTAATGACCTAGAGTATCTTGTACAGCACCCTACCCGCATCCCTGACCGCCTTGGAGAGAGCTCCAACATACTTGACCTCTTCCTTACAACTAATCCTTCTGCTTACACTGCTGATCTTTTTTCTCCGCTGGGTTCCTCCGATCACAACCTTATTACCTTAACCTGTCCTATCACTCCGGTACGGCCTGTGAACCCTCCAAAGAAACGTCGTCTGTGGGACTTTGGAGCTGCAGACTGGGAGGCCCTCAGGCAGTATTTCTTTGATTATCCCTGGAATGATTGTTGCTTCCATGGCCGGGAGCCATCTGAGTGTGCCTTGCGCATTACGGAGGTTATTCTCCCTGGCATAAAAGCATTCATTCCTTTCTCATATCCTTTGACTAATGCGAGAAAGCCTTGGTTTAATCAAGCTTGTTCTAATGCTGTCGCAACAAGGAGAGGGCCTATTAATGGTATCGGAGCCAACCCACCCCTGAATCACATCTTTTTTACGTTTCTGCTAGGAATCGTGCTAAATCAACTCTTTGCTCTGCTAAAAATAATTTCATCTGTACTAAATACTCTTAACTCTCCAACTCGAATTCTTCCTGCTCCTTCTGGCACCTTGCCAAAAACCTTTCTAACAACTTTACCTCATCATCCTTCCCTCCTATTTTCTACTTTGATGGTTCTGTAGCTATTTCTTCTACTGATAAAGCAGACCTCTTCGCTCAGACTTTCTCCTCCAATTCCACCTTAGACGATTCCAGTCCTATTCTTCCATCACTTCCCCCCTCTGACCTTCTCATGGCTGACATTAAAATTTCTTCAGCTGATGTATCTTCTGCCATCACTGACCTCAATACTAACAAGGCATATGGGCCTGATGGAGTCCCTCCTGTTGTCCTAAGAAACTGTTTCTGTGCTTACACCCTGCCTAGGTAAACTCTTTCTCCTTTGTCTATCAACTTGTACCTTTCCTTCTTGCTGGAAGTTTGCTCTCATTCAGCCAGTCCCAACGAAGGGTGACCATTCCTAAGCCTCTAACTATCGTCCAATTGCTTTAACATCCTGTATCTCAAAAGTTTTCGAGCCAATTCTTAATAAAAATTTTTTAAAGCATCTTTCCTTTCACAACCTTCTTTCTGATCGTCAGTATGGGTTCCGTCAGGGACGCTCCACTGGCGATGTTCTCGCCTACCTTTCAGAATCTTGGTCATCCTCCTTTCGGGACTTTGGTGAAAGCTTTACCATTGCACTTGATATCTCAAAGGTTTTCGATCGAGTCTGGCATACTTTAATTTCCAAACTGCCCTCTTACGGTCTCTATCCTTCTATCTGTGCCTTCATCTATAGCTTCCTTTCTGGTCGTTCTATAGCCGCTGTTGTAGACGGCCATCGTTCTTCTCCTACATCTATCAACAGTGGTGTTCCTCAGGGCTCTGTCCTATCACCCACTCTCTTCCTTTTATTCATCAATGACCTTCTAAGCTGTACATCTAACCCTATCCACCCGTACGCTGATGACTCCACCCTTCACCTTTCCATTCGGTTTCTGCAACGTCCATCTCAGCAGTTACTTCAACAAACAGGGGATGAGGCTATGGCACACCTGATGTCTGACTTGGCTCGTATCTCTGACTGGGGTAAAAATAATCTTCTTGTTTTTAATGCATCAAAGACTCAGTTCTTACACCTATCAACCCGACAAAATCTTCCACAGGTGTACCCAAAAATGTTTAATAATATTTATCTTAATCCTGCATCATCCTTGAATATGCTTGGGGTTTCATTCACTCGGGACTTATCTTGGAAAGATCATATTACAACTCTTGTAAAATCTGCTTCTAAGAGATTAGATGTGCTAAGACGACTCAGTTCCTTCTTTACCCCTGCATAACTGTTGACTCTTTACACGGGTTTTATCCGCCCCTGTATGGAGTACAACTCCCTTGTGTTTGGATGCTCCCCAAATACAGCTCTTCCCAATAGGGTGGAGTCAAATGCTTTTCGTCTCATTAACTCTCCTCCTCTTACTGCCTCCCTCCAATCTCTGTCTCTTCGCCGCACTGTTGCATCTTTATCTCTTTTCTATCACTACTTCAATGGTCACTGCTCCTCTGACCTGTCTGCTTGTATTCCTCCACCTCTACGACAGGTGTGTAGCACCCGTCTAGCAGTAAACTTTCATCTCTTTTCTGTCCAACTCTTTAATGCAAGAGTTAACCATTGCTCTCAGTCCTTCAACTCTGGAACTGTCTCCCTCTGTCCGTATTTTCTGCTAGCTGTGATCTCCAGTCTTTCAAACGCAGTGTGTCCAGGCATCTCGAAATGATTGGATCTTGAATTTGGTTCTCTCTTGTATTATATTTTTCTCTTGGAGGGAAAGGTTATTGCGGGCTCGTGGCCTTTGGTTCCATCTTCTTAGCATAAAAAAAAAAATAATAATAATGTTCGTAACCTCGAGCCTGTAGGAGGAAAAACGAGGCACTGAAGACTTCTTAACACTTCTTTACCGATTTATTCTGCACATTTTTCTTTAATATCCACTGATGAAGAGTGCAGAGTATGATGTGAACGGCACAATTGAAGCACATTACCCTCCACCACTAAGGCGGGCATGTAGCACCCGTCGAGCAGCATACCCTCATCCATATTCTGTCCAACTCTCTAATGCAAGAGTTAACCGTTATCCCGTCCTTCATGATTGCAACATGTCAGCTCTGAAACTTGTCATACTCTGTCTGTATTTGCTTTTGCCTATGACCTCCAGACTTTTAAATGCAGTGTGTCCAGGCATCTCGAAATGAACGGACCTTGAATTGGCTTTCTATTGTCTTGCTTTTGTTTTTTCTTGGTGGGAACAATTTGGAGGCTTCTAGTCCTAAGATCCTCCCTCTTTGCATTAAAAAAAATACCACAGTCAATTTGCAATAAATGGTCATATGCTTCCATAAATAGCAAAGTGAAATGCAAATCCCTAATTACTGAAGGTCAGTCTAAGTAACGCCCGTGGTTATTAGGTATAGTTACTTTGCATCCCATATTACAGAACGCAGTCAGCAACCATATAGGAAGGGCAGATACCCTCCATCACCACCACCCATCAAAATAATAATAGTAATAATAATAATAATAAAATGGGCTCTGCATCCATATTACACAACGCAGTCAGTTGCCATATAGGAAGGCCAGGTACTCTTCGTCACCATCAAGCATTAAAAAAAATGAAAAAAAAAAAAAAATCGAGAAATGGGCTCTGCATCCTACTTCCCAATATCATGTGTATATAATCATTTGTCGCGAAGATTTATTTTTCTAGAAAGAATAAGGAAAAGAGATCTAATATACTTTTTGTAGGTGTCGCATGTCATTAAATTTAAGACAGTTTTTTTTTTTTTTTTTTTTAAGAAAAAAAGATGAACGCTAGAGTCTCCCCAGGCCTCTTTTCCCTGCTGGAGACAAGCAAATCCCATCAGACAAGCAAAACAAGCCATCAGACAAGCCAAATGAGCATTAAGACAAGCAAAACCAGCCATCAGACAAGCAAAACCAGCCATCAGACAAGCAAAACCAGCCATCAGACAAGTCAAACGAGCCATCAGACAAGCAAAACGAGCCAATAGACAAGAAAACGAGCCAATAGACAAGCAAAACGAGCCAATAGACAAGCAAAACGAGCCATCAGACAAGGAAAACGAGCCATCAGACAAGGAAAACGAGCCATCAGACAAGCAAAACAAGCCATCAAAGCAAAACAAGCCATCAAAGCAAAACATGCCATCAGACAAGCAATGGAGCCATCTGACAACAAGACAGCATTGCTAGAAAGTTATTCAACGCCGAACTTGCAATCACGTTAAATAAAGTTTGTCTAAGTGAAAATTTACTACCTGTATATATTTTCTGCCTGTAAATATCTTCTACACGTCGAAATTTATAGTTTTGAAGATTTAATCCTGCCATTTTTACTCCTTTATTATGCAATTTCCAAAACCCTAAATAAAATCAGTCATTGGTTGCAAAAAGAATGTGTAAGGATTTATTGCAATGAACAAAGGTTGACATTACTAATAACAGGTAGAGTGTGAATCCATTCTTCTCATAACCTCTCTGATTTTTTTTTTCTCCCCCTTCTCTCCCCCCCCCCTTTTTTTTTTTTTTTTTTTTTTAAGGTTCACTGACTACAAACTAACCAGTAATTTCACGAACCACGCAATATCACTCTTATGTTTCTTCCTACACCACATGAACCGTCCCAGGAGCACAAAATTTGGCCAGCACAATATACACACCACCCTACGTAAACGGAGTAAAAACCAACTTACCCTGGTGCTCCTAACGGTGTAGATTTCCGTGTGAATTTTGTATATCTTGCCCAAAATTCCGGTTTCCACGATTCGCTTGAGACGGTCTGAGATGAGGTTTGTGTACGGGGTGTTACGGGGCAGGAACCACGTCATGTAGTCATTGTAGAGCTGTAGAGAGAGGTACGTTGTAGGTAGGTAGGTAGGTAGGGAGATAGGAACATGCGTAGATGTGTAGATGTGATTTGGGTTAGGTCAGGATAGGTAGGTAGGAAGGTTAGGTAAGTATGTAAGAAGCTAAGTAGGTAGGTAGGCAGGTAGGTGGGTAGGTAGGTAAGCAGGTATGCTGGTAGGTAGGTTTGTAAACAGGTAAGTATATAGGTAGGAAGGTAGGTAGGTAGGTAGGTATGTTGACAGATATGCATGGAGGTAGGTAGGCAGGCATAGAACCTAATTAGTAGGTACACAGAGAGGTAGATGAATGGATGGATGGATGAACGGATGGATAGTTGGATGTTCTTCTATATGCGTAGCTATGATGACAAAAATTCAACTCTATTTTCATATCTCCCTTATATAACAGTACGGGTCTGTGAAATACCAACACAAAAAATAATCAATTTCTATAGAGCTGTGAGAGAGCGTAATAAAATTTGAATCAATTTTCGCTTACAGAATAACTATTAATGTAATATTCTTGTACATTTATATTTGGTTTAAGATGTGTGAAAATAAAAAAAATCTAGCTTTATCTCATCAGTTTTGAAACCATTGCATGAAACGTCTAAAAATATACTCCAGCAATTTTTAAATGAATGTTATGGGAATGTTTGATGTTGTAAATACTGGTAATATAGTAAATAAAATCTGTGTATCTATTGCCAGACGCCACTATCTCGTAAGGGGCGGCCGTTTGCCTTTGAGTTAGCTTCTAGGAAACCATTAGGCTTGTCACTCAACGTAAAACCACCTGATGATTGAAAGTGACAGAAAAGATGGGAGAAAAAGGAGGAGAGGAAGGCAGACAGAAAACGAATGATAAAGGTGAAGGAAGAAGTAGGCAGCACTCCATCAAGTGAGTGGATAATAGCCACCATCACTTAGAAGTTTTAAGTAACGAGCCTTAATAACACATAAAATACAGTCCATTTACAAGTACTTCGTGAAGTACACTATCTAGCCTGAGCCATTACACGATATACACCCTCGCTTCAGAAGTACAGAAAATATACTCAAAATTTTTAATATATGAAATACTCCTCTAACCTCATCTAACTTAACCTACAGTCAATCAAAAAAATATCGCGCTGGATAACGCCTGTAATATTCCAAATCAATATAGCTCATGATAGAAAGCGTTAGGAGAAATACATTGAGGTGGTTTGGGCATGTGGAGAGGATGGAGAGTGAGAGACTGACGAGGAGAGTGTATGTAAGTGAAGTGGAGGGGGGCAGAGGGAGGGGGAGGCCAAGGATGAGATGGAGGGATGGAGTGGAGAGGTATATGAGAGAGGGATGTGTGAGTTGGGGGCAGGGCCGTGAAATGGAGGGGGAAAGGGCGACATGGAGGCGATTTGTTTGTGGCCACCCATTACGGGATTAAGGCGTCTGGCGATAGGTGGATGGACAGATGTTCCTAAATGATTAATCGGTTATTTGAAAGTGCATTTATTAACAGTACTTAACCCGTCACGTCCCAAGGTTTTCTGCACCTCTGACATCCCCCAGTCCCGAGGTTTTTTCGAAAATTTTTTTTTGGCTAAAACCTCCTTTTTTGGTGAGAAACATCGAAATTTCATAGAGAAATCGCTCACCTGAGGTTTAAAGTACCCAGTCCAGGTAGGAGTTCCTCCTTACCTGACTGGGTTTTCTAACATGCTGGCACCAAAGAAAACGAGTGCTATGGGAGGGTAACTATTTTATCCACTCATAAACGGTATTTATTTATTTACTTGGTACGAATGTATAAGTAGTATGAGAGTATATTGGTTTTTAAGCAGTAATAAAGGCATTATAAGCATTGTTTCACTGACTAACTAATCACCATACCTGACCTTTTTTTGCCACATTACCTGATCATTATTTCTGGCTGTTTCTTCTTCTAATGCTATGTAAACATTGTCCTCCACATTGTCATCGATTGGGGAATCACTCTGGCCCTGAATATCTTTACTAGCCAGGTCACTGGTAACAGGTCCTTTGCCAAGACAATGGCGTGAGGGGGGGAGGGGGGTGTTATGCGGTGTAAGGCATTGTCCCTGCTTGGCATCTTGTAGAGGAATAGAGGAAGGTGTCCCGAGTATACATACGAAAAATCATGCGCGAAAATTGAAAATTGTGTAAATTAGGGACCTTGCAATTGCACGACGTACTGGTACGTCGCCAGGACTCGCAAATGCAAATCGTTGCAATGTACCCATATGTCGACGGGATGGGGTGGGTTAATATGGAGTTCAAAGGAGCCTTATATATTACAAATATAAGAATCCAGTTTTATTAACGTGGGACAGAAACATTTTGAATTTTCAGTAGTCATTGTCTGTGTTGTATTTCTGGGGGACGGAGTGTGGAATGAAATTTTTTGATCATCTGCACTACTTGTTCTATACAATCTCGTGTCTTGTTGGTTAAGGTAGCTCCTTAACACCTTTTCCTAAGCAATTTATTTTGCTTATTATACCTTACTGTCCTATTCGGTGTTACACAAATCCTTCTAACATCGCCATACACTGTACAAATAACGCACAAAAGGATACTGACCAGCCATATCCAAATATAAATCGCTAAGGAAGTGTTAGGGACCTTCCTTACCCTACCAGAATACGGGCTTTAGAGACTATTTATCATCTTTTTGAAATACACTTTCATACTGTGCCAACTTCACTCTATGTAACGGTTAAGGAAGCTCCCTAACACCTCTTCCTTAGCGAATTATTTTTCGAGATGGCTGGTTAATATCCTTTTGTATGTTATTTATTTAGAGTATGCTTTTATTAGAATGGTTTAACTATCACAGAAGAGGACAGTAAGTAATCAGCAAATAAATCGCTTAGGAAGACGTGTTAGGGAGCTTCCTTATTCGACAAGTATACGATCCTATATTCCTTTCTTACATACAACATTAACTAAGAAGGAAAAGTAAATAAAACCTACCGATTCGTCCATAATATAGGTGGACTGCGTGAGGCCCTTTTTGTGTTGAGTATAGACTAGGTAATCATTAGAGACGATGAGGCCGTGGGTTCCCTTCAACACCTTTCTCAAAAGGAAATCACAAGGGTCGGGGAGGTATATAACAGAATCCAACTCCATCCTGTGGCCCAGAGTGGAATAGACTGGATTTTTGGAGGCTTTAAGGGCTGCTGGAACAAAAGTGCCGTAATCCACCATGCACGGGCTTACCAGGAAGAGGAATAAATAAATAAATAATGAAACAAATGTAGACAGATAAAAATAAAACAATCTATAAAGAATTAGATATCAACAAAGATTTATTTTTTATTTTTATTTTTTTTACTACGGTAATATAGTAACAATTTTTTGGCGTGTAATGGATTTTTAGTCAAGTGAGATTTTTTAAAAGTAGAAATAGACCTGAGAGACAATGCTTCCTAAACTGGCGATATTTGGAAAACAAGTTATCTTATTTACTAACATTTCACACACACACACACACACACACACACACACACACACACACACACACACACACACACACACACACACACACACACACACACACACACACACACACACAAATTAGTCGCTTCATGCATAAAACTAAGTACTTATATATAACAACCCAATTAATCCCCTGGCGTGGATTTATCTCACCAGGAGAGGTCATGGGAGAGAGGTAATGGGGGATTTTTTTTCTTTAATTACAGGTGGGTGTAGTAAGAAAATTTAAGATTTGTCTTAACTTAATTTTCAGAACTCCAAATTGTCCCCTACCCATTTATGACAAAAAAAAAAAAAACTCTTAATTGCAGTCAAAAATCTATCTATTTATTTATCTGTCTATCTATCTATCTATTGCCAGATGCCTTAATCCCGTTAGGGGTGGTAACAAACAAATCTCCTCCATGTCGCCCTGTCCTGCTCCATTTCACTGGCCTACTCCCAGCTTACAGCTCCCTCTCTCATATACCCTACATTCCATCTGTCCATCTCGTCCTTGGCCTCCCCCTCCCTCTCGCTCCCCCTCCACCTCACTCACATATACTCTCCTCGTTAGTCTCTCGCTCTTTTTCCTCTCCACATGGCTAAACATTCTCATTAAAAAAAAAAAAAAAAAAAAAAAACGGAAAAATACTAGGCCATATGAAGTTGAAAATCATAAGGTGGCAGTGGGAAATGAAAGAATAGAAAGGTAATAAATAAAATAAATAAAACCAGCCACTAGCTTGATCACAGAGGCTACGTCTAGATAAGGCTACTCACTTACATGATATTGGAGTCAGCCAGTTCTTGGAGTGTCTGTATGCGGCGGGGGTAAACCGGCACGGTAAGCACAGACATAAAGTTGCTCATGTAGGCCGCTGCTAAGATATCCACAGTCACCCACCAGAATATTAGCGAGACACGCGCCCAAGGGAAGTCTCGCACCCTCTTATCGTCCATTGCCTGTCCTAGCAGCCCTGACACCACCTGAGAAGTAGTAGTAGTAGTAGCAGTGCTTCCACTTTAGGGTAAAATACCCCATTTTAGGGTATTTTGACCATCATTAGGGTAACGTTTAGGGTAAGATTAAAATATACAATATCTAGGTTAATCAACCATTTCTTGGAGTATTTCACTCATATTTTAGGGTAAGTGTAAAATTTCCATTTCCTAACATGTTAGTGATTCCGAGAGTAATCTAACGAAGAATAAATTATCAGAATAATCTGTAATTTGCTGAGGATATGTTGCCATCTCTAAAATCAAACTAGTTTCCATTAAATACGCCCAAATATGTTATCTCCTACTTTCCTTTGATCAGGTGAGCACGGCGCACCACCAGACTCGCCTTAATGCTGCTTGCCTCTTTGGTAAATATTTGATCTTTTCTTGTGTGCAGTACTCTGTCAGCAGTACAATTTCATTATTCATTTTTGTATGATAACTTCTTGATATAGTAAACAATATGTTTATAGTAATAACTATTAGTATTCTCTTTTCTTTAATCCGCATCCGACATTACGAGAATGGTACTAATTATTTAATAACCAAGTTCAATCTATCTATCTATCTCTCTATAGCCCGACGCCCTAATCCCGCAAAGGGTGGCCACAGACAAAACACCTCCAAGTCGCTCTGTCACCCACCATTTGACTACCCTCACCCCCCTCCCTCATATACCTCTCAACTCCATCCCTCCACCTCATCCTCGGTCTACCTGTCCCTCTCCCTCCCTCCACCTCCCCTACATACACCCTCTTAGTCAGTCTTTCATTCTCCATTCTCTTCACATGTCCAAACTACCTCAGTGTATTTCTCCTAATCTTTTCAACCACATCCACATCCACCCCACAGCGTTCCTTCACTTCTTCATTCGTCAACCTGTCCCTCCACGTCACTCCACATGCTCCTTTCAAGTAACTCATTTCAAACGGTAAGTAAACCAGGGGCCAAATGCACATAATCTTCCTTAAGTTATGGCGTCCTAAATGTTTTTACAATGCCCACAGACAAAAAAGAATTAATGTGAAGTAATGTGGTATATAGTCTTTTTACTGATACATTCTCTATGATTACGTAAAACTGAGAAAAATATCCTATTCATAGAGTTCCAATTAGGTGCATATTCAAGAAGAAATGCTCAGATTTCCAGTCTATATTGTGTTAGATAGGCACCATATTTGTTTACTTGTTTTGCCCCATCGATATATATATATATATATATATATATATATATATATATATATATATATATATATATATATATATATATTGTTACGGAACAGAGAGAGATAATGAACACTTCATGTGAAAATACGAAAATCACTACTGTCCCTCAAAGTTCCAAGTTCAAAACAAAAGAGTTAGGTAAAATTACAAGTTAAAGTTTAATGCTCAAACTAACAACTAAACATTCGGGACTCATAAGGATAATGTAATGGCAAAAACAGGTTAAATATATGGTTAACTGCAATAGCCTCTATTAACACGAATTTAGCAAGGACAAATTGATCTAAGTCAGCCCTGATAAAATGAGAAAAATGGGTAATGCTCAGTTAAAGTAAGATATAATATTATCACAGATACAAAACACTACTCACACTGGCTGACATTAAAAACTTTACATGAATCACAAAAACCTCACCAGGCCCGCGAATCAACGCCTCAGGCTACACAGTACAAGAAAAATGGTAATAACACTTATACTCAAATTATACAGCAGCTAGATGGCTGGAGACTTCCTGAGCACTCACAAAAATAATAATACACTATACAGGGGAGGACAGAGATGTGAACAAAATGAGAAGTAGATCTAAGTGGCAACTAATGCAGAGACTGAGCTCATTATATAGGGGGGCAGCAGAGCTTGATTCAGCTTGCAAGAAGGACGCGGAAATGAAGGCACAGGGGAGGAAAAGTTGACAGTCCTGCTCTGAACAACAGAAAGAACGACTTACTCTACTACAAGGGGGAGAAGGGGGGAGTGAGGTAGAACACGCAAGCCTGGTCACTATGGAAGCCACGAGGCGAATCGTGATCAAAGATGCAGCATACTGTACGTTAGAATTATACAAAGGATGATGAAATCATAGGCTATGTAACACCTCTCCACAAAGAAAAAGAAATTTACAAAGGAAATTTCTTATTACTCTAAAACAATCTGTCTAAAGTCTAGATAAGCAATCTGCAATAACGTTTTCTTTCCCCTTGACATGTTGTATGTCTAATGAATACTCCTGAAGAAGTAGACTCCATCTTGTCATTCTCTGATTTTTATTTTTAAACTTACTAAGGAATTTCAGTGGGTTATGATCGGTATAAATGACTATGGGGTCAAAACCAGAACACAAATAAAATGAAAAATGCTGTAAACCCAAAATCAAGGCCCAAAGCTTTTTCTCAATAGTTGAGTAGTTCTTTTGAGGTGGAGTGAACTTCTTACTGTAATAAGATACAGGGTGTTCAATACCCTAATCATCCTCTTGCAGCAAAACAGCCCCAGCTCCTGTATCACTTGCGTCAACAGCCATCTTAAAAGGCTTAGCAAAATTTGGAGTAGCGAGCACTGGCTGACTTAATAGGATAGCTTTAAGTTTACTGAAAGAGGATTCACAGTTATCAGTCCAGACAAATTGAACTCCCTTTTTCAGCAGGTCTGTAAGTGGTGATACAAGAATTGAAAATTTAAGAACAAATTTCCTGTAATAACCTACCATTTTCAAAAATCTTTGTAGCTCTTTCCTACTTTTAGGTCTGGGAAGATCACTTATAACCTGAACCTTAGCTCCTGGTGGTGCAACGTGTCCAATTATGTACCCAAGGTACTGAACTTTAGCTTGACCAAACTCACACTTTGATATATTAGCTACAAGATTAGCCTGAACCAAACGGTCAAGAAATTTACTGACATGGCATAGGTGATCTTTCCAGTTGTCACTGAAGATTAATACATCATCAATATAAACAACACACCCTGCCAAACCCTCTGTTACAACATTCATGAGCTTCTGAAAAGTGGCTGGTGTATTCTTCATACCATATGGCATTACAGAACATGCAAAAGTCTTTCCTAGTGTTACAAAACATGAGATCTCCCTAGCACGTTCAGTCATAGGTACTTGCCAGTATCCCTTTAACAAATCAAACTTACTTACGTACCTAGCCTCTCCAATCTTGTCTATGCAATCTTCCACGCAAGGGAGAGGGTAAGTGTCTGTTTTGGTTATCTGATTAACACGTCTGTAGTCGATGCAAAGCCGCTGTGACCCACCTGGCTTAGGGACTAGAGTGACAGGAGAACTCCACTCGCTCTGACAGGGCTCAATCATCTTGTGGTCCAACAGGTAGCCAAGCTCCTTCTGGATGAGAGGAACTTTCACTGGGTTCACACGGTAAGGAGGCAGTTTAATTGGCTTTGCGTCTCCAACATCGGCATCATGCATCGACACAGTGGTTCTTCCTGGAGTGGCACGGAACACTTGCGGGTACTCCTGCAGTAATGCTGAAAACTCCTGCCTTTCCTCGGGAGGTAGATGAGAAAGCTTAGTCTGGAGATCATTCATGATATCAGGATTCTTCCCCAAACTATCACTCAGGCTCATACTGCATGGGAGAGCTTCACTTGCAGACTCGGGTGCAACAGCTACAGTGCAGATTGGGTTATTTTCGTCCCGCCTGTGATATAACTTTAGCTTGTTGATGTGACAAAGTTGCTTGCTCTTTCTACGATCTGGTGTGGCGATGACATAGTTGACATCACTGAGTTTCTTCTCCACGAAATAAGGACCACTAAACTTGGCTTGAAGAGGTTGCCCATGCACCGGTAGCAGAATCAAAACCTGATCTCCTGGCTGAAAGTGGCGTAACCTGGACTTCTTATCATACTAAGTCTTCATCTTCTCCTGAGCAGCTCCTAAATTCTCTCTCGCCAGCTGTAAAACAGTGGACAGCCGTTCTTTGAACTTCCTCACGTACTCCAGCAGCTTGACGTCATCTTCCTCTGACAGCCAACATTCCTTGAGTAGCTTAACCCGCGGCGTCCCGGGGACGTACTTCCACGTCCTCACGTTTTGTCACAGCTAATCCCGGGGACGTACTTCAACGTCCTGCAATTGCAAGGTTCATAATTTCCACAATTTTCAATTTTCGCGAGTCATTTTTGGTAAGTATACACGTGACACCTTCCTCAACAAGATGCCAGGCAGAGACAATGCCTTACCCAGCATGACCTCCTTCCCCCCCCCTGCATGCCATTGTCTCAGCAATTCACCTGTTATCAGTGACCTGGCCAGTATAGCCATGTCATGCCACGGTACGAAATTCAGGGCCAGAGTGATTCCCCAATCAATGACAATGTGGAGGACAAACTTTACATAGCATTAGAGGAAGAAACAGTTAGAAATGATGATCAGGTTATGTGGCAAAAAAAGGTCAGGTATTAGTGAGTGAAACAATGCTTATAATGCCTATATTACTGCTTGAAAACCAATATACTTTTGTACTACATATAAATTCGTAACAGTAAATAAATAAATACCATTTATGAGTGGTGTGAAATAGTTATCCTCCCATAGAACTCGTTTTCTTTGGTGCCAGCCTGATAGAAAAACCAGTAAGGTAAGGAGGCTCTCCTACCTGTAATGAGTATTTTAAACCTCAGGTGAGCGATTTCTCTATGAATTTTTGATGTTTCTCACCAAAAGCGAAAGTTTTAGGAAAAAAAAAAAAGGGTCGAAAAATGGTCGGGATTGGGGGGTACCAGTGGTCAAAAAGTGGTCGGGACGGGGTGCGTTAAGGGGTCCTCTTACTTCATGGCCAAACAGTAGTTCAAAGGGTGAGAAGCCCAGTGATTCATTTGGAGATTCTCTTGCAGCAAATACAAAGAATGGAAGACCTTTATCCCAGTCTTTCTGATGTTCCAAACAGTATTTCCTGAGCATCGATTTGAGTGTTCGATGATATCTCTCCAACGCTCCTTGGGTCTGGGGATGGTAAGCTGAAGACGTGATCTGGGTGATGCCCAACTCTTTCAGAGACTGCTTGAAAACATTTGACATGAAATTACTTCCCCGGTCTGACTGTACCTCCTTGGGCAGACCAAACTTGGTGAAGAACCCTAGCATTTCCTTAACCACGTTCTTTGCTGAGATATTTCTAAGTGGAATGGCTTCAGGATAACGAGTACCCATATCAATCAAGGTCAACACATAAGAAAATCCTGGAGAAGTCTTAGGAAGAGGGCCCACAATATCCACCAGCACATGGGTGAATGGCGCCTCAAAAGAAGGAATGGGAACTAGAGGTGCAACCTTTTCGGTCTGATTACACTTCCCCACAACTTGACAGGTGTGACAAGACTTACAATACCAGGAAACATCTCTGAAGATACCTGGCCAGTAGAATTGTTTCAAAATGCGTGCCACAGTCTTCCTCACTCCAAGGTGTCCTGCCAAACTGGAATCATGAGTCACTCTAATGATATCCTGCCTACAAACACGAGGGATGACAACTTGATGTACAACCTTCCATTCACAGTCGGCTGATGCTACTGGGGGTCTCCACTTCCTCATAAGTACTCCTGACTTTATATAATAACAAGTAGAAGCACCAGCTGACTCTTCCTCACTGCAAGCAGAGATAGCTAGACCTTTCGACTCAGGGTCAGCAACCTGCAACTCAACCAACTCTTGACGAGACAAATTATCAACACTACGGGGTACTGCCTCATCTGGTGAGTGGTCCTAATTAGCAAGAAAAGTGTCAGCTAGGATAACATCATCATCATCATTATCCTCTAAGTCACCAGTAATATTAGACTTAGCCCTAGTGACAGCACATGCACAGAACATGTCAGGGATATCACAATCCTGGGTCGCAGCCACTGGTTCACTAGACAACTGAGGAGCTGGACACACTTGACTTCCACCAATATCATTTCCAAGTAAGAAAGTTACACCTGACATTGGGAGTGTCTCAACCAACCCAACCATAACAGAGCCATTAACAAAACCAGACTCTAAATTCACTCTGCACAGAGGAACAGAGAAGTAATTATTCCCTACACCTTGTAAGATTACAGTTTCATCAGAGGAATTAAAATTAGAGCCTAGAACACTGGTCAGCATAAGGGATTGGCAAGCACCTGTATCACGATATATTTTAACTGATTTCCTTTCATTACTGTCAATATGCCAAGAAAATCTATCAGAATTTTAGTCACTTTGTAAATTGTCTACAATTTTTTGCTGATTTCTAAATTGACTCGGTGGACCAGGCAATTCACATATCGCCTGAAAAGTTCAGTCACTTTACAAATTGTCTGGATTTAGATATTGACTGTAACATATATATATATATATATATATATATATATATATATATATATATATATATATTGCCAGACGCCTCAATCCCGTTTGGGGTGGCCACAAACAAATCGCCTCCAATTCGCCCTGTCCCCCGCCATTTCACTGCCCTGCTCCCAACTCACCCCCCCCTCTCTCATATACCTCTCCACCCCATCCCTCCATCTCATCCTCGGCCTCCCCCTCCCTCTTCCCCCCTCCACCTCACTCACATACACTCTCTTCGTCAGTCTCTCACCCTCCATCCTCTCCACATGGCCAAACCACCTCAGTGTGTTCCTCATAACGCTTCCTATCACATCCACATCCACACCACAACGCTCCTTTATATCCTCATTCGTCAGCCTGTCTCTCCACATGACTCCACAGGCTCCTCTTAAATAACTCATTTCCACTGCTCTCACTCTTGACTTGTGTCCTTCCAACAATGTCCAAGCTTCACTTCCGTACGTTAGAGTTGGTATCACAATACTGTCATGTAGTAACTTTTTCATTTCCATGCTCACTTCCCTGTTTCTTATCACTGCTTTCAATGAACCAGCAACCTTTCTTCCCTGCTGTACCCTTTCAAGTACTTCACCCTCCAAACCTCCATCCTTACTCATCACACTACCCAAGTGCTTAAATGTACTCACATTTTCCAATTCCTCACCATCCAACCTCGCTGTACATTCACTAACTTCACCTCGGTGTATATATATTGTTACATAGCCTATGATTTCATCATCCTTTGTGTAATTTTTAACGCACAGTGTGCTGCATGTTTGATCACGAGCGTGTTCTGCCTCAGTCCCCCCCTTCTACCGTTATAGTAGAGTAAGTCGTTCTCTCTGTTGTCCAGAGCGGGATTTTCATCTCTTTGTCCCCGTGCCTTCATTTGCGCGTCCTTCTTACAAGTTGTATCAGGCTCTGCTGGCCCCTATATAATGAGCTCAGTCTCTGCATCATTGCCACTTAGATCTGCTCCTCATTTTGTTCACATCTCTGTCCTCCCCTGTACAGATATTATTATTGTGAGTGCTCAAGAAATCTCCAAACATCTAGCAGCTGTGTGTAATTTGAGTATAACTGTTGTATTTTTTCTTGTGCTGTGTAGCATAGGGTTAGTTCTTAGGCCTGGTGAGGTCTTTGTGATTCGTGTGGGGTTCTTTATGTCAGTCATTTTTGATAATAGTTTGTATCTGTAATAATTTATCTGGCATTCACTGAGTATTATCTGGTATCTCATTTTATCAGGGCTGACTTAGATAAATTTACTCTTGCTAATTTCGTGTTAATAGAGGCTATTGCAGTTAACCATATATTTAACCTGTTTATTTGCCATTACATTATCCTTATGAGTCCTGAATGTTTTGTTGTTAGTTTGAGCATTAAACTTTAACTTGTAATTTTACCTAACTCTTTTGTTTTGAACCTGGAACTTTACGGGACAGTGGTGACTCTTCGTGTTCTCACTTAAAGTGTACGTTATCTTTCTCTGTTCCGTAACATAAATTTGGCGACCTCGCCAGGATATTCAGGATATTATCATAAGGATATTGCTTGATATTTTGTGACTGTTACTTATTAATTATGTCTACTATTACTACACTTGATGAAGCCAAAGATTTTTTGTCAAATGTGCAAACAGTGTGTGATATAGAAAACAGAACAAAGAATGAACTAAAGCTTGTTGCTCAACAATTGGGAATTGTTGTTCGCTCTCATCATTCTAAAGATCAGATTGTTGACATGATTAATGAAAGCTTGTTTAATGTAACTCCTCCAAATGAGCAAACGCAGATTGAATTAGCTAAGTTACAGCTAGCCCTGCAGGAGGCCCGTGCTAGGGAGGCCGAGGCACAAGTTGAAATTGCTAGGATTCAGGCAGACCATGAGTATCGCATGAAACAAGGTGGAACTGGATCATCTAGCTCTGATGGTTTTGATGTGGCTAAAAATGTTAAACTTGTCCCTCCTTTTAATGAATCTGATTTAACAAAGTATTTTCAGTTGTTTGAGAGGGTAGCTACAGGTTTTAATTGGCCTAAAAAGTATTGGCCAGTACTCCTTCAAACTGTTCTCACCAGTAAAGCTCAAGTAACTTATGCATCTTTGCCTCAGGATCAATCTGATAATTATGATGTAGTTTAGAGCTTGATTCTTAAGGCCTATGAGCTTGTTCCTGAAGCTTATAGAGTAAAATTTAGGACAACTTACAAGCAAGATAAGCAATCCCATGTTGAGTATGCAAAAATCAAAGAAGATTTGTTAGAGCAGTGGTTAAATTCTAAGAATGTGGATTCTGATTTTGGTAAATTTAAGCAGATGATTTTGCTGGAGGATTTCAAGAGGTGTATTTATAAAGATGTAAGCCTATATCTTGATGAGAAAAGAATAGATAATTTGTCTGATGCTGCCGTTTTAGCTGATGAATATGTTCTCACTCACAAGAGATATTCTAGAGAAAAAGGGAAAGCTGAGAGTAAGTACGTTGCCTCTACTCAGAGTACAGGTAACAGGAAAGAGAATAAAGATGATGTTTCTCAGGAAGTAAATACCAGCTTCACCTCTAGATTTCAGAAAAGTAAATGTACTTATTGTAGTAAGCTTGGTCATACTACGGAGAGATGTTTCAGGAGACAGCGTGATGTGAACAAAAAGGAGTCTTTAAATATTCAGTCAATTGGTCTAGTGTCCACTCTTGAGAGTTCCCAGAATTCTTTAACTGAGTTAACTGAACCTGCTTTGAGGGGTAACTTAAATTCTCATGATGGAGCTCCTCTTTTGAGCAGTAACGTGGGTGACACTCTCAAGAGTTCATGTGCTAATTTCCTGTCTGATGGTTTTGTCAGTCCTCTGGACAGTAATGACAGGAAATCAGTTAAAATATATCGTGATACAGGTGCTTGCCAATCCCTTATGCTGACCGGTGTTCTAGGCTCTAATTTTAATTCCTCTGATGAAACTGTAATCTTACAAGGTGTAGGGAATAATTACTTCTCTGTTCCTCTGTGCAGAGTGAATTTAGAGTCTGGTTTTGTTAATGGTTCTGTTATGGTTGGGTTGGTTGAGACACTCCCAATGTCAGGTGTAACTTTCTTACTTGGAAATGGTATTGGTGGAAGTCAAGTGTGTCCAGCTCCTCAGTTGTCTAGTGAGCCAGTGGCTGCGACCCAGGATTGTGATGTCCCTGATGTGTTCCCTGCATGTGCTGTCACTAGGGCTAAGTCTAAAGTTACTGGTGATTTAGAGGATAATGATGATGATGATGTTATCCTAGCTGACACTTCTCTTGCTAATTTGGACCACTCACCAGATGAGGCAGTACCCCGTAGTGTTGATAATTTGTCTCGTCAAGAGTTGGTTGAGTTGCAGGTTGCTTACCCTGAGTTGAAAGGTCTAGCTAACTCTGCTTACAGTGAAGAAGAGTCAGCCGGTGCTTCTACTTGTTATTATGTAAAGTCAGGAGTACTTATGAGGAAGTGGAGACCCCCAACAGCATCAGCCGACTGTGAATGGGAGGTTGTACATCAAGTTGTCATCCCTCGTGTTTGTAGGCAGGATATCATTAGAGTGGCACATGATTCCAGTTTGGCAGGACACCTTGGAGTGAGGAAGACTGTGGCACGCATTTTGAAACACTTCTACTGGCCAGGTATCTTCAGGGATGTTTCCTGGTATTGTAAGTCTTGTCACACCTGTCAAGTTGTGGGGAAGTGTAATCAGACCGAAAAGGTTGCACCTCTAGTTCCCATTCCTCCTTTTGAGGCGCCTTTCACCCGTGTGTTGGTGGATATTGTGGGCCCTCTTCCTAAGACTTCTTCAGGATTTTCTTATGTGTTGACCATGATTGATATGGCTACTCGTTATCCTGAAGCCATTCCACTTAGAAACATCTCAGCAAAGAACGTGGTTAAGGAAATTCTAGGGTTCTTCACCAAGTTTGGTCTGCCCAAGGAGGTACAGTCAGACCGGGGAAGTAATTTCATGTCAAACGTTTTCAAGCAGTCCCTGAAAGAGTTGGGCATCACCCAGATCACGTCTTCAGCTTGCCATCCCCAGACCCAAGGAGCGTTGGAGAGATATCATCAAACACTCAAATCGATGCTCAAGAAATACTGTTTGGAACATCAGAAAGACTGGGATAAAGGTCTTCCATTCGTTGTGTTTGCTGCAAGAGAATCTCCAAATGAATCACTGGGCTTCTCACCTTTTGAACTACTGTTTGGCCATGAAGTAAGAGGACCCCTTAAGCTACTCAAGGAATGCTGGCTGTCGGAGGAAGATGACGTCAACCTGCTGGAGTATGTGATGAAGTTCAAAGAACGGCTGTCCACTGCTTTACAGCTGGCGAGAGAGAATATAGGAGCTGCTCAGGAGAAGATGAAGACTTGGTATGATAAGAAGTCCAGGTTACGCCACTTTCAGCCAGGAGATCAGGTTTTGATTCTGCTACCAGTTCATGGGCAACCTCTTCAAGCCAAGTTTAGTGGCCCTTATTTCGTGGAGAAGAAACTCAGTGATGTCAGCTATGTCATCGCCACACCAGATCGTAGAAAGAGCAAGCAACTATGTCACATCAACATGCTAAAGTTATATCACAGGCGGGACGAAAATAATCCAGTCTGCACTGTAGCTGTTCCACCCGAGTCTGCAAGTGAAGCTCTCCCATGCAGTATGAGCCTGAGTGATAGTTTGGGGAAGAATCCTGATATCATGAATGATCTCCAGACTAAGCTTTCTCATCTACCTCCCAAGGAAAGGCAGGAGTTTTCGGCATTACTGCAGGAGTACCCACAAGTGTTTCGTGCTACTCCAGGAAGAACCACTGTGTTGATGCATGATGTCGATGTTGGAGACGCAAAGCCAATTAAACTGCCTCCTTACCGTGTGAACCCAGTGAAAGTTCCTCTCATCCAGAAGGAGCTTGGCTACCTGTTGGACCACAAGATGATTGAGCCCTGTCAGAGCGAGTGGAGTTCTCCTGTCACTCTAGTCCCTAAGCCAGGTGGGTCACAGAGGCTTTGCATTGACTACAGACGTGTTAATCAGATAACCAAAACAGACACTTACCCTCTCCCTCGCGTGGAAGATTGCATAGACAAGATCGGAAAGGCTAGGTACATAAGTAAGTTTGATTTGTTAAAGGGATACTGGCAATAACCTATGACTGAACGTGCAAGGGAGATCTCATGTTTTGTAACACTAGGAAAGTCTTTTGCATGTTATGTAATGCCATATACAGATTGTTTTAGAGTAATAAGAAATTTCCTTTGTAAATTTCTTTTTCTTTGTGGGGAGGTGTTACATAGCCTATGATTTCATCATCCTTTGTGTAATTTTTAACGCACAGTGTGCTGCATGTTTGATCACGAGCGTGTTCTGCCTCAGTCCCCCCCTTCTACCGTTATAGTAGAGTAAGTCGTTCTCTCTGTTGTCCAGAGCGGGATTTTCATCTCTTTGTCCCCGTGGCTTCATTTGCGCGTCCTTCTTACAAGTTGTATCAGGCTCTGCTGGCCCCTATATAATGAGCTCAGTCTCTGCATCATTGCTACTTAGATCTGCTCCTCATTTTGTTCACATCTCTGTCCTCCCCTGTACAGATATTATTATTGTGAGTGCTCAAGAAATCTCCAAACATCTAGCAGCTGTGTGTAATTTGAGTATAACTGTTGTATTTTTTCTTGTGCTGTGTAGCATAGGGTTAGTTCTTAGGCCTGGTGAGGTCTTTGTGATTCGTGTGGGGTTCTTTATGTCAGTCATTTTTGATAATAATTTGTATCTGTAATAAATTATCTGGCATTCACTGAGTATTATCTGGTATCTCATTTTATCAGGGCTGACTTAGATAAATTTACTCTTGCTAATTTCGTGTTAATAGAGGCTATTGCAGTTAACCATATATTTAACCTGTTTATTTGCCATTACATTATCCTTATGAGTCCTGAATGTTTTGTTGTTAGTTTGAGCATTAAACTTTAACTTGTAATTTTACCTAACTCTTTTGTTTTGAACCTGGAACTTTACGGGACAGTGGTGACTCTTCGTGTTCTCACTTAAAGTGTACGTTATCTTTCTCTGTTCCGTAACAATATATATATATATATATATATCTATCTATCTATCTATCTATATATATATATATATATATATATATATATATATATATATATATATATACCGAGGCTGCTTCCCCCAAGGAAAGGGAGGTAGCCGAGATAGGACGACACACTCCCCATTTACTCATCCATTCAAACACATTCATTCGCATCTTAGCCCCAAAGGGGAGAACGGACAGATCCTCACTGCACCACACCGCACAAGGGTCAATTGCTCAATGCAATCAGTGACTTCAGCAGCAGGGCCCGACAGCAGAACTAGTTTACCCCTGCCACATATGTGTGTGTGTGTGTGTGTGTGTGTGTGTGTGTGTGTGTGTGTGTGTGTGTGTGTGTGTGTGTGTGTGTGTGTGTGTGTGTGTGCTGTTTTGAGACGTATTTGAGGCATTCTGGCAGTAGTCTTTTATCGACAGATTGCATTTTAAAAACTCTAAAGCATTAAAAACAATACAGTGAAGAAAAAATCCACAATTAATGTAAATTTCATGAATCTAGGGTAATTTGCCCGATTTTAGGTCATTTTAGGGAGATGGTTTAGGGTAAAAAAATATTTACTCGTGGAAACCCTGAGTAGTAGTAGTAGTAGTAGTAGTAGTAGTAGTAGTAGTGTTCTAGGTGGTGGAGTGAGAGGACGTGTGCCAGGCGCTCCGTGTTATCGTCTCGAAATTAGAGTAAAAATGATTGTAGGTTCTTAGAAATTGATACCCACTCCAACATAAAGTGGACACCGATTCATATGTGAAAGAAATTCTTAAATATCAGCTACATAAAGCTTGGAAAATGTGAAAAAGTGTTAAAATTACGGTGTGAGTGGGAGGAAGTGTGTGTGTGTGTGTGTGTGTGTGTGTGTGTGTGTGTGTGTGTGTGTGTGTGTGTGTGTGTGTGTGTGTGTGTGTGTATCTGTGTCTGTGTCTGTGTCTGTGTGTGTGTGTGGTTGTAGGGACGGTTGGCGACCGAGATGTTGACCTGAGAGGGTTGTCTGGAATGGTGTCAACACCATACATTATATCATCAGCCACCCTGGGACTCACCGCCACATGTGCGCCACCCACACACCCACAATATATGTATCCCCCACCCCCACTTACAAAACAAGTACCTCTCTGAAGCCAATTCTTCAATTATTAACTTTGTCCACAAATAACAAGGAGACGTGGGATGCCTGTCACACACCTCTCCCTCACTCCATTATCCTTGCAGCACTAACTCCATTTCCCCAACACATCAGCTGTTACCACACACAGTATATCGCCTACTAATCACTAGCATACACACCACCTAATAATACGATATATAAACACTGTATCAGACACTACCACGAACTATACAACAATCTCCTACATACACACCACCAGCATAGCCAGGTGGTATAGAAGTGTGGCACACAAAAACATTTAGGTAGGGACTCTTAGATGACACTGGAACTTAAACACACACACACACACACACACACACACACACACACACACACACACACACACGATAATTGTTCTTAAATTATTATAAAACATATTGTACATAAAACCTCATCATATACATACATATATATATAATATATATATATATATATATATATATATATATATATATACATTATATATATCTATATCCATAGATATATATATATATATATATATATATATATATATATATATATATATATATACACACACACACACACACACACAGACAGACAGAGAGAGAGAGCCAATCACAGTAGATAAGTCAATAATACAATACTAAAAACATAGTAATAATTAGAACGTTAATTTTAATGCATATAATTAATAAATATAACTTCAATTTAATAATAAATTTAAACATAGTACCCTAGTTTTAAATAAACTGTTACTATTCAATACAGTAGTAATAAGAGTAATTGTAATATATTATCTGTATAATAGGGCTACTGTAATCTCCATAAAATTAAAAACTAGACCTACTCACTCAACTCTCTCAAAATTCTCTATCGCAATCTTGTAATCAAAGGCAATACTAAACAAACTTTGTTAATGCCAATGTGCCTTGGTAAACTAAGGTGCCTCTATCTTACCCCCACAACACACCACAGCCACACATCACACATCACCTATCACAACACCAACACACACACACACACGCACACACACACACACACACACACACACACACACACACACACACACACACACACACACACACACACACTGTCTCAACACTACAGACCACACCACTCTCACCCCTATACCATAACGTTTGAAGACCCAATATCAGTAAACAACACACACACACACACACACACACACACACACACACACACACACACACACACACACACACACACACACACACACACACACAATCACACATCTGAAGGGAAAGTAATTGTAGTCAATTTGTACATTCCATCCAGATCAAACACTTGGGAAAGAGACGAATATGAGGACCACGCAGAGAGTACAATTCAGAGTTTAAGAGCATTTCTACATAAGATGGAAGCGAAATCGGAAAGAATTATACTAACTGGAGATTTTAATACAAATACAAATTGGAATACTCTAGATATAATAAGTCAAGAAAGCTGTTGGGACCAAAAGCTCCTGGATCTCGTGCAAGAGTTTTTCCTAACGCAACATGTGAGGGAAACCACCAGAAAAAGAGGACTCGATGTACCTTCAATGCTAGATGTCATATTTACTAGGCCACAAAATGATATTGACAATTTAATATATCACCCTCCACTCGGCAAAAGCGACCATGCAGCAGTACGGGGGAGGCGGTGGCTCAATCGGTAGAGAGGTGGTCTGCAGTCCTAACGGACCCAGGTTCGAATCCCGGCTGAGGCAGGGAACAGTTTAAGGATTTGAATTTCATTAAATCAGGCTTTACTGATCTACCAGAAGACCCGCCGACATGTCGTAAAAATACCCCCGCTAATACCAACACACCAGTCCTGTATGAGACAGCCCTAGCATGTATTCAATATGGACGGTGGGTGTTAGCGCCGAAGTGGTGACATGTAGAGGTGTATGGTATGTAGAAGGACTGCTGGGCCTTGATAGCAGGCTGTGAAGCCTATGCCCAGAGTCGGACACATTAAAAAAAAAAAAAAAAAAAAAAATTGCAACTTCAGGATAGCATATGACATAATCAACAGCAATGAAAGTTACAAAAAGAGCCTAAACTATAAAACGGGAAATTATCATGAACTAAAGAAGTATTTCTTAAAAGTTGATTGGGAAAATGAGCTTAGAGGACAAGATTTAAATGCTGTATATAAAAAATTCTGTGAATTTTATGAAATAGGAGTCCAGAACTACATGCCACAGCACAACGAAGCAGAAAAGAAAATAAAGAAATGGTTCAATTCAGAATGTAAAAAATCAAAAGAAAGAAGAGATTTGTTGTGGAATAGATACAGAAGACACAATAGTGAAAGGGCATATAATAATTACAAACAGGCAAGAAACGATTATACAAGAATAAGGAGGGAAACCCAAAAACAGTTTGAGGAGGATATCATAAATAAAAGTAGTGATCAACCCAAACTATTTTACAGCTATATCAGAAGCAAAACCAAAGTAAAAGATAAAATACAATCCATTACGGACGAGGGAATCACCTATACACAAGAGAAAGATATTTGTGAAGCACTAAATAAGAATTTCCAATCAGTTTTTACAGAAGAAAAAAAATTTGAGAGGGACTATGTGGAACAAGCATGCCCACACGTACTACCAGATATAGAAATATCAGAAAAAGTAATACAGGAGGAGTTAAGTAAATTAGACAGAGGAAAAGCAAATGGTCCTGATGAAATTTCATGTTGGGTGCTACGAGAATGTGCAAAGGAGTTAAGTAAATCATTATTTTTAATTTTCAAGAAATCCTTGAGTCAAGATAAACTACCTGATATTTGGAAGAAAGCAAATATTGTCCTCTTATTCAAGAAAGGGAATAGACAAAATCCACTCAACTACCGACCAGTATCACTGACCAGTGTTGTAAGCAAGGTATTAGAAAAACTTATAAGAAAACCTTGGGTAAATCATCTAGAATAACACAATATGATAACAGAAAGACAGTTTGGTTTCAGAAAAGGAAAATCATGTGTTACTAATCTGTTGAGCTACTATGACAGAGTAACAGACACAATACAGGAAAGAGAAGGATGGGTGGACAGTATCTATTTAGATTTCAAGAAAGCATTTGACACAGTACCACACCAAAGACTTTTATGGAAACTGTACCATCAAGGAGGAATTTGAGGCAAACTGTTTTGTTGGATGCAAGATTTTCTCATAAAAAGAGAAATGAGAACAGTACTAAGGGGAAACGACTCATCATGGAAAGAAGTGACTAGTGGAGTACCATAGGGCTCAGTGCTGGCACCAATCATGTTTTTAGTGTATATAAATGATATAGACAGTAACACTGGAAATGAAAGCTATCTAAATATGTTTGCAGATGACGCAAAAATACAAAGGAGAATTACTAACACAGACTCTTGTAAAGAGCTACAAGAAGAATTAAATAAACTTCATGAATGGAGTAATACATGGCAAATGGAATTCAATGTGGACAAGTGTCATGTAATCAAGTTTGGTAAAAGTGGAAAAAGACCTGATTGAGATTATACGTTAGGAAATAAAACCCTACACACATCAGAAAGAGAGAAGGACCTAGGTGTGATTATCAATAACAGACTATTACCAGGTGACCACATCAGTGAGAAGGTACGGAACATGTATACACTGCTTGCAAATATGAGAATAGCATTCACATACATTGTGGAGTAGACTGTAGCACCAGTCGAACAGGGCAGTACTCCCGAGGTTGATGGCAAGCTGGTGATAGGGAGAGCTGGAGCTCCCGTTTCACCAGCCCTCAGGACTTGATCCTGACCATCTCCCTTTTCTGAACATTTTCAGTGTATTCATTTACACAGAGAGTAGGCCAGCATGCTCTCATAATACCTCTACATTCAACTGTCTACATCACACCACATGCGCATAACATATCACACCTTCTAATCACATCTTTAGTAATGGCCACTGCAATCTTACTATCAAATGAGGTGGTACCTCGGATTGCCACCACCGGCAGGGTAGGGCTGGAGGCACAGGGTCCTCCCGGTCGCCATCAAGCGACTGTGCTGGCAGCGACTGTTGCTATTTCCGGGAATGCTCGTCGGCTAAGAGGTGACGGTGCAGCCTTATTCTTTACCAACATCCGCGGCCTTACCACAAATTTAAACTCAGTTCATTTTTTCCTTCAGTCCATATCCCCTTTGGCCCTTTACCTCACAGAACCACAAATCTCACCCTCTTCCGATATATCTCCATTTTGTTTTCCCGGTTACCATCTCCTTACAAACTTCCGTAACAAGGACGGCACCTGTTGTTATATCAAATCCCAATATGCAGTTGACACTATTTTAAACTTCACTTCATCCAATTTTGATTACTCATTATATAAATTAAATTGCCAAAACATTACCAAATATATCTGTGTACTTTATCGTTCCCCCAATGCTTCTTCGGAACCCAGTGTATTTGATTCCATATCCACTCAGTTGAGTAACCTTGACCTTGCCCTTGGCAATGAAATTACCATTTTGGGTGATTTTAACATACAAAGTGTTGAATGGTTATTGCATTCTGCCCGGACTGACGACGCTGGTCTAGAATGCGAGCTGTTTGCGGAAACGTTTAATCTTACCCAGTTGGTAAAGCAACCAACCAGAACACCTGATAATCCTGACCATAATGCCCATCTCTTGGATTTATTCTTGACAAATAATCCAGATCAATACAGGATAGAGGTACTGTCACCACTTGGATCCTCTGACCACAATCTCATCAAAGCCTCATTAGTTAACCCTCCTACACCTCCCCATTCTGAACCTGTCAGGGTGACCTGATGGCACTTTGACAGGGCAGACTGGGATGGATTTAGAAATTATCTTGCTGATGTTCCATGGCAGTCTTTCTTCTCTAGTGATCCCAATTCTACCCAGTCCCACATTTGCGACTTAATACTAGCTGGTATGGATTTATTCATTCCAAGTCAACAATTCACTAAAAGATCAAACTCTCCAAAATGGTTTGATGGCAATTGTGCCAGAGCAACAGCCCAAAAGTCATTAGCATATAACTCTTACTTAAAATCAAAAACATCTGAATCACTCTCCCAATTTAAAATTGCTAGAAATCATGCAAAAGCTGTATTAAATCTATCTAAATCAAACTTTCTTCAAAAGCAAGCATCAAAACTACTTAACAATCCTAATGACAATAGAATATTCTGGTCAACTCTTAATTCTTTCAGTAATAACTTTAACAAGTCATCTTCCATTCCCCCACTAAAATCTTCAGATGGCAATATTACAAATGACCCACGTGGGAAAGCAGATATCTTTGCTAGTACCTTTGCCAGAAACTCTACCATAGATGATACCAGCCAGAATGTCTCAGTACTGGAACTTGATTCTCCCGAAATTGTCCCACTTAAAATTCAGAGAAGATACGTAAAATCCATCCTAGACAATTTACCTACCAACAAAGCTCCAGGCCCAGATGGAATTCTGCCAAATGTTTTGAAAAAGTGTTCCCCTGAACTTGCCTCTGTCCTAGCTAAATTATTCAGACTATGCATACGTACTTCTTTATTCCCAAATTCATGGAAAGAAGCCAATATCCACCCAGTTCCGAAGAAAGAAAGTTCGTCTGACCCCTCCAATTACAGACCAATAGCTGTCACATCTTCTCTTGGTAAGGTATTTGAAACTTTAATAAGCATATTGTTAAACATCTTGAATCCAACAACTTAATTAGTGATAGACAATACGGTTTTCGCCACGAAAGATCCACCATTGACATACTCAATCTCTTAACTCATATCATTCATCAGTCAATTGATCTTTTTGGAGAAACTCATGCAGTAGCTCTTGATATCTCTAAAGCTTTCGACAGAGTATGGCACCGTTCCCTGCTGTCCAAACACCCTTGCTATGGACTAACGTCTTTTGTTCCTTTGATTTCTTCTTATCTTAGTGACAGGAAAATAAGAGTAAAAGTAGATGATGTATATTCGAATTTCCACTCAATTAACGCCGGCGTGCCGCAGGGATCAGTTCAGGCGCCAACCCTATTTCTGGTTCATATTAATGATCTTTTATCTGTCACTCACAATCCCATTCACTCATATGCAAATGACTCAACACTACATAGTTCATTCACACTCAGACATCCATTTACAAAGTCTAATATCTCTACCTCTCAACTCAGAACAGCCATCTCCATAAATCAAGATCTATCTACAATCAGTGAATGGAGACAAAACAACCTTGTCTCTTTTAATGCTAGTAAAACTAAATATATACAGTTTACTAATAGACAGATATTGCCAGATTCGTACATTACCTTCAGTGCTACTAATATTCCCATCTCCAAAAGTATTGAAATTCTTGGTGTCTCACTTAACAGTGCCCTCAGCTGGACCTCTCATGTCAGATCACTTGCTAAAACCGCCTCAAAGAAACTTGGATTATTGTACAGAGTCCGTAACTTCTTTGCTGATGAGCAGTTAGTTATAATTTATAAGAGTCATGTGCGCTCTCAGCTTGAATATTGCTCACCCTTGTGGAATGGTTGTGGAGAGGTTGCATTAAGACAACTAGACAAAATTCAGAATAAAGCAGTTAGAATCATTAACAACCCTGCCATTACATATAAACTACCTCCCCTGCAAGTAAGAAGCAATGTTGCCTCCCTTGCATTATTTTACAGATATTTTTTTGGCAAATGCTCAGACGAAGTTGCGTCCATGGTGCCACCTCTCCATGCCTTCCCTCGTGCTACACGGGCATCTGGTAGCGCTCATGAATGGAATGTCACTCAATCATATTGCAGAACTTCTGCCTATCAGAATTCTTTCATTCCCCGAACTGCATCTCTCTGGAACTCGCTTCCCCAGAGTTATTTTCCTCCAAATTTCAACACACAACTGTTCAAGTCTAACTGTTACAGATATTTTATGAACAGAGGGCACCAGTAATCTGGTGTATGGATTATTTTTTTTTACCCATTTGTTTTTCCTTCCTCCGTTCTGTTATTTATTAAAAAAAAAAATGAAGACATGCTAAGAAAGATAATAACATCATTCATCAGACCAACCCTGGAGTATGCATCAGTAGTCTGGGGTCCTCATCTCAAAAAACACATAGACAAGATTGAAAAAGTTCAAAGAGTCGCTACAAGATGGATACCAAGCTTAAGGGATCTAAGCTATGAAGAAAGACTAAATAAACTGAATATACCAACACTACAGGAGGGAAGGAAAAGAGGTGACATGATAATGCTATATAAATGCATATCGGGGAAGGAGAAAATAGACATAAATGATTACTTAACATATGGGGAAGCATCAGCAAGAAGACACTGCAAAAAACTGCATGAGAAGAGAGGTGATAAAGACGTAAGGAAATTCAGTTTCCCAAAGAGAGCAATTGATCAGTGGAATGCACTACCGGATGAAATTGTGTGTGCCAAAACGAATCACAAATTTAAGGATATGTACGATAAATATGGTTTAAGACACGGGACAGTACGAGCTTGACTCATTCCTGTACAGATACAATTGGGTAAGAACAATTAGGTAAGAACACTGCCGCTACACTACACACCACCCAAACCCCTACACCGTAGCGCCTGAAGACCCATTACCAATAAACAAGGATCCACAGTATTGCACCACCCATTGGCCACCAGTTTTACCCTTAAACAAAGAAGCGTTGTTATACTTCATATCAAACTTAAAATACAGTTCATAACAGTATCGGCTCAGTTTATTATTATTAATAGAAAAACCAACTAGATATTAACTGATACCAAAAGACAAACCAACTGGATATTAAATGATACGCAAAACTGGAGAAAAACGAGCAAACTGCTTTAGAACTTCGTCATATCATTTGCAAAAATAGAAGCAAAACAAGCACATTCATCATTTATATCAAATCTAAATTTAAGAATCGTATAATAAAACAGTAGTTCTAGTAACATTATATTAAATATTCCTTTTATAATACTACACAAAGTAGCCATAATTTTTATTATTAATACAATACCACAGCATAAAAATTTTATTAACACCATGGCCACGGCACAGTATTGTTGTTAGTGCTCCAGTAAGCAGCATAAGTGTATCAGGTGCGCAACAAACAGGTCGCTGTGTACATACTGTAGGATGGGACCTTTTTGTGTGAATGTGTTAGGGAATCACAGCCCACCAGAAGTGGCACTTGACCGCTTCCAACGTGGCAGACGACAGATTGGCGACATGGAAATTGATGGGGCGGTCACCGACAATAAGCACGATCACACGGACATGCATAGTGGTGAAAGACCCCGTGGTGAAGCGAGGGATAGGGATGGACGCCAAGATGCGAGATATATGGAAGTGCTGGGTGGGTTAAATCACCATGGGGAAGTGAATAATAGTGAAGTTGGAGGTGAGGACCATCAGGAAATTTATAATAGAAATGAAACTGAGGATGAAGATCACCACAGAGGAGTGCATGAAAGAGGGAATCATCCAGGTATTATACGTCCCCAGAACGGTAGTGACACAAACAATGAGGAAGCAAAACAGCCTCATGGGTCTGTGCGAGAAGGTCATCCCACATACTGGATGGGCAAATCCCGAGAAAATGCAGTAACCTGGGTGAACACCACATATAATGAAATAGTTGGATGGTCGTCAAGTAACCTTTTCGAACCTCCTAAATGCAATGCTACAACTGACATGGTCATGGAAATCACCAGCCTGATAGCCAATTACAACAATAACTCACCCACTGCCGAATTATTCTCTCTTACGGTCATTGCACTGATACCACATCTCTTTCTCAACAAGACTTGTCCAAGAGCTAGCATTGCAGAAAATAATAAGGCCATCCAAAGGCGGGTTGAAACATGGAAAAGAGGTGAAATCGACAACCTACTTGAGGAAGCAAGGGCCTTGCAGATGAGAATAAACAACCGAGGCAGAAGAAATCAGAACACCAACGACGTGGCAAGGATTTTTGGCAGCAAGATGGGACAGGGGAAGGTCTCGATGGCAACAAGATCCCTGTCAGCTGAATCACCAAACGGAGTACTTGACCTGACAGATGAAACAATGCAACAACTAAAAGAAAAACACCCGACTGCACGACAAGCAAGTGCCCAGTCAAAGCTTGACGGCAACTACACTCCTCCCAATCCCATCATATATGACAGGATAACCGGAGATATGGTGTGGCGGAAGGCAATGCACACACACGGAGTGGCAGGACCGTCAGGCCTGGATGCAAAATCTTGGTGAGTAATCCTCAGTAACATCAAGTCTGGGGAGGCAGCAACAAACCTATGTAACATCATTGTCTCACTGGCGAGGAAGCTGGCTTCAAGTCAGTGCAGTTACATCGAAGCACTGACGGCTTGCAGCCTAATCCCCCTTGATAAGAATCCTGGATGCAGGCCCATCGGGGTTGATGAAGTCTTAAGATGGATTATAGGAAAATGCATCATGGAGGTGGTGAAACATGATGTGAAGAAGGCAGTTGGCAACCTTCAAGTGTGTGCAGGCCAGCAGGCAGGAGGTGAGGCAGCAGTTCTCTCCATGAGGAAAATGTATGAGGAAGAGGACTGTCAGGCAATATTATTAGTTGATGCCTCAAATGCATTTAATTTCATCAACCGGGAGGCTATGCTGCACAACATCAAGGTTAAATGCCCAGCATTTGCCTAGTATGTGGAAAACACCTATAAAGAACCAGCAGACCTCTACATTATGGGTAAGACAACGGCTCACGACGTCGGTGTAATCCAATCCACGGAAGGAACTACCCAAGGGGACCCAGTTGCCATGGCTATGTACGTCCTGGCGATGACAGTGCTGCAACAACAGATCAAATACGAGGCCACCAATGTAAAACAGGTAGCCTATGCAGATGATCTCACGGATGCTGGCAAGGTGGAGGATGTAAGGAAATGGTGGGACCTTGTAACATCTCATGGCCCTGAAAAAGGTTACTACCCTAATGCAAGTAAGTCCATCTTGATCGTGAAACCAGCTTACTACGAGTATCAAGATGCACAGGAAGCATTTAGAGACACAAACGTGATAGTGACCAAGGAAGGTCAGAGGCATCTAGGTGCTGTGATTGGAACTAAGGAATTCAAAGATAAATATGTGAGTGATAAGGTGAAGACATGGGTAGAAGAAATACATACACTATCCAGCCACACAAAAACAGAACCCCATGCAGCATGCAGTGCATATACCTATGGTGTAAAGCACAAGTGGACCTTCGTGATGAGGACCATACCAGACATCGAGTTGCTGCTACAACCACTGGAGGATGCAATCATGGATTCATTCCTCCCATCTCTAACTGATAGCCATATCCTCACACCAGAAGAGAGGGACCTTCTAGTACTACCACCCAGGATGGGAGGCCTTTGCATTATAAATCCAGCAGCCGTGGCAAGCTACGAACACAGAAATTCACTCAGGCTCACCGAATCCTTGTCACAGAAGATTGGCGCCCAGGTTGAGACGAGTGAAATCGACCACCAGAGGCAGAAAGACATAAAGACACAGATAAGTAAGGAGAGAGAAACAAGACAAAAGGACCAGCTGCAGCACATAATCCAACATCTAACACAAGACCAGTGCAGAAGAACTGAAATTGCACAGGAGGTTGGGGCATTGAACTGGCTCACAACCCTGCCTCTCAAGGCAAAAGGCTTCCACTTCAACAAACAAGAATTTATTGACGTCATAGCCTTGAGATATGGATGGCCAATAGAGAACCTACCTCAACACTGTGCCTGTGGCACTGCCTTTGATGCAAACCATGCAATGCTATGCAAGAGGGGAGGCTTTGTCTGCATCCGACACCATGAAGTACACGACCTCACTGCCAAAATGCTGCAGGAAATATGCCATGATGTCACGATTGAGCCAGCTCTGCTACCCCTGGACGGCGAGCACTTCACCCACAGAACAGCACACACATCAAATGATGCGAGAGTGGATGTCAGTGCTCGAGGTTTCTGGACACGTGGGCAGATTGCATTCTTCGACATCAGGATATTCCATCCCATGGCAGAATGTCATCGCGAACTGTCTCTCGAAGCTGCACACAAAAGAAATGAACAAGAAAAAAATAGAAATTACCAAGAAAGGATCCAACATGTTGACCACGGTCGATTCACTGCCCTTGTGTTCACAACATCAGATGGGATGGGTCCAAAGGTGGTGAGATTCTACTTGAGACTGGCAGAGGTTCTTTCTGAGAAGAAACGTCAACCGCAGAGTTCTGTTACGGCCTGGATGAGATGTTGACTGTCATTCTCCCTCGTGAGGTCTGCTCTGCTATGTCTCAGAGGCACAAGATCATCAGCACAGCCTGTCTCTCTGGCGGGTATGGATTACCAACCTACTGTGGTCGAGAGTCGCATAGACCAGCGACTCTAATAGATTATTGTCTTTTTTCACACTGTAATATCAATAAAAATAAAATAAAATAATAATAGTAATAGTGGATGGTTAGTAACCACAGCCGTTGGCGTGCTTGGGGCCAACGGATTGTAATATGAGGGTTAGTGTTAACCTTCACATTACAACTCCAAATGGTGAACTGTATTAGGAAGGTTGGTTTTGATCTTCACAATATAAATCTCCAATGGATGGAGGTGATTTACTCAAAAAAAAAAAAAGTAGTAGTGGTAGTGGTAGTAATAATAATGGTAGTAGTAGTAGTAGTAGTAGTAGTAGTAGTAGTAGTAGTGGTAGTATAGTGGTAGTAGTACTAGTAGTAGGAAGAGACGAAGGAGGAGCAGAAGTAATAATAATAGTAATAATAATAATAATAATAATCATCATAATAATAATAATAATAATAATAATAATAATAATAATAATAATAATCTATCTATCTATCTATCTATAGGCTGACGCCCTAATCCAGCAAAGGGTGGCCGCAGACAAAACGCCTCCAAGTCGCTCTGTCACCCACCATTTGACTACCCTCCCCCCAACTCACCCCCCCCTCCCTCATATACCTCTCAACTCCATCCCTCCACCTCATCCTCGGTCTACCTCTCCCTCTCCCTCCCTCCACCTCACCCACATACACCCTCTTAGTCAGTCTTTCATTCTCCATTCTCTTCACATGTCCAAACCACCTCAGTGTAATTCACCTAATCTTCTCAACCACATCCACATCCACCCCACAGCGTTCCTTCACTTCTTCATTCGTCAACCTGTCCCTCCACGTCACTCCACATGCTCCTCTCAAGTAACTCATTTCCACTGCTCTCACTCTTGACTTGTTCCCCTCTTGCAAGGTCCATGCCTCGCTTCCATACGTCAGGGTAGGGATCACAATACTATCATGCAGTGACTTCTTAACTTCCATACTCACCTCCCTATTTCTCATCACTGCTTTCAGTGTACCAACAACCAATAGTGGTAGTAGTACTAGTAGTAGTAGTAGTAATAGTGGTAGTAGTAATAGTGGTAGTAGTAATAGAAGTAGTAGTAGTAATCACAACAGTAACAGTAATAATAATTGTAGTAGCCACTGCTTTGTGCAGTGGCAGTATCGTAACCAATGAGGTCTTGCCTAACTGACGTATTTGCTGCTGCCATAAAGCTCGAATTAGGAAAAGTTGTCAATACCATCTCAGTACTTTTGCGGCACCTCAGTTTGGGTTACCTTTCCTAGAAAGGTAGTCAAGTCGTACCCCACCTGCTTGTGGTGACCTCGCAGACACCCTGTTTTTTTTTTCCCCATTTCTGTTTTTTGTGTTTTTTTAGGTTTCCTTTTTTTCTCCTAAATTAGGGTGATACAAACGGGGTCTGCGCTACCCGGGTTTATCCCGGGTAGTATTGTATATACTTTTTGCTGTTGTTGTCATTTTGTTCTGTATTTTGTTCTCCTTTATCATGAGCAAACAACACCAGTGCCCTCGCTGCAGTAGGTCTGTAGCAAAAAGTGCACAAGCACTGAAGTGTTGCTACTGCAATGAGTGGGTTCATATAGCTTGTGGAAATTTGGATGCAGGCGACTATCCATTTATGAAGAAGAGCCACCTGCTGGACTTTCGCTGGCTGTGTAGCCAATGTGTTGCACCTGCAGACGAGGTCTTGGCTGGTGAGTACCAAGAAGGAGTTTGAAGATAAAGTTATTGGGCCAATCTTTCAGGCAAGTAGAGACGTTTCAAATAGACTGGAGGCATTAGAGACCAAGGTCTCATCACCCATGGCAGTCAGGCAAGATCAGGCCAAGTCATTTGCGGATGCTGTTCGGGAGTCTCTCGTGGGGGAAGGGAAGGATCTGCCTGGGGGCGTGATTGAAATCAGTGCTCATGGCCAGAAAAAAAAAACATTCATAGTCAGCATGTACTGATTGTGAAACCAAAGAGTGGTGCTGATGCCCTGACAAATCAGATGGGACCAGAAGTCATCAGAGATGTATTTAACTCGGTACCGGTTGATAGCCGTCTTAAGACCAAGGCTGGTGGGTTGGTAATGAAGTTTCCGTCAGCTGAGGCCAAAGGTGAGGCAACTGGGGTGCTGAGTGATCATTTTGGCTCTGAGGGCACTTTTTGCATATCAGAGCCAAAGAAAATGTTGCCTAAAATGACCGTGACAGGCCTTTCCTCTTCCTTGGGTGACTCTGACATCATCCCAAACATTCTGAGAAAAAATAGTAAAATTAAGATGCTCGTTGATTGAGGTTGTACCCTCAACCTTCTCTTCATAAGAACAAGGAATGACACGAAAACTGCTGTCTTGAAGATGTCGCCAGAGGTGAGATCCTCCATTGTTGAACAGGGCAATTACATCTATGTGGATCTTACAAGGTGCCGCACATTCGATAGATTCTGAGTTACACAGTGTCATCACTGTCAAGGCTTTGGTCATACATTTGAGAGATGTTCTAGGAAAAATGATGACCCTAAATGCGTCTTTTGTGCTGGAACCCATAAAGCTAAGGATTGTAGTAACAGAAATTGTCCCAAATGCATCAACTGCTCTTCTTTAAGACATCAAGATGCTAATTCAAATTCACGGTCAGTTGCCCATTTTCCATCAAGTAGAGACTGTCCAATTATGATTTCTCATAGGAATAGATTGATTGAAAACACCAATTTTGACCATTCAAAAAACTGACTAGGTCGCTCTTGAACCAGTTAAGGATGGGTCTTTTAAATATTCTTTCTATCCGTAATAAGATAGACTATATTAATGAAATTCTAAATCAGCACGAGCTTGACATTTTGTGCTTGACTGAAACCTGATTGTATGAGTCTGATATCGATATTCTTCGTAATGCTTTGCCTAAGACACATTCTATAATTAGTATTCCCAGGCCTGCTGCTGACTATCAGGGAGGAGGCGTAGCACTCATCTACTCGGCAGCACTTGCAAACGTTTCTCTCATTGACTCAGACCTGACCCCATCTTCATTTGAATTTATGGAAGTATTAATAAATTTCCATCAGAATACGATTAGAATTGCAAATGTCTATCGACCGGGTCATCCGGGCAGAGATAGAGGTTTTATGGAGGAATTTGGGCAGTTTCTTGAAGGTTTTCTCTTAAACCTGTAGGACTTCTTGTTTGTGGTGATTTCAGTTATTGGGTTGACAGTCCAGAGTCAAAACCATTTTCTTCAGAATTCCTTGAGTTGATCACCAAGAATAATTTTTTCAATCATCTGAGTAATCCAACTCATGTCTCAGGACATGTCCTTGACTTGATCTTGTCCCCTGTTGGTTGCAGGCGCATATCAGTTGTGGAGGTTGACTCATTTGACCCACTCATCTCTGATCATGCTCTGATCACTCTTAGTTTTGAATTCCCGAAATCCCCTTCATATAAAAAGGTCATCAGGTTCAGAAATTTTAGGAATGTTGACCGCCAGTTGATGTGTCTTGAAATTGATCAACGTTTAAACTCCATTGATTCTTCCAGTCTTTCTTCTGATGAGTTGGTTGATATTTACAACAACGAACTTAGGTCAATTTTTGACCATTATTGTTCTGAAGTAGTAAAAACAATCACTGTACGTGATGATTCTCAGTGGTATGGTCCATCCATTAATTCTTTGCGTAGACAATGTAGAAGGGCAGAAGGTGAGTGGCGCTTGTGTCATAAAGACTTTGTAGTTACTTGTAGAGAAGTATATTTTAGACTTGTGGTCGAGCGGCTTTTATATCTTGTAGTAGTTTCCCCACCAGATGTCATGTAGTGACGGGAGAGGTAAAGAATAGTATGGGACTATTTTTATTTGTCTTGGAAATATTAAACAGGTAAAATAGTATAAGTCCTGGGTAGCTACCTCCCTGTCTCGCTATCTCTCTCTCTGTTCTAAGGCTAATCTCCGTCTCGACCTCTCTCTAGGGTCGCTTGTCTCCTTCTAAACTCTCTTTCCTAACATCTCGTGTAGTAGGGTGTGTGTGTCACGTATGTTCCTCATGGCAACAGAACTTTCTCACGAGAGGACTGCTGACAGCTAACTGCATCATCTCCTTACTGGCCGCTGTCGTCAGCTTTCCTCCGTGTAAGCGTTTAGCGCTGCTCGCTTCTCGCAAACACAACACCTTCTCATCATTTGACTTCCTGCTTCTATCTGTCTCTCTATCTATCTATTTATTTATCTATCTATTATGTAGTCCTATACTTGCAGCGGACCGAAGTAACTCGTTTGCGTTATGTTTTTGCGAGAAGAGCAGTCGTTCACACTGTAAAAGCCCAAAAGGCTAGGTATTATCAAAATAAAGTTGATTCATGTGGTGGTGATAAAAAAAAAAAAAACTGTCTGCAGTTGTGAACAATTTGGTTGGTCGGAGGAATGTAATATGTTAAATCAACTTCTGCATCTGATACCCAATTGGCTTCTGATTTTGCTTCATTTTTTACAAGTAAGATATCTCGCATAAGAAGTGATTTAGACAGCAGTTCTCCTAGTGAAACGTACTCAGTCGACTTCCAGCCATGGTGCATCGGGGATCATTTGCTTTCAACATTTCATCCGCTGGATGTAGACAAAGTCAAATGTTATATCAGAGAACTTAATAAAACATTTTGCTCACTCGATCCATGTAACATGTCACAACTACCTAATGTGTATGAGCACGCTGCAGACTTTATCTGCAACATAATAAGTAGATACTTCTTAGAAAGTAAATTTTTACAGTCTGGGAAACGTGCTTTGCTTAGGCCCCTAATTAAGAAACCTGGCCTTGATGTCGAGAGCATGACAAATTATCGTCCCGTCTCTAACCTGTCTTTTTTATCCAGGATTATTGAGTGGGCCATACTCGATCAACTCATACCACTACTGGAACACAACAGAGTTGTTCCTGTTGTTCAGTCAGCATACAGAAAATACCATTCAACTGAAACTGCACTGACAAGGATTCAGAGTGACTTGATGGCAAACACTTGTAGTGGAATGTCCTCTCTTCTAGTTCTGTTGGATCTGTCTGCAGCTTTTGATACAGTAGATCATAAACTATTGTTGGATAATCTGTATTTTTATGGCGTTCGTGATAGTGCCCTTTTGCTCCTTAAGTCGTATTTGTCGGACAGATCTCAGAGAGTGGTTGTTGATTATGCTAGCTCTAATTCTGCTCCCCTTCTATTTGGAGTCCCCCAAGGATCAGTTTTGGGTCCAGTTCTATTTACTATCTATACAAGTAGTTTATCATCTCTACTTGATGCTCATGATGTGTCCTATCATTTTTATGCTGATGACACCCAGCTCTATGTTAAGATGTCAAATATCAACGATACTAAGACAAAGTTTGAATCTCTAATGTCTGATATTAAGATATGGATGGCTAAGAGGAAACTGAAGCTGAATGATGGTAAAACTGAGATCATCATCATCAGAGGAAATAGAAGGGGTGATGACACTGACAATGCCCTGGCTTTGAACATTGGCGTGTCACAGCTTCACCCAGTCAGTTCTATTCGAAATCTGAGTGTTTATTTTAATTCTAAGTTAAATTACAAAGAACATATTAATCAGGTTGTAAGAGGGTGTAACTTGCGTATCAGAAATCTGTACTCTGTGAGAACATTCCTGAATAGATGGTGCCTCTTAACATTGGTCCATGCAGTGGTCTTATCTCGTGTTGATTATTGTAATTCACTGTGGGTTGGTCTTCCAAATAATATACTAACAAAAGTTCAGTTTGTGTTGAACAGGGCAGCACGACTTATCTTTGGGTTCCCCCCGAGAACCTCAACTACCCCGTTTCTGATTGAGTTGCATTGGTTACCAGTAAAGGCTAGAATTGAATTTAAACTGTGTCTTATTACATTCAAGGTTCTTAAGTTTGGTGAACCGAAGTATGTTGCTGAATTATTAAAACTCCCATCGGCACGCCCGGGTGTGATGTTACGCAGTGAAGATGAGTCCTTGCGTCTTGATGAGCCAGGAGCCATTCACCAGTCATCTTTCTCTGATCGTTCTTTTGTGTATAGAGCCCCTAGATTATATAACAGATTGCCTTTGTCCATAAGACAACTCTCCATTGTTGAATCCTTTAAGAGGCAGCTGAAAGCCTTTCTTTTTTCAAAATGCTATGACCTGGAGAGAGGTACTATGACGGATGATTATAGAGTTTAATCATTGCCATTTTCATGTATATATGATGTAGCTTGTGTTATATACAAGAAATGTCACAGTTCTCGTAATTGTAAAAATAATGTATGGGTGTCTGGCGCTAGTGAATTCCCAAAGGAAGAACTGGCGCTTTTGAGAAACAAAAGGCCAGATTATTATTATTATTAATCATAATAGTAATAACAATAGTAGTAGTAGCTGTAGTTGTAATCATATTAATAATAATAATAATAATGGTATTTGTTGTAGTACTGTAGTAATCAAAATAGTAATAATAATAGTAGTAGTAGTTGTACAGTAGTAGTAATCATAATAGTAATAATAATAGTAGTAGTAGCTGTACCAGTAATCATAATAGTAATAATAATAGTAGTAGTTGTAGTTGTAGTAGTAATCAGAGTAGTAATAGTAGTAGTAGCGGTTGTGGTAGTGGTGGTGGTGGAGGTGGTAGTAGTAGTAGTAGTAGTAGTAGTAGTAGTTCAATTCAGTTCAGTTTAGTTCAATCGGCTTTATTTCGTATCTCTCGATACATAGAAAATAATACATTTCATCATCATAAAGGTGGTATAGTCGCGGCGAACAACTCTGAGTTTGTCATTATCGTACCCTGGCAACTTACCATTCAAAAGTACCCGATTTCGTATCATATAACACACGAATCATAATATTATGCACGAATATATTATACACGAATATTATTATGCACGAACATATTATACACGAATATTATTATGCACGAACATATTACACACGAATCACATGCGTCTCATACTCTCCTCCTCTTACTGACTCCCTTCGACCTCTGTCTCTTCGCCGCACTGTTGCATCTTTATCTCTTTTCTGTCGCAAATTCAATGGTCACTGCTCCTCTGAACTGTCTGCATGCATTCCTCCACCTATACGACGGGTGCATAGCACCCATCTAGCAGCAAATTCTCATCCCTTTTCTGTCCAACTCTCTAATGCAAGAGTTAACCGCTACTCCCAGTCCTTCATTTATGCAACAGGTCAACTCTGGAACTGTCTCCCTCCGTCTGTATTTCCTGCTGCCTATGATCTCCAGTCTTTCAAACGCAGTGTGTCCAGGCATCTCGAAATGAATGGATCTTGAATTTGGCTCTCTCTTGCATTTTGTTTTTCTCTTGGAGGGAACTCTTATTGCGGGCTCATGACCTTTGGTTCCTTCTTCCTCGCATAAAAAACAACAACAAGAAATCAGACGCACTTTTGAATGGTAGTTGCCAGGGCACGATAACAACCTTAGAGTTGCACGCCGCAACTATAGTAGTAGCAGCAGCAGCAGTATCGTATAAGCAGCAGCAGCAGCAGTAGTACATATACTGTATATACAAAATATTGTACATATGCACATTACATAGTAGGTGGTGTACTGTACAATTACATATAATAGAAAAAAAATCATATTAAAAGACCTGAGGGCATCACAGTGCAAATACACATTATTACGAGTATCCTATTAGAAAAAAATAACATCAATAAAATATAAAAAAAAAATGTCCAAGGTAAAAAATAAAATCTATCATCAGTACAATTAAGAAGAAGTCCTAGGTGAAATATAAAAGCTGGCATCAATAAACAAAATAGAAAGTCCAAATAAAACATAAAAGCTGGCATCAATACAAAATAAAGAGGTCCATATAAAATATAAAAGCTAGTATCAATAAAAAATAAGGTCCTAATAAAATACAAAAGCAATACATCAATAAAAATAAAGAGGTCCAAATGAAATATAAAAGCTAGCATCAATAAAAAATAAAATGGTCCAAATAAAACACAAAAGCTGGCATCCATAAAAAATATGAAGATCCAAATAAAATATAAAAGCTAGCATCTATTAAAAAAATAGTTGTAGTAGTACTAGTAGTAGTAGTAATGATAACAGTAATAATATTAATAGTAGAGGTAGTAGTTGTAGTCATAATAGTAAAAATAATAGCAGCAGTAGTAGTAGTAGTAGCAGTAGTAATCATATGAGGAGTAATAATAATAATAATAATAATAATCTATCTATCTATCTATAGGCCGACGCCCTAATCCCGCAAAGGGTGGCCGCAGACAAAACGCCTCCAAGTCGCTGTCACCCACCATTTGACTACCCTGCCTCCAACTCACCCCCCCTCCCTCATATACCTCTCAACTGCATCCCTCCACTTCATCCTCGGTCTACCTCTCCCTCTCCCTCCCTCCACCTCACCTACATACACCCTCTTAGTCAGTCTTTCATTCTCCATTCTCTTCACATGTCCAAACCACCTCAGTGTATTTCTCCAAATCTTCTCAACCACATCCACATCCACCCCACAGCGATCCTTCACTTCTTCATTCGTCAACCTGTCCCTCCACGTCACTCCACATGCTCCTCTCAAGTAACTCATTTCCACTGCTCTCACTCTTGACTTGTTCCCCTCTTGCAAGGTCCATGCCTCGTTTCCATACGTCAGGGTAGGGATCACAATACTATCATGCAGTGACTTCTTAACTTCCATACTCACCTCCCTATTTCTCATCACTGCTTTCAGTGTACCAACAACCTTCCTTCCCTGCTGTACCCTTTCACGCACTTCATCCCCCAAAGTTCCATCCTTACTCATCACACTACCCAAGTACTTGAATGCACTCACATTCTCCATATCCTCACCAACTAACCTCACTGCACACTCTGTGACTTCATTCCTCTCAAACACCATAACATTACTCTTGTTTACATTAACTTTCAGATTCCTCCTCCTACACACTATCCCAAATTCATTCACCAAACCTTGCAACTCCCATTCATCTTCACTCAACAGTACTGTATCATCAGCAAACAGCAACACCGGAAGCTTCCAAATCTCGCCCTCATTCATTAGAGCCACCCCCACATCCACTGCCCTACCCTGCAACTCCTTTACAACCCCATCTATGTATATATTAAACAGCCATGGAGACATCACACAACCCTGTTTCAGTCCCACATTGAGATCAAAGAACTCACTCAGCTCACCATCCACTCGCACCGTAGCCCTAGCTCCCTCGTACATACTCTTCACAGCACTCAACAATTTCCCCTCCACTCCATGTATTCTTAATACCTTCCAGATACCTTGCCTATCTATTCTGTCATAAGCTTTCTCCAAGTCCATGAAGGCAGCATACACTTTCCTTCCCTTCTCAAGATACTTCTCCACTAAACATCTTAGAACAAATATCTGATCTACACACCCTTTTCCCTTCCTAAATCCCCCTTGTTCTTCTCCAACTAGCTCCTCTGTCATATGCCTAACCCTATCAATGAGTATTCTACCATATATTTTACAAGTCACACTAAGAAGGCAAATACCCCTATGGTTACCACATACTTCTCTCTCCCCTTTTCCTTTGTATAAAGGAACAATTATACCTGATTTCCAGTCCTCTGGAACCCTTCCCTCTTCCCAAGCCAATCTACACAACTTCTATATCCACTCCACAACAATCTCACCCCCATACCTAAGCATTTCACCAAACACACCATCAATTCCTGGGGCCTTTCTCAACTTAATCTTCTTCATCGCTTCCACTACTTCCGCCCTACTGATCTCTTCCTCCGTCCTCCCATCTCTTCTTCTCCCAGCCATTCCCCAACCACTTATACTCGCACTACTCTCACCCTCTACATTCAACAAATCCTCAAAGTGCTCGTTTCATCTCCTCAATTTCTCTCACTTCTCCACCAACAATCTATTATTCCTATCTTTCACTCCCCTACTATTTCCCCTTTCACACTGCCTTACTTTCGTTACCTCCTTCCAAAACAATTTCTTACCCTCCCTCCATTTCACACTCAGTTTCCTCCCAAACTCTTCATCCACTTTCTTCTTACTCTCCTTCACCAGTCTCTTAACCTCCCTTCTCCTTCTCACATATACCTCTCTCTTCTCTCTCTCATCTTCTCCCCTACCTCTACTCGCTAATCATTCACTATATGCCTTCTACTTTTGTTCCACAGCTCGTTTCACCTCATCATTTCACCATGCTGTCCCTTGCACACCCTTGCATCTCCTCCTAACTTCACAAACCGCCTCACACGCGGCGCCTATCTCTTCCTTGAATATCTTACATACGTCTTCCACCCCTTCCATCTGCTCTAGCTCATACCTTCCCAATCTTTCTTCCACTATGCTCTTATACTCTGCCATTTTCTCACTATCTTGCAATTTCTCCACTCTTCTGACAGGAGCTGCTTCCTCCTGTCTTCCCTTTCGTCTCCTCAACCACTTTCTTTGCAGCTCTTCCTTGGCCATCACAAAGTGATGGTCCGAGACTCCATTCCCCCACCCTCTCCACACTCTTGCATCCAACACTTGTCTTCTCATTCGCTCTTCCACACACACGTAGTCTATCATTGCCTTTCGTTCAACAAGTTCACCATCCATCCTCCTCATTACTCTCCATGTATACCTGTGGATCATCTTATGACGAAAGTTGGTGTTGGCTATTGCCAACCCCTTACAAGCACAGATGTCCACCAAAGCACTTCCATTCCCATCTATGTTAGCTGGCACACCCCACTGACCAACCACTCCATCCACTCGTACATTCCCAACTTTACCATTCATGTCTCCAGTCAACAGCACTGTCTCGCTCCTCTCAAACTTGTCCATACATGCTTCTACTCTCGCTCAAAACTCATCTTTCACTCTTGCCACTCGATCCTCTGTCGGGGCATACACACATACAATCGCCCACGGTTGTATACCTACTTTCATCCTCACCCATACAATCCTTGCACCCACTGTTCCATACTCTCTTATATTCTCTTTCCACTTCTTGCTTATCATCAGACATACTCCCTCTCTTGCCCTCTCATTCTCATTGACTCCTGCACATATACCTAAACCATATTCCCATTAATAATAATAATAATAATAATAATAATAATAATAATAATAGTAGTAGTAGTAGTAGTAGTAGTAGTAGTAGTAATAGTCCATGGTCTTTCCCAGCAGTCTCGACACCACCTGCGAATTTACACGCTGTTTTATCACCAGAATTTAAAGGAATTTCTATCTTAAAATCTCTACAATCCGCCTCACACACGCCCACGGGTAGCCACGCACCTTGTCGCTTATCACTTGCCCCAAAATATCTCAGATAATCCAAAAGCAGAGATGGGGATTTTTGTCATCCGATTTTGTTGGAAAGATTTATCGTGAAAATTTTAGATGGGGAGCTGTTTCATAGAAAGTCCCGAACCTTTGAGTCATTCATTCTTATACCTGAAATCCCACAATCCAGGAATGAAGATGGAAATCCCAACTTACGAATGCACATGGAAATCCCACATAGTCTAGGAATGTACACTCATGATCACTAATCTCTGACCAGAGAGTTAGCCAAAGTCGTGGTCAGGCGTAGGCTATACAGCCAGACACACTCCACCATCGTTTCAGAAAGGTTTAGTGCTTCAATGAACAATTTTCTAAGCATCAATGAAGCGCTTTTGTTTCACGTATTATATTACTTTCTCAAATAATATATGCATGGTAAGAAATAGACTAATTTGGTTATAGCTGTTATTTTTAGTCTATAATGAGTGCGTGATGATATTTGAATTTCATACTGTCTTTTATTAATCTGTTTATTATTTCACTGACCTATTTCTTGAGGGGAGCCTATAACCGAGCTGCTTGTAGGTGAAGGCAGAGAAATATCCACGACTGCCACAGCAGCCGGCATTCACACGACATTTTCTAAGTAAGAATGCTTTATAATACTTATTGACAAAAATTTACTATTACTATTACTTTGAACTGAATGTTTTTCTCTTGTGATAACAGGCCCCGTTGCCCAAAGATATAAATAAGCCTAGATGCCGCATGACACTACTTTAGATGCGTCTGCGCGGCCGCCATCTTGCAACGGTCGAGGCAGACGATGTCGTGTTCCTGACGATGGTCAAAGCTGACCACTGTTTACCTAGAAATGCAACAGCACTGTGCTGCTTTGGGTGTAGAAAGAGTCAGATTATATCTATGGTGACACCGATAGCATGAGCGGCTCAACTGTCTGGTTATGCAAACGTTCCTCAGCTGCTTCCCTATCCTCCAAAAGAAGGATTGTGGGTTGCAGAAGGGAAAATTAAGTTCATGTCTAAGATAAACCGGGAACCACAACCATTACCACACAACAATAGCCACCACCATAACAGCCACCACCACCACCACCACAACAACAACAACAACCACCACCACCAGCACCACATCCACCACCACAACCATCACCACCACCACAACAGCAACAACATCCACGACCACCACCATAACAAGTCACCACCACAACACCAACCACCACCATCACAGCAACAACAACCACCATCACAACAACAACCACTATCACCACAACCACCACTATCACCACAACCACCACCATCACAACAATAACCATCACCACATCAGTAACCACAAAAAATCACCACCATCACAACAACCACCATCACTACAACAACCAGCACCATACCAACCACCACAACAAAAACCACTACCATCACCACCACCACCACCACAACAACAACAACAACAATAATCACCACCACCACCACGATCACCACCACAACAACAACAACCACAACAATAACCACCACAACAAGAATAACAACCACAACAATAACCACCACAACAACAATAACCACCACAACAACAATAACCACCACAACAACAAAAACCACCACAACAACAATAACCACTACAACAACAATAACCACCACAACAACAATAACCACCAAAACAACATAAACCACCACAACAACAATAACCACCACAAAAACAACCACCACCATCACAACAACAACCACCATAACAACAACAACCACCATCGCAACAACAACCACAACAATAACCACCACAGCAACAACCACAATAACAACCACAACAAATCGCCACAATAATAATCACCACCACAACAACAATCACCACCACAACAACAACCATCACCACAACAACCACCACCACAACAACAACCACCACCACAACAACAACCACCACCACAACAACAACCACAATAACCACCACATGCAACAACCATCATAACAATAACCACCACGACAACCACCACCATAACAACCACCACCACCACCACCAATGCAACAACCACCAACACAACAACCACCACCACCATAACAACAACAACCAACACAACCACAACCGCCACCACAACAACCACCACCACCACCACCACCACTATAACCATCACCACAACCACCACCACCACCACAACAACAACAGCAGCAACTATAACCATAATCACAACAATGACCACCACAACAACCACCACAGCAACTACAACATCCACCGCCACCACCAGCACAACCACCACAAAAGCAACAACAACCACAATCACCACCACAACAGCCACAATTATAACCACCATCACAACAACCACCACCACCACCACAACAACAACCACCAAAACAACCACCACCAACAGAACATCAACCACAATTAACACAACAACCACCACCACCACCAATACAATTACCACCACCACCACGACAACAAAAACCACCATCACCACCACCACCACAACAACAACAAAAACCACCATCACCACCGCCACGGCAACAACCACCACCACCACTACAATAACCACCATCACCACCTTCACCACAACACATTCATTTTCATAGTCTGAATTCACTCTAAAATAAGCCCCACTATTACAGGCTTGACCGCTCCAAGATGGCGGTCGCACAGACGCATAGCCACTGTACTGAAGATTGGGCAATGCGGTATCTAGTCTTATTTATATTTATGCCATTGCATCCAGTAGGAATGGTTGCCCTATTCCTACGCGACGTCTTAGCTGGATGCCCCCTCTGGTCAAAATGTGTGCCAGTTGAAGCCTTTAATTCATAAATAATTATTACAGTATATATGATGCCAATACCCACATATAGTGGCACACGTTTTTTTTTACTTCTTGGAAATTGCTAAATTGCAGACTGATTGAAGAAATGTCGGTCTCTGTCAATAAACAGAGATTATTATATTATGCAGGAGAAACCATAAGAATATGGTAATATCAAGGATATGGGGAGTAGTACGTTTCAGAACAGCTAGTTACAGTTCTTTGCCCCGCCCAGTAGTGCAGAGGCTGTGTTCGAATGCGTGGCTCGTGTATGGTCACAACACTGCCCGCCACGCGTCTCTGGTCAGAGATTAGTGATCATGACTGTACATGGAAATCCCAACTTAGGAATGCACATGGAAATTAATACTGAGGAATCCTCATGGAAATCCCACACAGTCTAGGAATGCACATGGAAATCCCATCTTAGAAATGCACATGGAAATCCCACACAGTCTAGGAATGCACATAGAAATCAGTACTTAGGAATCCTCATGGAAATCCGACACAGTTTAGGAATGCACATGGAATTCCCACACAGTCTACGAATGCACATGGAATTCCCACACAGTCTAGGAATACACATGGAAATCCCACACAGTCTAGGAATGCACATGGAAATCCCACACAGTTTAGGAATGCACATGGAACTCTCACACGGTCTAGGAATACACATGGAAATCCCACACAGCCTAGGAATGCACATGGAAATTTCTAGATGAATCAAATCGTCAGGAGATTAACAACAATATAGCGAAAAATACGTTCGGGTCTGACGGAAGTGAAAGGGTGGAAGTACAGACGCCCCCAATCCCTAAATCCTGAAGGTTAAATTTCAAACAGGTTAATTAATGTAATGATTGAGCATTTCACAGTAAAGGGTAAGATGAACAGTGATATAAAAAGGTTATCCTGTAGGCATTATATAACACAATACTATATGTATCTACGATATGCATCTATATACAGCAGACATAAGTAACAATATGTAAAACATGTAGTTATGTCTGAGTTCTCCAGCAAGAGACAACTATACATCCCCTTAACTTGACGAATCAAGAATGCCAAACACTCCTGATCATGTGCCGGAAGTATGACCGACACACATGCACAAACGTACGCCCACACACTTTAGCCGGAAGCTAGTGGGAGATATAAGTCCGATATCACAGTGGGAAAGTTAGTAGGACAGGAGGGAACAAGAGTTAGACAAGGAGAGAGCGATAGGGAGTAGGAGAGTGAGAGTAAAGTAGGAGGAATCCAGCCAGCAGAAACTGCTACTTACCATAGGCTACACGGGTCATGCCAAATTTTTAAATTTTATTCACATAATTGTCTCACAATAAACCCCATCGACCAAAGTCTGCCTATTTCATCAACTTACTTAAAATAAAAAGAGGATAACGGAACAGACAAGGGCTACAACGTCTCACCATTACTGTCTCTCTCCTAGTGCTTCTCCCAAGGACGATTCAACCAGATTATCTTCACTGTATAATTACACCCCTCGGCTATGTCTGCTTACACTGGTGGCTAGCGGTAACAACAAACCAACTACGTTTCACTGACATTGGTGGATTGCGGTAAAAAAGGGAAACTATGACAAATTACGCCTTACGAGTTTATATAATGCTCACCGATAATAGTTTCTACGTTCATTGATATACGCAGCAGACTACTCTCCTGAAACGCTACGACAGTAAACTATGGCAAACTACGTTCACTGAGACTGATGGCGAGCGGTGAACGAAGCCAATAAACGTCTCAATCAACAATGAACGAACAAACTACAGTCAAAATAATCTACGACTACGCTCAATTTGGTGACTTCATGCAATCACAGGTAACAAGAAACAAACAAAAGCAAAGCAGAGAGCAAGACCTGGCGGAGCATCTATGCACCTTAACTTCGTTCCTTGTCGCGCCTACCCAGCTCAACCACATCTCCATGATTACGAGAAATAATAGCAGTGATACATTACGTCTATCAACAACTCTACAAGCCTACAAGTTAATCTTAACAAGTCAAGAAAATCAAACATACCAGAAGAAGAAACAAAAAAGTGAGTGAAGTGACACCTGAGTAAAGCACAACACAGCTGAATTTCCCCCACCTACCCCACCACCCGACCATGACCCCCACCACTATTCCCCACTACCATCATCTCCACCACCAGGAGGACGCAAGTGAGTGCCTTGACCCCAGATGTGATAACCAAACGATGCTGACGTTTTGATCTTCAACAACATCTCCCTCACCACACCTCACACCACCACTATGTCCTCTGCTCTTTGAGTTGATCTATTCTAACCAAGGTTGTATTAGTTAACACCTCACTTACATAAGGATCCATAAAATAGTAACACAGTTAACGAACCAAGCAATTATATATATATATATATATATATATATATATATATATATATATATATATATATATATATATATATATATATATATATATATATATATATATATATATATATATATATATATATATATATATATATATATATATATATATATATATATATATATATATATATATATATATATATATATATATATATATATATATATATATATATATATATATATATATATTCATCAGCATAAATAATACAAACTACACAGTGAGAGACAATTACACAATTTACAATGACATAATTATGTGTTTTATAATTTTATAAGCAATCAAGAGAAAGGTAAAACATGATTTAGTGTGTAATCCCATTATGCTAAGTAAAGTTCCAAAATTTGTGCCTGAATGATTAGCATAAACAGTGACAAATACCCTGACACAAAAACTAGAAAACGATCGACAAAATATAAATTTCGAAACACCATCAGAGACACAAGAACAAGCAGAAAACCAAACTCAGGAAACAAAACACACACTAGATAAAGAACAGCAAACAGATGCAATTTACGCTGAAGTAAATAATGATGACACTTGGTCAGAAATTTCAGATGTAGGTAGTGAACTTTATAAAAATTTACCTCCAATTTATTATAACTTAGACCATAGAGTATTAATGCCAGGAAAAACATATACATTTCCTGTAAATGACGATTGCAAGGAAAACACTGTAAAAATGGCTAACTCAGATGCAGCAAGCACAAGTGCAGTACCTTCTCCACAAAATTCCAGTAATACTCCACTTCCAGTGTATATTTGTCATGAAGACAATGATCTCACAAAATTCTCTGGTACTGAAAAAGACAAGATCGACATAAACACATTGAACAGTGTCAGCAATATTTCTTTAAGAGACACATTACAGATGAGAAATGAAAAACACAGTAGCTGTTTTTTCAGCTAGAATAAACCAAGAACAATGCCCAGCTGACAATTTGCTCAAGTCAGACAAGCTGTTGAGAGCTTCAACATTTGAGCAATTTATGACAGAAATTTTCTTGCTGGTATAACCCCAGAATTACACAAGATCGTAGACCTACTATGGCAAACACACTCAGGCTCAGATCTAGAGGAAGTAACAGCAGATATTTCCACTGTTAAGAAAACCTTGTTATCTACCCTAGAAAACTCAAACTGGGTCACACATGATGGAAATATGTCACCAGAGCATGTCGTTGAAATCACTGGCTACATATCAGCCCTATGCAAATTTCCTGACAGGGTGTTAAAAATAGCCAAAACCATCCCATATAAACCAGGGATGTGTGTACTTGATTTCATTTATGAGGTGGAATTAAATTGCAACAAAGCTGGCGTGACTGATACATCACAGGCCAACAGGACAGGGATCAAAGTGCCAGAAATTGTAGCAGGGATAAATAAGTCAAGTCCTGGCAAGGACCACAGACAGTCTCGCCCAGTTCACAAACAAACACACGGTCAAGTTAGCTCAAGGACTCGTTCCCGCACAACAGGTAACAGGGCGGTACAAAAGTCTGACCGAAGTCCCAGTAGACATCGGTCGGCACATGGAAGATCACCTCGTTGGTTGAATTTAAGTAACGCTTCGTTACTATGGCGCAAATCCTGGTCACAGAAAATATATGTTTTACTTTAAGAATAAAGAGGACAGGCAGGAGGCAAAAGGGTTTGAACTGTATTCCAGGCACCATAAATCTTCCGGTCACTGGACCTCAGACTGTAAAACAATAGAAAGATTGGCATCTATCTATAGGTCGTACCAGCACAAAAGACGACGATACATAAAACACCCAAATAAACAAATAGTCAACATAGGAAGTCTCTGCTTTATGTGAGGAGGAAGAGATTTTATTATTTTTGGATTCAAGCTTACCATTGAATTTAATAATGCAAGATGAGTTAGAAAGAATTTTTCGAAATAGAAGAAAAGTGACGTTTTTGTAAAATTCAGATTTAAATTTACACACTGTGGATGGTAAAGAAACACCAGTTATTGGTATGATTGAGTTAAACATGAAATTCACAGAGACCAGAAAATCATTCAGTTATCAATTAGAGGAAATATGTTGCTTTGACTGAATACAGTGAGGACACAAAATATAACACTGATGCCCCATTTCAACGGGTTAACTACGGCAGCGAATTCATAGAGCAAATTTGATCACCTGATACTACAACCAACAATTACAAAGAAACTAGTCACAAGAGCGATTACACACAACACAAATAAAGGTAGAGTCTGACTTAGACCAGCCGTTACAAGCCGACACCCTCCCCTTACCCACAATCCAATCGTGACTCACTCACTCATCCAGCAAGCATTAATTATGATATAAATTTACTACCAAAATCATTTATGCAAGTTACTGTTAAGAGTAAATTGAGAAAAATTGTAATGTCATTGTATTAGAAGAGACAGCTACAATAAATGGTCTTTTGATAGAAAGTGCCCTATGTTAGATGAATGGGAGGGGTGAAACTAATGTCATTTTAGTTAACACCATGAATGGAGATGTGGAGATTAAGAAAGGAACCTGTATTTGTAGGTTAGAGAATTGCCCAGCTCCTATACGCGAAGTGACAGTGGCAGGAGCGTTGAGCAGAGTAAACTCGTCAGACAGAGAGTGCATAAACGAGCATTTGGTCTGCTCAGATAATTCTCATGTGGAAAATGGTTTACTAACTGAACTACAGAAACATCGACAAGCAGTCACATTACCTGGTGAAAACTTAGGGTCTACAAAGCTAATCCAACACCATATTAACGTAAAACAGGATACACAACCGGTCTATGTACCAGCGTACAGAGATGCACACTCACAAAGTGCACTAGCAAAGCAGTATGTTGATGAAAGTTTAAGTTTGGACATCACTGAACCTTCGGTATACCCATGGAAAGCACCATTCTTCTTTGTACCTAAACAAAACGGGAAATGCAAGCAGTTGCTGATTATCACAAACTTAGGAAACCATTCCCGACCGTTTTCCCATGCCATTGTTAAGTGATGTCCTGCACATCATTGGACCAGTAAATATGGTCTTTTCTACAATCGATATATTAACCCGTGGATTGCGCAATTACCTTTTTTTCCCCCACCCAGTGGTGTGCAATATATTAAGAAAAAAAGTTTGTTTAGTTATTGTTTATTATAAACCTGAAGATAAACACCTACTGCATCATCTGGTGAATAGAAACATCTCTCTCTCTCTCTCTCTCTCTCTCTCTCTCTCTCTCTCTCCGTTTTTGCGCTGGGCCATGCGCAAGTTTACGTGGGGGAGTAGTTTAAAAATGATTTAAAAACAATGTTTTTCTTTATCATAAACTTGAAGATAAACATCCAGGGCATCATTTGATGAAAAAAAAAAATCCCACTCTCTCCGTCTTTGCGTAGCGCCATGCGTAAGTTTGCATGGGGATGGAGTAGTTAGTGGTGATGCACGGCCAGCACAGCCAGAGCTGTGGCTTGCAACGTGACGCTACCCAGTCTGAGCTGTGGCTCACAATCCAAAGGTTAAGTGGCTACTCTCAAAATGGCCTAGATATAGAATCCCGCAAATACACTGCTTTCTCTACAGACAGTGGGCATTATCAGTATAAGAGAATGCCGATGGGATTAAGGACAGCTCCAGGCACATTCCAACAATTAATGAATAGCGTATTGGCTGGAGTATTAGGTGAAGGTGTATTTGTCTCCTTGGACGACATCATAATTGCAACACACACAATACAAGAACATCGACTGAAATTAGACCAGCTCCTACACGAGTTAGCCAATGCAGGTTTAAAAATTAAGTTGTCTAAATGTAAATTTTGCTTTAAGGTAATAAAATTCTTAGGCCACAGACTAGATGCAGAGGGAATCCACACCTCTGAGGACAAAATACAAGCAGTAAGGGATTTCTCTGAAGTCACAAATGTGGATGAAGTAAGACAATTTTTAGGGATCGCCGGGTACTACACAGCATTTATAAAAAAATTTTCTCACATAGCACAACCATTATTTCTCCTACTGAAAAAACAAGCGGTATTTCAGTGGGGAGAGGAAGAAAAAAATGCATTTGATGAATTAAAAGATAAACTTACATGTGCACCTTGCTTGGCCTATCCTACTGTAATTTCACAAAACTATTCATAATTTGCACAGATGCTTCCCTCAGACGTTTAGGTGCTGTATTGACGCAAGAGGATAAACGAGGTAAATACCAACCCAATGTTTTTGCCGCAGACAAATAAAAGGAGCAGCGAATAATTACTGTACAACAGACTTAAAGCCCTAAAGGTTAGAGTTTTGCTCTACAGAAATTTTGTGACCTCGTGTACGGATACGAAATTCACCTATACACAGACCACAAGCCTCTCGTGCGCATGTTCCAAGAAAAACTCCTTTCTGGGAAGAGAGCACGATAGAAATGTAAAATCCAGAACTACAACGTAATTATTCCCTACATAAAAGGTAAAGTAAATTTGGCAGCGGATGCCTTATTGCGATATCCATTAGCCAGTGTCGCTACAATAAGTCCACGTGAATCACTCTCCAACAATGGTGAAACGATCCCTACAAACTAAGAAATCTCACAGCACAGAGACAGGAACCGGTATGGCCTAAAGTAATATATCATCTCGAGTCAGGCGATGATGTTACATGTATCACTCAAACAATTTACAATGGTAAACAATGCCTTATATAGGGTAAATCCAGGACAACCAAATCATAGAAAAAAATATTAAGCAGTTAGTTATTCCTAGTACAATGATACCACACATTCTAAGGATAATACACAATAGTCCACATGCAGGGCATCCTGGCAAGGACAGGACAGTCAAGAGGTCCGGATGTCATATTACTGGCCAACATTACACAGACATATATAATCACAGACAAATGTGATTCATGTGCAAGACACAAAGGTTACACGTTATCACCTGCATGTACAGTATAGGGAAATATCCTGTACATAACCAACCGTGGGACATTGTCGTGGTTGATTTAATTACCCTTAACTACCAGTCACAATCAGTATCTTTTTGTTGAGCCTGATCATTTCTCACGATATGTGATCTCGGTTCCAATTAACCCCTAGATACCGCAATTCGATCTGGCTTGTCTGCCACTTCGATCTGGCTTGTCTGCCACTGGAGCCGCAATTCGGGGGTGTTTTTTCGACTTTCACCAGGGGGAAAATCAATATGTTCTGGCTAAAGAGGATGAATTTACTCACCTGACAGCGCAATTGGCACTCTCCTAGGCCTGGTGGTTACCGCACAATCGAGGGTCAAAGTTAAAAAAAAAAAAATAGTTGCTCCCCAAAATTTTCGAAAGCCCCCATAGTTTTGATAACTAACTATTTCTATTATTGAAATAGGTCATTGCAATATCATGTCACACCAAGCCCGAGAACAGGTATTTTGGGGTGTTGGGAGATTACTTGCTTTTGGGGAGATAAAGTACCCTATGGGGAGAAGGTTTGTAGGTATGGAGGTTGGATAAAACTATCTTTTCTCATCAAAGTATAGCACTTTAGTTTGTTCTTGACCAACTACTGTGAAAACGGATGTGTATGTACATGTGGGGAGATAAAATTCGGTCGGGGAGAAGGCCCACAACGAGAACATTGAACCTTGGGAGATCATTTACGGTAACAACCAATTTGGCTAGTTGAAACAAACAAAATCTATGTGATTTAGCATATCAACCATGCAAGCAGGTGTGTCTGCAGGTGTGGGGAAATAATTCACGTATGGGGAGTAATAGATGTATCGAGATGGAGGGGTGGTGGTGGGGGGGAGGGGGTTGCGTGGTGGGGGGGGGCTGGGGCTCAGATGCCTGTGATTGCACGTGTTTGCATGTATAGAATAGTATACAATGAAGCATTTATTACGTTCAGGTACGAAAAGGCACAGGAAAAAAAAAAATCGAGGCAACACATATAAAGCACGTGTACATGTGTTGGGGGTGGGGGGAGTGGGGGAGGGGAGGCATGGGGGTGGAAAGCAAGCCGAGCTGCGTGCTCACTATCACTCGATGGTTTACTGGGGGTAGGAGGGTAGCATGGGGCCGAGAGGAAGGGAGGGGGTAGGGTAGGTAGGGTTATACAAGGTAGGGGGGAAGGTGGGGGTGCTGGAGGGGGACAGCCTCGTGGTTGGGGGAGGGGTAAGCTTCGACTAACAACGTCCTACTGGGGCGTACAGAGGGGTGGGAGGGTCTTCAGAGAGGGTTATTACGCGACAGATGACGAAACATTCAAGCAAAGGTTGTGCCGAGAGGGAGGATGACCACCCCCCCTGCCCTCAGAGTGGCCGGATCACCCAACCCGAGGCTGGAGGGGTTAGTTCTCATTGGCTTGAAGGGATATACGTCACAATCGGGGCGGAGCAATGTGCAGGCAGTTTTTTGCAGGGCACCATCACCTTGGATGAACTTAAATATAAGTGCACACATTAAGCTGACTTCACCCAAATACGAAGCCATGCAACTAATAAATCAGACAATACAACCTTGGGAAGAATACAGTAGGATTATGTTCATCCCATTTTAAGTACAGTATACAGCCCAGCTCCAGTCATCTTTGTAATTTTCTCCATCATATTTGCTATATTACTTTTGGCCACGCACAGAATGCAAGCAAGGATTGCTAACCTGGAATCAGTGTTTAAGAACTGTTCTGTACAAGTGAGACAAACGGTGTAAATATTGTAAATATTGTATCTATCTATCTGTCTGTCTATCTATCTATCTATAATATATAGATAGATAGATATAGATATAGATATTATATATAATAACAAAATATGGGTCAGATAATACAGGCTTACTTTAATTATACTACTGTGTCTCATTTATACAGTAGATGAGTATACACAGCAAGACCTTCTCATATATATTGTATAATTGACTGCAGTTGAATGCCATTGTATTATTTTAATATTACTATTATAATTATATATCTACTATACATGTACCATTTATTTATGTTACAATTATATTACTACAGTGACTACAGTTATAATCACTACAGTATCACAATTATGTAACTTTTACAATATGTACTTCACTTAATTAGACACACGAGTAAGGATGGTCAATGAGTTGTAGGGGTAAGGGATTCTTCCCCTGAGTTAGATTAACTTGCAGTTTCATTGTAATATGTATATGTATGTATTAATACATTATGACAATATTTACTGTCGTTGGTATGACAGTGGGTTTGACCGAGCGATACGTAGGCATAATATGTTATAACACAATAGTATATGCAACTACGGTATGCAGCTATATAGACATAGGTAATAATATGTAAAACAGGTAGTTATATCTTTCTCCAAGAAGAGACAACCATACATCCCCCTTACCTAGACAAATCAAGAATGCCAGACAGTCATGATCATGTGCCGGAAATATGACCAACACAGACACACGCACAAACATACGCACACACACTTTAGCCGGAAGCTAGAGGGAGATATAACACCGATATCACATGTAGGAAAGTTAGTAGGACAGGAGAGAATAAGAGTTAGACAAGGAGAGAGCGATAGGGAATAGGAGAGTGAGAGTAAAGTAGGAGGAATGCAGCTAACTGAAACTGCTACCAACCATAGGCTACACGGGTCACGCCAAGTTCTTAACTTGCATTTGTATAACTGTCTCACAATAAACTCCATCAACCCAAATCTGCCTATTTCATCATCCCACTTAAAATACGAAGAGGATAACGGAACAGAGAAGGCCTACACCACTGCTACTCAGCTATTATGAGCAAGGGTCCAGTTAGACAAGTTCCAATGTATGCAGAGGTCCGGATAAATATTTTACATGCAATCATGAAAATAAAACAACCAATATGAGTACAGGGTAGTGTACCCATATGGTTTTTATTCATTTCATATTCACTCTTTGACTTATACAAAATATAAAGATAAATAGTGGATATAAAAAATATTCAATTTTGTAGCTATAATATAACAAGACTTGGATTTTTTTCTCAAAAACAATTGAAACTGAGAATTTTCAAATGGAAAATAAAGATATATTTACTGTTTAATGTTATGCTACTTTAGTAATAAAAGTTACACTTTTAAAGCATAACAGGATTTGAACTTTTCCTCTCAGGAAATGAAATGCAGAATTTTCAAATGGAAAAATCGAGATATATTTTCTTTTTAATGTTAGGCCGCTTTAGTGAGAAATGTTACACTTCTAAAACATAACAAGATTTGGAGTTTTCCTCTCAACTAACAATTTGTAAACAGAGAAATTCGTACTGGGAAAAATAAAAATATTCTTGATGTTTTGTGTTACGCTCCTTCACTGAAAAAAGCTAAATTTCAGACACATGAAAAAACTTTGAATTTTCCTCTCAAAATGAAAATTAAGAGTTTTCAGATAGTTATAAATAATAATATATATATATATACTCGCCTCTCAAACAATTTGATTCATCACAACACAATATATTTCAATACTCAGTACCCTACCAACGTACTCCTGGCTTATTCATGAACACAGGATACTATTGATAGGAGGCCTAATATTACATCAGATACGTCAAAAACTGTAAAAACAACAAAACTCGAGCCAAAATTCAGCCGCGCCACTCCCGCCATAAACACCACCACCCAGCTGATTTGTCCCATTTTCTGTTATTGCTTTTGCATGGAAACTATTCTAAACTTATATATTATGGGGCATTTGTAGGTTAATTACATATGTACGATAGACCCCTTACTTACCCTACAGTCAGTAGAGGAAATACACTTGCAAAAATCCATCGCCAGGACCTTCATGTTATTTAATTATATTTTTCTCCCGCTGGAGCCCGGGGTCCAACTACAACACTCAGAAGGTCCGGATTCGGACTGCGGGCCGCCAGTTGAGTAGCCCTTGCCTACACTGACATCTACAATGCCTCACCATTACTCTCTCTCCTAGTGCCTCTCCCATTGATGATTCAACCAGATTATCTTCTCTGTATAATTACACTCCTCGGCTACGTCTTCTTACAATCAATGGTCTACCTTCATCATGCGCATTACAGAAATTTTTCATGTACTTGATCTTGCCTTCCCCCCTGTAATTTTTTATATATATATATATTACAGCAATATGTGTTCAACAGAGAAAAAATAAATAAATGTTGAATGTCAGAGTTGTAAAGTCGAGAAAAAAAAAAAAAAAAAGCTTGCCTATTACTTTGCCCCTTCTGCTTTTTGCTTTACTTTGCTGGTTAATATCCCTAAGCTGAGAGAGGCTTGGTATATTTCTCTGTCCATATAATACAGAATTTCGCCTAATATTTTGCCTCCTCTGCCTCTCACTTTCCTCTACTTGCTAATATTCCTAAACTGAAAGACGCTTGGTATGTTTTTCTGCCTATGTAAATGTTTGCCTAATATTTCACCTCTCCTGTCTCTCACTTTCCTCTGCTGGTTAATATTCCTGAGCTGAGAGACGCTTGGTATGTTTCTTTACTCACAGTTGATTCTCTTTGGTATGATGCGTCAGGGAGGATAGTGACGGGTATGATGCGTGAAATAGATGCAGTGAAGAGGTAGATGAACTCTTTCTACTGAATTTGCAACTGCAGTTATGAATATCGCTCTGCTTTTTAGTCCAACAATTATGAAACTCGTACGTAATAAACTGGAAAATATGCTACGCTTTGAACATCGCATTACTGTGTTTCGAAAGTAACTGTTCACTGCCTTAGTATTTATCGTACGTGGATCAATACTTATGTCACAGCTGTTTATAAGTACCTTGAGTGCAATGTCGATGGGATCCTTGAGGTCATGGAGGTTGTGCAGGAGGAGGGAGATAAAAGATGCGAAAATCAGAGTAGTAGTCAACACCAGACCCCACGTCAGGGTAGAGAATGGGTATAAAATGTTCCTCCAACGAGCTATGGGCTGTGGTACACGTAGGATGATGGCGAAGCGGTACCCCCAGTAAGGATATATGAAGTCAAAATCTTTAAACTCTTCTTCGTTGAGCTTTGTCGAGGTCACCATAATGTGCTTTCCCTCGTACATCAGTTCACCAAGCATTCCCTTCCACGTGCCATTCTCCTTGATGGCCCAGAGGATGATTTTTAGGGGGACGGTCACGTAGGTAAAATTATGCTTCTCTCCAATTAAACCCAGAGCATCCAAATTACCACCAATGCAGGTACCGTTTTCCCCAGTATAGACGAACGGTACGTCATGACACACAACAGGTACCTCCATCACAAAGCCACCGAAGTCTCTGAAGCGACATGGGAAAAGGGCTTGGTGACTGTTGAACTTCGCAGCACTCCAGACTCCCAAAAGGGCCTTCATGTGTGAGGGTAGGCTGGTGTAGGCGATCATGCGCTTATTGCCAGCTTCCTCCCGTGGCTGAAGGAGCAAAATAAACTTGGAACGTTGGACGGCAGGCTGTGCAAGGATGGATGTGGTGTTGAGATGTGGGCTTAGGCAGAAGAGGATGAGGTAGCCCGGGTTCCATTCCTTGTTTTCTTCCAGGAGAAGAAGGAAATCGGTGGGGTCATGATGGAAGAGGATGAGGGCGGTCAGGAGGGAGCCCTTGGTGTGGTAGACTGGTCGTGTAGTGAGGAAGAAATCGCGCTGTGTGGCGAGGAAGACAGGCGTATGGGAGGCCCCAGCGGCCCCCATGATCTGGTCCATGTGTAGTAGGTTCTGCGTGTGGTCATTGCCCACCAGAAGGAGGTTGTGGCCACGCAGAGGACCCGACATCAGCGCCAGCAGAGCATTGTCAGCCAGGGAGCGGCCGTCTGGGGGAAGATGAAGAGGCAGCCTGTTTTCATCTGACGGAACTGAATCACTTCCACATGAACAATGAGTCACGGCTAAATGAGATTCGATAAGCCTTAGATATGAAGCAGAAATGAGTCTCCTTGGTTACTATCTCTACCTTAATATAGCTCTGATTTTCGTCATTTTTGCAGCTAATTTCACGAAGCTCAGCGGCAGGAAAAGGCAATGTTACAGCCCTACATCCTTCCCACAGCACTTCTTCGTGACTAGTACAGTGTTAGTCAAGTATTACAACTCACCATTCAAGTGGGAAAGACGGCAATTTTAGGACAAGTTAAAGTGAAAGTAGTATAGTCAAATCCATCCTCCAATGCGCTATACTTAACATACATTTCTATTCAGCTAATTTTCCTCACTTTGTTGTTGCTATTATAATTATTATTATTATTATTATTGTTGTTATTGTTTTTGTTGTTGCCACAAAATGTGGGATAATCTTACTTGAACCTACTTCACACCGTTGCTGATTCATTACGTACACAGCCAGAAGTTACACACACACACACACACACACACACACACACACACACACACACACACACACACAAGCTGGTGGTAAGAGTCATAGTAGTTGCAACCCAGGGCTCATCTGGGCGTGAACCCAGTGGACTGCAGGCTGAAGTTGTCCTCCTGCAGTCCACCATCCTCCTCTAGAGGGATAGGGAAGGAGTTGAGCTTCTGAACAACCTGGCAGCTCCAATCCCAGGTCTTACCAGTGCCACCACGTGAAGGCGCCTCTCTCCAGCCCTGGAAAAACTTTAAAAAATTGATGACTGGAAATGAAAGGAAAGCGACGTGAGAAAATGACTGCCTTTGCACAGAGAAAGAAATTAGTGTTTAGAAAATTACTGCGAAGCAGAGACATGGTGCACAGAGAGGGAATATGGTGTACAGGGAAGGAATATGGTGCACACAGAAGGAATATGGTGCACACAGAAGGAATATGATGCACACAGAAGGAATATGGTGCACACAGAAGGAATATGGTGCACAGAGATAGAATATGGTGCACAGAGAAGGACTTTGGTGCACACAGTAGAAATATGGTGCACAGAGAGGGAATATGGTGCACAGCGAAGGAATATGGTGCACACAGTAGTAACATGGTGCACAGGGGGAATATGGTGCACAGAGAGGGAATATGGTGCACAAAGTAGTAATATGGTGTACAGAGAGGGAATATGGTGCACACAGTAGTAATATGGTGCATAGAGAGGGAATATGGTGCACAGAGAGGGAATATGGTGCACAAAGTAGTAATATGGTGCATAGAGAGGGAATATGGTGCACAGAAAGGAAATATGGTGCACAGAGGGAATATGGTGCATAGAAAGGGAATATCGTACACAGAGAGGGAATATGGTGCACACAGTAGTAATACGTTGCATAGAGAGGGAATATGGTGCACAGAGAGGAAATATGGTGCACAAAGTAGTAATATGGTGCATAGAGAGGGAATATGGTGCACAAAGTAGTAATATGGTGCATAGAGAGGGAATATGGTGCACAGAGAGGGAATATGGTACACACAGTAGTAATATGGTGCACCTACCTTTCAGAATCCTGGTCATTCTCCTTTCGGGATTTCGGCAAAAACTTTGCCATTGCACGTGACATCTCAAAGGCTTTCGATTGAGTCTGCCAGAAGTCTTTAATTTCCAAACGCCCTCTTACGGTTTCTATCCTGCTATCTGTGCCTTCATCTATAGCTTCCTTTCTGGTCGTTCTATAACCGCTGTTGTAGACGGCCGTTGTTCTTCTCCTAGTTCTATCAACAGTGGTGTTCCTCAGGGTTCTGTCCTTTCACCCACTCTCTTCCTTTTATTCATCAATGACCTTCTAAGCTGTTCATCTAACCCTATCCACTCGTATGTTGATGACTCCACCCTTCATCTTTCCATCAGGTTCCCGCAACGTCCATCTCAGCAGTTGCTTCGAAAAACAAGGGATGAGGCTATGGCACACCTAATGTCTGACTTGGCTCGTATCTCTGACTGGGGTAAAAATAATCTTGTTGTTTTTAATGCTTCATAGACTCAGTTCTTACACCTGTCAACCCGACAAAATCTTCCATAGGTATACCCACTAATGTTTAATAATATTCAGCTTAATCCTGCATCATCCTCGAATATGCTTGGGGTTTTATTCACTCGGGACTTATCATGGAATGATCATAATACATCTCTTGTAAAATTTGCTTCTAGGAGATTAGGTGTGTTAAGCCGTCTCTGTTCCTTCTTTACCCCTGCACAATTGTTGACTCTATACACGGGTTTTATCCGCCCCTGTGTGGAGTACAACTCCCATGTGTGGGGAGGCTCCCCACATACAGCTCTTCTCAATAGGGTGGAGTCAAAAACTTTTCGTCTCATTAGCTCTCCTCCTCTTACTGCCTCCATTCAAGCTCTATCTCTTCACCGCACTGTTGCATCTTTATCTCTTTTCTATTGCTACATCTATGGTCACTGCTCCTCTGAACTGTATGCGTGTATTCCTCCACCTGTACGACGGGCGCGTAGCACCCGTCTAGCAGCAAACTCTCATCCCTTTTCTGTCCAACTATCTAATCCAAAAGTTAACCGTTACTCCCAGTCCTTCATTTATGCAACAGGTCATCTCTGGAACTGTCTCCCTCTGTCTGTATTTCCTGCTTCCTATGATCTCCAGTCTTTCGAACGCAGTGTGTCCAGGCATCTCGAAATGATTGGATCTTGAATTTGGCTCTCGCTTGTATTTTTTTCTCTTTTAACGATTATTGCGGGCTCAGCCTTTGGTTCCTTCTTCCTAGCATAAAAAAATTTAATAAAAAATAAAAAAACACAAGGAATATGGTGCACACAGAAGGAATAAGGTGCACAGAGAGGGAATATGGTGCACAGAGAGGGAATATGGTGCACAGAGAGGGAATATGGTGCACAGAGAGGGAATATGGTGCACAGAGAAGGAATATGGTGCACAAAGAAGGAATTTGGTGCACAAAGAAGGAAAATTATGCACACAGAGAGAACATGATGCACACAGAAGGAATATGGTGCACAGAGAGGGAATATGGTGCACATAGAAGGAATATAACGCACACAGAAGAAATATGGTGCACACAAGAAATACGGTGCACAGGGAAGGAATATGGTGCACAGAGAAGGAATACAACACACACAGAAGAAATTTGGTGCACAGAGAGGGAATGTGGTGCAAACTGAAGGAATGCAGTGCACAAGGAAGGTATATGGTGCACACGGGAATATGGTGCACAGAGAAGGAATATGGTGCACAGGGAAGGAATATGGTGAACACAGAGAGAATATTGTGCACACAGAGGGAATATGGTGCACACAAAGGGAATATGGTGCACAGAGAAGGGATATGGTGAACATAGAGGGAATATGGTGCACAGAGAAGGGATATGGTTCACAGGGAAGAAATGTAGTAACTCCTCTCTGATATAGGAGCCTTCTCAACACGGTTTCCATAGCGATTTATTTATACTTAACGCTCTTTTGAATAGACAGAGTACCAGAGAATATTAACATGTAATAATATGCAGAATAAATCGCTATGGATCAGGAGTTACGAGCAGTTACAATACGATGTACAATATATGAAGAATTAGTTCGTATAAACTGAGCAATTAACTGGGGATTTCGCAACATATCTACCTAAGGGATTTATATTGCACATAACACTTGAACTATATTTACAAGAGAATGTTAAGATGTAATAAGCAAAATAAATCGCTAAGGAAGTGATGTTACGCAGCATCCAATATTTAGGTTAATTAGGGGATGTTAAGGTGTATAAGCATTATGTTAAGGTGTATATGCAAGATAAATCGCTAAGGAAGAGGTGCTAGGGAAGAATCACATATCACATATTCTCTGTTTAAGCAGGCGAAAAATTGCCACCTCTCCATCTTGAATACTTCGCTATAATTATTAACACTATGGTGCTAGTCACGATGAAGTGCGATGGAGTGGTTGCCTTAATTTGCCAATGAGATATGGGAAATAAGTTATAAAGGACGAAAATCTGAGCCTATAGGGCTTTCATTTCAACTTAGCCTGATTTTAGTCATTTTGCAGCTTATTTCACGTAGCTCAGTGGCAGAAAAAGACACTGGTATGGCTTTACACTCTCTCCACAGCACTTCTCCGTGACTAGCATAATATTTAAGTGTTAATCTATTGCCACATTTCAGAATTCAAAATGGGGAGATGGCAAGTCTACGCCAAGTTAAAGTGAACGGGGTATATTATTCTTGATCCTGCCCCATTCCACCTCCGTACTGTGGAATGTGACTGGAATAACAGGAAGAGTGGAAGTGACGATGATGTGGAGTAGGTGGAAATAACTATATCCTTTTTACACAAACTTGGCCTAAAATTGGCATCCCTCCATCACGAAAGCTGAGCTGTAAGAAAATTAACGCTAGAATATGAGGCGTATCACGAAGAAATGCTATGGAAAGATGTAAAGCCACACTCCTCTCATTTTCCGCCACTGAGCTGCGTGAAAAAAAATAGATAAAAAAAAATAAAAGGTCGAGAATCTTGGCCAAGTTAGAATAGAAGAAGTATAGCACCTGACAACATGGAGTTAAGTTTGAGAGATGTAGCGGCAGTCAGGGCGGGGGCGGGAGCAAATATGAGAAGCACCAGCAGAAGGTATTGTCCCGAGGAAGGCTTCATGGCGACTGATTCGGCTACAATTCTGCTCGTATTATTACGAACACACCGACCTTTCCTTTGTACCCACTGCGCATGTCAACTACAGGATTCAGAAGTTCATCAATTTTCGTGTTTTGGCTACTGCGCTGGCTGGGTTACAATATTCAGAAGGTTATACAGGTTAATATGCTTTTTCTGATCAAGCGTCCATCCGCATCCGTGTTTTGGCAACAACGCAAGTCGAGTTACAGTATTCAGGAGATAATTTGAGTTTTCGGGTGAGGCTTCTGAATTATACTCTCGCAATCATCACTGACTCAAGACAAACAGGAGAAAAATAGGGGAAAAATATAATAGGGTTTTAATATCAGTGAACAGACGACCCAAATGGCACCAAGCGTTAACGAACAGGATGGAAGAGTTCGATACTGCTGCAGAAATCGCTCCTTGCATCACAGACAATACAATGACTCTTGAAATGTCTACACTTTTTTGCAGTTTGCATCATACACTGTGCAATGAATCAAGAAACGTATACTTTTTTTCACGTTACTTGCATCATATACTGTGCAATGACTCTGCAAATATCTATTTTTTTCCAGACTGCTTGCATCATATACTGTGTAGTGAATCTACAAATATCTAGACTTTTTTTCACGCTCTCTGCATCATATACTATGCAATGACTTTGCAAATATCTATCTTTTTTATCACACTGTCTGGGTTTTATTCTGTGCAATGACTACAAATATCTATCTTTTTTACACACTGTTTGTATCATGCACTGTGCAATGCCGCTACAAATATTTTTTTTTATTTTTTCACACTGTTTGCATCATGTAGTGTGCAATGAATTCACAAACATCATTTTTTTTCCACGCTCTCTGCATTATGTACTGTACAATGAATCTACTAATACCTATACTTTTTTTCTCACACTGTTTGCATAATGTACTTTCCAATGACCCTACAAATATCTATGCTTTTTTTTCACGCTGGTTGCATCATACACTGTGCAATGAATCTACAAATATCTATGCAATTTTTTTACCACGCTGTTTGCATCATATACTGTGCAATGAAATCTACAAATTTCTATCTTTTTGTACACACCATTTGCATCATAGACCTTGCAGTGGCTACAAATATCCACAATTCTTCCATATTATTCTAAATGGGCCAAGAAAATCACTTTACACAATATCGTGGGAAGATGAATATTCACTTATTTCGATTTCACATCTTCAACTGTTGGAAAAAAAAAAAAAAGAAAGAAAGAAACATTTCACACCGCGTACAGTGCAACATATACTTTCACTTTCTCAATTTTCACTTTTTTCAATTTTCACATTTTCAGTGCTTGTAGAAAAACCATATGTACTCCAGTTATTTCACCTAAAATTGGCATATATATATATATATATATATATATATATATATATATATATATATATATATATATATATATATATATATATATATATATATATATATGGCGCCTCTGTGGTAGAGTGTGCGTTTCGTACACTGATGAGCCAGGGTTCGCGCCCTGCCAGGGTAATAAACTTTGGGCAAGTTCTCCCGGCCACGTACTGCATTGGCGGACACAAGGGGTGCTCTGGTTGAACCAGTGTTGCTTACTATAAAGTATGTTTGCACCCAGTCGGCTTGCGCGGGCTGATTACACTTGGTTCACAGACTACACACATATCCAAAGCCACTCCAACATTACAATTACACTTACAAGCACTTCTCACCCTACATACAATCTCTACTAGACAGCCTTAGCCACTTGGTAAAGATACATTGACTGTATCGTCCCGAAATCGGTCGGGATAGGCCGGTCTTTCAGTGGATACTCAAACGGCTGATGATATATATATATATATATATATATATATATATATATATATATATATATATATATATATATATATATATATGCATGCAGCTTATTTCGCGTACCTCAGTGGCAGAAATTAAAAACAAAAAAAATCTACATTCTTCCCATACAACTTCCTTGTGACGAGAATTGAGCAATATATACGTAATTTGCACTTTTCCAATTTTCATTTTTCAAACTCGTAAAAATAAATAAATAAATAAATAAATCATTACCGGTACCTATTATATGGTCCAGTGACTCAAAAAAATATATATCTTTTTCCAGTTTGTACATTTTAAACACTGGATGAAATGATGAAAATATTAATCTTTCTATGGTCCTTTCGCCTTCACTTGGCTCACATCCCCCCCTCTCCCCATTTGGTGTTTTTTTTTTTTTTTTTCACGCAACTCAGTGGGAAAATATTTTACTATAGTATTTTCACCTTATCCTGGTCCAGTTTTTTTTTGTTCCTTTTGCTGTTTATTTCACGTAGTTAAGCGGCAGAGAGAGAGAGAGAGAGAGAGAGATACCAGGGCTCTACATCCTTTCCATAGCATTTCATTGTGACGAGCATCATATTCTATGGTTAATCTATTGTAACAACTCTGCACTCAGTATGATTAGATGGCAGTTTTAGACCAAGTAGGAGTGAAAGGCGTATGGTAACTGTATCAATATGTATGACTGTTGTCTCTAATAATACAAGCATATCCCGTAGAGGGCATGAAATATACTGATACTTTAAGTAGCATGGAATATATCGCATACTTAGAACCAATTGCCTTCGAAAAGAGATGGACAAGTATATACTGTATGTTGGATGAAAATATACCTTAAATTTAGAATTATTTGACTCTACGAAAACACAAAAATAATAAATAAAATAATAAATAAAAACCGCTTATCATGAACCAGTCATCACTTGAGAAATGAGAATCAAGAAGCTACTTGATTTTTTTTATTTATTATTATTATTATTATTATTATTATTATTATAACTATTTTATTAATATTATTATAACTATTATATTGTTATTATTATTATTATTATTATTATTATTATTATTATTATCATTACTATTATTATTATTATTATTATTACTACCATTATTAACAGTATCATTATCATTACTTTTGTAGGTATTTATAACGAAAGCAGATGCGATTACTAAACAGAAACTGTAAATCCTCTGTTCTGTCCATCTGTCTATCTATCTGTCTCCATCTGTCCATACAGTTGCAATATACAAGCCTACATACTGTACACATACCATGAACATCTTGACTCCTGAAGAAACGAAGAAAAACTTGGAAAAACAAAGAAAGACAGAAATTGCAGTCCTGTCCTCAAGCTAACAACCACACTCGCAAAAACCACATTAATATTTTTTTAATAACTTATAGGCAGCTTTCCCCCCTCCCCCCCCCCAAAAAAAAAAATCGTATATACAGCTTAGGATAATTTCCACAAATTTATAATCACGTTATTTTGAGCATTATTATTTCTCCTAAAGACTCCATGTTCATCTTTGTTTTTAATATGCATTCCACTAATTAAAAATGCGTACAACAAGAATTAGCTTGTAATCAATCCTAGTTCAATACATATTTTAAGTACAAATGCTCACGTATATTCTCAGCTCAGTCAATACACATTCTCATGTATATTATCAGCTCAGTCAATACACATTCTCATGTATATTCTCAGCTCAGTCAATACAAATGTTCATGTATATTTTCAGCTCAGTTAGAGCAAATGCTGATGTATATTCTCAGCTCAGTACAAACGCTCATGCATATTCTCAGCTCAAATACTCTAAATACAAATATTCATGTATAATGTATGCTCGATATTCACTCCAAAATATTCAGAAGGCATTAAGCGATTTTTTTTTTTTTAATGTCAGTATGCATTTTAAAAAATGAAATATATCTCAGCATAATCTAACATGGAAATTTTCGAGTATCTATCGATATTATATATATTGTTACGTACCCAGTCCCCACACTGCCACGGGTTCCAACAGCAGTAGTACAGTACAGGAAGAACGTTGCCCAGTGAGTTGGTCTTATGGTCAGCCTTTAGGTGTGCAGTACACAAGCTCAGCTGAGGCGAAAATAAACACTGGCTCCATAAAGTTCACTGTCTTTATTTTCCAAATAATTCCACTTAATGCTTTTCAACGTCACTGTTCTCACAAGCACTGGAGCTATACACACTTTACTGATTGCAGTTACACTTAACGTTTAACAACACTTCACAGTTAGTACACTTAATGCTTGCTAACACGTCACTTATTACACAAGTACTGAAAATAATCTTCACTGACAGTAATTACACTTAATACACTTCACTGCCTTCTCAAGTTCCACTAATAAACAAACTTCAATAACCCGTCACTGTTTGCCACTGTTTTCACAAGTACCAAAAATATATAACCTTCACTGACACTGACACTGCACTACACTTCACACAAACTGACCTGAAACCCGAATAAACTCCAAACTGACTGACTAACTAAGCTCTTCCCCCATCCTTATATACTGTAAGCTTGCACTGTTCTAGAAACGTCCACTTCTCCAACATTCTAGGACATACTGTCTTGCATCAGCCCCTAGCAACAACAGTTACCAACTGCGAGACATCAAAACATGCTAGAGGTGTCTCACATTACATAACACTCTAAATCATTAACCATACGAACTTATATTACATAATTTAACAAGCAATCACTTAATAAAACATTATAGAGAAAAAGAGCATAAAAGTTAATGCATAACTTACGATATAACTATGCTCACAAACAGCAGGCTAACTGGCAATTATGACTCGTACCGAACTTACGGTACCAGAAACGTCTCGAAGGTACGAGACTTCCTAACTGGCAAATCACCCTTCATAACACTATCCCCTCCCTAGTTTGTTGTCGTCCCGACAAAACTACACAGTATACACAAACATAAACATAAATCCTAGTTTTTATGAAACATCTAACTATACACAAAATAATATTTCAACTTATCAGGTCTTCTTCTATGCCACTTCCGACGATGTCCTTGTTCCTCCACATAGTCCACTCCTCCTGGAAGGTCTTGGTCCTCTTCTCTTCACACAGCACACATCACAGGTCCGACACCACTGTTCAACATCCTGACGCATGCCAATCCAGTAGAACTTGTGTCGCAGCCGGCTTAGAATTGTCTTCACTCCCAGGTGCCCACTAGTGATCTGGTTATGGGACTCATCCATGATCTTGGACCTCATTTTCTTCGGAACCACCAATTGCCAACACTCACTGAGGTCATTGGGCATCTCCCACTGACCCTCGAGTAGTCCGTTGCAATGAAGAAGGTCCCACTGCAGCAGTTTTTGGTCGCAGGGCCCAATCTGGAAACTCCTTCCCATGATGGTCGCACTACACTCCGCTGCAGCCACTCCAGCACAAGTTGCAAATCTGCACCATCCATCTGCATCCTACCCAGGTCTTCGTCCGACGCCGGCCCCGTCACTACAGTACAGCTGCATTTCTTCCTATGATTCCCATTCCTAATTTGCTGCATGTCATCTGTCCTGTCTTCTCGCACACCATTCATCAAGGTTCTCTTCCATTTCTTAAGCAGTAGGTCTTCTGCACCCTTCCTCTTATCATCCCAACCATTCTGATCCGCAAGTAACTCAAACTGTGCACGGTTAGCTTCCCAAAACACTACCATCACTTTCTTGAGGTTTCTTCTTAATTGGATCCCCATTATAGCCATGCACTTCAATGGTTTGGGGCCTAATAACTGAGGCATCATAATTAAGTCCAGGACTTACAACTTCTGCATTCTGATTATTCAGCCCTGTAGTGCCATCTTCAGATGCCCGAGATCCGTCAAGATTCACCATACAGTACACTGTCCATTCCCTTCATACACTCTCTATACACTAACCTGAGGCTCAGCAGTGCAATATTTCCCTACAGCCTCAAATTTCTCACTAAATATCTTCTCATGATTGACTACATGCTTCAGCTGGTTATCTACATGCTGTCTGCACTCCATCACTATTTCCTCACTAGTTGACTTCAACTGGTCGTCTACATGCTGTCTGCACTCCGCCACTATTCCGTCACTAATCTTCAGTTGGTTGTCCACATGCTGTCTGCACACTGTCACTATTCCCTCGCTAATCTTCAGCTGGTTTTCCACATGCTGTTTGCACTCCGTCACTATTTCCTCATTAACTGTCTTCAATTGATCATCTACATGCTGTTTACACTCTGTCATTGCTTACCTTATACTTCCACTGCTTTAGCTCGGCATCTACTTCCTCCTTAAGCTGTTGCTGTTCTTCCTTGATTTTCCCCATGAACGCATCTAGCTGCCCTTGCAACCTCGGTTGTACTTTCTTCTGTTGTTCCTCTGATGCCTCTTGAAGTTGCTTGTATAGTTCTTTTTGTTCTTGACATTGTGCCTCTAGTTGTTCCCTTTGTGCCTTCTCTAGTAGAGTTCGTACCTCTATTAGCTCTTTGAGTTCTTTCTCCCCTCCAGTCATTGCCAGTAGTTGGACACTTCGTGCTTCCAATAGCTTCATGATTGCAACCAATGTCACATTGTCTTCCTGTCCTGCTCGGCCTGTTATCTGGACACCTTCTTGCTCCATATCGAAGATTAGCCTCACTGCAGCCCTGAAATAAAAATCCCACTCCTGACACCAGTGTTATGTACCCAGTTCCCACACTGCCACGGGTTCCAACAGCAGTAGTACAGTACAGGAAGGACGTTGCCCAGTGAGTTGGTCTTCTTATGGTCAGCCTTTAGGTGTGCAGTACACAAGATCAGCTGAGGCGAAAATAAACACTGGCTCCTTAAAGTTCACTATCTTAATATTCCAAATAATTCCACTTAATGCTTTTCAACGTCACTGTTCTCACAAGCACTGGAGCTATACACACTTTACTGATTGCAGTTACACTTAATGTTTAACAACACTCCGCAGTTAGTACACTTAATGCTTGCTAACACGTCACTTACTACACAAGAACTGAAAATAATCTTCACTGACAGTAATTACACTTAATACACCTCACTATCTTCTCAAGTTCCACTGATAAACAATCGTCAATAACCCGTCACTGTTTGCCACTTTTTTCACAACTACCAGAAATATACAGCCTTCAATGATAATGACACTGCACTACACTTCACACAAACTGACCTGAAACCCGACTAAACTCTATACTGACTGACTAACTAAGCTCTTCCCAATCCTTATATAAGCTTGCATTGTTCTAGAAACGTCTACTTCTCCAACATTCTAGGACATACTGTCTTGCATCAGCCCCTAGCAACAACAGTTACCAACTACGAGACATCAAAACATGCTAGAGGTGTCTCACATTACATAACACTTTAAGTCATTAACCATACGAACTTAAATTACATAATTCAACAAGCAATCACTTAAATAAAACATTACGGAGAAAAAGAGCATAAAAATTGCTGCATAACCTACGATATAACTATGCTCACAAACAGCAGGCTAACTGGCAACTCTGACTCGTACCGAACTTACGGTACCAGAAACGTCTCGAAAGTGCGAGACTTCCTAACTGGCAAATCACCCTTCATAACACTACCCTCTCCCTAGTTCTTTGTCGTCCCGACAAAACTGCACAGTATACACAAACATAAACAGATATCCTAATTCTAATGAAACATCTAACTATACACAAAATTATCTTTCAATTTATCAGGTCCTCGTCTATGCCGTTTCCGACGATGTCCTTGTTCCTCCACATAGTCCACTCCTCCTGGAAGGTCTTGGTCCTCTTCTCTTCACACAGCACACATCACAGGTCCGACACCACTGTTCAACATCCTGACGCATGCCAATCCAGTAGAAATTGTGTCGCAGCCAGCTTAGAATTGTCTTCACTCCCAGGTGCCCACTAGTGATCTGGTTATGGGACTCATCCAAGATCTTGGACCTCATCTTCTTCGGAACCATCAATTGCCATCACTCACTGAGGCCATTGGGCATCTCCCACTGATGCTCCAGTAGTCCGTTGCAACGAAGAAAGTCCCATTGACTCCAACAGCTTTTGGTCGCAGGGCCCAACCTGGAAACTCCTTCCCATGATGGTCGCACTGCACTCCGCTGCAGCCACTCCAGCACCAGTTGCAAATCTGCACCCTCCATCTGCATCCTACCCAGGTCTTCTTCGTCCGACGCTGGCCCCGTCACTACAGTACAGCTGCATTTCTTCCTATGATTCCCATTCCTAATTTGCTGCATGTCATCTGTCCTGTCTTTTCGCACACCATTCATCAAGGTTCTCATGCATTCCTTAAGTGGTGGGTCTTCTGCACCCTTCCTCTTATCATCCCAACCATTCTGATCCGCAAGTAACTCAAACTGTGCACGGTTAGCTTCCCAAAACACACTACCATCACTTTCTTGAGGTTTCTTCTTAACTGGATCCCCATTATAGCCATGCACTTCAATGGTTTGGGGCCTAATAACTGAGGCATCATAATTAAGTCCAGGACTTACAAGTTCTGCATTCTGATTATTCAGCCCTGTAATGCCATCTTCAGATGCCCGGGATCCGTCAAGATTCACCATACATTGTCCATTCCCTTCATACACTCCCTATACACTAACCTGAGGCTCAGCAGTGCAATATTTCCCTACAGCCTCAAATTTCTCACTAATTATCTTCTCATGATTGACTACATGCTTCAACTGGTTATCGACATGCTGTCTGCACTCCATCACTATTTCCTCACTAATTGACTTCAGCTGGTTGTCCACATGCTGTCTGCACACTGTTACTATTCCCTCGCTAATCTTCAGCTGGTTTTCCACATGCTGTTTGCACTCCGTCACTATTTCCTCATTAACTGTCTTCAATTGTTCATCTACATGCTGTTTACACTCTGTCACATTATTGCTTACCTCATACTTCTACTGGTCTAGCTCGGCATCTATTCATCCTTATGCTGTTGCTGTTCTTCCTTGATTTCCCCCATGAATGCATCTAGCTGCCCTTGCAACCTCGGTTGTACTTTCTTCTGTTGTTCCTCTGATGCCTCTTGAAGTTGTTTGTATCGTTCTTTTCGTTCTTCACATTGTGCCTGTAGTTGTTCCTTTTGTGCCTTCACAAGTAGAGTTCGTGCCTCTATTAGTTTTTTGAGTTCTTTCTCTCCTTCAGTCATTGCCAGTAGTTGGACACTTTGTGCTTCCAAAAGCTTCATGATTGCAACCAATGTCACATTGTCCTCCTGCCCTGCTCGCCCTCTTGTCTGGACACCTTCTTACTCCATATCGAAGATTAGCCTCACTGCAGCCCTGAAATAAAAATCCCACTCCTGACACCAGTGTTATGTACCCAGTTCCCACACTGCCACAGGCTCCAACAGCAGTAGTACAGTACAGGAAGGACGTTGCCCAGTGAGCTGTTCTTCTTATGGTCAGCCTTTAGGTGTGCAGTACACAAGATCAACTGAGGCGAAAATGAACACTGGCTCCTTAAAGTTCACTATCTTTATTTTCCAAATAATTCCACTTAATGCTTTTCAACTTCACTGTTCTCACAAGCACTGGAGCTATACACACTTTACTGATTGCAGTTACACTTAACGTTTAACAACACTTCACAGTTAGTAGGCTACACTTAATGCTTGCTAACACGTCACTTATTACACACACACAGAGGGATTCAATCTAGGTGGACGTGTGACAACGACGCTCCGTATCAAATCATCACGGCCAGTGGCATTACCTAAATAGTATCTTTGTATGAGTCAAGCTCAGTACCAGGTTAGACTAAATGATTGTTCATTATAAAAAGGATAAAAATAATAAGTTTCAACAAGACTTGTAAAAACAGGAAATAGAACCAAGACGAAAGAATACGCTGAGTCATCTCTGAGGTTTGTTTACAACAAGACGGAGATTGTAAGTATATGCTTTGCACTTTAAGTATTGCAAAATGGATACATACTTCAGTAAAACAAATTTGGAAAAGAAAAGGGATAAAGGTAGAAAGCAAAATGATGATTTCTACCAAGAACTGGTTGAAGTAGAGACCCACAATAGACTGGTTGAACGTGTAAACAAACTAGAAATGGCTTTCAAAAATGAAATTGATGAAATAAAGAAGCAGATGCACTTGCAAAAGGAAGAAATAGAAAAACTAGGAAGGGAGGCCAATAAGAAAGACACAACCATCAGTGAACTAACCGTGGAATTGAGTACACTTAGGAAGAAAATTAGTGAAATGGCAAGTACAGTAGTCAATCACGAGAGTGTTATGGAAGAGTTCAAAAATGGCACAGAGACAATTAGGCATGTTAGCAGTCTTATTGACCAGAGCAGTGATATTGAGGAGAAGATAACACAAGTAAATGAAGCTGTGCAAAGCTACAAAAATGATGTAGAAACCACGTATGCAGAAATGGTGAAAGTAAAGAAAGACTTAGAAACAAGGGTGGAGGAAAAAAGCATTAAAAAGGAGGTGAAAAAAATAATCCAAAACAATCCAAAGTTAGTCAGAGATTCAGTAGAGATAAACAAATCAATAGTAATCACTGGTATAGAAGAGGATGAAGTTAAAAACAAGATCACAAGAGACAAAAAGGAGATGGCAAATGTAATGAGCTTATTGAAAGAAGTATCAGAGGAAATCTGTAGTAAAGACATAGAGGAACACAAAAGGTTGGGGAAATACGAGAAAAGCAAGACAAGGCCTCTAAAAGTGACTTTCCAGAGTGTAAACACTGTGGAAGAGATACTAAAAAATGCAAAAAATCTTAAGGAAAAAGAGGAGTTCAAAAATATATGGATAAAAAGATGGCTAACACAAGAGGAACTGGAATTACTGAAAGAGAAAAGGGAGGAAGCAAAAACAAAAAATGAGGGAAGATCAGAAGAGGACAAGAAGAAATTTTTTTTACAAAGTAATAGGATTGCAGGTACGAAAGTGGTACACAAACAGGATGGAAGAAAAAGGAGGAAGGTAGTAGAACCATGTCATGACAAGTATATAAACAAGATGATAAAGTTGATGTACTCAAATGTGGATGGAATGGTATCTAAATTACTAGAGATGAATGATTATGTCAGAGAAAATGAACCACAAATAATATGCCTAACTGAAACAAAATTAATACCAAGGATATCAAATGACATACTTAACTTAGAGGAATTCAATATATGGAGAAGAGACAGATATTTAAAAAAAGGAGGAGGAATTATAATATTAACTAAGAAAAATCTAAAAGTCAAGGAAATAAAACTAGATATACCATCACAAGTAGAAATGATTGCAGTAGAGATCGACACATCTGAAGGTAAAGTAATTGTAGCCAATTTGTACATGCCACCCAGATCAAACACATGGGAAAGAGACGAATATGAGGACCTGGCAGAAAGTACAATTCAGAGTATAAGATCATTGCTACATAAAATGGAAGAGAAATCGGAAAGAATTATACTAACTGAGGACTTCAATACAAATATAAATTGGAATACTCTAGATATAAATAGCCAAGAAAGCTGTTGGGACCAAAATCTCCTGGATCTCGTACAAGAGTTTTTCTTAACGCAACATGTGAGGGAAACCACCAGAAAAAGAGGACTTGATGTACCTTCAGTGCTAGATCTAATATTTACAAGGCAAGAAAATGATATTGACAGTTTAATATATCACCCTCCACTCGGCAAAAGCGATCATGCAGTACTAAATTATAACTTCAGGATAGCATATGACATAGTAAACAGCAATGATAGTTACAAAAAGAGCCTAAACTATGAAAAGGGAAATTATCAAGACCTAAAGAAGTATTTCTTAGAAGTTGATTGGGAAAATGAGCTTAGAGGACAAGATTTAAATGCTGTATATAAAAAATTTTGTGAATATTATGAAATAGGAGTCCAGAAGTACATCCCACAGCACAAAGAAGCAGATAAGAAAATACAGAAATGGTTCAATACAGAACGTAAAAAATCAAAAGAAAGAAGAGATTTGTTGTGGAATAGATACAGAAGACACAATAGTGAAAGGTCGTACAATAATTACAAACAGGCAAGAAACGACTATACAAGAATAAGGAGGGAAGCCCAAAAACAGTTTGAGGAGGATATAATAAATAAAAGTAGTGATCAACCAAAGCTGTTTTACGGCTATATCAGAAGCAAAACTAAAGTAAAAGATATAATACAATCCATTACGGACGAGGGAATCACTTATACACAAGAGAAAGATATTTGTGAAGCACTAAATAAGAATTTCCAATTAGTTTTTACAGATGAAAAAAATTTTGAGAGGGACTATGTGGAACACGCATGTCCACACATACTACCAGATATACAAATAGCAGAAAAAGTAATACAGGAGGAGTTAAGTAGATTAGACAGAGGAAAAGCAAGTGGTCCTGATGAAATTTCATGTTGGGTATTACGAGAATGTGCAAAGGAGTTATGTAAACCATTATTTTTAATTTTCAAGAAATCCTTGAGTCAAGGTAAACTAACTGATATTTGGAAAAAAGCAAATATTGTCCCCTTATTCAAGAAAGGAAATAGACAAAATCCACTCAACTACCGACCAGTATCACTGACCAGTGTTGTAAGCAAGGTATTAGAAAAACTTATAAGAAAACCTTGGGTAAATCATCTAGAAGAACACAATATGATAACAGAAAGACAGTTTGGTTTCAGAAAAGGAAAATCATGTGTTACTAATCTGTTGAGCTACTATGACAGAGTAACAAACACAATACAGGAAAGGGAAGGATGGGTGGACAGTATCTATTTAGATTTCAAGAAAGCTTTTGACACAGTACCACACCAAAGACTTTTATGGAAACTGTATCATCAAGGAGGAATTCGAGGCAAACTGTTTTGTTGGATGCAAGACTTTCTCATAAAAAGAGAAATGAGAACAGTACTAAGAGGAAACTACTCATCATGGAAAGAAGTGACTAGTGGAGTACCACAGGGTTCAGTGCTGGCACCAATCATGTTTTTAGTGTATATAAATGATATAAATAGTAACACTGGAAATGAGAGCTATCTAAATATGTTTGCAGATGAGGCAAAAATACAAAGGAGAATTACTAACACAGACTCTTGTAAAGAGCTACAAGAATAATTAAATAAACTTCATGAATGGAGTAGTACATGGCAAATGGAATTCAATGTGGACAAGTGTCATGTAATCAAGTTTGGTAAAAGTGGAAAAAGACCTGATTGGGATTATAAGTTAGGAAATAAAACCCTATACACATCAGAAAGAGAGAAAGACCTAGGTGTGATTATCAATAACAGACTATCTCCGGTTGACCACATCAGCGAGAAGGTACGGAACATGTATACACTGCTTGCAAATATGAGAATAGCATTCACATACATAAATGAAGACATGCTAAGAAGGATAATAACATCATTCATTAGACCAACCCTGGAATATGCATCAGTAGTCTGGAGTCCTCATCTCAAAAAGCACATAGACAAGATTGAAAAAGTTCAAAGGGCCGCTACAAGATGGATACCAAGCTTAAGGGACCTAAGCTACGAAGAAAGACTAAATAAACTGAATCTACGAACATTACAGGAGAGAAGGAAAAGAGGTGACATGATAATGCTATATAAATGCATATCAGGAAAGGAGAAAATAGACATAAATGATTACTTAACATATGGAGAAGCATCAGCAAGAGGACACTGCAAAAAACTGCATAAGAAGAGAGGTGATAAAGACGTAAGGAAATTCAGTTTCCCAAACAGAGCAATTGATCAATGGAATGCACTACCAAATGAAATAGTGTGTGCCAAAACAATTCACAAATTTTAGGATATGTATGATAAATATGGTTTAAGACACGGGACAGTGCGAGCTTGACTCATTCCTGTAAAGATACAATTAGGTAAGAACAATTAGGTAAGGTAAGAACAAGTACAGAAAATAATCTTCACTGACAGTAATTACACTTAATACACCTCACTGTCTTCTCAAGTTCCACTAATAAACAAACTTCAATAACCCGTCACTGTTTGCCACTGATTTCACAAGTACCAGAAATATACAGCCTTCACTGATAATGACACTGCACTACACTTCACACAAACTGACCTGAAACCCGAATAAACTCCAAACTGACTGACTAACTAAGCTCTTCCCAATCCTTATATAAGCTTGCATTGCTCTAGAAACGTCCACTTCTCCAACATTCTAGGACATACTGTCTTGCATCAGCTCCTAGCAACAACAGTTACCAACTATAAGACATCAAAACATGCTAGAGTTGTCTCAAATTACATAACACTCTAAATCATTAACCATACGAACTTACATTGCATAATTTAACAAACAATCACTTAAATAAAACATTATAGAGAAAAAGAGCATAAAAATTAATGCATTACTTACGATAAAACTATGCTCACAAACAGCAGGCTAACTGGCAATTCTGACTCTTACCGAACTTACGGTACCAGAAACGTCTCGAAGGTACGAAACTTCCTACCTGGCAAATCACCCTTCATAACAATACCCCCTCCCTAGTTCTTTGCCGTCCCGACAAAACTGCACAGTATACACAAACATAAACAAAAATCCTAATTTTAATGAAACATCTAACTATACACAAAATTATCTTTCAAATTATCAGGTCTTCTTCTATGCCGTTTCCGACGATGTCCTTGTTCCTCCACATAGTCCACTCCTCCTGGAAGGTCTTGGTCCTCTTCTCTTCACACAGCACACATCACAGGTCCGACACCACTGTTCAACATCCTGACGCATGCCACTCCAGTAGAACTTGTGTTGCAGCCGGCTTAGAATTGTCTTCACTCCCAGGTGCCCACTAGTGATCTGGTTATGGGACTCATCCAAGATCTTGGACCTCATCTTCTTCGGAACCACTCGCTGAGGCCATTGGGTGTCTCCCACTGATGCTCCAGTAGTCTGCTGCAATGAAGAAGGTCCCACTCACACCAGCAGCTTTTGGTCGCAGGGCCCAGCCTGGAAACTCCTTCCCATGATGGTCGCACTGCACTCCGCTGCAGCCACTCCAGCACTAGTTGCAAATCTGCACCATCCATCTGCATCCTACCCAGGTCTTCTTCGTCCGACGCTGGCCCCGTCACTGCAGTACAGCTGATTTCTTCCTATGATTCCCATTCCTAATTTGCTGCATGTCATCTGTCCTGTCTTCTCGCACACTATTCATCAAGGATCTCTTGCATTTCTTAAGTGGTGGGTCTTCTGCACCCTTCTTCTTATCACCCCAACCATTCTGATCCGCAAGTAACTCAAACTATGCACGGTTAGCTTCCCAAAACACACTACCATCACTTTCTTGATGTTTCTTCTTAACTGGATCCCCATTATAGCCATGCACTTCACTGGTTTGGGGCCTAATAACTGAGGCATCATAATTAAGTCCAGGACTTATAACTTCTGCATTCTGATTATTCAGCCCTGTAGTGCCATCTTCAGATGCCCGTGATCCGTCAAGATTCACCATACCCTGTCCATTCCCTTCATACACTCCCTGTATACTAACCTGAGGGTCAGCAGTGCAATATTTCCCTACAGCCTCAAATTTCTCACTAATTATCTTCTCATGATTGACTGCATGCTTCAACTGGTTATCTACATGCTGTCTGCACTCCATCACTATTTCCTCACTAATTGACTTCAACTAATTGCTGTCTTCACTCCGCCACTATTCCCTCACTAATCTTCATGCTGTCTGCACTCTGTCACTATTCCCTGGTTAATCTTCAGCTGGTTTTCCACATGCTGTTTGCACTCCGTCACTATTTCCTCATTAACTGTCTTCAATTGTTCATCTACATGCTGTTTACACTCTGTCACATTATTGCTTACCTCATACTTCCACTGCTCTAGCTCGGCATCGACTTCCTCCTTAAGCTGTTGCTGTTCTTCCTTGATTTTCCCCATGAACGCATCTAGCTGCCCTTGCAACCTCGGTTGTTCTTTCTTCTGTTGTTCCTCTGATGCCTCTTGTAGTTGCTTGTATCGTTCTTTTTGTTCTTCACATTGTGCCTCTAGTTGTTCCCTTTGTGCCTTCACTAGTAGAGTTCGTGCCTCTATTACGAGTAGTTCTTTGAATTCTTTCTCTCTTTCAATCATTGCCAGTAGTTGGACACTTTGTGCTTCCAATAGCTTCATGATTGCAACCAATGTCACATTGTCTTCCTGTCCTGCTCGGCCTGTTATCTGGACACCTTCTTGCTCCATATCGAAGATTAGCCTCACTGCAGCCCTGAAATAAAAATCCCACTCCTGACACCAGTGTTATGTACCCAGTCCCCACACGGCCACGGGTTCCAACAGCAGTAGTACAGTACAGGAAGGACGTTACCCAGTGAGTTGGTCTTCTTATGGTCAGCCTTTAGGTGTGCAGTACACAAGATCAGCTGAGGCGAAAATAAACACTGGCTCTTTAAAGTTCACTATTTTTATTTTCCAAATAATTCCACTTAATGCTTTTCAACTTCACTGTTCTCACAAGCACTGGAGCTATACACACTTTACTGATTGCAGTTACACTTAATGTTTAACAACACTTCACAGTTAGTACACTTAATGCTTGCTAACACGTCACTTATTACACAAGTACCGACAATAATCTTCACTGACAGTAATTACACGTAATACACCCCACTGTCTTCTCAAGTTCCAATGATAAAAAAACTTCAATAACCCGTCACTGTTTGCCACTGTTTTCACAAGTACCAGAAATATACAGCCTTCACTGATAATGACACTGCACTACACTTCACACAAACTGACCTGAAACCCGACTAAACTCCAAACTGACTGACTAACTAAGCTCTTTCCAATCCTTATATAAGCTTGCATTGTTCTAGAAACGTCCACTTCTCCAACATTCTAGGACATACTGTTTTGCATCAACCCCTAGCAACAACAGTTACCAACTACGAGACATCAAAACATGCTAGAGTTATCTCACATTACATAACACTCTGACTCGTATCGAACTTACGGTACCAGACACGTCTCGAAGGTACGAGACTTCCTAACTGGCAAATTACCCTTCATAACACTCTCTCTCTCTCTCTCTCTCTCTCTCTCTCTCTCTCTCTCTATACATATTATATATATATATATATATATATATATATATATATATATATATATATATATATATATATATATGTATGCAAGATCAAGCTGAGAGGAGTGAGGTGGATGAAGTGAGAGAAGAGCAGTCAGGGTGAAAGACTGAAAGTTGAGAAGCTTAGGATCAAAGAAATGGTTGATGATTGCAGGACGAAAGTAGAGGAGGAGTTAGAATTACTGAATTCGAATGAAATGGATTTGGACAGCCTGTGGAATGCATATAGAGATTGCTTAGTTAGGAATGCTAAAGCGGTGTGTGGTGTGGCAAAAGTAACAACAAAGAAGAAAGGTACGGCATGGTGGAATGAGGAGGTAAAGAGAACGGTGGAGGAAAAGAGGAAGAAGTGGCTAAAGTGGGTTCATGATAGCGGTTCAGTTGAAAAAAGAACTGAGTATATCGAGAGCAAGAAGCACATAATGAGACTAGTGAGGAGGAAGAAGAAGGAGGTAAATGATGATCTGGGATGAGAAATGAATGCGAATTACGCTGAAAATAGGAAGTTATTCTGGAAAAGGGTGCGGAAATATAGAAGTGAAAGCGGAAAGAAATGTGATAGTCTAAGGGATGCAGGTGGTAGGTTACTAACCCATGGAGATGAAGTAAGGACCAGATGGAAAGAATATTTTGAAAGCCTGATGAATGGGAATAGAGAGAGCAGTGCGGCTGTAAACATGATTGGTTTTGGGGGTGTGCAGAGAAGAAATGCAGTGCTAGGAGACGTGACACTAGCACAGGTGAAGAGCGCCGTGAAACGGCTGAAAAATGGGAAAGCAGCTGGGGTTGATGAGGTGTATGCAGAGGTGCTTACGTGTAGTGGAGAGAGTAGAATGAAGTGCTTGTTGGAGATATGTAAGAAGGCATGGATGAGTGAAACTGTGCCTGCAGAGTGGAAAAAGGCTGTGATTGTATCCCTGTACAAAAATAAAGGTAAGTGAAGTGAGTTCAAAAATTATCGTAGCATAAGTTTATTGAGTGTGGTAGGGAAGGTATATGGAAGAATTATTATAGAGAAAGTAAGAGAGATATTAGAAGTCCTAGTGAGTGATGAACAAGGTGGCTTTAGGAGTGGCAGAGGATGTGTGGATCAAGTATTTGCAGTGAAGCAGAGAGCAGAGAAGGCTTGTGAGAAGGACCATAAGGTGTTTATGGCATTCATGGATCTGGAAAAAGCATATGACAAAGTAGACAGAAAGGGACTGTGGAAAGTTTTGCGCATGTATGGTGTAGATGGTAAGCTGCTAGGTGCAGTGAAGAGTTTTTATGATGGTAGTGAAGCATGTGTAAGGGTTAATGGGCATCTAAGTGAATGGTTCACGATCTGTGTGGGCGTGCGACAAGGTTGTGTGATGTTCCCATGGTTGTTCAATGTATATATGGATGGGGTGATGAGAGAAGTGAAAACACGACTACTGGAGAGAGGGATGGCGTTGGGAAGGAGTGGTGATGGATGGAATATCTCAAATTTGTTGTATGCTGATGATGCAGCACTGCTTGCAAGTACCGGACAGGAACTTGGTAGACTAATGAAGAGTTTTGCTGATGTCTGTGAGCGTCGTGCCTTAAGAGTAAATGTAGGGATGAGTAAAGTGCTGGTTGTTGAGAGAGAAGAGGACTCCCAGTGTGATGTCACAGTGAATGGAGAGTGACTGGAATTGGTGAGAGAGTTCAAATACTTGGATACAGTGATAGAAAAGAGAGGAAAATGTGCAAAAGAAGTTGAAACTAGAGTGACACAAGGAAGAAAAGTAGCTGGTGCAATGAAGGCCTTGATAAGAAACAGAGGCTTGAGTGTTGCAGCTGCACGAGGCTTACTTGAGGGAGTGTTAGTGCCAACTCTAAGATATGGGAGTGAGACTATGGTGTGGCATGAAAATGAAAAGTCAAGAGTAAGAGCAGTGGAGATGGGACTGCTGAGGAATGTATGTGGAGTACAGAGGGTGGATAGGATACGAAATAGTGTGATTCATGAAAGGTGTGGAGTAAGGAAGTCGGTGGACACAAGAATAGAAGAGAGTGTCCTGAGATAGTAAGGTCATGTGGAAAGAATGGATAACAATAGAGTGGTGAAATGGGTATACCTGAGTGAATTTGAAGGAGGGAGGAGGTGAAGTAGGTCAAGGAGAGGGTGGAGAGATATGGTGGACGAGTGGTTGAGGAAGAGAGGTTTGGAGGTCGGTGAGGCTAGGGAACTGACAAGAGATCGAGCTGGCTGGATGAATGTTGTAAGGAGAAATGCATGATCAGGGATTTTGGCACCCCTTGTGAGCATGTCAGCATCCGGATTGACTCAATCAGATACGTTTGTGTGAAGCTGCAGAATGTGGTGAATGTTTGTTTGTTTGTTTGTTTTTTTGCGTATCCAGTAGAGCTAGGATTCAGGGGGCTTGAATGATGAATGAATGGAAGTGTGACCTAATTGGATTCGGCAAGTTTGTGCTGATGGACATTGCTACTCCTCACCCTGCCCTTGGGTGGGAAAGGAGGTCCGGATGATATATATATATATATATATATATATATATATATATATATATATATATATATATATATATATATATATATATATATTATCGTCAGCCATTGAGTGTACACTGCAGGACCGGCCTATCCCTACCGAAGCAGGGACGATACAGCCAAAGTATCTCTCTTCAGTGGCTTAGGTTGTCTGGTGGAGACTGTATGTAGCGTGAGAAGTGCTTGTGAGTGTGACTGTACAGTAATGTCGGAGTGGCTTTGGATGTGTGTGTAGTCTGTGAACTAAGTGTAATCGGCCCGCCTTAAGCCGATTGTGCAAGCATACAGTATGTGACACTGGTTCAACCACAGCACCCCTTATGTCCGCCAAAGCACTGAGTGGCTCGGTGAACGCTTCCCAAAGTTTTTACAACTCTGGCGGGAGGCAAACCCGCTTCCACCTTTGTGTGAGATGGACACCCTAGCACATTACCACAGAGGCTCCAGAGAGAGAGAGAGAGAGATTCAGCAAGCCTCCCAAAAATTTTCCATTATATCTTATTCTAGGTCAGCGTTTCTTAACCTGGGGTGCTATCACCCTCGGGGGTGCTGAGATCAATTTTAGGGGGTGCTGGAAAATGCAGCATTATTGTTTTGTTTTTTTTCTTATTGGTTTTGCTTAGTATTGGCGTCCTTGATATATTTTTTCTAAGAATGTACAAAATAAAACGTTAGGTAGTACTTCACTTTAACCCTGCAGTAGTGTAGCAACTGTAGTCCCAGTAACTAGATGTAAAGGGGTGCTGGCTGGACTGAGACCTTATTATAGGGGGTGCTGAGGTCGGAAAAGGTTAAGAAACGCTGTTCTAGCTCAATGTTTATTCCCCGAAAATTTCAATATCGTATCCCATAAATTTTGATATATAATAAATATTGGTTTAAAATTTACATTCAGATTTTTTTAAGTACCCCCAGTAATAGTAATAATAGTAATAATAATAGTAATAATAATAATAATAATAATAATATTAATAATATTAATGATGATGATGATGATGATGACGATGACAATGACGATGATGATGATAATGATGATGATATTCTACCCCCCCTGGGGGTAGTTTTTTTTTTTTTTTTTTTAGGCGACTAAAAGGGTTGGCGGAGGGTTAGTGCCCCTCCCCGGAAAACAACTAACTAAAAAAACAAACAATAAGCCTCGGACAAGGACTGACCAAACGATGACGACCCAGGACCGGACAAAGGACTTGGTAATGAGTACATGGAATGTAAGAGGAGCGAATGATGAGGTGAAAGAGAGAGAGATTGTCCAGGTGCTTGATGGTGCGAAAGTGGATGTATGTGGAATAAATGAAACAAAATGGAGAGGAGAAAGTGTGAGAGAATGGGAGTATGGATGGGGTATATGTGCAGGAGTAGGTGAGAATTTGAGGGCAAAGGAAGGAGTATGTAGAGTTGTGAGTAATAGATGGAAGAGGAGCATAAGACAGTACGGATCAGTTGGGTCAAGGATTGTGTGGGTAAAGTTGAAAGTTGGAATACAAATGTGGGCGATTGTGTGTGTGTATGCGCCAATGCAAGATCGTGCTAGAAGAGTGTGAGAAGAGTTCTGGACAAATGTGGAAGTGTGCATGGAAAAGTTTGGAAGGAGTGAAAGAGTGTTTTTGATTGGTGATATAAATGGTAAAGTTGGGAATGTGAAGGTGGATGGAATAGTTGGTGAGTGGGGTGTGCCTGCTGAGATAGATGAGAATGGGAGTGCGTTAGTGGACATTTGTGCTGGGAGGGGGTTGGTGATAGCCAATACCCTCTTCAGGCATAAAATGATCCACAGGTATACATGGCGAGTGATGAGAAGGGTGGGTGGTGAACTGAATGAAAGAAAGGCAATGATTGATTATGTGTGTGTGGATGAAAGGATGCGAAGATGTGTAAAGGATGCAAGAGTGTATAGAGGTTGGGGGAGTGAACTTTCTGACCACTACTTGGTGGTGGCCAGAATTAGAATGCAAGTAAGATGGAGGAATAGAAGAAGGGAAAGACTAGAGGAAGGAGTAGTTGCAAGGAGAGTGGAAAGGTTACAAGAGGATGAGAAAAAGGCAGAGTATAAGAGAGAAGTGGAGGAACGATTGGGCAAATATGAACTGGAGCAGATGGGAGACGTGGAAGGTGTGTGTAAGATATTTACAGAAGAAATATGTGCAGCATGTGATATGGTGTGTGGAAGGAAGAGAAGACGGAGGGGGGTGCAAGGAACAGCGTGGTGGACTGAAGAGGTGAAACAGGCTGTGGCACAAAAGAAGAAAACATACAATGAATGGATGAGAAATAGGGGCGTGGAAGAAGTTGAGAGGCGGAAGAGAGAGTTATATGTGGAAAGAAAGAGAGAGGTGAAAAGATTAGTAAGAGAGAGTAAGAAGAGAGTGGATGAGGAATTTGGAAGGAATTTGAGTGTAAAGTGGAGGGACTGTAAGAAAATGTTCTGGAGAGAAGTGAAAAGAGTAAGACAGGGTGGAAGTTAAGTAAGCAGGGGAGTGAAAGATAAAAATGGTAGATTACTAGTGGAGAAGGGAGAAAAAATGAGCAGATGGAGAGAACACTTTAAGGAATTGTTGAACGTAGAGGATGAAAGTAATGCGAGTATAAGTGGCTGGGGAATGGCTGGGAGAAGGAGGGAGGTGAGAAGACAGGAAGAAATCAGTAGGATAGAAGTTGTGGAAACAATGAAGAAAGTTAAATCGGGGAAAGCCCCAGGAATTGATGGAGTGGGTGGTGAAATGCTGAAGCCTGGGGGAGAGATAGTAGTAGAATGGATGTGGAAGATGTGCAGATTGGCTTGGGGGAAGGTAGAGTCCCGGAGGATTGGAAGTCAGGTATAATTATTCCCTTGTACAAAGGAAAAGGGGAAAAAGAAGTGTGTGGTAATCATAGGGGCATTTGTCTTCTTAATATAATAAGAAAAGTGTATGGTAGGATACTTATAGACAAAGTTAGAGAAAGAACAGAGAAATTAGTTGGAGAAGAACAGGGAGGCTTTAGGAAGGGAAGAGGTTGTGTAGATCAGATATTCATTCTTAGATCTTTAGTGGAAAAGTTTCTAGAGAAGGGAAAGAAGTTGTATGCAGCTTTCATGGATTTGGAGAAAGCATATGACAGGGTGGATAGACAAGGATTGTGGAATGTGTTAAGAATATATGGAGTAGATGGGAAGATGTTGAATGCTGTGAAGAGTATGTACGATGGTGCGAAGGCTGCAGTGCGTGTGGATGGTGAACTAAGTGAATTTTTCTCTTTGAAAGTTGGTTTGAAACAGGGATGTGTCATGTCTCCATGGTTGTTCAATCTGTACATGGATGGGGTAATAAAAGAGGTACAAGGTAGGGTAGTGGATGTTGGAGTGGCCCTGGTGAGAGAGGATAGTGTTTGGAAACTCCCTTTACTGTTGTTTGCAGATGATACTGTGTTGTTGAGTGAAGACGAAGGGGAGCTGCAAGGCTCGGTGGATGAGTTTGGGAAACTGTGTAAGAAACGGACTCTAAAGGTGAATGTAGGGAAGAGTAAAGTGATGGTCTTTGAGAGAGGTGAAGTTAGTGAATGAACAGCGAGGTTGGATGGTGAGGAATTGGAAAATGTGAGTACGTTTAAGTACTTGGGTAGTGTGATGAGTAAGGGTGGAGGTTTGGAGGGTGAAGTGCTTGAAAGGGTACAGCAGGGAAGAAAGGTTGCTGTTTATTTGAAAGCAGTGATAAGAAACAGGGAAGTGAGCATGGAAGTGAAAAAGTTACTACATGACAGTGTTGTGATACCAACTCTAACGTACGGAAGTGAAGCTTGGACATTGTTGGAAGGACACAAGTCAAGAGTGAGAGCAGTGGAAATGAGCTATTTAAGAGGAGCCTGAGGAGTCACGTGGAGAGACAGGCTGACGAATGAAGATATAAAGGAGCGTTGTGGTGTGGATGTGGATGTGATAGGAAGCGTTATGAGGAACACACTGAGGTCGTTTGGTCATGTGGAGAGGATGGAGGGTGAAAGACTGACGAAGAGAGTGTATGTGAGTGAGGTGGAGGGGGGAAGAGGGAGGGGGAGGCCGAGGATTAGATGGAGGGATGGGGTGGAGAGGTATATGAGAGAGGGGTGTGTGAGTTGGGAGCAGGGCAGTGAAATGGCGGGGGACAGGGCGATTTGGAGGCGATTTGTTTGTGGCCACCCCAAACGGGATTGAGGCGTCTGGCAATAGATAGATAGATAGAATAATGATAATAATAATAATAATAATAATAATAATAATTAATAATAATAATGCCAATAATTATAATAATAATAATGTTAATAATAATAATAATAATAATAATCTCTTCCCTGTTTTGTCCGAAGAAATTTTACAACGGCCGAAGTACATGGAAAACACTATCTCTACTACTGGGTGTTTCAGATGGTTTCGATTTTTCCCATATGTATTCATTCAAAATTTGAGATAATTGTCCTCTGTTTCTCTGCTGGTTCAGTGTCATGATAAGTCTTCCTTCATTTATTTTTCTATTTATTTATTTTTTAGTATAAAATTTTCTATACTTGGTTTATCATCCAAAAATAAATCACTAATAAAGAGGTGCTACGGAGCCACCTTAACCGACAACAACATGGACCCAAGTGTAGTCACGGTGGAGGATAAATCTGACTAGTAACCAAGGAGACTCATTCCCAGTCGTATCCAACAAAAAAAAAAAAAAATCGCTAAGGAACAGGTGCTCGGGAGTCACTTTAAATGACGAGAACATGGACCCAAGTGTAGTCAGCCTGGAGGAAATATTTGACTAGTAACCAGCGAGACGCATTCTTACCTCCTAACTACAGTCCAGCAGGTGTAGTGAGAGTGGAGGATAAATTTGGGTAGTAACCAAGGAGACGCAATCCTATCTCATAACTAAAGTCCATCAAATTTCAAGGAACTGATATTAACTTTCAATTTATAGGAGCATTCCGATTCCGTCAGAAGAAAAACCATTTAAAATTATGACAAGGATTTGAATATAAAAGTTATTAAGGCGGAGTCAGCCTTATTTCCAACGACAGATTTAAATATAATAGTGTTAAATCGGAGTCAGCCTTATTTCCAAGCTAGTCAATTTAATATCTTTCAGTCATACTCCCAACTTCCTTATATCAATCGGATTTCTCCTCATGCACGTCCAATTGCAAGCACATTATAAAATTCTACACACACACACACACACGTATCTTAATCAGTTACCCAACGAGAATACGGATCAAGGAACAGGGAAGTAGAACACTGCTGGGATTATAGAAGGGGAATGGTGGCCACAAAGCAATGAATAATACGAAAAGAACTGCAGTGTGATGAAGAATTATAGCTACCGAAATACTGAACACGATGATATGATGGTATGAAGTGGAGCGTTGAAGGAAAATCATAAATTTTTATATATACAACGGGATATGATGGTATGAAGGAGAGAGAGTGAAGATGGTGGTGCATGATCCATTGGAGACGAAGATGCAACACGAATGCAACATGATTTCGTGCATGGAACAGTTTGCAAAGGTCAAAGTGGATTTTCAGAAGCAAGGTGTGTTGGTTATGAGAGAAGAACACACCCCTGGAACTTCCGGAGTGTGTAGGTGTAGGTGTACTTGAAGAAAACCCCATCACGGCGAGTCCACTCAATACACGAATACACCAGCGACTGCCAGACTGAGAGAGAGAGAGAGAGAGAGAGAGAGAGAAAGAGAGAGAGAGAGAGGAGTTTTCGACCTTTATATGAGCGTAACTTTCCCAGGAGTATGGATATAAAATTGAAATGTAGGGAGAAAGTTCAGAATTCAGATACTTATAGTTTGCCCTAAAATAGGCTAGTTTAAACCCATTTTCTGTAACTTCACTGTAGTAAATGTTTTCTCTGATTATAGGAAAGACAGTTAAAAATCTTTCTCTCTATCTACCTATCTGTCTACAGCAAGACGCCATAATCCGTCTAGAGGTGGCCGTTTGACTTTGTGTTAGTTGTTATACGGGGAGGGACACTAACCCTCCGGCAACCCACTTGTTGACACATAGGGAACACGTGTGGGTTGGTTATATGGTTACCACCAGCGTTATTAATGTTTCCTGGTTACAGGAAACTATTAGGCTTGTCACTCAATGTAAAGCCACCCGAAAAGGAAAGATTAGTAATAAAAAATGGAAGGAAAGATGGGAGAAATAAGAAAAGAGGAAGGGCAGACAGAAAAAGAATGATGAAGGTGAAGAAGTAGCCAGCGCAACACCAAGTGAGTGGATGATGGTCGCCATCACCTATAACAATGCTAAGAAAACAAGTAATATTTTATTGTAGTAGTAGTAGTAATCAACTTTTTTTTTTTTTTTGTCCTATTATCGTTTCAATCCTTAAAAGAATTACGATTTTTTTTTTTTTTTAATACAATTTTTCCGGTATTTTAGTAGATTGTATCACACTTTTCTTCTATGACATTTTCGTCGCAAATTATTGTTATTTTACTCTGAAGGCTAGGTTAGGTTAGGTTGGGTTAGGTTAGGTTAGGTTGGGTTAGGTTAGGTTAGGTTGGGTTAGGTTAGGTTGGGTTGTCTTCAAGAGTAAAATAAAAGTAATTTGCGATAAAAATGTCATAGAAGAAAAGTGGGTCAATTTTCGGAAAACTACATTTCTCCATTCTGAAACCAAAAATATTTTTTCTGGTCAGTTTTAGTGTGATTTAAATGAATTTGACCTTCGTGTTTGTCGGAAAATCACTCGTTTTGGAGACAGGCCTACCCAAGCCCATCTCCAAAACGAGTGATTTCCGACATAAGCGGTCAGATTCATTCAAATAACACTATAATTTACAAGAAAAAATATTTTTGGTTTCGAAATCGAGGATATGGGTTGACTTGTATATCGTAATTGGGGGGCTTTCCCCTCTCAGACCCCCCCCCCTGTTATTAACCTAACCAAACTGAACATTAACTAAACCCAACCTAACCTTAAATGTCGTCGGAGAATGAGGTGGATTTTGCCTCAGTCCTCTAAACCCACATGCTCTCCACTTCTTTGAATTTGCGTCACTCTTAAAATTCTTACAGAACCACCGATGAAGGTCCTGTCTATAATGTAGATCACTTCCACACTTCTTACACTTCGCGTAGCGAGGCAGAACACCGTGACTACGAAAGAAATTCACACTTTCTTGATTATTCTTAAAAAAAAGAAAGAAAAAAAAGAAAGAGCAATGGCCTCGTTATTCAGTCACACCACGCCCACTACATGTGGAAGCCATCATACATGAAATAATCACCCCATGGAGGAGCCACAGAAGGGGTGGCACAGCATCAACCCCATGGAGGAACCACGGGGAGGTACGCAGAGCGCATAGAGGGCCCGGCCCAGACAGTCGTATGTCCCTCGCCGCCATGCGCCCCTCTTCCTCTCAAGCATACCCAGCGAGAGGACCTGCCTTCACAAGAGGGAGAACCAGCACCAGCACACATAGTCCTACTATACCCCAGGGGAGCAGTGACGCAGTAGTATCCACGGATCTACTGTAGGAGGAGAGTCCACCGGACCTCCTCCTTCTGCCACCTACCTCCGAGAGCAGGCGTTTTGGACCGTCACCTCGACGACCTTCGCCTGTGTTCCCCAGGAGGGTGGCGGGCCCCGTGGTAGCATCCACCGGATCTGCCACAGGGGGAGAGACCACCTGTCGTCCCCCAGCTGCACTTTCCCCCGAATGCTGAACGAATTCGTTTCCCTTGTGTGTGTTCCCCCCCTTCTCCCCTTGTGTATAATACCCCCATAGGTAATACCCACACTCCCCAGTGTAATATCTTTGGCCCCACACACGTGCATCGCGACCCCTGTATAATACGAGTGGTGACATTCAGTGTCCTAGTACAGTGGAATATCCACCCCCCCCCTCTCTGAGATATACATACATCTGTATAAAAGACCAATGTGATATATCTGATCGGTAGTATATTTCAGTGTTGTAATGTATATTGTGCCTAGATTGTCGATCGTGTTGTTCCCTCCCTGTGCAATACATACCTAACTTGTGCCACATGTTTGTGAAATATAGTGTCGTGTGTTATACTGTGTTCATGTCCCATATGTGTATTGCACTGTCACATAGTGTACTTGTATTTTATATAGTATTGTGTCATAAGTTATAGTGTACTTGTATTTTATATACTATTGTGCCATATAGTGTACGTGTATTTTATATAGGATTCTCCATGTACTAGCGTGTGAACGGTTGTACTCTGTAAGGTAATGTACAGTCGTCAGCATAAATTCGCTGCAAGTCTACTAGTGTGATGCGAGTCCTTTTGTCTGGCAACAGTGTTAAGGGATGAGTTGCCACATACACTTTAACGATGTGTTTTTCAAAAGTGGTATCAGAGACTGCCTAGAATACAGTTCTCTGTATACCGTAATTGATTAGCGTAACAAAGTGCAGGAGTTGACAATGTTATTGAACGATGTATGAGCGTAATAATCTGGTATTCTTCATTATAATAGTGTGTAAGCTCCCTTCCCATCTCTCCCCCTTACTCCTCCTGATGTCCCCCCCACCCCTCCCTCTCCCTCCTACCCCCCACTCACTTTCATGCCTCTCCACTGTTTGCTCTCACCACCCTCTCTACCTTCATTCATTTATCCAAAGGCACTAACCCGATTGGCTTATCGCAATTCTCTCTTGAATGTTTTCTAAACCCAGTCTGGCTTATTCCCAGTTGTTTGCAGTACTACCAACTATATCCAAGATTTATTATCAATATTCCTTCCTGTTCTAGTCCCATTCTTACCCTCCTCGTCTTCTTCCCACTCCTCTCCAGTTGTCTTTCTGTTCTCCACCCTTTGTCACTACCAACAGCTGGGAGATACAGGAACATTGAGGTCTCGTTCTTATGATGTATTCCTTGCTAGTATTTGTTTGAGTGAGCCTGGAAGTCTGTGCCTATTATATCAGTAGGCAAAATTAAACACATTTGTGCCCACTCCTCCTACTTCTCGCCCCCTCTCTTCCCTAGGAAAATGTTGCCATTCTCCTTATACTGTTCACTGAATCACGAAGCAGTATCAGAAACACTAAAGTGTTTCGAACTGCTGCATCATGTGTGGAGTAACGAGTGGGAGAAAGAGACTGTTGCATGGCATGAAACTTTCGAATGTTGATGAGCAAAAAGGTTACAGGAATAGAGAAGAGTGCGGTTTATTACGTAGATTAGCGTTGTGGGTGATAGAAGGTAGACAGGGCGGAGAGAGAGAGGAGTGGAGATGAAGGATAGCGGGAGAGGGAAGGAGGAGGGGAGGGTGGGGAGGGACAAGGGATGGATACGAGGGAGAGAACAGGAGTTTCACCATTCAACAACATTCATCTGTCGTCTTTTGCACATTTTTACGCTAATCAGATATAAAGAATATTGTATTCTGGGTGATTTATAGTACCGGTATTAATTCTTACAAACACGTCTTTAAAGTGTATAAAAGCCTGTGTGGCAACTAGTTCCCATACACCGTTGCCAGACAAAACTACCCACATCACATAAGCAGGCTTGCAGCGAATTTGTGCTGACGACTGTACATGTGGAACTGGTTAGCCTGTGTTTGAGCCCTATCCCTTGTCTGCATACTCTAGCCTGGTCCAGAATAAAAGAATCCAAGGCCCGCACCCGTATCTGAATCCAAGAAGTTGGGCACAGAAAATGCTGCATAACAGTTGAACTGACTAAAATAAGGGATTTTGACATCAGAAAATCTCCTAATGCTATCAGTGATTTCGTTGGTCTGCCTTTTGGCTGATTTTAACTTCATTGGTCGTGACTTCCTAGCATGCGTTGTAGTGGCATGGCGTCATGCTCGGGGGCTTCCTTGACAAGGAGAAAGACCGACGCGAAAGTTTGAATCTGAGGGGAGATCCAAGGTAATATATAAGAGTTTTACGTTAACTGTACATTTCCGAAGACAAATGTATGGTGGAATACATTCAGAATAACATGGTCTACAACGAGGTTGTCAGATTTCTTGGATCGAGAAATGTAGTTTTCCGAAACTTGACCGAAGTGTTTTAGAATTGTCTAAAATACCAAAAAAATGGATCAAAAACTCGTAATTCTGTTGGGGTTGAAACGATAATTTTACCTTTTTTTTTTTTTTTTTTCAATAAGTGAACTATAAAATAATGGTTTGATTACTTGCAGAGAAAAGAAACAACGCCCACAAGTTTCCAATCACTGCCTAACTAATGCCATAGTGATATCACCACTAGCTAAGAACTGACATCACTGCCCTTGGTGTACAAAGAACACGTGATAAAATTACGAAAGTAGTATGAAGTACGCGATTTTTTTTTTTTTTTAGGTTCTTTATTTACCATTCAGTACAAGCCCCAACACTCTGGGGAACACTGTCCCTGAAGGCCAAGCAGGAAGCGGTGCATGAGGAAAAACAAAATCGGTGTCATAGGGACTAGAAGGTATAGAAGTATCATTACAAGCACAATCATGAACAAAAACATACAATGATACACACATGGTACAAAGTTGTCACAGTAATTATCATTACATTTTTTTTAAATGAGTGAAATGGTACATACATACACACGTATGCACACACATATGCAGATTGAGAGGCACATATGCACACATACATATACGTATATATCTATACATATATGTATATATTCACGCACATGTAGCCATAGACATACTGCATGTACAGGGTAGATACGCATATATAGAGATATGGGTATGTGTATAGGCGAACATAAATATACATGTGTAACATGCACATCTATATGATATATTCCTATATACATAGACAGGGAGACATATATATACATATACACCCCAAGTAGATACATATACATAGTCACATACAGAGGTAGATAGACAGAAAAAAAAATACGATATGCATTATAAAATTACCTCTTGATTCAAAATCCCATCACTAGGACAATACAAGCACATGCACCTGATGTGTGTATGTGTGCGCGTGTGCGTGGACCACACACACACACACACACACACACACACACACACACACACACACACACACACACACCAAAACGTCCGATCATTGCCCTAGTGCCAGGGCATTACAATGAAAGGAAGTTGGGGTGAAGGATGAGAATGTCTTCGAGTACATCAAGATGTGTGATGAAGTAGGTACACAAAGCAAAAAACAAGAGTCCAGGGGGTCTGAAGGGGGCAATAACTGGGCAGTTAAAGATATGATGGGATAATGCTTCATCCATTCGATTGTGACAGAGTTTACATGGCCTGTTGGCGGTCGATTGTCCAGTGATTTCCCCTGGGGAGCAATACCCCAGGTCAATGCGGGTGACGGCCACATCACAGCAGCGGGTGTGGGTAGGGTGCTTGCCATAGGTGTGTCTCACGACACGGTAAGTGTCATAGTGCTGGATGGTGACACTAGTGGGACGTTCAGTATCGGTACGCACGGCAAGGTCCTCCCTGGGCTCCTCGAGAAGGATTCTCTGGACAACTGTCGTGGACACAGGGAGACGGATGGCAGCTAGGGGGAGGTTACAGGCAGCTCAGGCCAGGCGATCTGCCTGGTCATGGTGGATGTGACCAACATGGGCTGGGATCCAAATAAAAGAAACCCTGAAACCAAGAGCATGAGCCTGATGGAGGCGAGACTAGAGAAGGACGAAGAGAGGGGAGGGGCATCGGGGGAGGGGGTTGCGAAGTAAGGCAAGGGCAGCTTGGGAATCACTGATGATTAGCCCTGGTAGGTGATGGGAGATAAAGAAGTCAAGGGCAGAGCATATGGCAGGTAGTCCACACTGGGTACTGCTGGCCCAGTTGGGAAGGCAGTGGGAGGTAGAGAAGATGGGGGAAGCAGAGTTAGTAAAGGCAATGCAAGCAACTCCCGCCTGGCCGTTCGCGAGGACAGAACCGTCAGTGTAGATGTGAATCTTGGGGGAATGGTAGGTGTGGGCTACAGAGTTAAGGGTTTCAGTGAAGGAGAGCTGTGAGGGGATTCATAAAAGGTCAGAAACAGTGGCAGAAGTTGTGCAGTGCAAAGCAGGAGTCGTACGTGTCCAGGTAGGGGGCAAAGGGTTAGTAGGGATGGGAGTGACAAGGTCGCACGGATGTTGGCGGGATCATGGCCAGAAAGCTGGAGAGGAAAGTTGAGTGCTGAACGAATTCGTTTTAGCCAGGATACCAGGCCTGGCACGTGAGTATGCCGGATCCGTTCTAGGTGAGTGGAATCTGAGAGAACGTCCAGTCAGGAGGAAAAGGATGAAGCAGGAAACGGAAATGTGGTGAGACACTGTGTGGAAAAGACGACCCCAAGCATATGAATGCGATCGGTGATAGGACGCAGGTTGAGTTCATGGAGCATGTTAACAAGTCTGGCAGACCTGGGGCAGCAAAGAATGAGGCGCATCGCACGATTTTGTACCACTTCAAGTGGTCGGAGCTGTGCTGGGGGACAAGGGAAAGTGGGATAGCATGATAATCAAGAAGGGAGCGAATGTATAACATGTAAAATGATCGAGCGATGGGGATGCTAACCCCATCCGAGTCACAAGTGAGTGTGCCAAGGAGTTTAAGTCTGCGGTGAAGGCGGGTGCAGAGAGTGGAGACATACTGGGAGGGGTTAAAAAGGGAAGAAATTGGAATTCCGAGATATGTATAATCCTGCACTATCTCAAGATGACAGCCAAGGACGGTGATGGTTGTGCAAGCAAGCCTGTGAGTGAGGGATTGGGTAAACTGTTTGATTTTAGCAGTGTTGGTGAGTGTAGCCTATACACTGTATATACACTGTATATGGCTAGTGAGGGAGTGATCGCCCTCTACCTACACAGATCAAAAGCCCTCGGGAGCAGGGGAGTGGTTGCTTTCTCAGGCAGAGGAACTCCTTGAGAGTGAAATGGCTGGGAAGCATGCCGGCTCGTTACTGGCTACAGCATAGCTGGGTCTTTCGGGTGTGGGCAATCAGGCAAGTTAGCTGCCACTGCGACTGCAACACAATGGCGAGGTGTTCAGGAAGTTAGCCAAAGAAACCTTGATGGACTCTGAAAGAACAATAATGGCCCCCAGTCCCGTGCAGCCCTTAAATGGGCAGGGGGTGCTAAGAATCTCACGGTTGCCTCAATTACAATCTAATTCCTTTGTTAATGCAAAAAATACAATTAAAATTGGTAACTAGAATGTGAGAACGCTAAATCATGACGGTAAAATCGATGAGTTAGTGAAGGTTTTTCAAAATTACGGACTTGATATTTGTGCTCTGACAGAAACTAGATTAACTGGAGTCGATAAGTTGGATTTGGAGGATGGTATACGTTTATTGATATCTGGCCGACAGGACGGAATGCATTATCAGGGAGTAGGATTGTTGCTGGGTTGTAAGGCAAATAAGGCTTTATGTGAGTGGGATCCTATAGATGAGCGATTGTTATATGCACGGTTTAAATCAAATCATGGCAACATCAGTCTGTTTGTGTGTTATGCACCTACTAATGATGCACTCGATGAAAGGAAAGACACATTTTATGAAAAGTTGCAAGAAGGAGTAGGAAGGGTTCCTAGACATGATGTTTTGATCTGCGTTGGAGACTTTAATGCAGTGATGGGCTGTTCAAATGAGGGATTTGAGGCATGTATGGGTAAGATGGGAGTTGGTAGTAGGATGAGTGAAAACGGAGTGAGGTTTGGAAGCTTCTGTCTAGCAAATGACTTAGTCATCAGGGGCACACTCTTTCAGCATTGCAATATACACAAGACAACTTGGGTGTCGCCGTGTGGAAAATATAAAAATCAGATTGATCACATCGCTATCAGTAGGAGGCATAGAAGTTCTCTGCTAGATGTTCATGTTAAATGGGGAGCGGATATTGGTAGTGACCATCAACTCAGCATTGCAAAAATAAGGTTTAAACTTAAGAATCAGAAGAAGGAAAAATCTGGTGTTGGTAGATACGATATTGTTAAGCTTAGAAGGGAAGGAGAAGAATAGAAGGAATTCAGATTAGAGTGCAGAAATAGGTTTTTGGTGTTGGAAACGTTGGAAGAGGGGGAGAGAAGTGTAGATGAGATGTGGGAGGATGTGAACAAAGTTTTGCATGAGACTGCTGAATGTACGATTGGAAGGAGACATAGATTCAGGAGAAAGAAATGGATATCAGAGGAAACGTGGGATATGATAAAAAAGAGAAGTGAGGCTAAATTGAGGAGTGAGATGCAATGCGTTGATGAACGAGAGATTGAATTAGCAAGAGCTGCGTACTGGAGTTTGAATTCAGAAGTAAGAAGGTTAGCTAGGAGAGATAAAAGAAGATGTGTGAATGAAAAGGTTGCAGAGACTGAAATCTTAATAAACAAAAATGATGGACAGAGTCAAAGAATAGCATATGAATCGATTAGAGAACTGAGTGGTAATGCAGGTAAACGCAAGGAAATACCAGTTAGAGATAGGGAAGGAAATTTATTGACCAAAGATGGAGATATTAAAAATAGATGGAAAGAGCATTTTGAGACAGTTCTTAATAGACCAATACCACCAGAAGAGGATATACCGTCTGCTCAGGAAGATTTAAATATAGAAACAGGAGAGTTGAGGCTTGCAGAAGTGGAGAAAGCAGTAAAACAGTTAAAGAATAATAAGGCACCAGGGGAGGATGGTTTATTTCCGGAAATGTTTAAGGTGAAGGGGGATAGATTAATAATGATCTTGACCAAGCTATTCAATAAGATATGGGTGACGGGGTTACTACCATCAGTTTGGAAGAATGGTGTAATTGTTAAAGTTCCGAAGAAGGGAGATCTGAGTGAATGTGGTAATTGGAGGGGAATCTCATTGTCACCGATAGCTTTCAAAGTTTTCAGTAGAGTGTTGTTAAGTAGGTTGGAGCCGGTGGTTGAGGGTATTCTGAGGTATGAACAGGCTGGTTTTAGAAAGGGACGTGGTTGCAATGATCAGATCTTTATAGTTAGGCATCTGATGCAGCAAGTTAATGAAATGAGAGTACCGTTAAGTCTTTGTTTTGTTGATTTTAAAAAGGCTTTTGATAGTGTTTCGAGAGAGACTATGGGGAAGATCATGAGACATTATGGAATACCAGAGGAGTTTGTGAGGGTCATTATGAACATGCATGAAGACACATTTTGTAAAGTGATGGTTGATGGTTGTCTGAGTGATTCGTTTGAAGTCAAGTCCGGATTAATTCAAGGTGGTGTTCTATCGCCTTTACTATTTATATTGGTCATTGATTACATTATGAAACGCGTTGGAACAGAAACCGGTGCAGGTATACTTTGGGGAGAGAACAGGAAACTTTTGGATTTAGATTATGCAGATGATATAGTTTTGATTTGTGATGGGCCAGAAGAGATGCAGAGAGTGTTGGACTGTTTGGTGAGTGAAGGTCGCAAGGTTGGTTTGGTTATTAATTGTGGAAAAACTGAAATAATCAATATGAATATGGAAAATGCGCAGGAATGTGTAATTGGAGGTATGGTTGTAAAGCAAGTTGATAGGTTTAAATATTTAGGTACTTATTTAGCCAAGGATGGTTCTTTGAACTTTGAATTCGAGGAAAGGTTAAAGAAGGCTAATCAGGCAATGGGAATGCTTAAAAATATTTGGAATAATAACAATTTTTCTGTGCATACAAAAATCAAACTTTATAAGGTAATGGTTAGGAGTATCTTAATTTATGGACACGAGTCTTGGTACAGCACAGTGACTATGGAAAATAAATTCTTGATGTTTGAAAATAAAGCACTTGGAAGAATATTAGGAGTTAAGTGGCGGGAAAGGATACCAAATAGTAGAATTAGAGAAAATACGGGAGTGCAGCCGATCGATGAATATGTTAGATTCTCACGATGGAAGTGGCTAGGACATGTGTATAGGAGACAGGGAATAGTACGAGGTACACCAGGGTGGGTGGCACTTGGTAGGAGAGGTAGAGGAAGGCCAAAGGAGACGTGGGTGAGGACAATGAGACGGGAAGCTGGAGATGAGTGTTGGGGAGATCTTGAGGAGTTAGCACAAGATAGGATGTGTTGGTGTGAGTTCATCGAGGCCCTATGCATCCCCGAGGGTGCCACAGGAAATGACTGATTGATTGATTGATAATCAACTCACAAGCAGATACAGCCTGGCCGAACTTAACTAGGAGATGTTGAAGAGTGACATGAGAAGGGGAGTGGATGCAGATATCATCAGCGTAGGTTAGGATCAGAGAGGAATCAGGGATAGGACCTAAAAGACGGAGGAGTCTATTCATAAGAAGATTGAAGAGAAAGGGGCTAAGTACTCCACCCTGAGGCGTGCCAAGATTGAAGGGTCGATAATCACTAACCGCCCCTCAAAACAGAACCCAAGAGTGATGATGGAACAGGTAGCTTTCCAACCAGCAGAACAGGTGGCCAGATACACCCAGGTGGGCAAGTTCGTCATGGATGAAGTCACGGTTTGCGATGTCGAATGCAGCTTTGAGGTCAATGAAGGCTGTATAGGAGGAGGATGTGAAGTGAGTGAGTAATTCTGCAAAGGCAATGTTGTTTGCTTCGGCCTGGGAGGAAACCAAAAAGATGAGGGGAGAGCTGGTCTTGAAGAAGATCACGGAGCCTTGCTAAAAGAATTTTCTTGAGGATTTTGCAGATGCAGGAAGTCAGGGAAATCAGACGGAAATCAGAGGAATTAGGCTTGGGGATGGGGATGATGGTGCTACAGGTCCAGTCTGCAGAGAGACTACTTTCGGAATGACTCATGTTGAACAGTGAGAGTAGGAGATTGCCAGGGACTTGAGCGATGAGTCTGAATATGGCGTAGGTGATCCCATCATCACCCGGGGCAGTTGCCGTGCCTTGCAATAGCGCAAGGCACAACCCCTCACCGGTGATGAGGTGATCATCGAGGGGAGAGGGAGTGGAGCGAGACTCTGCTATACGTGCTAACCTGTTTTCACTAGCAGTCAAGAGGCGAGACTTGAGGGGGGGAGGCAGGGATGTCAGCTGGGTTTGGGTGGACCATTTGTCAACTAGGCTGATGGCATATTTCACAGGATTGTGTTGGAGAGGAGAGGAGGGGGACTCACATGACTGAACAACGTAATCAACAAGCTGCCAAACTTTAGATTGAGGAGTGTGTGCGTTAATGTGCTGGTAAAAGTCATGCCAATACTCCTGGAGAACACTGTGTTTAACCTCTACACCGCGGGCTTGTTTACCAATGACTTGCGTGTCCCGCGGGGTTATTTGGGCTCCGACGGTCTCTCAAAAAATATTTGCCAAAAATCAGTTATTAGTCCTAGAATAATAAAATTACATATGCTTATGGCACATACCTTCAGCTTTCTCCTGGAATGATTGTTGAGCCTTCGTCTGTTACCGTAGGACTTGTGGAGACCTCTGAAGTAGGGTAACGAAGTCTCCACTTTACACTTCCCGACAACCCGTAATATGATTGCCACAGCCAGATACAAACACTATAAACACTATTCTACAATTTTCAAGTAGTTTGGGATCCATACTAAAAAAAAAAACACTGTGAAAACAATGGAAATTACGAGCGCGTCTGATCGTCGCACTTGCGCTAGTTCGCTCTAGGCACTCTGTCATTTATTATTCATAAAACCCCTCACACTTTATATTTCTAATACAATATCACACTTATATATATCTGGAGTCTTTCTCCATAAGTTTCCTTCAATCGTATTAGTTTATTGTCACTGAAGTCATTCAATTTTTCAGTCAGTAAAATACGTAGAGAGCCACGGATTCACTCTCACTGTTATAACATAAATTATTTGTACTCATATTCTTATATTACTAATTACTTACATTACTATTTACATTTTCTATTCTATTTTCAATATTTACCCTGCTATTTTACTTACACTATGTTATTCACTGTCACTTTCAGTAAGATAAAACTATAATACACTGTTCAATCATATGAACTGAACATCCATTGCTTTCACCTGCTATTTACACATTATTTTCAAATAATTCTGCTTCCACACTTGCACTGTTAGAACTGCTTCTGGCTGTGATAATCGAAGAAGCAGGTAACACAGGGGGGAACCTGGCACTCAGTGCACTGCCAAGAGGTGCGTTTATGCTCAGGTGTGCGGCGTGTGGTATGCGCACGTACCTGACACCTGCGAATCGCAGCCTTCCTTTTCCCTGTGGCAGGCATTAGCTCAAGTCTGTGCCGATCCATATACGCCCTCTGCTCAAGTCGGTCGGGAAGTGTTACTGGATGGCGCCTTGGAGTTGCTGCTTGCACCCTACCATATCTTTCCAGCAGCTGCTGGACACAAGTCCTGGCGAACAACCTCAGGGAGAAGGACTTGGGTGGCTTTACCTTCATCTTGTACAGGATGAAGGCGTCCAGCATCGTCATATCTATGAGATGCAGAAAAACTTTCCTGTACCACCTAGTATTCTTCCTGAGGCAGTCGATCTCACCAATCATCATGTCGGACTTGTCCACCAGCCACATGTTGATATTATAGTCCAACACAGCATCAGGTTTCATCACAGGTTCGCCTGTCCTACGGTCGACCTTCCCATTGTCTCTCATCTCCCCCTTATGTACGGTGGTGAGCATGTGCACGACTCTCTTGTCATGCCACCGTATTGCCAGCATCTTCTCACATTTGCGTAGGTGCACGTCTCCTCGCTGCGAGGTTCCTGCCTCTGGGAATTTGGGGAAGTTGACACGATTACTTTTCACAGTGCCGCAGGAGCCAATGCCGTGCTCAGAAAGGTATTTGGCAAGTTTCGGTGCTGTATGGTAGTTGTCTGTATACAGCACATGATTCCCACCAAAATACTTTTCTAGGAGCAGTTTCACTACACAGCCTGAGAAGCCAAGGGGGTGAGTTTTATCGAGATCGACAGTGCTGGCTGAATATATGACGAAGTCAAGGATGTACCCCGTCTTACAGTCGCACAGTACAGAGAACTTAATTCCAAAGCGATGGTGTTTGCTTGGAATGTACTGAACAAATCGAAGACGTCCTCTGAACAAAACCAAGGATTCATCAATGACAACCTTCTGAAATGGGTGGAAGAATGACATGAACTTATCCTTCATTCTGCTCAGAATCTCCCGGATCTTCCAGAGTGGGTCGGTTTGGGAAGGTACATCGTTGTCGGCAAAGTGCAGGTTTCCAATGATGTTCCGGAAGCCATCTCTGGCCATGTACTTATTGAAGGTGGGTGAGGGTAGTAAGGGGTCCATGGACCAGTATTCTTCCAACTCATGCTTCTTGGAGTGTGGCATGAGAAGCATGAGGGCAAAGAACACATACAGCTCCTGCACTCCCAGCATGGACCACTGTTGCATCTTGGCTGCACATGTACCACTAGCAACACGTTGTGATTCGTACCTGTTGGTCTCATCACATATGTGCTGCATGACTTCGTCATCTAGAAAGGCCAAAAGGTAGTCGACACACTCAGCATTTTCGTCCATAGTGAAGGCAGGCTGAACTCCTGAGGAGCTCTCATCGAAAACAAGATTTTCGGGGACAAAATCTGACCCTTCTGTCCACGCGAAGGCGTCCAGGATTCCCTGTCGTGGCGGTGTAGGGCGGGTGGTGGTGGTGGTGGTGGAGGCTGGCTGTGAGGGAGGCTTATCTCTGTCAAGGTCACTCTCACTGACCCGAGGTTGCCGTACAGCACTAGCAGCCCTTACCCTACTAGCTACACTACTTTTCACTCTCCTAGATCTACCTCTACCTCTACGGCCTGCCTTCACTGTTGATGCTGGTGGTGACTCCGACGACGAAGACTCCGGAGATAACTCAGCCGACGATGATGACGAGATGAGTAAAGAGGGGCTTGGGGAACGGGGAGGTGAATGCACTCGTGACTCATGGCGGGCTGGGGCACGTGGGGGCATTGTTCTGGGGCTAACACGCCGCCTTTCACTCCCTTCCCAAATTCTTGTCCTTCCTGCACTAAAGGCTCCTTTCCCTTGGAGCTAGACACTGATTCACTTATTGAAGCACTCGTTGTCACTGTTTCTGGCTTGATAACCTCACCCGGCTCATCACACAATTCACCCGAATCGTCATAGTCACTGTCCATCATTATCATGGACAATTCTGCAAGTTCTCGTGCCACTGCAGAGTCACTGAGGCCTTTCCTGCTTGCCTCAACACTTTTCTTTGGAGTAGAGGTCACGAGGCCCTTTGCAATGGGCGCAGAAGCGGCAGGAATGGCGGGGCGCGAGTGCGACATGTTTTCTCTACAGCGGACGACAAGGAACTAAATGCCGCGGCTTATCTGAGAAGGGAAGGGTTGACAATGACACTTTAGGCTGACTGCTGCTAACTTACAGGCTAATTTTTTATAGGTAGAAAATCTCGGCAATAAATAAAGAAATAGGTAGTTCCAGGTGAATGTAAATGTCAGTTAGGATTCTCCCTTCCTTTCTGATATATATTTTTATTACAGACATCGATTACAAGGCATAAATCAAAGGGGAAATTACCGTGGTAATGTGGCGAATGAATGCACGTGAGGTTTTGTCAGGTGATAATTAGCCAATTTCTGGAGTATAACACTATCACTTACCTGTTTTTTTTTGTGTATATATTATTTGGTATAAATATAGGGCATAGGGCTTATTTCAATGGATGAAATCTGTGGAAAAATCAGGGGGAAATTTCCGTAGCACAGCGCGGCGTGGGAGGTGAGAGGAGAGGGTAATGGAGGGCAGGTAGGGAGGGGAGTCACGAAGGGGGTAAAATCGCTAAAATGTCAACAATGGATGGGAGTACAGATGAGATTTGGAGTGCTGACTAGTGTTGGACATTGGCAGTACTGATAGATGATACAAGCCACCACTTGAGAGCCTGGGATAATTCAAAATAACACAGAATCACAAAAGTGACGCCCAGCGATATGATCCATTGTGGCTGAGCGTCACGAAAGTGACGCCCCGCAGTTAAGGGGTTAAGGTCACAGCAGGATCTGGCTGTGTTGAGATAGAAGTGGAGGTTGTCAGCGATGCAGTCAGCACAGTACATGGCCGCTGCTCGCTTCACATCCTCCTTGCTGTCATGTAGACGACAATCCCTTACCCACTTCCCAGCCTGGCGAACAGGTTTTCGTATGACTGACTTGCAGCAGATAATGATCATAGAAGGTTTATACTATGGTAACTAGAGAGGTGTAGATTTCAGTTGATGTGGTGAATGAGTGACTGGCACACCAAGTGGTGAGCATGTCCTTGAAAGTGGGTTGCAGTGGAATAGGGATATTAATCTTTTTCCTGACATGGCAGTGCTGGGAGTGTAGTATGGGAATGGAATATATGGCAAGGATCGCATTATGGTCGGAGATATGAGTAAGGACAATGTCAACAGTGACAGCATGTTGTACCACGTTGCTACCAAGGACGAGATCGAGATAGTCTCCCCCAACGTGAGTGGAGTGAGGAGTGGGTAATGGATGCAGATGATGGTTATTGGCAAAGTCATGGAGACGATGACCAGCAGGAGAAGCAGGGAAACCACCAAATGATGGATGAGAGGTATTAAAATCGCCCAGGTAAAAGATAGGTGAGGAGCAGCAAGTAGGTAAAGTGGTGGGGCCACCCCCAGTTGGACAGAGATAGACGTTACATATATACAAAGAGGCATCGTTGACAGTGAGGCACAATAAATGAAAGAGGGAGGAGTGAGATGAGGCAGGTGATCTGATAATGAGGGTGTGACGAATAGAGTGATGAATGTAGGTAACCAGGCCTTGGCCAGAGTGGGTATGATAGCATTGGTATCCCCGAAGCCTGGGTGGGGGTCTGGGGCAACGGGAGTGAGGGAAACCCTCCTGAAGGTAGATAACAACAGGGTGATGAGATGAAGCATAATGAGAAAGGTCAGGCAGGTGGTGGTGGATGCTCCGTATGTTCCAAGATAACATTTTATATTGTCTAGGTTTGTGAGTCATTAGGACAGAGAGAGAAACGGAGAATGAGAGATTTGGGGAATGGATGGTTGGGGAAGTGGGGGAAAGGAGGAGGAGGAAAGTGGGTGGGGAGGCACGAGAGAGGGAGGTCCCATACATGTGGTTGCTGGGAGAGAGAGAGGTAGGGGGAGGCAGGGGGAAAGGGAGAGGGTGGCAGAGGCTAGGATTTATTGGGTAAAACAGTGGGTGAGGAAGTACAGACAGAGGAGGCTTGTGTGATAGGGTGAGGCTGGGACACAGATGGAGGGACAAGGCTGGGTGGTGGTGAGACGGGAGGGAGGGAAGGAAAAGGGATAACATCAGGGGTGGTAGTTACATGGGAGTTGGTTTTGGGGAGCTGGGAGGTAGGCACCGAAGAAATAATAAGGTGAGAGAGTACACACAAAAGGAGAATGCATAGTTCCTCATACTGTTGTTGCAGAAGTTGAAGTTGATGGTCCGATGGGTGGGGCAGGGGGGGAGGGGGGGAGGGGTGAGCAGCTTGTTGCAGGGCATGGGGAGGGGCAGGGGCTGAGGGGGAGGGGGGAGGGGGCATGATGTAGAACCATCAATGGGAGGATGTATCGGCTGATGATCGGGAGCAGGGGTGGCGATGGGGACAGAAGCAGGGGCAGGGTGGGCTGAGTGACAACTTGGGCAATCCAGGTGCCAAGCAGTGACGCCCACACACCCACACCAGGTGCACTGGAACTGCAGTGAATGTAGGAGACGAGGGTGGGCAGCCATGGGGTCAGTGGGGGCTGGTGGTGTGCGTGTAGGGGCAGTTCCGAGAACTCAGATGAGTGGGGGTCAGATCGGGATTGGGAGAATGAATGGTGGCGGAGTGCCTGGCAGGGCAGGTTGTGGTTGAATGGGCGCCACTGCACAGACCACACCGTTCTGCAGACTGGCAGTAACGTAGGATGTCCCAGACTCATAACAGCGATAACACAAGGGCTATGATGGCTTGGCCTCTACGAAGGTACAGGGGGAAAGGAGTAGCTCACAGCGGTATTCGGGAGGGGGGGAGTCCTCTCCTTCCAATACAACAATGGCACGGTTGATGGGTTCTTCCAAAGAGTTGTACAAGCGACGTGCTCACTTGACACCAGGTATGTTGTGTGGGACTGTAACAGTGCAGTCAGTTGCCAGGTACTTCACAAGGTATTCCAGGAATTTCTTCCTTCTAATTAGAGCTTCATGGAGTACAATTTTAACACCCAAAAGCCCCTCAGTTGTTAGGGTTTGGATGAGATCTGGATAATTCCTTTGGACATAGATGTTAGGAGGTGCAGGAGACATAAAGCAAACAGCTTCGGAGTGTCTAGTGATGACGGGGTAAGTGGATGCATGCTGGCACCAGACACCCCGAACAGCAGGTGTGCATGTGGAGGGGAATGCCAGGCGCACATATTGGTCTCGTGGTATGACAGGAGGGAGCCAGAGCCAGGGAGGGGGGTATGGGGCCACAGGAGAGGTGCTGCTGGTGAGGGGAGAGGGAGGGTCATCAGGGCTTGAGGGGTGTGAAATTATGGCAGATGGTTGTTCTGGGTGGTTGGCACTTGGCGCCTGGATGTTGGAGTCGGTGACCGCAAGTTCAGCACTCTCCCCTGTTGAGAAGCATGAGGCACTAGCATCATCATCTACACTAGCACTATCAAGCCTGATGCGTTATTTGCTCCAGTAGTAGGTTCGTTGGATGCAGCAGGATCACCGACAGCCGAGGCTGAAGTGTGGGGGGCGTTTGTGTCTGGCAGGGAGTGTGTATGGTGGCGTACAACAGTTGGGGGGGTAGCACTCGGGTGTAGTAGCAGTTTGTGTTCTGCTACTGAGGGGTCTGACACTGCGTTTGGTTTGGGTTTGTGCTTCTCCTTACCCATAACCTTTACCTTGCCTGATATTAATGTTATTAACACTGTACAACGAGTAGGAAGGATAGCCCAGATTGGCACACACAAATGCCAGGGGCAGGGGGCACACGCATCTGCGCACCACCAAGGCAGGAGTAGGACTGTGTGTACGCGAAAGTGAAGACAATATGATAGTCTATCTTTCTTTAACTTACGTTTTCTAGTTAACCTTTAAAAGTAAATGTATGATTCTAGAGGGGTAACTTAAATTTGTACTCCCTTTGGCTTCATGGTCCTGGGGAGTAATTAAGGCCGCTTTCACACGAGGCTACCGGTGCTCCAGTGTGAAGGGGCCGGCAACTAGTGTTCTCCACTGAACTCACGCCACTCCTTGGCACGGTTTTCAGTTGAAAACATGACGTCACAGGAAGAGGTCCTTCTCCTTGCCTTGCTGGCCAAAAAGAAGAGACACTCAAAAGAGAAGAACACACGTGCATCAAATGTTGTTATATAGAATGGACAAAGGTCTGCATCATACACTGCACAACGATTTATGTGCTGATGAGAAGAAATCTTTAAATTACTTTCGCATGAGTAAACCATCATTTGGGGAGCTTTTCAGCTTCATAAGGAGTGACATCACAGGGATTGGCACAAACATGAAAAGAAGCATTAAGCCACAAGAAAAGCTAGTTGTAACTTTGAGGTAGGTCATAATACCTGATCTAATTTACTTTTGCTAGGATATCAAATTGCTAGAATATTATAATTACTAGCCCTACTTGTTACACACTTTTATTCTTTATCAAGTACAGTGCTTAAGCTCAATATGATTGTGAGATGCATTATTCAAAAGTAACAAAATCACTGAATTGGATGCTGGCTTCAGAAAGGGCAGGTGATGGTGCCGGTGTAGATGTAGAAGGTGGAAATTCTACAGTAGCGTTTTTACTCTGAAGGTGATGGTGCAGATCCTGATGAGTTCCGTGCATTGTTGGTTGCTGAGCATAGTGTAAACCTGGTGGTGGGTATGATGGGTGGTGAGTGGGAGATGTCTGATATTGTGGGTGCTGTGGCCACTGCTGGTAAAGCTGTTGAGCCTGGGCGATGCAAGTAATAATATCCGATTTTAGTTTAAGCTTTCTGTTTGCAGGTACCTTGTGCAATTCCGATACAAGTGATGGTAAGAACAACCTGTCCTCTTCGTTTTCATCCAATCCCTGTTGATTCTCATGAAGAACTTTCTTCTTAAGGACTCGGATGAGTTCATCATCATCATTACTTTCCCTCTTATTACACTGAGTTTCTTTTTGTTTTTCTTGTACATTTTCACTACCCTGACTAGTGTCTTGGTTCATACTCCTTGAAGTCTTTTTGGAGACAGTTTCCAGGAAACGCAAGGCTTCAAAGTATGCATACTGCTTCCGTCCACTTGCACCACATCCACTCTTTTCTTGCTTCTTCTTCTGAAGATCTCTGCTATAGCAAGATCGAATCCCCTTCCATTTCTTCTGGACAATAGCCACTGAAACAAAATAATACAAATTATAAGTTTGGTTTGCTGACAAACTCTACAACAGGGGCTCATAAATCTAAACAAAAAATTACCCCCAAAGAGCTTGATAAGGCCCTGATGTGCACACGTGTGTGTGTGTGTGTGTGTGTGTGTGTGTGTGTGTTTATGTTTTGATTACATAATATAATTGTTGTTGCAGGTATTTGGGCTCCGGTGCAACTATGACTGACCTTCACTACCAATACAGACTAGGCATATCTACCATCTCAAACGTCATACGGGAAGTCTGCAAGGCTATCTGGGAACAAGTGAAGCCAGCTTGTTTTCCTGAAGTGACAGAACGATTTTGGTTAGAATCTGTAGCTCAGTTTTACTAAAGGACTAATTTTCCTCATTGCCTAGGTGCCTTAGATGGAAAACACATTAGGGTAATCAAGCCAGAGAATAGTGGTTCTTTGTTTTACAATTACAAGAAATACTTTTCGATTTTGCTTCTTGCTTTATGTGATGCATCATATAAGTTTGTGTTTATTGATCCAGGTGCATATGGGAAGTCCTTAGACTCAACTATGTTCAAAGAGAGTGTGTTTTTCAAGAAACTTGAAAATCAAACCCTGAACATTCCTCCTCCACAGGAATCGTACACGCGCTTTGAGACACCAATGCCTTTTGTATTTGTGGCTGATGAAGCGTTTCCCAGCATATCTTGCGGCCATATGCTGGTAACTTTCTGAGTAAAAAGAAACGCATCTTTAATTACAGACTTTCACGAGCCCGCAGGCACATTGAATGCTCGTTTGGAATCCTTGCAAACAAATGGCGCATCTTCCATCGACCACTCAATGTAGACATAGCACTGGCAGAGGACATCGTCACAGTGTGTTGTGTTTTACATAAATTTGTACGAGAAAGAGATGGGGTTCAGATTGAGGAACTTTAACGGTTGAAGGGTTCTTCGAAATGGAACCTGCAGCAGGGCCAACTCCAAGACTTGCCAGCAATTTGAGAGACAAATTTGCCGACTACTTTGTGAGCGACAATGGTGCAGTTTCATGGCAATTAGATCGTATTTAGATACGAGGGTTTGGAGGTGTGGGTGGTGACAGGAGGATGTGGAGGTTTGCTGGTGACAGGAGGGTGTTGAGGTATGGGAGGTGGCATAATGTTGTGGTAGTGTGCAGGTCCATGCCAGGACTTGAAATTTTGAGGGGCTATCTCCATCGTAGGGGGGCTTTACTATTTTTTACTAATCCTTCCAAATGTGTTTCTTCTGGAATGTGTTGTATGAACATGTTACGAACTAAATATATGTTGTATTATATTAGGTGTAAGCACCAAAACCAGCTGAAACTATTTTTTTTTTTTTTTTTTTGGGGGGGTACCAAAATTAACTTTATTCTTTTCTGTACATGTGAAGCCCCTCCTTGGCAACGGACCTGGTAGTGTATGTGGTGGTAGGAATGTGGTAGCATATTTGTGAATTAACTGATATAAGCAGAGATGATTTTTTCATTGGACTCCTAATTTATTGGACAAATTATTAATAAAAATTGCATGCACAGCATACATATTTCTTTTTTTTTTCGCCTAGGGGTTTGCCTTCAAACTCGAGAATGAACTTCAGTATGATGTCATACTTGGCGTTCCTCTTTTCTATCTTGTTTCCATAGTCTTCACAAGATGTATTCCAAATTGTTGGCCGTTTCTCCACTTCATAAATGAGATCTTGCGCGAGCGAGCCACTCTAAGGTCTCTTCCTCCTCTGAACCGTGTACAATGAGCCTAATTCGGTGGGCCAAATATAAGGACGAATCCTCAGTAAACAAAAGTAGTTGCGTGTTGAGGAAGACAGATTACCCACTGATACTTTTTATTTTGATTGAAGTTATGATCCCATTAAAGCTATTACAAGAGATTTATATGACTTACGTGTAGTTTCCTCGAAATTATGTGTGAATGTAATCAGTGGTTTCGAGATGGTTAAGCCATTACCAGCGATAACGAAGTTGCATAAGCTGTTGATCGTGGTGAAGCATAGGCAGAAATGTCAACATATACGAAATAACAGAAACAGGTTACATATACAGTAGTATTTAAATGGAATTCCAAGAGATTGTGTTCAGAAACCATTTGACTCTCGATTCAGTGACTATAACTGGGAAACGTGCAGAAACCAAGAGATATTGCATTGTTAATAAAGCAGAATAACCAATGAGTTTTCTTGTCATAGGCTGCCATCCCTCCTACTCACACACCCCATTTCATATATTTCTCTCCATTCCATCCCTCCAGCTCGTCCTTGGTCTCCCCCTCTTACTCTCCAAGTCAGACTCTCAACTAACTTCTTATCTTGGCCAAACCATCTCATTATTTGTACTATCATTTTCATTTACATATTTTTGTTACAGGTAAAAATAGCAACAGTTAACAGTTAAGTTTAACTGAACAGGTAACAAACATTCTGATTTACCATAAGTGGGTTAGTTAAATAGATGTGGAGTTTAGGGTGAAAGAACTTCATGGTTAAACACTAATACTAGTTATAATTTTTGTGGTGGTTGCATTTTATAATTGAACTGTAACCCACTCTTTGTTTCACCTAAAACAGTACTCTACTGGTAGCAATGCTGAACTTCAACCTTTCCACATACACTACCCACTTCTGGCGAAGATTTTCACTAAATCAAATAAGTATTGGAGATTTGATATAGTAAGGCACGCCACTGCTTGGCATGAACTTTACGAGCTCTATCTGAGAATCAAATTTGACAACGTAAAACAGCATCATTATTATTTTAGAGGAATAAAATTATTGACTGTGATTCTGACTGGCCATTCAGAGGAATACATTGTGAAGGATGAAAAAGTGAGCAGATGGAGAGAACACTTTAATGAATTGTTGAACATAGAGAATGAAAGTAATGCGAGTATAAGTGGTTGGGGAAAGAAGACAGGAAAAAATCAGTAAGATGGAAGTTGTGGAAGCAATGAAGAAAGTCAAAACGGGGAAAGCCACAGGAATTGATGGAGTGTGTGGTGAAATGCTGAAGCATGGGGGAGAGATAGTAGTAGAATGGATGTGGAAGATGTGCAGATTGGCCTGGGAGGAAGGTAGAGTCCTGGAGGATTGGAAGTCAAGCATAATTACTCCCTTGTACAAAGGAAAAGGGGAAAAAGAAGTGTGTGGTAATCATAGGGGGACTTGCCTTCTTAGTGTAATGGGAAAAGTATACGGTAGGATACTTATTGACAGAGTTAGGGAAATATGAGAGGAAATAGTTGGAGAAGTACAGGGAGGCTTCAGGAAGGGAAGAGGCTGTGTGGATCAGATATTCATTCTTAGCTCTTTAGTGGAAAAGTTTCTAGAGAAGGGAAAGTGGTTGGATGCGGCCTTCATGGATTTGGAGAAAACATATAACAGGGTGGACAGACAAGGATTGGGGAAAGTATTAAGAATATATGGAGTAGTTGGGAAGTTGTTCAAAGCTGTGAAGAGTATGTATGAGGGTTCGAAGGCTGCAGTATGTTTGAATAGTGAACTGAGTGAGTTTTTCTCTTTGAAGGTTGGGTTGAAACAGGGATGTGTCATGTCTCCATGGTTATTCAATCTGTATATGGATGGGGTTATAAAAGAAATACAAGGTAGAGCAGTGGATGTTGGAGTGGCCCTAATGAGAGAGGACAGTGTTTGGAAACTTCCTGTACTGTTGTTTCCAGATGATACTGTGTTGTTAAGTGAAGACGAAGGGGACCTGCAAGGCTTGGTGGGTGAGTTTGGGAGTCTGTGTAAGAAACGGAATCTAAAGGTGAATGTAGGAAAAAGTAAAATTATGGTCCTCGAGAGAGGTGGTTAGTGAATGTACAGTGAGGTTGGATGACAAGGAAATGGAAAATGTGAGTACGTTTAAGTACTTGGGTGGTGTGATGAGTAAGGATGGAAGTTTGGAGGGTGAAGCGCTTGAAAGGGTACAACAAGGAAGAAAGGTTGCTGGTTCCTTGAATGCAGTGATAAGAAACAGGGAAGTGAGCATGGAAGTGAAAAAGTTATTACATGACAGTATTGTGATACCAACTCTAACATATGGAAGTGAAGCTTGGACCTTGTCGGAGGGACACAAGTCAAGAGTGATAGCAGTGGAAATGAGTTATTTGAGAGAAGCCTGTGAAGTCACATGGAGAGACAGACTGACAAATGAGGATGTGAAAGAGCGTTGTGGTGTAGATGTGGATGTGATAGGAACCGTTAGGAGAAACGCACTGAAGTGGTTTGGCCATGTGGAGAGGTTGGAGAGTGTATGTGAGTGAGGTGGAGGGGGAGAAAGGGAGGGCAAGGCCAAGGATGAGATGGAGGGATGGAGTGGAGAGAAATATGAGAGAGAGGGGTGTGAATTGGGAACAGGGCAGTGAAATGGCTGGGAACAGAGTGACGTGGAGGCGATTTGTTTGTGGCCACCCCGTATAAGGGAGTAAGGCGTCTGGCAATAGATAGATAGATATTATTTTCAAGATGTACAACTAGGAATGGGGCTTAGCTAGGTAGCGGTAAGGAGAGACCAGTAGGAATGGACAATTAGAGGCCAGTGCATGACAGTACACTAAAACATTTCCACTATGTGTACAAGGAAAGGATGAATATTATTGAGTCACGAGTAGGAGCCATGGTAATGAGTCATATGAACTATACCTCATACCAATTAATCTGGCCAGGCATGTATGGCAACAGTGTTCCTGCCGAGATGCTGATTGGCTGGAGGTGGTTGTTCGATTTCGTTGTTGCTTAAACCGATACTCTCTTTATTATCAGATATGATACTGAGTTTGTCGACAGTACAATCGTCAAAAGCAATAAGAAATCCGTTATATACTTAACAACAACGAAATTTCCGTAGGAAGGTAAAGATTTGAGTCAACAAAGTATTATAACAGTCCAAGTCAAGGTCAGCATTCGAACAATTCCTTAAAATCTCCGACACTCCTTAATATAACAGAAATTTAAGGAAACCTGCTAAATCTAAGCATTGGTATAACACACATTTAAATTATAAGATCAGTCCTCACCCTTAAATCGTACCACAACTCTGAATAATTAAAAATTCCAATGAAAAGACAAGTTCTGCGGGGAGGGATGTTTGAAAAAATCGCGATATTCAAAGTAGGCTAAAGGAATACTATTTCATTATATCTCCTCTATTATCATAGTTAGGACTGATCTCAAAATTTAAATGTGTTATACCAACCCCTAGATTTAGCAGGTTTCCTTAATTTTCTGTTATAATAAGGAGTGTCGGAGATTTAAAGGAATTGTTCGAATGCTGACCTTGACTTTGGACTGTTATAATACTTTGTTGACTCATATCTTTACCTTCCTACGAAAATTTCGTTGTTGCTAAGTATATAACGGATATCTTATTGATTTTGACGATTGCACTGTCGACAAACTCAGTATCACATCTGATAATAAGAGAGTATCGGTTTAAGCAACAAGGAAATCGAACAGCCACCTCCAGCCAATCAGAATTTCGGTAGGAACACTGTTGCCATACATGCCTGGCCAGATTAATTGGTATGAGGTATAGGTTGTGGATTAACATGAAGATGCCTAGGCAAACCATTGAAGTTTACAGTTATTTTGGTGTGGAAGCTTCAGAAAGATCCACAAGGGATTCTTTGACGTGGTTCAGCAATATAGAGTAAACAGAAGGTGATTTAAACTAGGAGAGTGTATGAGTAAAGAGGATGGATTGAGAGGAACAGAAATACTGAAGATGAGGTGGAGGGATGGAATGGAGATGTATGTGAGAGAGATCTAGGACACCTAGATCTGGCATCCGCTGACTGGAGACAGGTTGGCATGGAAACACTTTAGCTGAGACTGCTCATCAGAGATTGAGGCATCTGTCTGTAGATACAGCTGGTGAAGTTTTCCATTATTTCACCAATAACAACTTACAAGGGGAGGTCTGTTTATTCTGGTGAAAGCTTGTACAGTATGAAGATGCTCTTTTGTTGAGTGTAATATAAGTGGTACCTAATTTCTAACATAAGAAGTGAGAATTCCACAGTTGTAGGTAAAACCTTCACTATGAACTAAAGGAAAATTATTTGCAGGACATAATTTCCATTTTAAAGAACCCATTGGTAATGCAAGGTTCCTCGGTATACAAGGATGAGTGATGTACCATATCTGTTGACTTGCATTATATATTATTTTGCTGTAGTAAACACTACTGGAAGTTTTATCAGTGCCATATAATTAAACTTCCATTATACTGTATATATTTATATCTTATTTTGCTATGGTACACACTACTGGATGTTGTACCAATGCCATTTCTTTATACTTTCATTAAATATATCAGTATTCACCAGCCTTCAGGACTTGTTCCACACCATCTCTCTTTGCTGAACATTTTCAGTGTTTTCAGTAACACAGAGAGTACGTCAGCATACACTCATAAACCAAGCCACTACTTCCAACAGTCTCCACCACAATACATGCATGTTAAGAACCCAGATCTATTTCATTCCCCCTTTATATTTATGACTGTTGGACACCTGTATGTTGGTGTATGGATTATTTTTAAATTTCTTTATGTTTCCTTCCTCTGTTCATCTTCTTAACGATGTAAGTAATACTTTTAATTTGTACACACAATTGGAAGTTGTACCAGTCCTAGAGCTTTCTGTTTTCATTAAATACATTATTACACTCCCTCTTCTCTCTTCCTTTCCCCTTCCTTCTGCCTGTGGGTGACTCAACACTAAGTGACTAGCCATGTGGTTTCCTGTACACCAGGAAACCATTTACTATGCTGGGTAGTAACCATAGACTCTAATTAAGGCACCTGATGGTTTAGTGCTTAATTAAGGCGCTCCAATCAGATTAAGCCTGTATAGGTTTATATCCAAGGGATGGTTGGGGTTTATTGCTCTCGCGATGCCACTCAGGGATGAGTGAGGCTGGTCACTCCCGTCTTCAATGTCAATACCAACTTGCCCAACCCTGGGCTCCGCTCCTGATGGGGCAACATAGGACTGGATGATAGATCGGTGAATGGATGGAATTACATTACTTCTTTGCTTTTGTAACACTAGTGGAAGTCGTACCATTCCCATACCTTTATGCTTTTATTAAAAATATTAATACAAATTGCTCTAGTAACCACTTGTGGAAAGTGACCAATTCATACAGCCTAACCCTTGGTTAGGTTGTTATGCTAGGTTGCTTTACACTGGAGTGTGTAGCTTATGACTGGGTTCTTCCATTCTTGCTTATCCCGTTTGCCCTGTAAGTCTCTTTTTCTTTAATTAGGACTGTTATCTCAATTTCAGCCATCTTCATTGTATTTTTCTGATACAAGTTCTGCCTGATTACCATTTTTCTTAAACCTTTCCTACTATAATTGATTTTCATTTTTGCAAATACTCATGCTTGTAAATAAAGGCATATTCATGCCATCTTTCCATTCTCCTTAAGTAGAGTACAAATCTTTAAACTAACAGGTCATACTTTTTCCTCCAGACCGTCCTTTCAACCTGAATCTGATAATGGAAGAGGGGGAATAATAGTTTCCCGGGGCTAGCCCCAATCAGATCATACAGCCCCGGTAGGTGACAGGAGGGTGCTACCCCTCTCGGCAAGGCGGCTACTGGGCATGGCTCGAACTCATGACCCCCCTCAGTTCTGAGCTCTACCACTGAGGCACTCTGCCCCAGAATAATGGAAGAAACTTTGACTGGAAAACCAATTGTCATATTGCAATAGTCTTAAAATGGGGTCAGTTCCATTAAATGTCCAAACGGGGAAAGTACAGGGTGAAGATAGTATAACAAACTTCATATTCATAATTATTATTTTTTATCTGTGACTTAAGAAAATATATGTAACTACCTGAATGTTGAATTAATCAAGAAAAAAGGAAGAAGATTATTGGAATAGATGCATGAACAGAGGTACTGATATACTACCCATAAGCACAATACCTGATAGTGAACTCAAACTCCCTCCAAGTGGTTGCTGACAAACAAAATATGGTCCTCATACTGTACAGTTCCCTAAATATTAATGTCCAAAATGTCGAAATGATGGTTTTCCTGAAAAAAATTTGATGAAATCAGTTTATTCAACATATTTTTGTAAATATAGTACCATATGTATCCCCCCCCCCACACAGACACAATGATAATTATCTATCTATCTATCTATGCCAGATGCCTCAATCCCGTTCGGGGTGGCCACAAACAAATCTCCTCCACTTCGCCCTGTCCCCCGCCATTTCACTGCCCCGCTCCCAACTCACACCCCCTCTCTCTCATACCTATCCACCCCATCCCTCCATCTCATCCTCGGTCTCCCCCTCCCTCTTCCCCCTGCCACCTCACTCACATGCACTTTCTTTGACAGTCTTTCACCCTCCGTCCTCTCCACATGGCCAAACCACCTCAGTGTATTCCTCCTAACGTGTCCTATCACACCCATATCCACACCACAACGCTCCTTTATATCCTCATTTGTCAGCCTGTCTCTCCATGTGACTCCACAGGCTCCACTCAAATAACTCATTTCCATTGCTCTCTCTCTTGATTTGTGCCCTTCCAACAACGTCTAAGTTTCACTTCCATACGTTATAGTTGGTATCACAATACTGTCATGTAGTAACTTTGTCACTTCCATGCTTATTTCCCTGTTTCTTATCACTGCCTTCAAGGAACTAGCAACCTTTCTTCCCTGCTGTACCCTTTCCAGCACTTCACCCTCCAAACCTCCATCCTTACTCATCACACTACCAAAGTACTTAAACATACTCACATTTTCCAATTCTTCACCATCCAACATCGCTGTACATTCACTGGCTTCACCTCTCTCAAAGACCATCACTTTACTCTTCCCTACATTCACTTTAGATTTCGTTTCTTACACACTCTCCCAAACTCATCCACCAAGCCTTGCAGCTCGCCATCGTCTTCTCTCAACAAGACAGTATCATCTGCAAACAACAGTACAGGGAGTTTCCAAACACTATCCTCTCTCATCAGGGTCACTCCAACATCCACTACGCTACCTTGTACCTCTTTTATTACCCCATCCATGTACAGATTGAACAACCATGGAAACATGACACATCCCTGTTTCAACCCAACCTTCAAAGAGAAAAATTCACACAGTTCACCATCCACACACACTGCAACCTTAGCACCATCATACATACTCTTCACAGCATTCAACAACTTTCCATCTACTCCATATATTCTTAATACTTTCCACAATCCTTGTCTATCTACCCTGTCATATGCTTTCTCCAAATCCATGAAGGCTGCATACAACTTCTTTCCCTTCTCTAGAAACTTTGCCACTAAAGATCTAAGAATGAATATCTGATCTACACAACCTCTTCCCTTCCTAAAGCCTCCCTGTTCTTCTCCAACTAATTCCTCTGTTATTTCCCTAACTCTGTCAATAACTATCCTACCATACACTTTTCCTATTATACTAAGAAAACAAATGCCCCTATGATTACCACACACTTCTTTTTCCCTTTTTCCTTTGTACAAAGGAATAATTATACCTGATTTCCAATCCTCAGGAACTCTACTTTTTCCTCCCAGGCCAATCTACACATTTTCCACATCCATTCTACTACTATCTCTCCCCTAGGCTTCAGCATTTCACCAGACACTCCATCAATTCCTGGGACTTTCTCCGTTTTGACTTTCTTCATTGCTTCCACAACTTGTATCCTACTGATTTCTTCCTGTCTTCTCACCTCCCTCCTTCTCCCAGCCAATCCCCAGCCACTTATACCCGCATCACTTCCATCCTCTATATTCAACAATTCCTTATAGTGTTCTCTCCATCTGCTCACGTTTTCTCCCTTCTCCACTAGTAATCTACCATTTTTACCTTTCACTCCCATGCTAACTTCACTTCCTCCCTGTCTTACTCTCTTCACCTCTTTCCAGAACATTTTCTTACAGTCCCTCCACTTTACACTCAAATTCCTTCCAAATTCCTCATCCACTCTCTTCTTACTCTCTCTTACTACTGTAATCTTTTTGCCTCCCTCTTTCTTTCTACATATAACTCTCTCTTCCGCCTCCGAACTTCTTCCACGCCCCTATTTCTCATTCATTCATTGTATGCTTTCTTCTTTTGTGCCACAGCCTGTCTCACCTCTTCATTCCACCACGCTGTTCCTTGCACCCCGCTCCGTCTTCTCTTCATCCCACACACCACATCACATGCTGCACATATTTTTTCTGTGAATATCCTGCACACACCTTCCACGTCCCCCATCTGCTCCAATTCATATTTGCCCAATCGTTCCTCCACTTCTCTCTTATATTCTGCCTTTTTCTCATCCTCTTGTAACCCTTTCACTCTCCTTGCAACTACTCCTTCTTCCCATCCTTCCCTTCTTCTATTACTCCATCTTATTTTGGTCTTGATTCTGGCCACCACCAAGTAGTGGTCAGAAAGTCCACTCCCCCAACCTCTATAAGCTCTTGCATCCATTACACATCTTCGCATTCTTTCGTCTACACACATATAATCAATCATTGTTTTCCTTTCATTCAGTTCACCACCCACCCTTCTCATCACTCGCCATGTATACGTGTGGATCATTTAATGCCTGAACAGGGTATTGGCTATCAACAACCCCCTCCCAGCACAAATGTCCACTAATGCACTACCATTCTTATCTATCACAGCAGGCACATCCCAATCACTAACTGTTCCATTCACCTCCACATTCCCTACTTTACCATTCATATCACCGAGCAAAAGCACTCTCGGATTCCTTCCAAACATTTCCATGCACACTTCCACATTTGTCCAGAACTTTTCTCTCACTCTTCTTGCACGATCTTGCGTTGGCGCATACACGCACACAATCACCCACAATTGTATTCCAAGTTTCAATCTTTCCCACACAATCCTTGACCCAACTGATCCATACTCTCTTATGTTCGTCTTCCATCTTTTACTCACAACTATACACACTCCTTCTTTTGCCCTCTCATTCTCACCTACTCCTGCACATATTATATACCCCATCCATACTCCCATGCTCTCACACTCTCACCTCTCCACAGTGCTAAGAATAATAGAAATTCCTTGCTTTGGCTTCCAGCATGAACACTGTATTGGCAAAGAGCTTTAGTACTTTGCAGACACCCAAGCCAGCTTAAACTAGACTTATCTGAATTATGTCGCTTTGTTCATAATTTTTTTGTTGTGTGATTTTCTAACCCCAGGAAGACAACATTTTTATTGTTTACTGATAAATTTTCACACCAGAACCATGACTGTGATATAAAGTACAATATTGTGTATATACTGTGATCTGAGAAGGGAATGCCAAGAAGTTGGATGTTTATACATAGAAGTAATGGTAATGATTGAGAAATAGTTTTCCAAGATTTTTAAATTTCCATTAGCCTCTTGATCCCGAAAATTTCTGAATTTGGGAATTGCACCGTAGGACTGTATTAGTCACAACATTATCATAACCATGCAGGACCTCATCAACCCACAAATTATAAGTAGACTGTACACGTTTTTTTTTTTTTTTTTTTACACGACATAGCGCAAAATGCATTAAACAATTTCATACTCATCACACTTGTCAAAATCCCTTCTTTTTCCAAATAACTCAACAAACATCATAATCTCTGAGGTATATATTCCTTCCAGATGATAGTATTTTTCAAGTGTGACTTGTATGAGAGAGAGAGAGAGAGAGAGAGAGTCTTACACACTCTTCCAAACTCACTCACCAAGCCTTTCAGCTCCCCTTCGTCATCACTTAACAACACAGTATCAACTGCAAACAACAGCACAGGGAGTTTCCAAACACTGCCCTCTCTAATTAGGGCCACTCCAACATCCACTGCCCTACCTTGTATCTCTTTTATAACCCCATCCATATACAGATTGAACAACCATGGAGACATGACACATCCCTGTTTCAAACAAACCGTCAAACAGAAAAACTCACTCAGTTCACTGTCCACACACACTGCAGCCTTAGCACCCTCATACATACCCTTCACAGCATTCAGCAACTTCCAGTCTACTCCATATATTCTTAAAACTTTCCTCAATCCTTGTCTATCCACCCTGTCATATGCTTTCTCCAAATCCATGAAGGCCGCATACAACTTCTTTCCCTTCTCTAGGAACTTTTCCACTAAAGATCTAAGAATGAATATCTGATCTACATAGCGCCTTCCCTTCCTAAAGCCTCCCTGTTCTTCTCCAACTAATTCCTCTGTTATTTCCCTAACTCTGTCAATAAGTGCCCTACCGTATACGTCTCCTATTACACTGAAAAGACAAACGCACCTATGATTACCACACACTTACTTTTCCCATTTCTCTTTGTACAAGGGAATAATTATATGTGACTTCCAATTCCCCGGGACTCTACCTTCCTCTCAGGCCAATCTGCACATTTGTCTTCTTAGTATCTCAGGCCAATCTGCACATTTTACCACACACTCCATCGATTCCTGGGGCTTTCCCCATTTTGACATTCTTCATTGCTTCCACAACTTCCATCTTACTGATTTTTTCCTGTCTTCTCACCTCCTTCCTTCTCCCAGCCTTTCCCCAGCCACTTATACTCCCATTACTTACATTCTCTATGTTCAACAATTAATTAAAGTGATCTCTCCATCTGCTCACTTTTTCTCCTTTCACAATGTTTTCCTCTGAATGGCCAATCAGAATCACTGAACAGTCAGTAACTTCATTCCTCTAAAATAATAATGATCCTCTCTTAAACTGTCAAATTTGATTCTCAGATACAGCTCGTAAAGTTCATGCCAAGCACTGTTTGTTTACCATCGCCAAGGTAAGAAATGTATCATCTGCAAAAAATTACGTTATTTATCAAACAACACTTCCATTTGCTTCAAAACTCTTGTCTGTTTCCTTCCACTTATTTTTTCTTTTACTCTTGTATGTTCTTCCCTGTCTCCTGCAGCTCCTGGCTTCATTTATTAGACTCTTTGGACCTTCATATAATCTAAAAGTAAGCAGTGGCGTGCCTTATCATATCAAATCTCCAGTACTTATTTGATTTAGTGAAAATCTTCGCCAGAAGTGGGTAGTGTATGTGGAAAGGTTGAAGTTCAGCATTGCTACCAGTAGAGTACTGTTTTAGGTGAAACAAAGAGTGGGTTACAGTTCAATTATAAAATGCAACCACCACAAAAATTATAACTAGTATTAGTGTTTAACCATGAAGTTCTTTCACCCTAAACTCCACATCTATTTAACTAACCCACTTATGGTAAATCAGAATGCTTGTTACCTGTTCAATTAAATTTAAATATAGAGGCCTTCCAAACGTACAACTGTTGCCATTTTTACCTGCAACAAAAAATATGTAAATGAAAATGATCTATCTATATACCTAGGCTGCTTCCCCCAAGGAAAGGGAGGTAGCCGAGATAGGACGACACACTCCCCATTTACTCATCCATTCAAACACATTCATTCGCATCTTAGCCCCAAAGGGGAGAACGGACAGATCCTCACCGCACCACACCGCACAAGGGTCAACTGTGCAATGCAATCAGTGACATCCGCAGCAGGACCCGACAGCAGAGCTGCTTTACCCCTGCCACATCATAACATACTCATCCCCTTACCCGCACCTGACCTGAAATAGCTGGTCAGACCAAATGCGGGAGAATATCCCCTCAGGGCTGCGTCATCACTTATTCATTCACAATTCACAATTTCCCCCCCTGGGGGTAAGGTTTTTTTTCAAGAATACTCCCCCAGTATCCCTGCTTGTCGTAAAAGGCGACTAAAAGGGTTGGCGGAGGGTTAGTGCCCCTCCCCGGAAAACAACTAAAAAAAACAAACAATAAGCCTCGGACAAGGACTGACCAAACGATGACGACTCAGGACCGGACAAAGGACTTGGTAATGGGTCATTGGAATGTAAGAGGAGCAAATGATGAGGTGAAAGAGAGAGAGATTGTCCAGGTGCTTGAGGGTGCGAAAGTGGATGTATGTGGAATAACTGAAACAAAATGGAGAGGAGAAAGTGTGAGAGAATGGGAGTATGGAGGGGGTATATGTGCAGGAGTAGGTGAGAATTTGAGGGCGAAGGAAGGAGTATGTATAGTTGTGAGTAAAAGATGGAAGAAGAGCATAAGACAGTATGGATCAATTGGGTCAAGGATTGTGTGGGTAAAGTTGAAAGTTGGAATACAAATGTGGGCGATTGTGTGTGTGTATGTGCCAACGCAAGATTGTGCTAGAAGAGTGAGAGAAAAGTTCTGGACAAATGTAGAAGTGTGCATGGAAAAGTTTGGAAGGAATGAGAGAGTCTTTTGATTGGTGATATGAATGGTAAAGTTGGGAATGCGAAGATGGATGGAATAGTTGGTGAGTGGGGTGTGCCTGCTGAGATAGATGAGAATGGGAGTGCGTTAGTGGACATCTGTGCTGGGAGGGGGATGGAGGTAGCCAATACCCTCTTCAGGCATAAAATGATCCACAGGTATACATGGCGAATGATGAGAAGGGTGGGTGGTGAACTGAATGAAAGGAAGGCAATGATTGATTATGTGTGTGTGGATGAAAGGATGCAAAGATGTGTAATGGATGCAAGAGTTTATAGAGGTTGGGGGAGTGGACTCTCTGACCACTACTTGGTGGTGGCCAGAATCAAGGTCCAGTTAGAGTGGAGAAATAGAAGAAGGGAAAGACGAGAGGAAGGAGTAGTTGCAAAGAGAGTGGAAAGGTTACAAGAGGATGAGAAAAAGGCAGAGTATAAGAGAGAAGTGGAGGAACGATTGGGCAAATATGAACTGGAGCAGATGGGAGACGTGGAAGGTGTGTGTAGCATATTTACAGAAGAAATATGTGCAGCATGTGATGTGGTGTGTGGAAGGAAGAGAAGACGGAGGGGGGTGCAAGGAACAGCGTGGTGGACTGAAGAGGTGAGACAGGCTGTGGCACAAAAGAAGAAAGCATACAATGAATGGATGAGAAATAGGGGCGTGGAAGAATTTGAGAGGCGGAAGAGAGAGTTATATGTAGAAAGAAAGAGAGAGGTGAAAAGATTAGTAAGAGTAAGAAGAGAGTGGATGAGGAATTTGGAAGGAATTTGAGTGTAAAGTGGAGGGACTGTAAGAAAATGTTCTGGAGAGAAGTGAAAAGAGTAAGACAGGGTGGAAGTGAAGTAAGCAGGGGAGTGAAAGATAAAAATGGTAGATTACTAGTGGAGAAGGGAGAAAAAGTGAGCAGATGGAGAGAACACTTTAAGGAATTGTTGAACGTAGAGGATGGAAGTAATGCGAGTATAAGTGGCTAGGGAATGGCTGGGAGAAGGAGGGAGGTGAGAAGACAGGAAGAAATCAGTAGGATAGAAGTTGTGGAAGCAATGAAGAAAGTTAAATCTGGGAAAGCCCCAGGAATTGATGGAGTGGGTGGTGAAATGCTGAAGCATGGGGGAGAGATAGTAGTAGAATGGATGTGGAAGATGTGCAGATTAGCCTGGGAGGAAGGTAGAGTCCCAGAGGATTGGAAGTCAGGTATAATTATTCCCTTCTACAAAGGAAAAGGGGAAAAAGAAGTGTGTGGTAATCATAGGGGCATTTGTCTTCTTAGTATAATAGGAAAAGTGTATGGCAGGTTACTTATTGACAGAGTTAGAGAAAGAACAGAGAAATTAGTTGGAGAAGAACAGGGAGGCTTTAGGAAGGGAAGAGGTTGTGTAGATCAGATATTCATTCTTAGATCTTTAGTGGAAAAGTTTCTAGAGAAGGGAAAGAAGTTGTATGCGGCTTTCATGGATTTGGAGAAAGCATATGACAGGGTGGATAGACAAGGATTGTGGAAAGTGTTAAGAATATATGGAGTAGATGGGAAGTTGTTGAATGCTGTGAAGAGTATGTACGATGGTGCGAAGGCTGCAGTGTGTGTGGATGGCGAACTAAGTGAATTTTTCTCCTTGAAAGTTGGTTTGAAACAGGGATGTGTCATGTCTCCGTGGTTATTCAATCTGTATATGGATGGAGTAATAAAAGAGGTACAAGGTAGGGTAGTGGATGTTGGAGTGGCCCTGGTGAGAGAGGATAGTGTTTGGAAACTCCCTGTACTGTTGTTTGCAGATGATACTGTGTTGTTGAGTGAAGACGAAGGGGAGCTGCAATGCTTGATGGATGAGTTTGGGAGAGTGTGTAAGAAACGGAATCTGAAGGTGAATGTAGAGAAGAGTAAAGTAATGGTCTTTGAGAAAGGTGAAGTCAGTCAATGTACAGCGAGGTTGGATGGTGAGGAATTGGAAAATGTGAGTACGTTTAAGTACTTGGGTAGTGTGATGAGTAAGGATGGAGGTTTGGAGGGTGAAGTCCTTGAAAGGGTACAGCAGGGAAGAAAGGTTGCTGGTTCTTTGGAAGCAGTGATAAGAAACAGGGAATTGAGCATGGAAGTGAAAAAGTTACTACATGACAGTATTGTGATACCAACTCTAACGTACGGAAGTGAAGTTTGGACGTTGTTGGAAGGTCACAAGTCAAGAGTGAGAGCAGTGGAAATGAGTTATTTAAGAGGAACCTGTGGAGTCACATGGAGAGATAGGCTTTCGAATGAGGATATAAAGGAACGTTGTGGTGTTGATGTGGATGTGATAGGGAGCGTTATGAGGAACACACTGAGGTGGTTTGGCCATGTGGAGAGGATGGAGGGTGAAAGACTGACGAAGAGAGTGTATGTGAGTGAGGTGGAGGGGGGAAGAGGGAGGGGGAGGCCGAGGATTAGATGGAGGGATGGGGTGGAGAGGTATATGAGAGAGGGGTGTGTGAGTTGGGAGCAGGGCAGTGAAATGGCGGGGGACAGGGCGACTTGGAGGCGATTTGTTTGTGGCCACCCCAGACGGGATTGAGGCGTCTGGCAATAGATAGATAGATAGATATTTCTGTCACGCACAGCCACTCTTCCTTGCTGAACAGACATCCCTCTCGCATCCAACGCTCTCTTCACACTGTCCATTCATCCTATTCGTGATCTTCCTCGCAGCCTTACACCTCTCACATCAGATCTAGTTATCTTTTTCACCAATCGCTCATTATCCATTCTCTCCATATGCCCAAACCATCGCAACACCCTCTGCTCAACTCTACCAGCCATCTCCCGAACAACTCCAGTTCTCCTTCGCACTTCATCATTTCGCACTCGATCCATACGCGTCACTCCACACATACTCCTGAGACACCTCATCTGCATTACATGCGAACTTTTCCTCTCTGCTACACCCATATTCCATGTTTCAGCCCCATATAATGCAGTCGATACCACAACACCCTCATACAGATGAAAATGATAGTACAAATAATGAGATGGTTTGGCCAAGATAAGAAGTTAGTTGGGAGTCTGACTTGGAGAGTAAGAGGGGAAGCTGGAGGAATGGAATGGAGAGAAATATATGAAATGGGGTGTGTGAGTAGGAGGGATGGCAGCCTATGACAAGAAAACTCATTGGTTATTATGCTTTATTAACAGCGCAATATCTCGTGGTTTCTGCACGTTTCCCAGTTATAGTCACTGAATCGAGAGTCAAATGGTTTCTGAACACAATCTCTTGGAATTCCATTTAAATACTATATGTAACCTGTTTCTGTTATTTCGTATATGTTGACATTTCTACCTATGCTTCACCATGATCAACAGCTTATGCAACTTCGTTATCGTTGGTAATGGCTTAACCATCTTGGAACCACTGATTACATTCACACATAATTTCGAAGAAACTACACGTAAGCCATGTGAATCTCTTGTAATCGCTTTAATGGGGTCATAACTACAATCAAAATAAAAATATCAGTGAGTAATCTGTCTTCCTCAACACACAACTCCTTTTGTTTACTGAGGATTCGTCCTTATTTTTGGCCCACCGAATTAGGCTCATTGTACACGGTTCAGAGGAGGAAGAGACCTTAGAGTGGCAAGTAAGTGTAAGTGGTAAATATTATGGGACTGAACTGTGAAATCAGCACGGATTTAGTTGGCAAAATTCCAGAGTTCACTGACGTACGTAATAACCAGTCATCCCGCTAGTTCTCTGCAGGGCTTCTGCTGCGAATGAGTCGTACGTCTGGTAGCCGATGGCGCATGCACAGTGAACACAAGGAGTCATGATCAGCGAGGGAGTCAGATCTGAACGCTACACAGGCCGGGCAACCGCAGTGGCCTCGTATGAAAGGCTCCATTGAAAACTATGGGAGGCAACTAAGTGTGGCCACCAGTGGCGGCCACCGGTGGCCTCGTGTGAATGCGGCCTAACTTATACATCGGCTGACAACACCTGAAATGTTAAATCAACTCAAAACTTCAAGCTGGTCAACCTTTTATTTAATAATTAAGTCGCTCAGAGCCTCCAAAAACAGATATTCCAACTTTCCTACTACTCCTACTACTACTACTACTACTACTACTACTACTACTACTGATATTGAACAAAATCTTCTGGGTATGTATGAAATAAAACATCCACGGAGTGAAGAAATTAATCAAGACTTACGTGACCCCTACGCAAAATCGTGACAACAGAAAGACAAAATAAGAGGTCAAGAAGGAGGGAAGAGGTTAGGGAAAGATCGAAGAGTTTGTTCCAAGATCTGATAAGTCATGTTGTTTGCTTTGTTCTGCGGTAAAGACTCTGGACAGTAATATATATGCCCTTTCCCTCGACAACAGAATTTTCGGATCAAAACATATCTTGGTCTTTTGCACAGGAATGAAGGTTTAATGTGTGCAGATGGTCCTTTACGACACACACACACACACACACACACACACACACACACACACACACACACACACACACGTTTCTGGTCTATCTCTCCAAACTTCCTGACACACACACACACACACACACACACACACACACACACACACACGCACACACACACACACACTTCTCTCTGTCTGTCTCCCTAAATTCGTTAATGCACACACACACACTCACACACACACACACACACACACACACACACACACACACACACACACACACACACACAAACACATACACAACACACACTTCTCTCTGTCTGTCTCCCTAAATTCGTTAATGCACACACACACACACACACACACACACACACACACACACACACACACACACACACACACACACACACAAATGCATATACATACATACACACCATCACTCTCACCTGTCACACACACACACACACACACACACACACACACACACACACACACACAAATGCATATACATACATACACACACACCGTCACTCTCGCCTTTCACACACACACACACACACACACACACACACACACACACACACACACACACACACACACACACACACACGCACACACACACACACACACACACACATTTACGTAACACTCTCTTTAGGCAATATGAACTTACACACATTTTCCGTTTTAGAGATATTGTGTGGGAGTGAGAGACAGGTTAGAGGTATAGTTTCTCTGTTTTTTATAACTTCGAGCGACACAGAACCCCAGCTCTATAAAGCTGGATTCTGTGTAGCTAAAAGTTAGAGAAACTAAAGAAAGCTAGCTCTGTCTTTCTCTTTGCTGTGCCAGTAAGTTAGGTTAAGATATAAGTGTAACTTAAATGTAAGATAGTTGTAATTTAGTATCTATCTACAGTATCTATTGCCAGACGCCTCAACCCCGTTTGGGGTGGCCACAAACAAGTCGCCTCCAAGTCGCCCTGTCCCCCGCCATTTCACTGCCCTGCTCCCAACTCACACACCCCTCTCTCATATACCTCTCCACCCCATCCCTCCATCTAATCCTCGGCCTCCCCCTCCCTCTTCCCCCCTCCACCTCACTCACATACACGCTCTTCGTCAGTCTTTCACCCTCCATCCTCTCCACATGGCCAAACCACCTCAGTGTGTTTCTCATAACGCTTCCTATCACATCCACATCAACACCACAACGTTCCTTTATATCCTCATTCGTCAGCCTGTCACTCCATGTGACTCCACAGGCTCCTCTTAAATAGCTCATTTCCACTGCTCTCACTCTTGATTTGTGTCCTTCCAACAACGTCCAAGCTTCACTTCCGTACGTTAGAGTTGGTATTACAATACTGTCATGTAGTAACTTTTCACTTCCATGCTCACTTCCCTGTTTCTTATCACTGCTTTCAAAGAACCAGCAACCTTTCTTCCCTGCTGTACCCTTTCAAGCACTTCACCCTCCAAACCTCCATCCTTACTCATCACACTACCCAAGTACTTAAACGTACTCACATTTTCCAATTCCTCACCATCCAACCTCGCTGTACATTCACTGACTTCACCTCTCTCAAAGACCATCACTTTACTCTTCCCTACATTCACTTTTAGATTCCGTTTCTTACACACTCTCCCAAACTCATCCACCAAGCCTTGCAGTTCCCCTTCGTCTTCACTCAACAACACAGTATCATCTGCAAACAACAGTACAGGGAGTTTCCAAACACTATCCTCTCTCACCAGGGCCACTGCAACATCCACTACCCTACCTTGTACCTCCTTTATTACTTACACACTCTCCCAAACTCATCCACCAAGCCTCGCAGCTCCCCTTCGTCTTCACTCAACAACACAGTATCATCTGCAAACAACAGTACAGGGAGTTTCCAAACACTATCCTCTCTCACCAGAGCCACTCCAATATCCACTACCCTACCTTATACCTCTTTTATTACCCCATCCATGTACAGATTGAACAACCATGGAGACATGACACATCCCTGTTTCAACCCAACTTTCAAAGAGAAAAATTCACTTAGTTCACTAACCACACGCACTGCAGCCTTCGCACCATCGTACATACTCTTCACTGCATTCAACAACTTCCCATCTACTCTATATATTCTTAACACTTTCCACAATCGTTGTCTATCCACCCTGTCATATGCTTTCTCCAAATCCATGAAAGCCGCATACAACTTCTTTCCCTTCTCTAGAAACTTTTCCACTAATGATATAAGAATGAATATCTGATCTACACAACCTCTTCCCTTCCTAAAGTCTCCCTGTTCTTGTCCGACTAATTTCTCTGTTCTTTCTCTAACTCTGTCAATAAGTATCCTACCATACACTTTTCCTGTTATACTAAGAAGACAAATGCCCCTATGATTACCACACACTTCTTTTTCCCCTTTTCCTTTGTACAAGGGAATAATTATACCTGACTTCCAATCCCCCAGGACTCTACCTTCCTCCCAGGCCAATCTGCACATCTTCCACATCCATTCTACTACTATCTCTCCCCCATGCGTCAGCATTTCACCACCCACTCCATCAATTCCTGGGGCTTTCCCCGATTTAACTTTCTTCATTGCTTCCACAATTTCTATCCTACTGATTTCTTCCTGTCTTCTCACCTCCCTCCTTCTCCCAGCCATTCCCTAGCCACTTATACTCGCATTACTTCCATCCTCTATGTTCAGCAATTCCTTAAAGTGTTCTCTCTATCTTTTTTTTTTTTTTATGCGAGGAAGAAGGAACCAAAGGCCATGAGGTCGCAGTAACAGTTCCCTCCAAGAGAAAAACAAAAAACAATAGAGAGCCAAATTCACTTTTTCTCCCTTCTCCACTAGTAATCTACCATTTTTATCTTTCACTCCCCTGCTAACTTCACTTCCACACTGTCTTAGTCTTTTCACCTCTTTCCAGAACATTTTCTTAGTCCCTCCACTTTACACTCAAATTCCTTCCAAATTCCTCACCCACTCTCTTCTTCTTCTTTCTTACTAATCTTTTCACCTCTCTCTTTCTTTCTACATGTAACTCTCTCTTCCGCCTCTCAACTTTAGTAATTAAGAATAATTTAGTATGTGTGAATAATTATAATCTAGTATAAGTGTATAATAAGTATAAAATAAGAATGATTTCTTGTATCGTAGAGGTAAGTTGGAAGTGAACATCTACGTATCATGTAATTCGCATTATTACATCAGCTGACGACACTCCCTCCTCCCTTCCATATACTTCCCCCTCCCCTCCATAAAACACGCGGCTACCGGAGTTGACAAACATTTAAATTGGATCAGTCTTCATAACTTCTTACTTGAGTAAATTCAAAGACATTTTTCGGCCTCAATTCAATTTAGTGTTAGAAATACTAATTGAGAAAGTGCCAGAAGGGGAGAAACAGTCCATAATATTCTACATATTTGGTTACCTCGAAATATCGATCATTGTGCGTTCCCACGTTGGTTAACTGATGAAATAGCAACCGAACATCATTACGAAGTCTTAATATTAAGTGATGTGATCGTTCTCGATAATACTCAAATTTTCTCCATCGTCGTGTAATATTGGTGAGATAAGATAAGCTCTCAAGAAGTCAATTCCCGAAAAGGGTAATGTGAGACATACTTGTTAACGTGAAAGCTGCAACCGGAAGTTAACATCCTCGAGTGCAATGGGACCAGTTCTTCCAGCTTATATAAGGACAGGGCACGCTTCGCCTTTGGCCACACACACCACAAAGCCAGTCAGGAGACAGGACGTGTGTGCTGGGCAACCCCCAGATCCTGTCCTCTCCACTTACTGTTTTTTAATCAGCCCAAACACCACTGACCGGGCTAATGTATGGCCTGGCCTGCACTATATGTGCAGGGAATCTTTCAACAACAACAACATTCGCCTTTGGCACACACACCACAAAGCCAGCTAGGAGACAGGACGTGTGTGTTGGGCAATACCCAGGTCCTGTCCTCCCCCTTACTATTTTTTAACCAGCCCATACCCCACTGACCGGGCTAATGTATGGCCCGGCCTGCATTATATGTGCAGGAAATCTTTAAACGAACGAACGAGCTTCGCCTTTGGGGCCGAAGCCCCTGGTCATTAAGGCCGTATATATATATATATATATATATATATATATATATATATATATATATATATATATATATATATATATATATATATATATATATATATATATATATATATATATCTTTGAACAACAACAACAACAATTCGTGTGCGTGACTCAACCACTGCTTTTCGTCTGGTCCACAGGTTAGTGATGAAGCCTCATAATTTCCCCTTCCGTTGTTTCCACACTGAAAGTTATAGAGAATAGAGTGACTAATAGTGTGTTCAATAGCAAAGTTCTTGTGTGACTCAACCACTGCTTTTCGTCTGGTCCACAGATTCTAACATCAAATGAAGTAGTTATCTGCCAATCCGTCACCACACTTACATACCACACACTTCCCCCCCCCCCATTCATTGTGTTAGGCAAGAATCTAAATCATTGTACCTGAACCTAAGTCGAGGAATTTTCTGTATTATAAGTCACAATGGACATAATGGAATCGAAGTCTATTTCATTAGTCTAAAAAGGAAATCTAATTCTCGGAAGTTGTGTAAATATTAAATTAGGTCATTTTGGGTCTTACCATTTATTGAATTGAGTGTTATGATTGTCTCATCATTGAAGTGAAAGTGTTATTGTAGTAGAATGGTGCAGGATGTATTATTGAGTAAGTGGTCTTTAAATCGTTTTGGTATAGTCCCTCCTCGAGTCGTTCAGTGACCAAGGAGAACGACATCCACTCATAACTAGTATGGTCCTTCTGTTCCAAGTGGTATTAGATCAGTGTTAACTAGAGAAGTGAGTCTATGGATTTAAGCATTTATCTAATTTTGGGTATGATTAAAATCAATGTTATATTTTTTAAATTCGGGTTTCCAACTACCCTTCTTTGATTGCTATGTATGGGGCGGCCCGCAAGGTGTACTAGGGAGAATAACAACTCGAGAACCTAAGCCTATCTAAATTCATGCCAACCCATCCCGTATGAAACATGGTCCTATAAGTCGGGTAAGTCATTGGTATCTATTTCGCAGTAAAAGGGGCGTAAAAACACCCCAGTTGGTTTTGGGTTTTCGCTGAAAACAGGCTCGGTAATTTAATGGCAGCCACGTTGGTAAGTAAACAGGGTTGTGCTCAAGGTCAGTTCAGTGACGGCTAGCCATAAAAAATATTACGCTACCACGCCATCCTCCATAAATTCTAATACAACCTTGAACTGAGTAAGGAAACTAGAACCGGCATAGAAACTTCTCCTGATACTAAATTTCCACTTCCAATGGTCACCCTTGTAATCTCAACTTTAAATACAGTGCGCACCCTGGTGATTTATTCTCCAGCGCTAAGTGGTGATATAAGAATTTGTTGCAAGAGGATAGATTGTAGTGAAGACAAAGTTTTGTGGGATCAGTCATCGTAACATTATTCTGCTGTCTTAACAGTGAGATGTAATTAAAATTCTACAGCAATACTCTGGGGTTAGTGGTGGTATTCATTAAAATTCTTGGCAATACACTGGTGGCCAGTGGGTTATACATAAAAATTCCTACCAATACACTGGTGGCTTACACTGGGCTTTAATAAAAATTTCCTGTCATTACACTGGTGGCTAGAGCGATGGGATAAATATTCTCCGTAACCAAGTGTACCAGAGGCCCGCCTATCTCAATATGGTTAACAGTCCCAAGTAACATGCTAAAAGGATCTCTAGTAGGCCATAGCCAGATTCCTCGATCGTTGGAGACCTCGGGTGTAGAACTAAGAGTATATTGAGACCATGGAGCGAGAGCAAAAACATTTTTTTCAGATCATCATATGAACAGAGTGGATCCCCCTTCCTCTTTTCGTTATGAGTAGATACGGTAATTCCGGTTGTAGACCTAAGTTCGAGGAAAGGGAGGATGAGCGATCAGTGAGGGATAGAGTAGCAAAAGAGCTAGAAGAGATGGAGCCCCCACTACTCCCTGCCACCCCTTTTCAGTCATCACATTCAATCCCTCACTCGTTCACGAGAATGAAGAAGGTTGACACTAAGCCCCGGGATATTTCAGTCCCGGAACTTCACCAGTTGCAAGGACTCGATGCGGTGGCAAGATTAGAAATGTTCTTCCAACTTCGTGGAACAATGCGACCCAAACGATTCCACCTGGATGCAAATCGTTAAGAGTAGGGTCGGCTCGAAATTAGCCATATTCATACACAACCATCAAAGAAACCATCGAGCAGACTCCTCGCTAACACTTAAAAATCTCCTTAGAACAGAGTTTGCAGTAGAGCTCAGTGTCGATGGAACGTGGCAGGACTTGGAGTCGATGAGCTATGATTGGAGAGAATCACCCCAGGCTTTCACCCATAGGTTCATTTGTCAACATGCAGTAATCGAATCATAGTTCCCTAATGAGAAATTCCCTAATCGAGACCGACGAATAAAGAAGAAGCTGTGGTATGGCTTACTTTCTGCTTCACGTGAAAAGTTGGAGGGATGAGTACCCATTGTGCAAATTCCTGGACAGTATTGAACATGAACGACAGTTACTAGAAGAGAGGCAACCCTCTCAAATCCATTCGGTACCAGTGAAGGATAGTAGGAACAGGGAAAAGATCGGCACACATTCCACTCCCTCCATTCCTGAAGGCCCCACCAGTAATGTGGACATGGAGGAAACTAAGAATGAAATGGAAGAACTGAGAGCTCAAGTGCATGAAGTGAAGACAAATCTAGAGGGTGTGAGTAAGAGGCAGGCTAGTGATCAGGAAACCCCCCGCCGAATATATTGTAGTCACTGCCGAGCAACGTCCCACACTCTGCAAGAGTGCTGGCGGAAACCCCCACCTGGTTGTTGTTTTGACTGTCGAAGACCCGGATGTCGTCAGGGAAACTGCATGTGCCCCGGATGTAGGCAGGAAGCCTCAACCCAGGCTAATCCCAACTCGTACAATTCCTAGGATCCTAGTCCGACCATATGACTAGCCGGTGGTTATATCTCTCCCACCATTAGTATCACTGCCAATGGGAAGGTGGTAGAGACACTAGTTGATACAGGCATCAGTTACACACTAATAAAGAAATTGACTGCCAAGCCAATAGGAGGAGAGATAAATTCTCGGCGAAACCCTCCTCGATTACAAGGAGTCACAGGTGCACATTTGAGAATTTTAGGAATGCGGTGGACTGAAATTGGGGTCGGTGACGTAAAAACTCAGAAACAGTGGTTCCCGGTAGTACCTAACTCACATATCAATGCTGACCTACTTGGGTGTGACGTATTGAGTCGAGCTCCCCTTATTTGGAATGGCAAGAGGAGAGTCATGGTATGGGGAGGTGCCTCTTATGCAGTAAATCACATTCCTCGCCAGAAGAACAAAGTCGAAAGAGTAAAGGTGAACCCTGTAGTGATCACAAATCCATCGCAACTTTTTACTCAAATCAACCTCCTTACAGTGGAAAAGCTTAGTCCCTACCAGTCCAAATTTATGCCCGTCCATGTAAGAGAAGACCCAGGTACTAACTTAATTGTTTACCTGGAAGCCAAATTCAGTCATAACAGTCACCCCTATCTAGTCCATGTAAGTTCTGAAAACACCATCCACCTACCGCTCACTAATGCCACTATGCAGGAAAAGACATATAAGAAGGGCACAATTGTTGAGTCTACGAGAAAATCAACAACCATCCCGGCAAAATTAGCACCACCACGCAAATCTATAATGACCTACTGCCGCAAAATGATCAAGCGAGAGAGAGTGGGACGTGTGAACAGAGGTTAAAAGAACTCATTGAGAGACAAAAGTGGCAACATCTCACCAAGGCTCAACGTAAAGACCTGTCACAGTTAATACTCAGTCATGACCCTCTTTTCATCCTTGACGAGAAAGAGTTAGGGACTATCAGTGGTCCTCCTGCTCACATTAAGGTGGCTGATCCCCAGCCCAGTCGTGGACCAATGTACCGTTACCCCAAGCAGGCCAAGCAGATTATTTCGGACATGCTTCAAGACATCGAAGATCGGGAGATCATGGTACGATCAACAGTGGCTTGGTTGTCACCTATAGTACTAGTGAATAAACCTGATTTGAGTAAACAGATGTGTTTACTCTACCGACATGTCAACAAACATCTCGCTACTGACATTTATCCTCTTCCTTGGTTGGAAGAATTAGTGGAACAAGCAGCCGGTCATCAATACTATGTCACCCTCGACATGCGAGAAGCTTACTTCCAAATCATGCTAGATGAAGAATGCTGCGACCTTACTACTTTCAGTGATGGAGTTCCTTTGTATAGATTCAGACGGCTCCCATTTGGTCTTAACTGCTCCCTTGTGATCTTTTCCAGGCGGATGGCTTCAGTACTTACACCACTCCTACAGAAAGGATGGGTCAGAAATTACTTGGATGACTTGATTTTTCGGGCTCATGACTTTCCTACATTACTTGATTGCCTGAGGCAACTTTTCCAACTACTCACTGAAAATGGTGTAAAACTGAATCTTAGTAAGTGTACATTTGGTCTTAAAGAGGTTACTTTTCTGAGTCACAAAATCTCAGAGGATAGAAGCAAACCCGACCTGAAGAACGTAGAGGCGATTGCAAAGATGAAAGCACCCACTACGGTGAAAGAAGTACGTCGTTTCCTAGGTATGTGTGGCTTCTATAGAAAGCATATCCCCTCCTTTGCTAGAATTGCTGTACCTCTCACGAACCTAACTAAATCTCGAGTAACGTTTATCTGGACGGACGAATGTCGGAAAGCTTTTGAACATCTAAAGTCTTGTCTCATCAATACCCCTGTTTTGGTTAAAGCTCAGATAGAACAACCATTCATTCTCACCACTGACGTCAGTAACACCTACGTTGGCGGAGTCCTGAGTCAGATTCAATCAGACGGGACTAACAAACTGGTTGGGTATTTCTCTAAAAAGTTGAACCCCTGTGAGACTCGATATTCAACTACAGTTAAAGAGGCACTAGCTGTAGTTCTTGCGTGTCGTATTTTCCATCATTATCTGTTGGGTGCTCGTTTCACTGTAATAACTGACTGCCAACTTCTCACTAGTATATTCAAACGGAAGACTAAATCGCCTCGAATGAACCAGTGGATACTAGAAATGCTAGAATATAATTATAACATCTGGTGCCTCAAAGGTAAGAACAACTTTGTAGCGGACCAGCTGTCACGCCCAGTTCGAATAGTAGTCCGTCCACCTGAAGCCACCTGGCTCGGGTTAGATCAAGAACAAATGAATGCCCACCAAAGAGACGAACCCATGTAGGAAGAACTAGCACGATATCTTGAGGGTGGAGCAGTCCCGATCAAACGAATGCCCAAGGCTACTTTAGATCAGTTTGCTCTCGTAGATCTATACTTTGTGCAAGAGAAAGCAGATGGGAGCCTGCATTACAGTCTCATAGTCCTTCGTGCGTTAGTTAAACAAGCACTCCAACACGCACATGAATTGTCAGGACATCTCGGGCAAAAGAAAACTATCAAGAAGGCAGAGGAATTATACTATTGGCAGAATCTCAAGGTTGATGTATGTGAATATGTTAAAAAGTTCATTACTTGTCAAAGATTCAAAGGGGACACTGGACTGCAGCAACAGTGGAAAGAACTGCGTCCAGTAAATAAGCCATTGGAGAGGATTGGAAAAGATCTTACTGATATGGTTGCTGGAATCCAGGGTTACTGATATGTCCTTCCAGTAATAGATCATTACAGTCGCTTTGTTAGGTTCTTCCCACTAAAGACCAAACATTCTACATACATAACAGACAAACTTTGGCAATATATAGCAGATTATGGATCACCTCAGAGTATTGTCCTGGATAACAGAGGCGAATTCACCAGTAGAGACTTCCAGAAATTCTGCCAACAACATCAAATTACTTTATACATCACGACCCCTTACCATCCTCAAGGCAACGGTATCACAGAGAGGATGCACCGTACCCTTAAGTCGGTCATCTCTGCCTTATGTCAAGGACATCCCCTTTGTTGGCCCCAATTGCTTCAACCATGTCAGATTGTCATGAATCAACCTATTCACACCTCAACGGGACAGTAGCCATACTTTGCGTTCTTCTCCCGCCATCCACCCAGACTGGTGAATGCACGACTTCCCTCGATCGACAGCGAAGACGACGAGTTGGCCACTGCGCACACTCTCATCAGGGAAACTCACCAGAAGATGGCACGCCGGTACTGAGACGTAGCAAATAGGAGGAGGAAGAATCAGAAGAAGAGAAGCTTGGTGTGGGTCGAAAAGGAATCAGTGGTACCAGGTACATGTCGGAAGTTAAATGTGAAGTGGGATGGTCCCTATCGTATAGTGGAAATGTTTTTGGACGGCAATGTATATATAGTGGAGAATGTCTTTACTGAAAAACGAATACAGAGAGCTGCCGGTCGGGTGAAATTTTATCATGGTAGTGAAGAGTGGCTGTTGGAACCCCTAAAAAGTGCCTTTACACCTGACCTGGTAGATGAACAATTACTGCCCCGTGAAAGACGGCCTCCTCGCCGACTCATTGAGGAATGTTGATAAGTCTGTGATAGCTAAAGAGTGTAACGGTTTATGGAATGGATAAGGAAGTGTATACGGGTCGGACTGGGTGACAGTTGACTGCAAAGAGCTATAGTTTCAGGAAGAAAGCAAGAGGCTGAGATAGGCTCAGACCAGTTCAGTGCGGATACTACGAGAGTTCTACTTCGAGGAGGCAGGACATGTCTACCCCTCACATTACAGTTGACACGGCCTAGAGTGTGGTCGTGACTTCAGGACCTGTCAAGCGCTCGTCAGTCACTCAGTCACTAGGTGGAAGGGTGGAAACGAAAGTATCGTATGGAAGAAGTGTCAGTGAGTCTGAGAGACAGCAAGTGTGAATGGGAAGCGCCCCTGGGACGATCTTGGCAACGAGAGTACGAGTCCACTCAGCTGAGTGACTATGCCATTATTCAGGCAGGAGGTTGACTGGGGTATCTCTTCTCCACTGGATATATTTTTCTTATAAATTCATTAGTGACGTGAAGCGACCCCCTGGGGTACGCGGTGTATTATGTAGACCGATAGGTGCCACTAATCGTGGGGAGAGTGTTAAAGTAAGGTGTGTTTAAAAGGGGACTCACAGTCAAGTTGGTAAGTCTATCCCATCCACACACGCATCCTTGGAACGTGTATTAGTGCTTGTGTTGAAAAGACTCCAATGGTGAAAATTTGTTCCCCTGAGGAAGGACCCGTGTAGTGCCAGTAAATTAGGTTAAGATAATATAAGTGTAACTTAGATGTAAGATAGTTGTAATTTAGTAATTATGAACAATTTAGTATGTGTGAATAATTATAATCTAGTATAAGTGTATTATAAGTATAAAATAAGAATGATTTTTTGTATTGTAGAGGTAAGTTAGAAGTGAACATCAACGTATCATGTAATTCGCATTATTACATCAGCCAACGACACTACCTCCTCCCCTCCATACACTTCCCCCTCCCCTCCATAAAACACGCGGCTAGCGAGTTGACAAACAGTTAAATTGGCTCAATCTTTATAACCTCTTACTTGAGTAAATTCAAAGATATCTTTCGGTCTCAATTCAATTTAGTGTTAGAAATGCTAACTGAGAAAGTGCCAGAAGGGGAGAAACAGTCCATAATATTCTACATATTTAGTTACCTCGAAATATCGATCATTGTGCGTTCCCACGTTGGTTAACTGATGAAATAGCAACCGAACATCATTACGAAGTCTTAATATTAAGTGATGTGATCGTTCTCGATAATACTCAAATTTTCTCCATCGTCGTGTAATATTGGTGAGATAAGATAAGCTCTCAAGAAGTCAATTCCCGAAAAGGGTAATGTGAGACATACTTGTTAACGTGAAAGCTGTAACCGGAAGTTAACATCTTCGAGTGCAATCGGACCAGTTCTCCCAGCTTATATAAGGGCGTGGACCCTTCCCCCTTACTGTGATTTAATAAGCCCATACCCCACTGACCGGGCTAATGTATGGCCCGGCCGGCACTATAGGTGCAGGGAATCTTGAAACGAACAAACTAAATTTTCGAACGTCTAAGCCGTACCTGGGCGACTGGGCCACTGCCAACTGTCCCAGTCGCCTGGAAGTAAAAGTGTTGGCTCGGTTACGGCTTAAAGCCACCATGTTCACGCACATAAAACCTTATATAGAAAAGCGATTCCCCCCGCACTGTGACATCTGCGATGCGGTGTTATCTATCAGTCATATCATCCTGCGCTGTCGGCGATTTATTCGTGAACGCGCTTCACTTATAAATTACTGCTGCGCAGCAGACGTCCCCTTCACCCTTTCCACCATCCTGGGTGATGGGACATTGTTATGACTGATAAGTTGATGGCTTTCTTGAGAGAGACCGAACTGATCAGAGTGATGTGACGTTTATACTATATGGTTTTGTTTTTTATCGACTGTAATTATGTACATAATGTACTATTAATTAGGGTTGACAGTTGACATATTTGAAATAGTTCCTCCTTCCCACTGATCTATTTCTAATATTGATGTCCCCTACATTAAACCCCGTTCCTCGATTAACAGTCACTAGCTGATGAATATAAGTGTGCAATGTAGAAGGGTATTGGGCAGTTGTAGTCGACGGTGGTATGTTGGGCGAGGTCCTTCACTTTTTGTACATGTTATGTAAATACCTTATACCACCATGTTTAAGTTGTTCTAATTAGGGCCGACAGCTGACGTATATGGAAATGTTCCTGACTCGTCTGGTTCCCTTTCATATATTGATGTCCCCTATATTAGGTTGTGCCTCGACTGACAGTCACCAGGTGATGAGTGCAGGTATGTCATGTAGAAAGGCATTACATAACTGCAGTCGATGGTGTTCTGTTAGTCGAGGCATTTTTACCATTAGTGTAGGTCTAGCTATTTGTCTCTGTAGGACTTAGTATAGGTTAACGATTTGTCTGTTAGGTGATTAGTTTTAGGGTCTTTAGGTTTTTCTGTAAAGGTATAAAAAATATAAAACCAAGGAAAAATAAAAAAATAAAATCATAAAATAATATATATATATATATATATACACACACGTGTGCATGAAAGTGTGTCTATATGTATGCATGGAAGTGTGTGTATGTGTATGTATGTATATATATGTTTGTATATATATGTATATATGTTTATTTGTATATATATATATATATATATATATATAGATATATATATATATATATATATATATATATATATATATATATATATATATATATACGGCCTTAATGACCAGGGGCTTCGGCCCCAATGGTAGATAGGCCAGAAAAAAAGAAGCAAAAAAAAAAAAAAGTGCGTCACTCAACCACTGCTCTTCGTCTGGTCCATAGGTTAGTGATGAAGCCTCATAATTTCCCCTTCCGTTGTTTCCACACTGAAAGTTATAGAGAATAGAGTGACTAATAGTGTGTTCAATAGCAAAGTTCTTGTGTGACTCAACCACTGCTTTTCGTCTGGTCCACAGATTCTAACATCAAATGAAGTAGTTATCTGCCAATCCGTCACCACACTTACATACCACACACTTCCCCCCCCCCCCATTCATTGTGTTAGGCAAGAATCTAAATCATTGTACCTGAACCTAAGTCGAGGAATTTTCTGTATTATAAGTCACAATGGACATAATGGAATCGAAGTCTATTTCATTAGTCTAAAAAGGCAATCTAATTCTCGGAAGTTGTGTAAATATTAAATTAGGTCATTTTGGGTCTTACCATTTATTGAATTGAGTGTTATGATTGTCTCATCATTGAAGTGAAAGTGTTATTGTAGTAGAATGGTGCAGGATGTATTATTGAGTAAGTGGTCTTTAAATCGTTTTGGTATAGTCCCTCCTCGAGTCGTTCAGTGACCAAGGAGAACGACATCCACTCATAACTAGTATGGTCCTTCTGTTCCAAGTGGTATTAGATCAGTGTTAACTAGAGAAGTGAGTCTATGGATTTAAGCATTTATCTAATTTTGGGTATGATTAAAATCAATGTTATATTTTTTAAATTCGGGTTTCCAACTACCCTTCTTTGATTGCTATGTATGGGGCGGCCCGCAAGGTGTACTAGGGAGAATAACAACTCGAGAACCTAAGCCTATCTAAATTCATGCCAACCCATCCCGTATGAAACATGGTCCTATAAGTCGGGTAAGTCATTGGTATCTATTTCGCAGTAAAAGGGGCGTAAAAACACCCCAGTTGGTTTTGGGTTTTCGCTGAAAACAGGCTCGGTAATTTAATGGCAGCCACGTTGGTAAGTAAACAGGGTTGTGCTCAAGGTCAGTTCAGTGACGGCTAGCCATAAAAAATATTACGCTACCACGCCATCCTCCATAAATTCTAATACAACCTTGAACTGAGTAAGGAAACTAGAACCGGCATAGAAACTTCACCTGATACTAAATTTCCACTTCCAATGGTCACCCTTGTAATCTCAACTTTAAATACAGTGTGCACCCTGGTGATTTATTCTCCAGCGCTAAGTGGTGATATAAGAATTTGTTGCAAGAGGATAGATTGTAGTGAAGACAAAGTTTTGTGGGATCAGTCATCGTAACATTATTCTGCTGTCTTAACAGTGAGATGTAATTAAAATTCTACAGCAATACTCTGGGGTTAGTGGTGGTATTCATTAAAATTCTTGGCAATACACTGGTGGCCAGTGGGTTATACATAAAAACTCCTACCAATACACTGGTGGCTTACGGTGGGATATATACTGTATATTAAATTCTTGTCATTACATCTTCCACCGAATATTTTTAGAATGGATAATGTGTAGGACTGCTTTTTGCTGGTGTGTGTGTGTGTGTTAAAGGTGAAAGAGTGACGGTGTGTGTGTGTGTGTGTGTGTGTGTGTGTGTGTGTGTGTGAAAGGTGAAAGTGACGGTGTATGTATGTATATGTATGTGTGTGTGTGTGTGTGTGTGTGTGTGTGTGTGTGTGTGTGTGTGTGTGTGTGTGTGTGTGAGGTGAAAGAGTGACGGTGTATGTATGTATATGTATGTTTTTTTTATGCGAGGAAGAAGGAAACAAAGGCCACGAGCCCGCAATTATTGTTCCTCCTAAGAGAAAAACAAAATACAAGAGAGACCCAAATTCAAGATCCGATCGTTTCGAGATGCCTGGACACACTGCCTTTGAAACACTGGAGATCATAGGAAGCAGGAAATACAGACAGAGGGAGACAGTTCCAGAGCTGACCTGTTGCATAAATGAAACTCTGGGAGTAACGGTTAACTCTTGCATTAGAGAGTTGGACAGAAAAGGGATGAGAGTTTACTGGTAGACGGGTGCAACGCGCCCGTCGTAGAGGAGGAGGAATGCATGCAGACAGTTCAGAGGAGTAGTGACCATTGAAGTAGCGATAGAAATGAGATAAAGATGCAACAGTGCGACGAAGAGACAGAGGTTGAAGGGAGTCAGTAAGAGGAGGAGAGTTAATGAGACGAAAAGCCTTTGACTCCACCCTATTGAGAATAGCTGTATGTGGGGAGCCTCCCCACACATGAGAGTTGTACTCCACACAGGGGAGGATAAAACCCCTGTATAGAGTCAACAATTGTGAAGGGGTAAAGAAGGAACGGAGTCAGCTTAGCACACCCAATCTCTTGGAAGGAGATTTTACAAGAGATGTAATATGATTTTTCCAAGATAAGTCCTGAGTAAATGAAACCTCAAGCATGTTTAAGGATGATGCAGGATTTAGCTGAATATTATTAAACATTAGTGGGTATACCTGCGGAATATTTTGTCGGGTTGATAGGTGTTAAAACTGGGTCTTTGAAGCATTAAAAACAACCAGATAATTTTTACCCCAGTCAGAGATACGAACCAAGTCAGACATTAGGTGTGCCATTGCCTCGTCCCTTGTTTGTTGAAGTAACTACTGAGAAGAACGTTGCGGGAACCGAATGGATAGGTGAAGGGTGGAGTCATCAGCATATGAGTAGATAGGGTTAGATGTACAGCTTAGAAGGTCATTGATGAATAAAAGGAAGGGAGTTGGTGATAGGACAGAGTCCTGAGGAACACCACTGTTGATAGATCTATGAGAAGAACGATGGCCGTCTACAAAAGGGGCTATAGAACGACCAGAAAGGAAGCTAGAGATGAAGGCACAGATAGAAGGATAGAAACCGTAGGAGGGCAGTTTGGAAATTAAAGATTTATGCCAGACTCGATCGAAAACCTTTGAGATGTCAAGTACAATGGCAAAGCTTTCGCCAAAATCCCGAAAGGAATATGACCAGGAGTCTGAAAGGTAGGTGAGAAGATCGTCAGTGGAGCGTCCCTGACGGAACCCATACTGACGATCAGAAAGAAGGTTGTGATAGGAAAGATGCTTTAAAATTTTTCTATTAAGAATTGACTCGAAAACTTTTGAGATATAGGATGTTAAAGCAATTGGACGATAGTTAGAGGGTTGGGAATGGTCACCCTTCTTTGGGACTGGCAGAATGAGAGCAAACTTCCAGCAAGAAGGAAACATATGAGTTGTTAGACAAAGGCGAAAGAGTTTGCCGAAGCAGGGTGTAAGCACCGAAGCACAGTTCTTGAGAACAACAGGAGGGACTCCATCAGGCCCATATGCCTTGTTAGTATTGAGGCCAGTGATGGCAGAAAATACAACAGCTGAAGAAATTTTAATGTCAGCCATGAGGAAGTCAGAGGGGGGAAGTGATGGAGGAACAGCACCGGAATCGTCTAAGGTGGAATTGGAGGAGAAAGTCTGCGTGAAGAGATCTGCTTTATCAGTAGAAGAAATAGCTACAGAGCCATCAGAGTAGAAAAGAGGAGGGAAGGGTGATGAGGTAAAGTTGTTAGAAAGGTTTTTGGCAAGATGCCAGAAGAAGCGGGAAGAATTCGAATTGGAGAGTTGAGAGCATTTAGTACGGATGAAATTATTTCTAGCAGAGCGAAGAACAGACTTAGCATGATTCCAGGCAGAAACGTATAAAAGATGTGATTCAGGGGTGGGTAGGCTCTGGTACCTTTTATAGGCCCTCTCCTTGTTGCGGACAGCATTAGAACAAGCGTGATTAAATCAAGGCTTTCTTGCATTAGTCAGAGGATATGGGAAAGGAATGTATGCTTCCATGCCTGAGAGAATAACCTCCATAATGTGCAAGGCACACCCAGATGGCTACCGGCAATGGAAGCAATAATCATTCCAGGGAAAATCAAAGAAGTACTGCCAGAGGGCCTCCCAATCCGAAGCTCCAAAATGCCACAGACGTCATTTCTTTGGAGGGTCCACAGGCCGTACCGGAGCGATAGGACGGGTTAAAGTGATAAAGTTGTGATCGGAGAAGCCCAACAGAGAGAAAAGATTAACAGTGTAAGCAGAAGGATTAGTAGTAAGGAAGAGGTCAAGTATGTTGGAGCTCTCTCCAAGGCAGTCTGGGAAACGGGTAGAGTGCTGTACAAGCTGCTCTAGGTCATTAAGGATAGAAAAGGTGTAAGCTCTTCACCAGGTGGATCAGTGAAAGGAGAGGAGAGCCAAAGGTGGTGGTGAACATTGAAATCTCTTAGAATGGAGATTTCAGAGAAAGGGGAAATGGACAGAATGTGTTTCTTCGTAGAAGTAAGATAGTCAAAGAATTTTTGATAGTCAGTAGAATTAGGAGATTAGTAAACAGTGCAGATATATTTAGTCAGAGAATGACAGGAAAGCTGAAGCCAGAGTGTAGAGAATTCAGAAGAATCGAGTTCAGGAACACGAGAACAAGATAGGTCGTTGCGTACATATACGCAACATCCACCTTTGGCTTTGAAATGAGTATAGAGAAAGTAGGAGGATACAGAAAAGGGTTTGGTGTCAGTAGCCTCAGACAGCTGAGTCTCAGTTAGAAAAAGAAGGTAAGGTTTAGAGAAGGAGAGGTGGTGCTCAACAAAGGGAAAGTTAGAGGAAAGGCCGCAAATGTTGCAGAAATGAAGAAGAGAGTCAGACAGTGGTTCCAGGCAGGTCAAGTCATCACCGGGAGAGGGGCGGAAGGTGGGGGCATTTATGGTCCCTCCCCCCTGGGGACTCCGAGGCTACGTGTAGTGCTGCCATGACCTTTTTTTTTAAATTTTGGAAAAGGAAGTGTAGTTTCTACTGTGCATGTAGTTTGGTGTTGATATTTAGAGAAACTTGTACTGGAGAGCATGCTGGCCTACTCTCTGTGTTACTGAGACACTGAAAAAGTTCAGCAAAGGGGGATGGTCGGGACCTAGTCCCGAGGGCTTATGAAACGGGAGCTCCAGCTCTCCCTGTCATCAGCTTTCCATCCACCTTGGGAGTACTGCCCTGTGTGTGTGTGTGTGAAAGCTGAAAGAATGACGGTGTATATATGTATGTATGTATGTTTGTGTGTGTGTGTGTGTGTGTGTGTGTGTGTGTGTGTGTGTGTGTGTGTGTGTGTGTTTGTGTGTGTGTCTGTAAATATTTAAAAGCTACAACCACAATTTAAGTATTATGTATTTTCCAATTTTCTCGGTTTGTTCTGCAATAATTTTCTGTATTAATAACTTTTCTGACTATTAGCACCACTTTCTAGGTAATTCAAGAGGCTTCGTAACATCGCCTACTTAACGATTTCTTACCTGCGGCGAAACGGACAAGTCTATAAATGGTACGCCTGGAGGAATTTCTCTCTCTCTCTCTCTCTCTCTCTCTCTCTCTCTCTCTATCAGTGGTACTCCTGGGAGACTCCCTCTCTCTCTCTCTCTCTCTCTCTCTCTCTCTCTGAAGGAAAGTTGGAATATCTGTTCTTGGAGGCTCGGAGCGACTTAATTATCAAATAGAAAGTTGACCAGCTTGAAGTTTTGAGTCGATTTAATATTTCAGGTGTTGTCAGCCGATGTATAACAATTCCTCCCCAGGACCATGAAGCCAAAGGGAGTACAAATTTAAGTCACCCCTTTAGACTCAGGCATTTACTTTTAAAGGTTAACTAGAAAACCTAAGTTAAACAAAGGCAGACTATCATATTGTCTTCATTCTCGCGTACTCACAGTCCTAGCCCTGCCTTGTTGGCGCACAGACGTGTGTGCCCCCTGCACCGAGCACTTGTGTGTGGCATTCTGGGTTATCCTTCCTACTCGTTGTGCAGTGTTAATAACATTAATACCCTGCAAAGTCAGTGTTATGGGTAAGGGGAAGCGAAAAACCAAACCAAAACTGGGTACCAGGCCCCCCAGTAGCACAACACAAACTGCGGTTACACCCAGTGCTGCCCCCCTGACTGTTGTGCGCCGTCACACACACTCTCCGCCAGATTCTGACGCCCCCCACTCTTCAGCCTCAGCTGTTGGTGATCCTGCTGCATCCAACTAACCCACTCCTGGAACAATTAAACACATCAGGTTTGATAGTGCTAGTGGTGAAGATGATGATGCTAGTGCCTCACGCTTCCCTACAGGAAAGTGCTGAACTGGCGGTCACCGACCCCAAAATCCGGGCGCCAAGTGCCAACCACCCAGAACAACCCTTCTCCATATTCACATCCCTGCAGCATTGATGACCCTGCCTCTGCCCTCACCACCAGCAATCCTCCTGTGGCCACATACCCCACCTCCCCGGTTCTGGCTTCCTCCTGTCATACCACGAGACCAACATGTGCGCCTGGCATTTCCCTCCACATGCACATGTACTGTCCGCGGTGTTTGGCGCCAGCGTGCATCCACTCACCCCCTCATCACTCGCCACACCGAAGCTGTTCGTCTTATGTTTCCAGCACCTCCTAACATCTACGTCCACAGGAACTATCTCGATCTCATCCAGACACTAACAACTGAGGGGCTTTTGGGCGTCAATTTGTACTCCATGATGCCGTAATTAGAAAGAAGAAATTGTCGGAATACCTTGTGAAAGGCCTTGCAACTGACTGTTCTGTTACAGTCCTACACAACATACCTGGTGTCAAGCGAGCACATCGCTTGTAAAACTCTTTGTAAGAACCCATCCACCGTGCCATTGTTGTGTGGGAGGGAGAGGACTCCCCCCATTCCGAATACCGCTATGAGCTACTCCTTCCCCCCTGCACCTTCGTAGAGGCCAAGCCATCACAGCCCTTGTGTTATGGCTGTTATGAGTTCGGCCACATCTCACGCTAATGCCATGTTTGCAGAACAGTGTGGTCAGTGCAGTGGTGCACATTCAACCACAACCTGCCCTGTCAGGCACTCCGCCACCATGCACCTGACCCTCACTCACCTGAGTTCCCGGAACTGCCCCTACCACCCACTCCACCACCCCCTACTGACTCCATGCCTGCCCACCCACGTCTCCTACATTAACCGCAATTCCAGTGCCCCCAGTATGGACGTGTGGGCGTCACTGCTTGGCATGTGGATTGCCCAAGTCGTCACTGAGCCCGCCCTCCCCCTGCTCCTGTCCCCGCCCTCCCCCTGCTCCTGTCCCCACCGTCACCCCTGCTCTTGATCAGCAATCGATATACCTTCCCACCGCTGTTTCTACATCATGCCCCCTCCCCCCTCCCCCTCAGCCCTGCCCCTCCCTGTGCCCGGCAACAAGCTGCTCACCTCCCCCCCTCACCTCCTGCCCCACCCATCAGACATCAACTTCAACTCCTTCAGCTGTAGTACAAGGAACTACGCAGTCCCATTTTGTATGTACACTCTTACCTTAATATTCCTTCTCTGCCTACCTCCCAGCTCCCACAAACCAACTCCCATGTAACTACCACCCCTGCTGTTATCCCTGTTCCTTCCCTCCCTCCCGTCTCACCACCACCCAGCCTTGTCCCTCCATCTGTGTCCCAGCCTCACCCTCTCACACAAGCCTCCTCTGTCTGTACTTCCTCACCCACTGTTTTACCCAATACATCCTAGCCTCTGCCACCCTCTCCCCTCCCCCCTCCCTGCCCCTACCTCCCTCTTTCCCAGCAACCACATGTGTGGGACCTCCCTCTCTCGTGCCTCCCCACCCACATTCCTCCTCCTTTCCCCCACTTCCCCAACCATCCATTCCCCAACTCTCTCATGACAATTCTCTGTCTCCCCCCTTGTCCTAATGGCTCCCAAAGTTAGACAGTATATGTTATCTTGGATCATACGAAGCATCCATCTCCGCCTGGCTGACCTTTCTCATTATGCTTCATCTCATCACCCTGCTGTTATCTACCTTCAGGAGGCTTTCCCTCACTCTCTTCACCCCAGACCCCGAGCCAGGCTTCGGGGATACCTTTACTATCATACCCATTCTGGCCAAGGCCTGGTTATATACATTCGTCACTCTACTCCTCACACCCTCATTATCAAATCACCTGCCTCTTCTCACTCCTCCCTCTCACTTATTTCACATCACTGTCAATGATGCCTCTTTGTATATATGTAACGTCTATCTCAGTCCAACTGGGGGTAACCTCACCAGTTTACCTACCCACCGCTCCTCACCTATCTTTTACCTGGGCGATGTTATTGCCTCTCATCTGTCATTTGGCGGTTCCCGTGCTTCTCCTGCTGGTCATCGTCTTCAGGACTTCGCCACTAACCATCATCTGCATTCATTTCCCACTCCTCATCCCACTCACGTTGGGGGAGGCTATCTCGATCTTGTCCTTGGCAGCAACGTGGTAGAAGATGCTGTCACTGTTGACATTGTCCCTTCTCTTATCTCCAACCACAGTGCCATCCTTGCCACATATTCCATTCCCATACTACACTCCCAGCAACGCCATATCAAGAAAAAGATTAATATCCCTATTCTGCTGCCACCCCACTTTCAAGGACATGCCAGCCACCTGGTTTGCCAGTCATTGGTTCACCACATCATCTGAACTGTACACCTCCCTAGTTATCGTAGTACAAACCTTCTATGATCATTATGGACCCCAAGTCAATGATACGAAAACCTATGCTCACCAGGGTGGGGAGTGGGTAAGGGATCGCCGTCTACATGACAGCGAGGAGGAAGTGAAGGGAGAGTCATGAGTCGGCTAGTGACATTGGCTTTTGTGGGAAACCACGAACTCATGTGGAATCCCAGTTTATCGTTCAGTTAACCACTCATTCAGTCGGGAGTCTTATCAAATCAATTTTTCATTGTCATACGTGATAGTCTTTGTGTGAGACATTAGCGCTTCCGCTGAGCGATTTGTTTTGGGCGCGTTTCGCTCACTCTAGCCATTAAAAAATGCGGCGATAGCTCTCCTTTCTTTCCCACGAGTTGGTCAGTCAAGTGTCTGTCGTGAAGAAGTAAGGTTCTGTGCTCCAGCAGTGAGAGGTCAGCTAGCACCCAGACTCCACTAGACTACAGTTCTCAAGCCTCCCACCCTTCGTTGGTGATCACCACATTCATTGACCAGTATTTTCTTTTCGTTTTCCTAGACTTAAGAGTTTAGTTAAGGTGCTTTTCCTAGGCGTAAGAATTTAGCTCTTGAGTGAGTGAGTGAGTACAATCTCTTTACTTGAATTCATTTGAAATGTAACATTAAATTTATTTCTTTGTAAACAATAAATTTAACAGTTCTTTTCTTGAGCTTAATGTAATGTAAACTCGTGTTTCATTTCTCCACAATTAAGCTTATTTCCCTTATAGCTCCTAGCTTGCATAAACGTTTTGCTATTCATAACTGGTACTTAGGCCAGTCTTGTTGTATTAAGCTTAAAATCCGTTGTGCCTTCTAGGAGTTACGCATCAGCAAGAACTTGATATTATTAATAGTATTAGTTATTTATTGTCAGGGGTGAAGTAACTTTCTCCAGAGGCTAACAGTACTAATAATCAGCATTTGTGAGTAATTAGTCTCTGCTGTGTACTGTTGAGAAAGTTTATAAATTCTCGTTCTGAGAAACTCGGCGAAGCAAGCCGGTATAAAGTAATCACTGTTTGATTTAGCAAGACAATTCTTGTTCCTGCTATTCAGTATTATTGAACAATTATCATTTTAATATTTGCATTTATTTTAAAAACCCCGTGACAATTGGCGACCTCATTCCAGGATATTAACTCCTAGCTCTAAAGCTATTCACGAGATAGTACTCATTCGTTCATATTTAGGTATTTATTATTAAAGTTTATAGGCACAAGTTTACTGGTGGTTACCGTTAATTTAGCAAGTGAATTTTTGCTTTATTAATCCACAGAGTACTTAACTCTATTTGGTTCTTTATTCTTCGTAACGCCAGACGATTTTATTCGCTCCTGGGTAGCCGCCGTACCCATTGCTTTAATTATTGAGTCTTCCCAGTCATTTGCATTTTTGCTTTATTCTTTTCCAGTTAACTAGATAAGACTGGTCACCACTAGCTTGTGTCTGTATTCTTTACTTGTGTTTATTAGCATTTGTTCGCGAAGCAGCAATCAGTACTGAGTCGCTAGTTATTTAGATTGAGCTAGCATCATGGCAGCCAGTGTCTATGTACAGGAAGCTAAAGAAATGGGCCTCACTCACCCAGAGAAAATTCAGAGTTACGTTCTCTCACGGTTTAATTACGAGCAGGAGCATGAGAAAGATGCTTGTGAAGAGCGTAGAATCCAACGCGAACACGAGCAAAAACAGCGTGAGGAACGCGAAAAGGAGCGCGAATACGAGCGAGAACAGCGCTAACACGGGCGAAAACAGCGCGAAGACGAGCGAAAACAGCGCGAACTCGACTTAGAACACGAGCGAAAACAGCGCAAACTCGACTTAGAACACGAGCGGGAACAACGTGAATATGAACGTACCAAACGTGAGGCACGAGAAAAACATGAGCTTGAGGTTTTGAAGCTCAAGCGAGATTCCTTGGCTTCAGACACATCTGGTGCAGTTGGTCCAAGCTCCACGAGCGTTCTCCCTGCACATGTCCTGGCGATCCCACACATCAAGCTTCCTTCATACAAGGAAGGCGAGCGAATCGAGCCGTACATAGCTCGTTTTGAGGACATGGCAGACATGTATCAACTGGATGAGGCAGCCAAGCGGATCCAATTTCTTAGTTTATTTGAGTCCCCTGCCCTCGATATTCCCCACAGAATTCGTGAAGACAATCTCACGTATGAGATGATGAAAGCTGCACTCATTAAGGCGTATGGTCTCACAGTAGACGACGCAAAGTTCAGTTCATGCAAGCTCGTCTCCAAGGCAAGGAGACAGCTGTTCAGTTCCTCGATCGTCTCACTGCTTACTTAAATGAGTGGATGGAGAAAGATGAAACTCCTTCCACGCATGAGGGGATAATTGACCTTATGCTGCGTACACAGCTAGAGAGGTCGTGGCCTGCTGAGCTCATAGCACAGCTTAAGATCTGCCAGGTGAAAGATGCCAGCAAAATGGCAGAAAAGGCTGATGCGTACTTCACTGCATAAAGGTATCAAACTCATAAGCAAAACACCTGGAACAGCAGAAAAGATACTGCCAAGTCTGGGAAGCCGTCTCAGACTGAATCCCAGCATCAAGGCCGTTCTCAGAGTAATGGCCAAGGTCCAAAACCACAGTGGAAGGACCAGGGGCAAAACACTCAGAAACCTGAGTGGAAGAGGTACAACAAGTACCCTAACCAGCAGCAGTATCAGCCACGCAACCGACCGTCAGGACAAACTTTTTCACCACCAGCTCAAAGGAGGCAGGAGGCAAACGCAGCCTTCATTCCTCAGCAGCAGCACGGTGGTCACGTCCCTACCAGTATGGGTACTCCCCCACAGTTCACTAGTCCCACAGTGACAGTAACCCCCCTCCACAGATGGCCAGTGTTCCATCTCCACAGGTAGTGAGTACGACCCCTTAAGTTTCTAAGTCTCAAGCTACCATGTTTGCCGCATCAGTTATTCAGCAGTCTCATGAGTGGCTAGCTGCTTCCTCCACAGGCCCTCTCACAGGTGACAGTACCTTCCTTGTTCAGCCAGGGTTTGTGGGAGGCATTCCTGTAAAGGTCCTGAGAGATAATGGATCCTCAGGTTGCTCTGTCAAGCAGAGTTTAGTTCGGCCTGAGTAGTACACAGGTCGACAGATCCATGCAAACCTTATTGATGGATCAGTGAGATTGTTCCCTGAGGCATGTATCCAGGTGGCATCTCCATTTTATACTGGTGCGACACTCGCAGTTGTCATGCCAGAACCTTTATTTGACCTCATCATAGGCAATATTTCCGGTGTCAAGGATAGTTGCACCGAACATTATGCTACTCAGAAGACTTCGGCTGCTGTGGTAACACGAGCCATGGCTGAGGCTCCAGACTGTGTCATCCCAGTGACCATTGAATCGCCGCAAGATCTGATGTGTAGCCAACTTGTTCAAGAACAACATTCTGACCCGACACTTGCTGCCGTGCGAAAGAAACAAAAGGGTAGAGTGATAAAGTATTCACAGGGAGGTCGAGCCAAGTTCCTTCGGAAACAAGGAAGGCTCTACCGTGAGTCACGGACACCCGAGGGTGAGGTTCAACTGCAGTTTGTCGTTCCCGCCAAGTACCGCCAAGCAGTGTTAGAATGGGGTCATTGTTCAGCCTCAGGAGGTCACCTGGGGAAAAGGAAGACCCAGGGCCACATCCGAGCTGACCTTTTCTGGCCAGGGATGGGACGAAACATAGATAGTTTTGTGCGTTCCTGCAATGTGTGTCCATGTAACACCACTATTCAGGGACATGTGCTTCCTGTGCCATTTCTAACCACACCTGTAATCTCTGAGTCAGTTGAGAGACAGGGCAGTGGTAATGTGGGTGTAGACCTGATGTCTCACCTACTAACTGCTTACTAACTAGCAACTGTTGTATGCTGGGTTCCGTAAGATAGGCGGCCTCAGAGATTTGAGTAATCCAAGGACCAACCTGGTTCCCAGTTGAAAGTGTAGACCTGACGTCTCACTTGTTGGCCCCACAGGACACAGTATGTCAAGGGCCTGTACATACATGTATACCATAAGTTAAGGGGGAAGTTTGAGAACGCTGCAGAGACAGTCTGAGGCTGTGTACGAATTACCTTGTGGAACATCTCAAGGTATGGGCCTCTCTGAGGATTCCCGGAGAATGCACATTACCCACATGAGTGTTCACACCCACGATGAGTGTTAAAACGTGTCCTGCCCGAGATTGCGTAGCGATTCTCAGCTTCCTGTATTAGTCGTAAGTGTAGAGTTAGGTTAACCAGTAAACTGCCCGTTCTAAGCAATTTGTGAATTCAAGAACTGGCACGTTTCCTGGTTAATAATGTTAGGTTAACTAGTAAACTGCCCATTCTAAGAGATTTGAGTAATTCAAGAACTGGCACATTTCCTAGTAAATAAGCGTTAACCAGTAAGCTATAAGGGTTCTAAGCAATTTGTGAATTCAAGAATTACGTTTCCTGGTTAATAATGACATAAGTACTGATTGCTAGGCAGAGAGAGAGAGAGAGAGAAATAACAGTTTTGATGCTCCACCTTAATTCCTTTTGCAGGTGTAGCTGGTGGGTGCAGCATTGCCGTACAGGTCAGCTGGTCGTACCTGTCGCATGCTGCCGCCCCTTCTCTTCTGCCTCATCGTCATTATTTACTATTAAATTTGTATTATATGATTTTACACGTAGGTACAGTTACACCACAACTGTCACACCTACACCATGTATTACATACATTACGCTACATACCAATTAGTTGTTAATGTAAATGTAGCGAACTTTCGCTCAGTTTGACCTGAGTACAGGATTTTCACCGTCGTCACGGAGTTTTTTCCCTCAAGCTTGCTTCTGTTAATGTAAATACGAGGTTTTTTTCGCTCACTGGCGATTGCGACTTTCTCCTGTAGCAGGACAGCACACACACCACAGTGTGAATCTTGTGTGTCTGAGTTAGGAATTATATGTATGTATATTGAAATCTGTTTTCTGAAGAAAGAAAGATTTGATTTTCATGGGGCGTAATGTCACGAGTCGGCTAGTGACATTGGCTTTTGTGGGAAACCACAAACTCAAGTGGAATCCCAGTTTATCGTTCAGTTTACCGCTCATTCACCCGGGAGTCTTTTCAAATCAATTTTTCATTGTCATACGTGATCGTCTTTGTGTGAGACATTATCGCTTCCGCTGAGCGATTTGTTTTGGGCGCATTTCACTCACTCTAGCCATTAAAAAATGCTGCGATAGCTCTCCTTTCTTTCCCACGAGTTGGTCAGTCAAGTGTCTGTCGTGACGGTGTAAGGTTCTGTGCTCCAGCAGTGAGAGGTCAGCTAGCACCCAGACTCCACTAGACTACAGTTCTCCAGGCTCCCACCCTTCGTTGGTGATCACCACATTCATTGACCAGTATTTTCTTTTCGTTTTCCTAGACTTAAGATTTTAGTTAAGGTGCTTTTCCTAGGCGTAAGAATTTAGCTCTTGAGTGAGTGAGTGAGTACGATCTCTTTATTTGAATTCATTTGAAATGTAACGTTAAATTTATTTCTTTGTAAACAATAAATTTAACAGTTCTTTTCTTGAGCTTAATGTAATGTAAACTCGTGTTTCATTTCCCCACAATTAAGCTTATTTCCCTTATAGCTCCTAGCTTGCATAAACGTTTTGCTATTCATAACTGGTACTTAGGCGAGTCTTGTTGTATTAAGCTTAAAATCCGTTGTGCCATCTAGGAGTTACGCATCAACAAGAACCTGATATTATTAATAGAATTAGTTATTTATTGTCAAGGGTGAAGTAACTTTCTCCAGAGGCTAACAGTACTAATAATCAGCATTAGTGAGTAATTAGTCTCTGCTGTGTACTGTTGAGAAAGTTTATAAATTCTCGTTCTGAGAAAATCGGCGAAGCAAGCCGGTATAAAGTAATCACTGCTTGATTTAGCAAGACAATTCTTGTTCCTGCTGTTCAGTATTATTGAACAATTATCATTTTGATATTTGCATTTATTTTAAAAACCCCGTGACAATTGGCGACCTCATTCCAGGATATTAACTCCTAGCTCTAAAGCTATTCACGAGATAGTACTCATTCGTTCATATTTAGGTATTTATTATTAAAGTGTATGGGCACAAGTTTACTGGTGGTTACCGTTAATTTAGCAAGTGAATTTTTGCTTTATTAATCCACGGAGTACTTAACTCTATTTGGTTCTTTATTCTTGGTAACGCCAGACGATTTTATTCGCTCCTGGGTAGCCGCCGTACCCATTGCGTTAATTATTGAGTCTTCCCAGTCATTTGCATTTTTGCTTTATTCTTTTCCAGTTAACTAGATAAGACTGGTCACCACTAGCTTGTGTCTGTATTCTTTACTTGTGTTTATTAGCATTTGTTTGCGAAGCAGCAATCAGTACTGAGTCGCTAGTTATTTAGATCGAGCTAGCATCATGGCAGCCAGTGTCTATGTACAGGAAGCTAAAGAAATGGGCCTCACTCACCCAGAGAAAATTCAGAGTTACGTTCTCTCACTGTTTAATTACGAGCAGGAGCATGAGAAAGATGCTCGTGAAGAGCATAGAATCCAACGCGAACACGAGCGAAAACAGCGTGAGGAACGCGAAAAGGAGCGCGAATACGAGCGAGAACAGCGTGAACACGAGCGAAAACAGCGCGAACACGAGCGAAAACAGCGCGAACACGAGCGAAAACAGCGCGAACACGAGCGAAAACAGCGCGAACACGAGCGAAAACAGCGCGAACTCGACTTAGAACACGAGCGAAAAGAGCGCAAACTCGACTTAGAACACGAGCGGGAACAACGTGAATATGAACGTACCAAACGTGAGGCACGAGAAAAACATGAGCTTGAGGTTTTGAAGCTCAAGCGAGATTCCTTGGCTTCAGACACATCTGGTGCAGTTGGTCCAAGCTCCATGAGCGTTCTCCCTGCACATGTCCTGGCGACCCCACACATCAAGCTTCCTTCATACAAGGAAGGCGAGCGAATCGAGCCGTACATAGCTCGTTTTGAGGACATGGCAGATATGTATCAACTGGATGAGGCAGCCAAGTGGATCCAATTTCTTAGTTTATTTGAGTCCCCTGCCCTCGATATTCCCCACAGAATTCGTGAAGACAATCTCACGTATGAGATGATGAAAGCTGCACTCATTAAGGCGTATGGTCTCACAGTAGACGACGCAAAGTTCAATTCATGCGAGCTCGTCTCCAAGGCAAGGAGACAGCTGTTCAGTTCCTCGATCGTCTCACTGCTTACTTAAATGAGTGGATGGAGAAAGATGAAACTCGTTCCACGCGTGAGGGGATAATTGACCTTATGCTGCGTACACAGCTAGAGAGGTCGTGGCCTGCTGAGCTCATAGCACAGCTTAAGATCTGCCAGGTGAAAGATGCCAGCAAAATGGCAGAAAAGGCTGACGCGTACTTCACTGCATAAAGGTATCAAACTCATAAGCAAAACACCTGGAACAGCAGAAAAGATACTGCCAAGTCTGGGAAGCCGTCTCAGACTGAATCCCAGCATCAAGGCCGTTCTCAGAGTAATGGCCAAGGTCCAAAACCGCAGTGGAAGGACCAGGGGCAAAACACTCAAAAACCTGAGTGGAAGAGGTACAACAAGTACCCTAACCAGCAGCAGTATCAGCCACGCAACCGACCGTCAGGACAAACTTTTTCACCACCAGCTCAAAGGAGGCAGGAGGCAAACGCAGCCTTCATTCCTCAGCAGCAGCACGGTGGTCACGTCCCTACCAGTATGGGTACTCCCCCACAGTTCACTAGTCCCACAGTGACAGTAACCCCCCTCCACAGATGGCCAGTGTTCCATCTCCACAGGTAGTGAGTACGACCCCTTAAGTTTCTAAGTCTCAAGCTACCATGTTTGCCGCATCAGTTATTCAGCAGCCTCATGAGGGGCTAGCTGCTTCCTCCACAGGCCCTCTCACAGGTGACAGTACCTTCCCTGTTCAGCCAGGGTTTGTGGGAGGCATTCCTGTGAAGGTCCTGAGAGATAATGGATCCTCAGGTTGCTCTGTCAAGCAGAGTTTAGTTCGGCCTGAGTAGTACACAGGTCGACAGATCCATGCAAACCTTATTGATGGATCAGTGAGATTGTTCCCTGAGGCATGTATCCAGGTGGCATCTCCATTTTATACTGGTGCGACACTCGCAGTTGTCATGCCAGAACCTTTATTTGACCTCATCATAGGCAATATTTCCGGTGTCAAGGATAGTTGCACCGAACATTATGCTACTCAGAAGACTTCGGCTGCTGTGGTAACACGAGCCATGGCTGAGGCTCCAGACTGTGTCATCCCAGTGACCATTGAATCGCCGCAAGATCTAATGTGTAGCCAACTTGTTCAAGAACAACATTCTGACCCGACACTTGCTGCCGTGCGAAAGAAACAAAAGGGTAGAGTGATAAAGTATTCACAGGGAGGTCGAGCCAAGTTCCTTCGGAAACAAGGAAGGCTCTACCGTGAGTCACGAAACACCCAAGGGTGAGGTTCAACTGCAGTTTGTCGTTCCCGCCAAGTACCGCCAAGCAGTGTTAGAATGGGGTCATTGTTCAGCCTCAGGAGGTCACCTGGGGAAAAGGAAGACCCAGGGCCGTATCCGAGCTGACCTTTTCTGGCCAGGGATGGGACGAGACATAGATAGTTTTGTGCGTTCCTGCAATGTGTGTCCATGTAACACCACTATTCAGGGACATGTGCTTCCTGTGCCATTTCTAACCACACCTGTAATCTCTGAGTCAGTTGAGAGACAGGGCAGTGGTAATGTGGGTGTAGACCTGATGTCTCACCTACTAACTGCTTACTAACTAGCAACTGTTGTATGCTGGGTTCCGTAAGATAGGCGGCCTCAGAGATTTGAGTAATCCAAGGACCAACCTGGTTCCCAGTTGAAAATGTAGACCTGACGTCTCACTTGTTGGCCCCACAGGACACAGTATGTCAAGGGCCTGTACATACATGTATACCATAAGTTAAGGGGGAAGTTTGAGAACGCTGCAGAGACAGTCTGAGGCTGTGTACGAATTACCTTGTGGAACATCTCAAGGTATGGGCCTCTCTGAGGATTCCCGGAGAATGCACATTACCCACATGAGTGTTCACACCCACGATGGGTGTTAAAACGTGTCCTGCCCGAGATTGCGTAGCGATTCTCAGCTTCCTGTATTAGTCGTAAGTGTAGAGTTAGGTTAACCAGTAAACTGCCCGTTCTAAGCAATTTGTGAATTCAAGAACTGGCACGTTTCCTGGTTAATAATGTTAGGTTAACTAGTAAACTGCCCGTTCTAAGAGATTTGAGTAATTCAAGAACTGGCACATTTCCTAGTAAATAAGCGTTAACCAGTAAGCTATAAGGGTTCTAAGCAATTTGTGAATTCAAGAATTACATTTCCTGGTTAATAATGACATAAGTACTGATTGCTAGGCAGAGAGAGAGAGAGAGAGAAATAACAGTTTTGATGCTCCACCTTAATTCCTTTTGCAGGTGTAGCTGGTGGGTGCAGCATTGCCGTGCAGATCACCTGGTCGTTCCTGTCGCATGCTGCCGCCCCTTCTCTTCTGCCTCATCGTCATTATTTACTATAAAATTGTAATATATGATTTTACACGTAGGTACAGTTACACCACAACTGTCACACCTACACCATGCATTACGTACATTACAATACATACCAATTAGTTGTTAATGTAAATGTAGCGAACTTTTGCTCAGTTTGACCTGAGTACAGGATTTTCACCGTCGTCACGGAGTTTTTTCCCTCAAGCTTGCTTCTGTTAATGTAAATACGAGGTTTTTTCACTCACTGGCGATTGCGACTTTCTCCTGTAGCAGGACAGCACACACACCACAGTGTGAATCTTATGTGACTGAGTTAGGAATTATATGTATGTATATTGAAATCTTTTTTCTGAAGAAAGAAAGATTTGATTTTCATGGGGCGTAATGTCACGAGTCGGCTAGTGACATTGGCTTTTGTGGGAAACCACAAATTCAAGTGGAATCCCAGTTTATCGTTCAGTTAACCGCTCATTCACCCGGGAGTCTTTTCAAATCAATTTTTCATTGTCATACGTGATCGTCTTTGTGTGAGACATTAGCGCTTCCGCTGAGCGATTTGTTTGGGGCGCATTTCACTCACTCTAGCCATTAAAAAATGCTGCGATAGCTCTCCTTTCTTTCCCACGAGTTGGTCAGTCAAGTGTCTGTCGTGACGGTGTAAGGTTCTGTGCTCAAGCAGTGAGAGGTCAGCTAGCACCCAGACTCCACTAGACTACAGTTCTCCAGGCTCCCACCCTTCGTTGGTGATACACCACATTCATTGACCAGTATTTTCTTTTCGTTTTCCTAGACTTAAGAGTTTAGTTAAGGTGCTTTTCCTAGGCGTAAGAATTTAGCTCTTGAGTGAGTGAGTGAGTACGATCTCTTTATTTGAATTCATTTGAAATGTAATGTTAAATTTATTTCTTTGTAAACAATAAATTTATCAGTTCTTTTCTTGAGCTTAATGTAATGTAAACTCGTGTTTCATTTCCCCACAATTAAGCTTATTTCCCTTATAGCTCCTAGCTTGCATAAACGTTTTGCTATTCATAACTGGTACTTAGGCGAGTCTTGTTGTATTAAGCTTAAAATCCGTTCTGCCTTCTAGGAGTTACGCATCAGCAAGAACCTGATATTATTAATAGTATTAGTTATTTATTGTCAGGGGTGAAGTAACTTTCTCCAGAGGCTAACAGTACTAATAATCAGCATTAGTGAGTAATTAGTCTCTGCTGTGTACTGTTGAGAAAGTTTATAAATTCTCGTTCTGAGAAAATCGGCGAAGCAAGCCGGTATAAAGTAATCACTGCTTGAATTAGCAAGACAATTCTTGTTCCTGCTGTTCAGTATTATTGAACAATTATCATTTTAATATTTGCATTTATTTTAAAAACCCCGTGACAATTGGCGACCTCATTCCAGGATATTAACTCCTAGCTCTAAAGCTATTCACGAGATAGTACTCATTCGTTCATATTTAGGTATTTATTATTAAAGTTTATAGGCACAAGTTTACTGGTGGTTACCGTTAATTTAGCAAGTGAATTTTTGCTTTATTAATCCACAGAGTACTTAACTCTATTTGGTTCTTTATTCTTCGTAACGCCAGACGATTTTATTCGCTCCTGGGTAGCCGCCGTACCCATTGCGTTAATTATTGAGTCTTCCCAGTCATTTGCATTTTTGCTTTATTCTTTTCCAGTTAACTAGATAAGACTGGTCACCACTAGCTTGTGTCTGTATTCTTTACTTGTGTTTATTAGCATTTGTTCACGAAGCAGCAATCAGTACTGAGTCGCTAGTTATTTAGATTGAGCTAGCATCATGGCAGCCAGTGTCTATGTACAGGAAGCTAAAGAAATGAGCCTCACTCACCCAGAGAAAATTCAGAGTTACGTTCTCTCACGGTTTAATTACGAGCAGGAGCATGAGAAAGATGCTTGTGAAGAGCGTAGAATCCAACGCGAACACGAGCGAAAACAGCGTGAGGAACGCGAAAAGGAGCGCGAATACGAGCGAGAACAGCGCGAACACGAGCGAAAACAGCGCGAACACGAGCGAAAACAGCGCGAACACGAGCGAAAACAGCGCGAACTCGACTTAGAACACGAGCGAAAACAGCGCAAACTCGACTTAGAACACGAGCGGGAAACACGTGAATATGAACGTACGAAACGTGAGGCAAGAGAAAAACATGAGCTTGAGGTTTTGAAGCTCAAGCGAGATTCCTTGGCTTCAGACACATCTGGTGCAGTTGGTCCAAGCTCCACGAGCGTTCTCCCTGCACATGTCCTGGCGACCCCACACATCAAGCTTCCTTCATACGAGGAAGGCCAGTGAATCGAGCCGTACATAGCTCGTTTTGAGGACATGGCAGACATGTATCAACTGGATGAGGCAGCCAAGCGGATCCAATATCTTAGTTTATTTGAGTCCCCTGCCCTCGATATTCCCCACAGAATTCGTGAAGACAATCTCACGTATGAGATGATGAAAGCTGCACTCATTAAGGCGTTTGGTCTCACAGTAGACGACGCAAAGTTCAGTTCATGCGAGCTCGTCTCCAAGGCAAGGAGACAGCTGTTCAGTTCCTCGATCGTCTCACTGCTTACTTAAATGAGTGGATGGAGAAAGATGAAACTCCTTCCACGCATGAGGGGATAATTGACCTTATGCTGCGTACACAGCTAGAGAGGTCGTGGCCTGCTGAGCTCATAGCACAGCTTAAGATCTGCCAGGTGAAAGATGCCAGCAAAATGGCAGAAAAGGCTGACGCGTACTTCACTGCATAAAGGTATCAAACTCATAAGCAAAACACCTGGAACAGCAGAAAAGATACTGCCAAGTCTGGGAAGCCGTCTCAGACTGAATCCCAGCATCAAGGCCGTTCTCAGAGTAATGGCCAAGGTCCAAAACCGCAGTGGAAGGACCAGGGGCAAAACACTCAGAAACCTGAGTGGAAGAGGTACAACAAGTACCCTAACCAGCAGCAGTATCAGCCACGCAACCGACCGTCAGGACAAACTTTTTCACCACCAGCTCAAAGGAGGCAGGAGGCAAACGCAGCCTTCATTCCTCAGCAGCAGCATGGTGGTCACGTCCCTACCAGTATGGGTACTCCCCCACAGTTCACTAGTCCCACAGTGACAGTAACCCCCCTCCACAGGTGGCCAGTGTTCCATCTCCACAGGTAGTGAGTACGACCCCTTAAGTTTCTAAGTCTCAAGCTACCATGTTTGCCGCATCAGTTATTCAGCAGCCTCATGAGTGGCTAGCTGCTTCCTCCACAGGCCCTCCCACAGGTGACAGTACCTTCCTTGTTCAGCCAGGGTTTGTGGGAGGCATTCCTGTGAAGGTCCTGAGAGATAATGGATCCTCAGGTTGCTCTGTCAAGCAGAGTTTAGTTCGGCCTGAGTAGTACACAGGTCGACAGATCCATGCAAACCTTATTGATGGATCAGTGAGATTGTTCCCTGAGGTATGTATCCAGGTGGCATCTCCATTTTATACTGGTGCGACACTCGCAGTTGTCATGCCAGAACCTTTATTTGACCTCATCATAGGCAATATTTCCGGTGTCAAGGATAGTTGCACCGAACGTTATACTACTCAGACTTCGGCTGCTGTGGTAACACGAGCCATGGCTGAGGCTCCAGACTGTGTCATCCCAGTGACCATTGAATCGCCGCAAGATCTGATGTGTAGCCAACTTGTTCAAGAACAACATTCTGACCCGACACTTGCTGCCGTGCGAAAGAAACAAAAGGGTAGAGTGATAAAGTATTCACAGGGAGGTCAAGCCAAGTTCCTTCGGAAACAAGGAAGGCTCTACCGTGAGTCACAAACACCCGAGGGTGAGGTTCAACTGCAGTTTGTCGTTCCCGCCAAGTACCGCCAAGCAGTGTTAGAATGGGGTCATTGTTCAGCCTCAGGAGGTCACCTGGGGAAAAGGAAGACCCAGGGCCGTATCCGAGCTGACCTTTTCTGGCCAGGGATGGGACGAGACATAGATAGTTTTCTGCGTTCCTGCAATGTGTGTCCATGTAACACCACTATTCAGGGACATGTGCTTCCTGTGCCATTTCTAACCACACCTGTAATCTCTGAGTCAGTTGAGAGACAGGGCAGTGGTAATGTGGGTGTAGACCTGATGTCTCACCTACTAACTGCTTACTAACTAGCAACTGTTGTATGCTGGGTTCCGTAAGATAGGCGGCCTCAGAGATTTGAGTAATCCAAGGACCAACCTGGTTTCCAGTTGAAAGTGTAGACCTGACGTCTCACTTGTTGGCCCCACAGGACACAGTATGTCAAAGGCCTGTACATACATGTATACCATAAGTTAAGGGGGAAGTTTGAGAACGCTGCAGAAACAGTCTGAGGCTGTGTACGAATTACCTTGTGGAACATCTCAAGGTATGGGCATCTCTGAGGATTCCCGGAGAATGCACATTACCCACTTGAGTGTTCACACCCACGATGGGTGTTAAAACGTGTCCTGCCCGAGATTGCGTAGCGATTCTCAGCTTCCTGCATTAGTCGTAAGTGTAGAGTTAGGTTAACCAGTAAACTTCCCGTTCTAAGCAATTTGTGAATTCAAGAACTGGCACGTTTCCTGGTTAATAATGTTTGGTTTACTAGTAAACTGCCCGTTCTCAGAGATTTGAGTAATTCAAGAACTGGCACATTTCCTAGTAAATAAGCGTTAACCAGTAAGCTATAATGGTTCTAAGCAATTTGCGAATTCAAGAATTACGTTTCCTGGTTAATAATGACATAAGTACTGATTGCTAGGCAGAGAGAGAGAGAGAGAGAAATAACAGTTTTGATGCTCCACCTTAATTCCTTTTGCAGGTGTAGCTGGTGGGTGCAGCATTGCCGTGCAGATCAGCTGGTCGTTCCTGTCGCATGCTGCCGCCCCTTCTCTTCTGCCTCATCGTCATTATTTACTATAAAATTGTATTATATGATTTTACACGTAGGTACAGTTACACCACAACTGTCACACCTACACCATGCATTACATACATTACAATACATACCAATTAGTTGTTAATGTAAATGTAGCGAACTTTCGCTCAGTTTGACCTGAGTACAGGATTTTCACCGTCGTCACAGAGTTTCTTCCCTCAAGCTTGCTTCTGTTAATGTAAATACGAGGTTTTTTCGCTCACTGGCGATTGCGACTTTCTCCTGTAGCAGGACAGCACACACACCACAGTGTGAATCTTGTGTGACTGAGTTAGGAATTATATGTATGTATATTGAAATCTTTTTTCTGAAGAAAGAAAGATTTGATTTTCATGGGGCGTAATGTCACGAGTCGGCTAGTGACATTGGCTTTTGTGGGAAACCACAAACTCAAGTGGAATCCCAGTTTATCGTTCAGTTAACCGCTCATTCACCCGGGAGTCTTTTCAAATCAATTTTTCATTGTCATACGTGATCGTCTTTGTGTGAGACATTAGCGCTTCCGCTGAGCGATTTGTTTGGGGCGCATTTCACTCACTCTAGCCATTAAAAAATGCTGCGATAGCTCTCCTTTCTTTCCCACGAGTTGGTCAGTCAAGTGTCTGTCGTGACGGTGTAAGGTTCTGTGCTCAAGCAGTGAGAGGTCAGCTAGCACCCAGACTCCACTAGACTACAGTTCTCCAGGCTCCCACCCTTCGTTGGTGATACACCACATTCATTGACCAGTATTTTCTTTTCGTTTTCCTAGACTTAAGAGTTTAGTTAAGGTGCTTTTCCTAGGCGTAAGAATTTAGCTCTTGAGTGAGTGAGTGAGTACGATCTCTTTATTTGAATTCATTTGAAATGTAACGTTAAATTTATTTCTTTGTAAACAATAAATTTAACAGTTCTTTTCTTGAGCTTAATGTAATGTAAACTCGTGTTTCATTCTCCACAATTAAGCTTATTTCCCTTATAGCTCCTAGCTTGCATAAACGTTTTGCTATTCATAACTGGTACTACTTAGGCCAGTCTTGTTGTATTAGCTTAAAATCCGTTGTGCCTTCTAGGAGTTACGCATCAGCAAGAACCTGATATTATTAATAGTATTAGTTATTTATTGTCAGGGGTGAAGTAACTTTCTCCAGAGGCTAACAGTACTAATAATCAGCATTAGTGAGTAATTAGTCTCTGCTGTGTACTGTTGAGAAAGTTTATAAATTCTCGTTCTGAGAAAATCGGCGAAGCAAGCCGGTATAAAGTAATCACTGCTTGATTTAGCAAGACAATCATTGTCCCTGCTCTTCAATATTATTGAACATTATCCCTTAATAATTGCATTTATTTTAAAAACCCTGTGACAGCGAGCAGTGGCCGTGTACCGCGCTGACCCACACTGACAACCTCTACTCCTATCTCACCACAGCCAGGTCCTCCCATGACCTCAAACACAGTGTTGACAAGGAGTATTGGCATGACTTTCTCCAGCATATTAACGCACATACTCCTCAATCTACGGCTTGGCAGCTTGTTAATAAAGTTGTTCAGTCACGTGAGTCCCCCTCCCCTCCTCTCCACCACAATCCTGTGGAATACGCCAACAACCTAGTTGACAAATGGTCCACCCAATCCCAGCTGACATCCCTGCTTCCCACCATTAAGGCTTGCCTCTCGGCTGCTAGCAGAAACAGGCTAGCACGTATTGCAGAGGCTCGCTCCACTCCCTCGCCCCTCGATGATCACCCCATAACCTATGAGGAGTTTTGCCTTGCACTGTTGCAAGGCATGGCAACTGCCCCGGGTGATGATGGGATCACCTACACCACACTCAGACTCATCACTCAAGTCCCTGGCAATCCCCTACTCTCACTGTTCAACCTGAGTCTTTCCGAAGGTAGTCTCCCTGCAGACTGGGCCTGCAGCACCATCATCCCCGTCCCCAAGCCTAATTCCTCTGATTTCCATCCCATTTCCCTGACTTCCTGCATCTACATAGTCCTCGAGAGAATTCTTTTAGCAAGGCTCCACGATCTTCTGCAGGACCAGCTCTTTCCCCATCTTTTTGATTTCCTCCCAGGCCGAAGCACACAACATTGCCTTGCAGAATTACTCACTCACCTCACATCCTCCTCCTGTACAGCCTTCATTGACCTCAAAGCTGCATTCGACATCGCAAACTTTGACGTCATCCTTAACGAACTTGCCCACCTGGTTTTATCTGGCCACCTGTTCTACTGATTGGAAAGTTACCTGTCTCATCGTCGCTCTCGGGTTTTGTTTTGTGGGGCAGTTAGTGATCATTGACCCTTCAGTCTTGGTACACCTCAGGGTGGGGTACTTAGCCCCTTTCTCTTCAATCTTCTCATGAATAGACTCCTCCATCTTTTAGGTCCTATCCCTGATTCCTCTCTGATCCTAACCTATGCTGATGATGTCTGCATCCACTCCCATTCTCCTGTCACTCTCCAACGTCTAGTTAAGTTTGGCCAGGCTGCATCTGCTTGTGGGTTGATTATCAGCACTGCCAATACCAAACTGTTTACAGGATCCCTCTCTCAGAGGCTTGCTTGCACAACCATAACCCTCCTTGGCTGTCATCTGAAGTAGTGCAGGATTATACGTATCTCGGAATTCCCCTTTCTTCTCTCTTTAACCCCTTCCAGTATGTCTCCACTATCTGTACCCGCCTTCACTGCAGACTTAAACTCCTTGGCATGCTCACTTGTGACTCGGTTGGGGTTAGCATCTCCGTTGTTCGATCATTTTACCTGTTATATATTCGGTCCCTTCTTGATTATCATGCTATTCCTCTCTCCCTGGTCCCCTCAGCACAGCTCAGACCACTTGAAGTGGTACAAGATCGGGCGATGTGCCTCATTCTTTGCTGCCCCAGGTCTGACACAGTAGTTAACATACTCCATGAACTCAATCTATGTCTCATCACCGATTGCCTTCATATGCATGGAGTTTGCCTTGCCACACTGTGTCTGACCTCATTTCCGTCTCCTACTTCATCCTTTTTCTCCTGACTTATTGATAGTCTCTCAGATTCCACTCAGCTAGATCGGATCCGGCATACTCGCATGCCAGACCTGGCATCCTGGCTACAACGAATTTGTTCAGCAATCAACTGTCCTCTCCAGCTTTCTGGCCGTGATCCCGCCAGTATCCGTGCTGATATTGTCACTTCCATCGCTACTGACCCTTTGCCCCTACCTTGACACGTACGAGTCCTGCTGTCCACTACACACCATCTGCCACTGCTTCTGGTGGCTTACCAATCCCCTCACAGCTCTCCATCACTAAAACCCTTAACTCTGTAGCCCGCACCTACCCTACCCCTCCTATTCACGTCTACACTGACGGTTCTGTCCTCGCTAATGGACGGGAGGGAGCTGTTTCCATTCCCTTTGCTAACTCTGCTTCCCCTGTCTTCTCCACTTCCCACTGCCTCCCCAACTGGGCCAGCAGTGCCCAGTTTGAACTATCTGCTATAAGCTCCGCCCTTGACTTCCTTATCTCCCATCACCTACCAGGTCTAATCATCAGCGATTCCCAAGCTGCCCCTGCCTTACTTCGCAACCCCCCCCCCCATGCCCCTTCCCTCTCTTCGCCTCCCTCTATTCTCGCCTTGATCAGGCTTATGCTCTTGATCTCAGGGTTTCTTTTATTTGGATTCTAGCCCATGATGTTCACATCCATCACGACCAGGCAAATCGCCTGGCCCGAACTGCCTGCAACCTCCCCCTAGCTGCCATCCGCCTCCCTGTGTCCACGACAATTGTCCAGAGAATCCTTCTCGAGGAGTCCAGGGAGGACCCAGCCCTGCGTACCGATGCTGAACGTCCCACTAGTGTCACCATCCAGCACTATGACACCTACCGTGGCGTGAGACACACCTATGGCAAGCACCGCACCCACACCCGCTGCTGTGATGTGGCCGTCGTCCGCATTCACTTGGGGTATCACTCCCCAGGGGAAATCACTGGACGATCGACCACCAACAGGCCATGTAAACTCTGTCACAATCCAATGGATGAAGTATTATCCCATCACATTGTTAACTGCCCAGTTATTGCCCCCTTCAGACCCACTAGATTATTTTTTTCTGCTTTGTGTACCTACTTCATCACACATTCTTGATGTACTCGAAGACATTCTCACCCTTCACCCAGACTTTCATTGTAATGCTGTGGCAGTAGGACAATGATTGGACATTTAGGTGTGTGTGTGTGTGTGTGTGTGTGTGTGTGTGTGTGTGTGTGTGTGTGTGTGTGTGTGTGTGTTGTCCACGCACACGCGGACACATTAGGTGCATGTGTGCATGTAGTGTCCTAGTCCTGGGATTTTGAATCAAGGGGTAATTTTATAATGCATATCGTGTTTTTTTTTTCCCATCTACCTACCTGCGTATGTGACTATGTATATGTATTTACATAGGGTGTATATGTATATATATATGTCTCCTTGTCTATGTATATACGAATTTATCATATATATGTGCATGTTGCACACGTATATGAATGCACGCCTGTGCACATACCCATATCTTTATACGTAAGTACCTATTCTGTACATGCAGTATGTCTGCGGCTACATGTGCATGAATAGGTACATATATGTATAGATATAAACGTATATGTATGTGTGTATATGTGCCTCTCTCTGCATATGTACGTACATACGTATGGATCTTTGTACCACTTCACTCACCTCAAAACATGTAATGATAATTACTGTGCTAACTTTGTACTATATATGTATCATTGTATGTCTTTGTTCATTATTGTGCTTGTAATGGTAATTCCTTCTGTACCTTCTATGCCCTATGATACCGAATTTGTCTTCCTCATGCACCCCTCCCTACTTGGCCTTCAAGGACAGTGTTCCCCAGAGTGTTGGTGCTTGTACTGAATGGTAAACGAAAGACTTAAATAAAAACAAAATCTCGCGTACGTCAAACCACTTTCGTCATTTTATCACGTTTTCTTTGTACAGCAAGGTCTGTAATGTCAATTCTTAGCTGGTGGTGACATTACTATGGCATTAGATAGGCAGTGATTGGAAACTTGTGGGCGCTTTTTTTCTTTTCTTTGCGTGTAATCAAACTTTTATTTAATAGTTTACTGATTGAAAGAAAAAAAAAGAAAATTATCGTTTGAACCCCTAACAGAATTAGGAGTTTTTGATAAATTTTTTTCCGGTATTTTAGACAATTCTAAGACACTTTTCGGTCAATTTTCGGAAAACTACATTTCTCGATCCAGGAAATCTGACACAACAAAATTGTAGACCATGTTATTCTGAATGTATTCCACTATATATTTGTTTTCGGAAATGTATATTTAACGTAAAAATCCTAAATAATATTACCTTGAATCTCCCTTCAGAGTCGACTTTCGCGTCGGTCTTTCCCTGTCAGGGAAACTCCCGGGCGTGACGTTATGCCACTACAGCGCATGCTTGGAGGTCACGACCAGTGAAATTAAAATCAGCCAAAAGGCGGACCAATCAAATCATTGATAGCATTAGGAGATTTTCACATGTCAAAATCCCTTACTTTAGTCAGTTCAACTGTTATGCAGTGTATTCTGTGCCCAACTTCTTGGGTTCAGATACGGGTGCAGGCCTTGGGTTATTTTATTCTGGACCGGGCTAGAGTATGCAGACAAGGGATACGGCTCAAACACAGGCTAACCAGTTTCACTTGTATATTAACTTACACAGTACAACCGTTTACACGCTAGTACATGGAGAATCCTATATAAAATACAAGTACACTATAATTTATGATGCAATACTATATAAAATACAAGTAAACTATGTGAATCAGTACAATACACATATGGGGCATGAACACAGTAAAACACACGACACTATATATCACAGACGTGTGGCACAAGTTAGGTATGTATTGCACAGGGAGGAAACAACACGATCGACAATCCAGACACAATATACTACACTGAAATGTACTACCGATCAGATATATCATATAGGTCTTTTATATAAATGTATGTAGATCTCCGAGGGGGGGGATGGATATTCCACTGCACTAGGACACTGAATGTCACCACTCGTATGACACAAGGGTCGCGATGCACGTGTTTGAGGCCAAAGACATTACACTGGGGAGTGTGGGTATTACCTATGGGGGGATTATACACAAGGGGAGAAGGGGGGGAATACACACAAGGGAATGCACGCAGTATATTACACGAAGGTTTAGTATAATTTAGGACACAGGGACGTGACACTCTGTGTAAGGGGGGGAGGGGTTTGCACACAGGGTCCATAGCACTGGGGATTATCAGGGGGAGTATCTTGCAGTGTAGGCAGGGTTGTCGATGGGCGCGAAGGGTGTGCCCACGGCTACAGCACAGGTAGCCACAGGTGATGGCCCAGTGTGGGAGGAGGGCCGTCTTGGGTGAGTTCCTGACACAAATCTCGTATGGCGTGGTCAGGGGTCCAGTAGAGTTGAAGGGCGGTGTGATGGGCAGCCCTTTCCTGTTGGGGGCCCTGGGAGTGTGATGGCCCTCTGGAATGGAGCCGAACAGGGCTAAGAGGTGCACAGCACGGTGCCTGCCCTTGGCCGAGGTGGGAGTCCTGGAGGCATGTGTGGGTTGGTCCAGGCCTGGGGTCGGCTGCAGTTTTTTTTGTTTGTTATGTGTCCAACTCTGGTCAAAGGCTTCAGGGCCTATTTCTCGGGGGCAGCGACCTATCCCAAGGCCCAGTAGTCCTCCTACACCTCCACGTGTCACCAAATCGGCACTAACACCCACCATCCATACTGAAAACATGCAAGGGCTGTTTCATACAGGATTGGTGTATTGGTATTAGCGGGGGTATTTTTACGACATGTCGGCGGGCCATCTGGTAGATCAGGAAAGTCTGCTTTTTGGAAATTCAAATCCATGAACTGTTCCCTGCCCCATTCGGGATTTGATCCTGGGTCCATTTGGACCGCAGGCCACCTCTCTACTGATTCAGCCACTGCCTTCCCCTTCGTCATCCTCATGTTGCAGTCCCGTTGGGAGGAGGAGGCCGTCAGGGGTTGACTGTGGCCGTTCGCCCTGGAGGAGTCCATCAGCTGCTGGAGGAATCAGTGGCTGGGCTGCAGGGACAGGATGCCTGGCCTCAGGGTGGGTCTGTCCCAGGTACTCTCTGATGGGGACCCTGTGGGGGAGCAGCCTCCACTCTGCATAGGGGAGGGGAGGCAGGAAGGGCGTCTTGCTCAGCCACAGGAGGGGTGGGCTAAGCAAGGGATGGCACCCTCGTAAGGAGCCTCCATGGATCATGGAGGAGGAATGACCGGTGGTCTGTCCCTCAGCCTGGCTCCCTCAGCCTGACGGGCCAGATGGTCCCTGCCGAAACTCCACGCCGGGGCAGAGGAAGAGGGTCCGGAGGACACTCCTTCCACCTGGCAGGTCCGGGGGACACTGCCCCGGTCCCTCCCTAGGGTAGTGGTCGAGGGAGATCTGGAGGATGCTCCCTCAGGCTGACAGGTCCGGTGGACGCTGCCAGGGGACCACTCGTCCCAGGGACAACAGGAGTAGAAGGCCTGGCGGGTCTTCTGTCTCCTGCTGCAGGTCCGGAGGACTCTGCTGCCTTCCTGCTGTTGGGGGAAAGTGCAGCTGGGGGATGACTGGTGGTCTCTCCCCTGGTGGCAGATCCGGTGGATACTACCACGGGGCCCGCCGCCCTCCTGGGGAGCACAGGCGAAGGTCGTCGAGGTGACAGTAGAACATGTCTCCCAGAGGTGGGTGGCAGAAGGAGGAGGTCCGGTGGACTCTCCTCCTATAGTAGATCCGGTGGCTACTACTGTGCCGCTGCTCCTTTGGGGTATTGTAGGACTATGAGCACTGATGGCGGTTCTCCCTCTTGTGAAGGCAGGTCCAGTTGCAGTGGACTCTGTGTCTGGGGGCTTACTTGGGACTCTTACAAGACAAGTCCCACCCCGATTCTGGCAAGTACTATTCCGGTCAGAGGGTAATGCAACAGTACTGCGTACCTCTCATTGGGTCTGCTTGAGAGGAAGAGGGCCACATGGTTGCAAGGAACATAAGACCTTCTGGCCCGAGCCCTGTACATGCTCTGCGTACCTCCCCGTTGTTCCTCCATGGGGTGGTTATTTCATTGACGATGGCTTCCACTTGTAGTGGGCATGCTGTGACTGAATAACGAGGAAATTCCACCTCATTCTCAGACGACATTTAAGGTAAGGCAAGGTTAGGTTACGTTGGGCTTAGTTAATGTTTGGTTTGGTTAGGTTAATAATATGGAGAGGGTCTGGGGGGCGAAGCCCCCCCAGTTAGGGTATAATGTTCAATCAATGTCCTCGATTTCGAAATCAAAGATATTTTTTCTATTAAATTTTAGTGTGATTTGGATGAACCTGACCGTTTTTGTCGGAAATCCTTCGTTTTGGAGATAGGCTTGGGTAGGCATGTCTCCAAAACGAGTGATTTCCAACAAAAACGATGGTCCAATTCATTCAAATCACACTAAAATTGTCCAGAAAAAATATTTTTGGTTTCGAAATGGAGAAATGTAGTTTTCCGAAAACTGACCCACTTTTCTTCTGTGACATTTTTGTCGCAAATTACTTTTATTTTGCTCTTGAAGGTAACCTAACCTAAGCTAATCTTCGGGACTAAAATAATTGGCGACGAAAATGTCATAGAAGAAAAGTGTCTTACAATCTTCTAAAATACCGGAAAAATGGATCAAAAACTCGTAATTCTTTTAGGGGTTGAAACGATAATAGAACCCCACCCCCCCAAAAAAAAATGTTGATTACTGCTACAACAACAACAACTACTACTACTACTACTACTAAATACTACTTGCATTCTTAGCATTGTGGTAGGTGGTGGCGACTATCGTCCACTCACTTGATGTAGTGCTGCCTACTTCTTCACCTATATCATTCTTTTTCTGTCTGCCCTTCCTCTCTTCCTGTAAGACTGGATGATGGATGGATGAATTACTCATCTTTCCTTTTCAGGTGGCTCTACATTGAGTGACAAGCCTAATAGTTTCCTGTAAGCCAGGAAACCATTAACAACGCTGGGTGGTAATCATATAATCAACTCACACGTGTTCGCTATCTGTCAACAAGTGGGTTGGCTGTGGGTTAATGTTCCTTCCCATAAAACAACTAACGCAAAGTCAAACGACTACCTCGAAAGAGATTATGGTTCTGTTTTTGCGTGGCTACATAATATATGAATTTCTTCTACCCATGTATTTACCTTATCACTCACATATTTGTCTGTGAATTACTTAGTTCCAGTCACAGCACCTAGATGCCTCTTGCCTTCCTTGGTCGCTATCATGTTTGTGCATCTAAAGGCATCCGGTGCATGTTGATAGTTAGCTGGTTTCACGTTCAAAATGAACTTACATTAGGGTTGTAAACTATTTCAGGGCCTTACAAGGGCCCACCATTTCCTCACATCCACCACCTTGCTAGCACCCATGAGATCATCTGCATAGGCTACCTGTTTTACATTTGTGACCTCATATTTGACCTATTGTTGTAGCACTGTCATAGCCAGGGAGTACATAGCCATGGCGATGGGTCTCCCTGGGTAGTTCCTTCCGTGGACTGGATTACACCGACATCATGAGCAGCTGTCTTACAATGTGGAGGTCTGCTGGTTCTTTGTAGGTGTTTTCCACACATTGGGCAAATGAAGGGTACTTAGCCTTGATGTTGTGCACCATTGCCTCCCGGTTGATGGAATTAAATGCATTTGAGGCATCAACTAATAATACTGCTTGACAATCCTCTTCCTCATATATTTTCCTCATGGAGTGAACTGTTGCCTCACCTCCTGCCTGCTGGCCTGCACACACCTGAAGGTTACCAACTGCCTGTTTCATATCATCTTTCACCACCTCTATGATGCATTTTCCTATAATCCGTCTTAAGACTTCATCCACCCCGGCCTGCATCCAGGATTCTTATCAAGGGGGATTAGTCTACAAGCCGTCAGTGCTTCGATGTTACTGTACTAACTTGAAGCCAGCTTCCTCGCCAGTGAGTCAGTGATGTTACATAGGTCTGTTGCTGCCTCCCCAAACTTGATGTTACTGAGGATTACTCGCCAAGGTTTTGCATCCAGGCCTGATGGCCCTGCCCCTCCCTGTGTGTGCATTTCCTTCCGCCACACCATATCTCCAGGTATCCTGTCATATATGATGGGATTGGGAGGAGTGTAGTTGCCGTCAGTCTTTGACTGGGCACTTGCTCGTCGTGCAGTCGGGTGTTTTTCTTTTAATTGTTGCATTGTTTCATCTGGCAGGTCAAGTACTCCGTTAGTGATTCAGCTGACAGGGATCTTGTTGCCATCGAGACCTTCCCCTGTCTCATCTTGCTGCCAAAAATCCTTGCCACATCGTTGGTATTCTGATTTCTTTTGCCTCGGTTGTTTATTCTCATCTGCAAGGCCCATGCTTCCTAAAGTAGGTTGTCGATTTCACCTCTTTTCCATGTTTCAACCCGCCTTTGGATAGCCTTAATATTTTCTGCAATCCTAGCCCTTGGACAAGTCTTGTTGAGAAAGAGATGTGGTATCAGTGGAAGGACCTTAAGAGAGAATGAGGCAATGATTGAGTTATTGTTGTAATTGGCTATCAGGCAAGTGATTTCCTTGATCATGTCAGTTGTAGCATTGCATCTGGAAGGTTCGAAAAGGTTACTTGACTACCATCCAACTATTTCATTATACTTGGTGTTCACCCAGGTTACTGCATTTTCTCTGGATTTGTCCATCCAGTATGTGAGATAACCTTCTCGCATAGACCTGTAAGGTTGTTCTGCTTCCTCGTTGTTTGTGTCACTACCGTTCTGGGGACGTATAATACCTGGATGATTCCCTCTTTCATGCACTCCTCTATGGTGGTCTTCATCCTGAGTGTCATTTATGTCATAAACTTCCTGATGTTCCTCACTCCCAACTTCACTACTGTTCACTTCCCCGTGGTGATCTAACCCACCCAGCACTTCTATATCTCTCGCATCTTTGCGTCCATCCCTATCCCTCGCTTCACCACGGGGTCTTTCGCCACCACGCGTGTCCGCGTGATCGTGCTTATTGTCGGTGACTGCCCCATCAATTTCCATGTAACCAATCTGTTGCATGCCGTGTTGGAAGCGGTCAAGTGCCGCTTCTGGTGGGCTGTGATTCCCTAACACATTCATACAAAAAGGTCCCATCCTACAGTATGTACACGGCGACCTGTTTGTTGCACATGAGCATCTGATACATTTATACTGCCTACCGGAGCACTGACAACAATACTGAGGCATGTCCATGGTGTTAATAAAGTTTTTATACTGTGGTATAGTATTAATAATAATAATAATAATTATGGCTACTTTTTGTAGTACTTTTAAATGAAAATTAATATAATGTTATTAGAAGTGCAGTTTTACTATACGATTCTTAAATTTAGATTTCATATAAATGAAGAATGTGCTTGTTTTACTTTTATTTTTGCAGATAATATGATGAAGTTCTGAAGCAATTTGCTCGTTTTCTCTAGTTTTGCATATCAGTTAATATCTAATTGGATTGTCTTATACTAATAATCGACTGACCTGATACTATTATGTATCTAAAGTTTGATATGAAGTAAAACAATGTTTCTTTGTGTAAGGGTTAAGTAGGTGGCCAGTGGGTGTGGTGCAATGCTGTGGAGCCTTGTTTATTGGTAATGGGTTTTCAGGCGTTACGGTGTAGGGGTGAGGGTGGTGTGTGGTGTAGCAGCAGTGTGTGTGTGTGTGTGTGTGTGTGTGCGTGTTGGTGTTGTGACATGTGATGTGTGATGTGTTTTTGTGGTGTGTTGTGGGGGTAAGATAGAGGCATCTTGGTTTACTAAGGCACATTGGTTTATTTAGTATTTGTTTTGATTACAAGATTGTGATAGAGAATTTCGAAAGGGTTGAGTAAGTAACTCTAGTTTTTAATTTTATGGAGTTTACATACCCTTATTACTGTTGTATTTAATAATAATAGTGTATTTAAAACAAGGGTTCTATGTTTGAATTTCTTAGTGTATTGAAGTTACATTTATCAATTTTATATATTAAAATTAAAGTTTTAATTATCACTATGTTATTTATTATATTATTGACTTATATACTGTGATTGTCTCCCTCTCTCTTTCTCTCTCTCTGTATATATATATATATATATATATATATATATATATATATATGCATATACCTCTGGGAGTAGGGGGGGGGGTTTCAAGAATACTCACCCAGTATCCCTGCTTGTCGTAAAAGGCGACTAAAAGGGTTGGCGGAGGGTTAGTGCCACTCCCCGGAAAACAACTAACTAAAAAAACAAACAATAAGCCTCGGACAATACTGACCAAACGATGTCGACCAAGGACCTGACAAAGGACATGATTATCGGAACATGGAATGTAAGGGGAGCGAATGATGAGGTGAAAGAGAGAGAGATTGTCCAGGTGCTTGAGGGTGCGAAAGGGGATGTATGTGGAAAAACTGAAACAAAATGGAGAGGAGAAAGTGTGAGAGAATGGGAGTATGGATGGGGTATATGTGCAGGAATAGGTGAGAATGAGAGGACAAAGGAAGAAGTATGTATAGTTGTGAGTAAAAGATGGAAGAAGAGCATAAGACAGTATGGATCAGTTGGGTCAAGGATTGTGTGGGTAAAGTTGAAAGTTGGAATACAAATGTGGGCGATTGTGTGTGTATGCACCAACGCAAGATCGTGCTAGAAGAGTGAGAGAAGAGTTCTGGACAAATATAAAAGTGTGCATGGAAAAGTTTGGAAGGAATGAGAGAGTGTTTTTGATCGGTGATATGAATGGTAAAGTTGGGAATGTGAAGGTGGATGGAATAGTTAGTGAGTGGAGTGTGCCTGCTGAGATACATGAGAATGGGAGTGCGTTAATGGACATTTGTGCTGGGAGGGATAAAATGATCCACAGGTATACATGGCAAGTGATGAGAAGGGTGGGTGGTGAACTGAATGAAAGGAAGGCAATGATTGATTATGTGTGTGTGGATGAAAAAATGCGAAGATGTGTAATAGATGCAAGAGCTTATAGAGGCTGGGGGAGTGGACTTTCTGACCACTACTTGGTGGTGGCCAGAATTAGAATTCAAGTATGATGGAGGAATAGAAGAAGGGAAAGACGAGAGGAAGGAGTAGTTGCAAGGAGAGTGGAAAGGTTACAAGAGGATGAGAATAAGGCAGAGTATAAGAGAGAAATGGAGGAACGATTGGGCAAATATGAATTGGAGCAGATGGGAGACGAACGATTGGGCAAATATGAATTGGAGCAGATGGGAGACGAACGATTGGGCAAATATGAATTGGAGCAGATGGGAGACGTGGAAGGTGTGTGTAGGATATTTACAGAAGAAATATGTGCAGCATGTGAGGTGGTGTGTGGAAGGAAGAGAAGACGGAGGGGGGGTGCAAGGAACCGTGTGGTGGACTGAAGAGATGAGGCAGGCTGTGGCAAAAAAGAAGAAAGCATACAATGAATGGATGAGAAATAGGGGCGTGGAAGAAGTTGAGAGGCGGAAGAGAGAGTTATATGTAGAAAGAAAGAGAGAGGTGAAAAGATTAGTAAGAGAGAGTAACAAGAGAATGGATGAGGTATTTGGAAGGAATCTGAGTGTAAATTGGAGGGACTGTAAGAAAATGTTCTGGAAAGAGGTGAAAAGAGTAAGACAGGGTGGATGTGAAGTTAGCAGGGACTAGTGGAGAAGGGAGAAAAAGTGAGCAGATGGAGAGAACACTTTAAGGAATTGTTGAACACAGAGGATGGAAGTAATGCGAGTATAAGTGCCTGGGGGAATGGCTGGGAGAAGAAGGGAGGTGAGAAGACAAGAAGAAATCAGTAAGATAGAAGTTGTGGAAGCAATGAAGAAAGTTAAATTGGGGAAAGCCCCAGGAATTGATAGAGTGTGTGGTGAAATGCTGAAGCCTGGGGGAGAGATAGTAGTAGAATGGTTGTGGAAGATGTGCAGATTGGCCTGGGAGGAAGGTAGAGTCCCAGAGGATTGGAAGTCAGGTATAATTATTCCCTTGTACAAGGGAAAAGGGGAAAAAGAAGTGTGTGGTAATCATAGGGGCATTTGTCTTCTTAGTATAACAGGAAAAGTGTATGGTAGGATACTTATTGACAGAGTTAGAGAAAGAACAGAGAAATTGGTTGGAGAGGAACAGGGAGGCTTTAGGAAGGGAAGAGGTTGTGTAGATCAGATATTCACTCTTAGATCTTTAGTGGAAAAGTTTCTAGAGAAGGGAAAGAAGTTGTATGCGGCTTTCATGGATTTGGAGAAAGCATATGACAGGGTGGATAAACAAGGATTGTGGAAAGTTTTAAGAATATATGGAGCAGATAGGAAGTTGTTGAATGCAGTGAAGAGTATGTATGATGGTGCTAAGGCTGCAGTGCGTGTGGATGGTGAACTAAGTGAATTTTTCTCTTTGAAAGTTGGGTTGAAACAGGGATGTGTCATGTCTCCATGGTTGTTCAATCTGTACATGGATGGGGTAATAAAGGAGGTACAAGGTAGGGTAGTGGATGTTGGAGTGGCCCTGGTGAGAGAGGATAGTGTTTGGAAACTCCCTGTACTGTTGTTTGCAGATGATACTGTGTTGTTGAGTGAAGACGAAGGGAAGCTGCAAGGCTTGGTGGATGAGTTTGGGAGAGTGTGTAAGAAACGGAATCTAAAAGTGAATGTAGGGAAGAGTAAAGTGATGGTCTTTGAGAGAGGTGAAGTCAGTGAATGTACAGCGAGGTTGGATGGTGAGGAATTGGAAAATGTGAGTACGTTTAAGTACTTGGGTAGTGTGATGAGTAAGGATGGAGGTTTGAAGGGTGAAGTGCTTGAAAGGGTACAGCAGGGAAGAAAGGTTGCTGGTTCTTTGAAAGCAGTGATAAGAAACAGGGAAGTGAGTATGGAAGTGAAAAAGTTACTACATGACAGTATTGTGATACCAACTCTAACGTATGAAAGTGAAGCTTGGACGTTGTTGGAAGGACACAAGTCAAGAGTGAGAGCAGTGGAAATGAGTTATTTAAGAGGAGCATGTGGAGTCACATGGAGAGACAGGCTGACGAATGAGGATATAAAGGAGCGTTGTGGTGTGGATGTGGATGTGATAGGAAGCGTTATGAGGAACACACTGAGGTGGTTTGGCCATGTGGAGAGGATGGAGGGTGAAAGACTGACGTAGAGAGTGTATGTGAGTGAGGTGGAGGGGGGAAGAGGGAGGGGGAGGCCGAGGATGAGCTGGAGGGATGGGGGTGGAGAGGTATATGAGAGAGGGGGGTGTGAGTTGGGAGCAGGGCAGTGAAATGGCGGGGGACAAGGGGACTTGGAGGCGATTTGTTTGTGGCCACCCCAAACGGGATTGAGGCGTCTGGCAATAGATAGATAGATAGATGAGATTTTATGTATAATATGTTTTATAATAATTTAAGAACAGTCATTCTGTGTGTGTCTGTATGTATGATGTTTTTACATTACAATGTCATCTAAGGTGTGTGTAAGATTCCCTACCTAAATGTTTTTGTATGCCACACTTCTATACCATCTGGCTATGCTGGTGGTGTTTATGTAGGGGATTGTTGTATAGTTAGTGGTAGTTGTTGTTATATTTAGTGTTTGATACAGTGTTTATAAATCGCATTATTAGGTGGTGTGTATGCTAATGATCAGTAGGTGATATTCAGTGTGTAGTAACAGCTGATGTGTTAGGCAAAGGGAGTTAGTGCTCCAAGTATAATGGAGTGAGCAAAAGGTGAGTGACAGGCATCCCACGTCTCCTGGTTATTTGTAGACTAAGTTAGTATCTGAAAAATGGGCCTCTGAGGTACTTATTTTGTAAATGGGGGTGGGGGATACTGATATTGTGGGTGTGTGGGCGGCAGCCCACATGTGGTGGTGGGGTCCCGGGTGGCAGATTATATAAAGTACGGTGTTGACAGCAGTCCAGATAACCTCTCAGGTCAGCACCTCGTCCGCAAACCGTCCCTACACACACACACACACACCCTTCCTCACCCTCACACCGTGATTTTAACACTTTTTCACATTTTCTAGGCTCTGTGTAGCTACTACTACTACTACCATTATTAATATTACTATTATCATTACTACTACTATTATTACTACTACTACCATTATTATTATTAGTTAACATTACTACTACTACTACAACTACTACAACTACTACTCTACTACTACTACTACTACAACTACTTCAACTACTACTACAACTATTATTATTAGTACTATTATCATTACTACTACTACTACTACTACTACAACTACTACTACAACTACTACTCCTACTACTGCTACTACTACTACGATTATTATTAGTACTATTATCATTGCTACTACTATTATTACTACTACTACAACTACTACTCCTACTACTACTACTACTACGATTATTATTAGTACTGTTATCATTACTACTATTACTACTACTACTACCACCACCACTACTACTACTACTACTACTACTACTTCGCTGGTGGTGTCAGGGCTGCTAGGACAGGCTATGAACGATAAGAGGGTGCGAGACTACCCGTGGGCGCGTGTGTGGCTAATATTCTGGTGGGTGACTGTGGATATCTTAGCAGCGGCCTACATGAGCAACCTTATGTCCGTGCTGACCGTGCCGGTTTACCCCCACCGCATCCAGACACTCAAAGAACTGGCTTAATCCGATATCATGTAAGCGAGTAGCCTTATCTAGCACGTAGCCTTTCTTATCTAGCGCATAGCCTCTTTAATCGAGCAAATGGCTGATTTTGTTTATTTCATTTCTTTATAGCCTTTACTATTCTTCCATTTCTCACTCCCACCCTATGATTTTCAACTGAAAGTGACCTAGTATTTTTCCATACCCTTTTTTGTATTAAGTGTTAGTATGTCTGGCCATGTGGAGAGGATGAAGAGCGAGAGACTAACGAGGAGATTATGTGTGAGTGAGGTGGAGAGGGGGAAAGGGAGGGGGACGCCAAGGATGAGATGGAGAGATGGAGTGGAGAGCTATATGAGAGAGGGATGAGTGAGCTGGGAGCACGGCAGTGAAACGGCGGGGGACAGGGCGAGATGGAGGCGATATGTTTGTGGTCACCCCTTACGGGATTGAGGTGTCTGGCAATAGATAGATATATAGATAGATCCATGTTTGACTGCATTTAAGATGTTAGTTTCTCAGTCTCATAAATGAGCAGAAGACAATTCTAAATTTTGATATTTAGATAAACGCAAATTGTACATTTTCTTACTACACCCACCTGTAATTAAAAAAAAAAATCCACTATTACCTCTCTCCCATGACCTCTTATGGTGAGGTAAATCCACTCCAGAGGATTAATTGGGTTGGTTTATATAAATAATTAATTTCATCGCTGAAGCGCTTAATTTGTGTTTGTGTGTGTGTGTGTGTGTGTGTGTGTGTGTGTGTGTGAGGGAGAGAGAGAGAGAGAGGGAGAGAGATCTGTGTGTGTGTGTGTGTGTGTGTGTGTGTGTGTGTGAGAGAGAGAGAGAGAGAGAGAGAGAGAGAGAGAGAGAGAGAGGTGGGTGTGGGTGTGGGTGGGTGAAATTTTCAGTTAGATAAATTTTTTACCAAATTTTACAAGTTTAGGAAGCATTCTCTCTCATGTATAATTCTACTTTTAAAAAATCTAACGAGTAAAAACCATTACATGCCAAAAAATTGTTGCGATATTTGTAAAAAAAATAAATGACTAAAAATAAAAAAGTAAAGCTTTTTGGATATCTAATTCTTGATAGATAGATTTACTTTTTATATATTTATCTATACCGGTTTTTATTTATTTATTTATTCCTCTTCCTGGTTAGCCCGTCCATGATGGATTACGGCTCCTTTGTTCCGGCAGCCCTTAAAGCCTCCAAAAATCCAATCTATTCCACTCTGGGCCACAGGATGGAGTTGGATCCTGTTATATACCTCCCTGACACTTATGATTTCCTCCTGAGAAAGGTGTTGAAGGGCACCCATGGCATCATCGTTTCTATTGATTACCTCGTCTATACTCAACACAAAAAGGGCCTCATACATTCTACCTACATTATGGACGAATCGGTAGGTTTTATTTACTTTTCCAGCTTGAAAATTATTGTAAGTATGAAAGGAAAATAGGATCGAATTCTCGTCGGTTAAGGAATCTTTCTAACATGTTTTCCTAATCAAATTATTTAGCTGATTACTTACTGTCTTTTTCTGTGACAGTTAAATCATTCAGATATCAGCATACTCTGCATAAGTAACATACAAAAGGATATTAACCAAACATACAAAAGGATATAAACCAGCCATATCCAAAAATAAATCGCAGAGGAACAGGTGTTAGGGATCTTCCTTAACCGTTACATCGAGTGAAGTATGAAAGCGTATTTCAAAAAGACGATAAATAAACACCAAAACCTGTATTCTCGTAGGGTAAGGAAGCCATCTAACACTTCTTCCTAAGCGATTTATTCTCTGATATGACTGGTTAATATCCTTCTTTATGTTTATGCAAGGTATGGCGATGTTAGAAGGATTTATTTAGCCCCGAATAGGAGAGTAAGGTATGATAAGGAAACTAAATCGCATAGGAAAAGGTGTTAGGGAGCTACCTTAACCAAAGAGATACAAGATTATACTGGACAAGTAGCACAGTTGATCAGTAATGTTCATTCCACACGCCCCTCCCCCCCAAAGAAAAAATAATAATAATACTAAAATAAATACGATATTCACGATGACCACTGAAAATATTAAATGTTTCTGTCTCACTTTAATAAATTTGGGTTTCTAAATTTGCTATGTATAAGGCTTCTTTGAATTCCATGTAAAGTACTGTTAATAAATGCACTTTCAAATAACCGATTAATCATTTAGGAACATCTGTCTATCCATCGCCAGACGCTTCAATTCCGGAAGGGGTGGCCACAAATAAATCGTCTCCATGTTGCCCTGTCCCCCGCCATTTCACGGTCCTGCTCCCAGCTCACACCCCCCTCTCTCATATACCTCTCCACTCCATCCCTCCATCTCATCATCCTTGGCCTCCCCCTCCCTCTCCCCCTCTCCACCTCACCCACATACACTCTCCTCGTTAGTCCCTCGCTCTCCATCCTCTCAACATGGCCGAACCACCTCAATGTATTTCTCCTAACGCTTTCTGTAATGAGCTATGTTTATTATTTTGGATATTATAGGCCTTATCCAGCTCTATATTTTTTTGATCGACTGTAGGTTAAGTTAGATGAGGTTAGAAGAAAACTGGTGGTAGATTATGGCGACATTCATCCACTCACTTGATGTAGTGCTGCCTACTTCTTCCTTCATCTTTATCATTCTTTTCCTGTCTTCCTTCCTCTCTTCCTTTGCTCCCATCGTTTCTGTCACTTTTTATTTCTCCTTTTCCCTCTTCAGTTAGCTTTACGTTGAGTGACAAGCGTAATGGTTTCCTGGAAGCTAACTCAAAGGCAAACGGCCACCCCTTACGAGATTGTGGCGTCTGGCAATAGACAGACAGATAGATAGATAGAGAGATAGATAGATAGATTTTTAACTATATTTCCAGTATTTATAACCCCAAACATTCCCATAACATTCAGTAGGAAATTGCTGAAGATTATTTTAATAAGTTTCATCCACCGTTTTCAAATTTTAATGACGAAAAAATTAAAGATAGATTTATTTTCACACCATACATCAAATATAAGTATACAAGAATATTACATTATTAGCTGTTCTATACATGAAAATTAACTCAAATTTTGTTACACTAGATTGATTATTTTTTGTGTGGATATTTTACAGACCCGTATTGTTATGTAAAGGAGATTTCAAAACTGAGTTGAATTTTTGTCAACATAGCTACGCATATAGAAGTACATCCAACCATCTATCCATCCATCCATCCATCTATCTATCCCTCTGTCTACTTACTAATCAGCTTATATGCTTACCTACCTACCTTCCTGCCTGCCTGCCTACATACCTATCTACCTACCTTCCTACGTACTTAACTACCTACCTACCTGCCTACCTTCCTTCCTACGTCCATACTTACCTGTTTACAAACCAACGTACCTACATACCTGCCTATCTACCTACTTACCTATCTTCCTATCTACCAACCCACCTACCTGCCTACCTACCTATCTACCTTCCTACTTACCTACCTTCCTTCCTCCATACTTGCTTCCTACATACATACATAATTACCAACCAACCTTTCTACCTACCTACATACCTTCCTAAATACCTCTCTGCCCATCTCCATACCTGCCTAACCTAACTTAACCAAATCCACACCTACTCATCTAGCATGTTCCTACCTCCCTCCCTCCCTCCCTACAACATACCTCTCTCTACACTCTACAAGGACTACATGACGTGGTTCCTGCCCCGTAACACCCGGTACACAGGCCTCATCTCAGACCATTTCAAGCGAATCATGGAAACCGGAATTTTGGGCAAGATATACAAAATTCACACGGAAATCAACACCGTTAGGAGCACCAGGGTAAGTTGGTTTTTACTCCGTTTATGTAAGGTTGTGTGTATATTGTGCTGGCTAAATTTTGTGCTCCTAGGACGGCTCATGTGGTGTAGGAAGAGATATAAGAGTGATACTGCTTAGTTCGTGAATTTACTGGTTAGTTATGTAGTCAGTGAACCTAAAAAAAAAAGGGGAGAAGGGAGAGAAAAAATAGTAAAAAAAAATCAGAGAGGTTATGAGTAGAATGGATTCACACTCTACCTGTTATCAGTAATGTCAACCTTTATTCATTGCAGTAAATCATTTCACATTCTTTTTGCAACCATGACTGATTTTATTTTGGGTTTTGGAAATTGCATAATAAAGGAGAAAAAATGGCAGGATTAAATCTTCAAAATTATAACTTTCGACGTGTAGAAGATATTTACAGGCAGAAGATATATATAGGTAGTTAATTTTACACTTAGACACACATTATTTAACGTGATTGCAAGTTCGGCGTTGAATAACTTTCTTGCAATGCTGTCTTCTTGTTTGATGGCTCGATTTGCTTGTCTGATGGCTTGTTTTGCTTTGATGGCTTGTTTTGTTTGTCTGATGGCTCGTTAGACTTGTCTGATGGTTCGTTTGACTTGTCTGATGGCTCGTTTTGCTTCTCTGATGGCTTCTTTTGCTAGTCTGATGGAATTTCCTTGTCCCCAGAAGAGAAAAAAGCCCTGGGAAGACTCTTGAGTTCTTCTTTATTTCTTTACACACACACAAAAAAGACACAACTGTCTTAAATTTAATGACATGCGACACCTACAAAAAGCATATTAGATCTCTTTTCCTTATTCTTTCTGGAAAAATAAATCTTCGTGACAAATAATTATACACACATGAAATCGGGAAGTAGGATGCAGAGCCCACTTTATTATTATCTATCTATCTATCTATTGTCAGACGCCTCAATCCCTTTTGGGGTGGCCACAAACAAATCGCCTCCAAGTCGCCCTGTCCCCCGCCATTTCACTGCCCTGCTCCCAACTCACACACCCCTCTCTCATATACCTCTCCACCCCATCCCTCCATCTCATCCTCGGCCTCCCCCTCCCTCTTCCCCCCTCCACCTCACTTACATACACTCTCCTCGTCAGTCTTTCACCCTCCATTCTCTCCACATGGCCAAACCACCTCAGTGTGTTCCTCATAACGCTTCCTATCACATCCACATCCACACCACAACGCTCCTTTATATCCTCATTCGTCAGCCTGTCTCTCCATGTGACTCCACATGCTCCTCTTAAATAACTCATTTCCACTGCTCTCACTCATGACTTGTGTCCTTCCAACAATGTCCAAGCTTCACTTCCATACGTTAGAGTTGGTATCACAATACTGTCATGTAGTAACTTTTTCACTTCCATGCTCACTTCCCTGTTTCTTATCACTGCTTTCAAAGAACCAGCAACCTTTCTTCTCTGTTGTACCCTCTCAAGCACTTCACCCTCCAAACCTCCATCCTTACTCATCACACTACCCAAGTACTTAAACGTACTCACATTTTCCAATTCCTCACCATCCAACCTCGCTGTACATTCACTGACTTCACCGCTCTCAAAGACTATCACTTTACTCTTCCCTACATTCACCTTTAGATTCCGTTTCTTACACACTCTCCCAAACTCATCCACCAAGCCTTGCAGCTCCCCTTCGTCTTCACTCAACAACACAGTATCATCTGCAAACAACAGTACAGGGAGTTTCCAAACACTATCCCTCTCACCAGGGCCAATCCAACATCCACTACCCTACCTTGTACCTCCTTTATTACCCCATCCATGTACAGATTGAACAACCATGGAGACATGACACATCCCTGTTTCAACCCAACTTTCAAAGAGAAAAATTCACTTAGTTCACCATCCTCACGCACTGCAGCCTTCGCAACCATCGTACATACTCTTCACAGCATTCAACAACTTCCCATCTACTCCATATATTCTTAACACTTTCCACAATCCTTGTCTATCCACCCTGTCATATGCTTTCTCCAAATCCATGAAAGCCGCATACAACTTTTTTCCCTTCTCTAGAAACTTTCTACTAAAGATCTAAGAATGAATATCTGATCTACACAACCTCTTCCCTTCCTAAAGCCTCCCTGTTCTTTTCCAACTAATTTCTCTGTCCTTTCTCTAACACTGTCAATAAGTATCCTACCATACACTTTTCCTATTATACTAAGAAGACAAATGCTCCTATGGTTACCACACACTTCTTTTTCCCGTTTTCCTTTGTAAAAGGGAATAATTATACCTGACTTCCAATCCTCTGGGACTCTACCTTCCTCCCAGACCTATCTGCACATCTTCCACATCCATTCTACTACTATCTCTCCTCCATGCTTCAGCATTTATTATTATTATTATTATTATTATTATTATTATTATTATTATTGTTGTTTTTATTTATTTTTTTTTTTTTTGGATGCGTATTGGTGATGGAGAGTACCTGGCCTTCCTATGTGGCTGCTGACTGCGATCTGTTATATGGATGCAGAGCCCATTTTATTATTATTATTATTATTATTATTATTATTATTTTGATGCGTGATGGTGATGGAGCGTATCTGGCCTTCCTATATGGTTGCTGACTGCTTTCTGCAATATGGGATGCAGACTAACCATACTTAATAACCATGGGTGTTACTTAGAATGACCTTCAGTAATTAGGGATTTGCATTCCACTTTGCCATTTAAGGAAGCATGTCACCATTAATTGCAAATTGTCTGTTTTTTTTTTTTTTTTTTTTAATACAAATAAGGAGAAACTTAGGACAAGAAGCCTGCAAATTTTTCCCTCCAAGAAAAAAACAAAAGCACGACAATAGAGAGCCAAATTCAAGATCCGTTCATTTCGAGATGCACGGACACACTGCATTTAAAAGACTGGAGGTCATAGGCAGTAGCAAATACTGAGAGAGTATGATAATTTCAGAGTTAACCTGTTGCATACATGAACGACTGGGGATAACGGCTAACTCTTGCATTAAAGAGTTGGACAGAAAATGAATGAGGGTTTGCTGCTTGACGGGAGCTACATGCCCGCCTTAGTGGTGGAGGGTAATGTGCGTCATTTATGCCGTTCACATTTTAATCTCATACTCTGCACTCTTCATCAGTGGATATTAAAGTAAAATGGGCAGAATAAATCGGTAAGAAAGAGGTGTTTTGAAGTCTTCAGTTCCTCGTTTTTCCTCCTACAGGCTCGAGGTTATGAACATTTATTTTTTTTTAAGATAAGAAGAAGGAATCGAAGGCCACGAGCCCGCAATAACCGTTCCCTCCAAGAGAAAAATATAATACAAGAGAGAGCCAAATTCAAGATCCAGTCATTTCGAGATGCCTGGACACAATGCGTTTGAAAGGCTATAGATCATACCTAGCAGGAAATACAGACAGGAGCCAGTTCCAGAGATGACCTGTTGCATAAATGAAGAACTGGGAGTAACGGTTTACTCTTGCATAAGAGAGTTGGACAGAAAAGGGATGAGAGTTTGCTGCTAGACCGGTGCTACGGGCCCGTCATAGAGGTGGAGGAATGCAAGCAGACAGCTCATAGGAGCAGTGACCATGGAAGTAGCGATAGAAAAGAGATAAAGATGCAACAGTGTGGTGAAGAGACAGAGGTTGAAGGGAGGCGGTAAGAGGAGGAGAGTTAATGAGACGAAAAGCCTTTGACTCCACCCTATTGAGAAGAGCTGTATGTGGGGAGCCTTCCCACACATGAGAGTTGTACTCTTCACAGGGGCGGATAAAAGCCGTGTATAGAGTCAACAATTGTGCAGGGGTAAAGAAGAAACGAAATCGGCTTAGCACACCTAATCTCTTAGAAGCAGATTTTACAATAGATGTAATATGATATTTCCAAGATAAGTTCCGAGTGAATGAAACCCCAAGCATGTTTAAGGATGATGCAGGATTAAGCTGAATTTAACTAAACATTAATGTACACATGTGGAAGATTTTGTCGGGTTGATAGGTGTAACAACTGAGTCTTTGATACATTAAGAACAACAAGATTATTTTTACCCCATTCAGAGATATGAGCCAAGTCAGACGTTAGATGTGCCATAGCCTCATCCCCTGTTTGTTGAAGTAAATGGTGAGATGGACATTGCAGGAACCGAATGGAAAGGTGAAGGGTGGAATCATCAGCGTACGAGTCGATAGGGTTAGATGTACAGCTTAGAAGATCATTGATGAATAAAAGGAAGAGAGTTGGTGATAGGACAGAGCCCTGAGGAACACCATTGTTAATAGATCTATGAGAAGAACGATGGCCGTCTACAACAGCAGCTATAGAACGACTGGAAAGGAAACTATAGATGAAGGCACAGATAGAAGGATAGAAACCGCAAGAGGGTACTTTGGAAATTAAAGATATATTGCAGACATGATCGAAAGCCTTTGAGATGTCAAGTGCAATGGCAAAGCTTTCGCCAAAGTCCCGAAAGGAGGATGACCAGGAATCTGAAAGGTAGGTGAGAAGATCGCCAGTGAAGCATCCCTGACGGAACGCACACTGATGATCAAAAAGGTTGTGATAGGAAAGATGCTTTATAATTTTTCTGTTAAGAATGGACTCAAAAACTTTTCAAACACAGGATCTTAAAGCAATTGGACGGTAGTTAAAGGGTTGGGAACGGTCACCCTTCTTTGGGACTGGAGAATGTGAGCAAACTTCCAGCAAGAAGGAAAGGTACAAGTAGAAAGACAAAGGCAAAAAAGTTTACCTAGGCAGGGTGTAAGCACAGAAGCACAGTTCTTTAGGACAACAGGAGGGACCCCATCAGGTCCATATGCCTTGTTAGTATTGAGGCCAGTAATGGCAAAAAATACATCAACTGAAGACATTTTCATGTCAGCCATGAGGAAGTCAGAGGAGGGAAGTGAAGGAGGAACAGCACCGGAATCGTCTAAGGTGGAAATGGAGGAGAAAGTCTGAGCGAAGAGATCTGCTTTATCAGTAGAAGAAATAGCTACAGAGCCATCAAGGTAGAAAAGAGGAGGGAAGGATGATGAGATAAAGTTGTTAGAAAGGTTTCTGGCAAGGTGCCAGAAGGAGCGGGAAGGATTCGAGTTCGAAAGTTGAGAGCATTTAGAACGGATTAAATTATTTTTTGCAAAGCGAAGACTTAGCACGATTCCGGGCAGAAATATAAATAAGATGTGATTCAGTGGAGGGTTGGTTCCGGTACCTTTTATAGGCCCTCTCCTTGTTGCGGACAGCATTAGAACAAGCGTGATCAAACCAAGGCTTTCTTGCATTAGTCAGAGGATATGAGAAAGGAATGTATGCCTCCATGCCCGAGAGAATAACCTTCGTAATGCGCAAGGCACACTTAGATCGCTCCCGGCCATGGAAGCAATAATCATTCCAGGGAAAATCAAAGAAGTACTGCCTGAGGGCCTCCTAATCCGCAGGTCCAAAGTGCCACAGACGATGTTTCTTTGGAGAGTCCACAGGCCGTACCGGAGCGATAGGACAGGTTAAAGTAACAAGGTTATGATCGGAGGAGCCCAACGGAGAGAAAAGATCAACAGTGTAGGCAGAAGGATTAGGTGTAAGGAAAAGGTCAAGTATGTTGGAGCTCTCTCCAAGGCGGTCTGGGATACGGGTAGGGTGCTGTACAAGCTGCTCTAGATCATTAAGGATAGAAAAGATGTAGGCTTGTTCACCAGGTGGATCAATGAAAGGAGAGGAGAGCCAAAGGTGGTGGTAAACATTGAAATCTCCTAGAATGGAGATTTCAAAGAAAGGAGAAATGAATAGAATGTGTTCCATCGTAGAAGTAAGATGATCGAAGAATTTTTGATAGTCAGTAGAATTAGGAGGTAAGTACAGCGCAGATATATTTAGTCAGAGAATGACATGAGAGCCAGAGCCAGAGAGTAGAGAATTCAGAAGAATCAAGTTCAGGAACACGAGAGCAAGATAGGTCGTTGCGTACATATACGCAACATCCACCGTTGGCTTTGAAATGAGTATAGAGAAAGTAGGAGGATACAGAGAAGGGTTTGCTGTCAGTTGCCTCAGACAGGTGGGTCTTAGTAAGAAAGAGAAGGTGAGGTTTAGAGGAGGAGAGGTGGTGTTCAAGAGACAGAGAGTTAGAGGAAAGGCCGCGAATGTTGCAGAAACGAAGAAGATCTGAGTCAGACAGTGGATCCAGGCAACTCAAAGAATCATTACCGGAAAAGGGGCGGATTGTGGGGGCATTTATGGTCCCCCCTCCTGGGGACTCCGAGGCATTGTTGTTTTGCGCCATTTTTTGACACAGATGGGCGTCAAGATTGTCCCTCACCCTCCCTACAGTCCAGACCATGCCCCCTGCAACTTCTGGTTATTCCCCAAGCTGAAGGAGAACCTCAGGGGCAGTCATTTTGAAGACGTTGAGGAGATGAAGGAGGCTGTGACAAGGGTCCTAGACAAACATGAGTTATATTGCAAAGTATTTGACGGGCGTTTCTGTTGGATCATCGTCTATTAAAGGTCCAACTGCACTGCCTCCTGTGCTTATGGGCAGTGTGCCACCGAAAGTGAGTAAGCACTGTGTTGACAAGATAGAGACTGGGATATTAAACACTCTTAAATCCATGAAGATCTATGCATACAATGTAAGAAGCCTCGCTGAAGATTACAAAGTTGATAATAGCTGAACTGGAAAACATTAGTTTGGATATTGTAGGTTTGAGTGAGACCCACAGAAGAGAAGAAAAAGTAATTCAGCTAAATGACAGTGGCCACCTATTTTACCACAGAGGAAGGGAAAATGATAGAGTTAGTGGTGTAGGATTTCTAATTAACAGAAATCTTGCAGACAACATTGTTAAATTCGACAGTGCATCTGACAGATCAGCAGTGGTTGAAATTAGACTGTGCAAAAAATATACCCTGAAAGTGGTACAAGTATATGCACCCACTTCTCAAAGCTCAGATGAAGAAATTGAAACATTCTATGATGACATCTCCCAGATTATGGAAGAAGAAAAGACCACCTATACTATACTCATGGGAGACTTCAATGCAAAAGTTGGAAAATCAAAAAATGGAGAAGCATGTATGGGAAAATTTGGAGTGGGAGAAAGGAACGAACGAAGAGAAATGTTGGTAGACTTTGCAGAAATGTTTAACATGAGAATAATGAACACATTCTTTCACAAAACAACAGGGAGAAAGTGGACCTGGAGAAGCCCAAATGGAGACACAAAGAATGAAATCGACTTCATTATAGCAAATAAGAATAACACAATCACAAAAGTCACAGTTGTCAACAAAGTAAATATTGGAAGTGACCATAGAATGGTGGGTTGCACAGCAAGATTAAATTTCAAAAGTGAAAGAAAGATGATTAAAGACAAAAAGATATGCCCAATAAAAGTCAACGAAAACAAAGCAGCTTTTCAGTTGGAAATAAGGAACAGATTTCAGGCTCTCAGTAATGTTGAATGTGACATTGATGAGCTGAATGACAGACTAACAAAAGTGCTAAATGAATCAGCGGAGGTAGTAGGAAAACCTATTACAACCAAAGCCGGGAAGTTTTCAGAGAAGACACTTGAGCTTATGAAAAAAAGAAAGGTAAATAAAGTAAAAACAAAGAAAGATGAAATAGAACGAGCGGAATTAAACAAGCTTATCAACAAAAGACAAAGAGAAGAAAAAAGAAAGAGAAACATGGATCAAATCAAAGAAACCATCAAAAAAGAAAAAAAGTCTGAAACAGGTCCGAAATAAAATGGCACTTGGAAAGCAATAAATTACATCACTAAAAGAAAAAAACGGTGAAGCCATTAAATGCAGAGATATGATGCTGAAGAGAGTTGAAGAATTTTTCAAAGAACTGTATGCATCAAAGACAGTATTACCAATAGCTAACTTTTCTGTTGACACAAGTGAAATACTTCAGGTAACACCAGACGAAGTAAATATTTCTCTTAAAAATTTGAAAAGAGGGAAGGCTCCAGGAGAAGATGGAATAGTAGCAGATTTACTGTTGGATGCAGGAGCGGAAGTACAAAATAGGCTTGCTCACTTATTTACCCGATGTATAAAACAGAAGAAAATTCCCAAAACATGGTGTAATGCAATTGTTATTCTACTTTATAAAAAAGGCGACTCAAAAGACCTTAGTAACTATTGACCCATTAGCTTGCTATCAGTCATTTACAAACTTTTAACTAAAGTCCTGACAAACAGAATAGCTACAAATTTGGAGGAAAGCCAACCTCGTGAACAGGCAGGATTCCGAAGCGGGTACTCGACTACTGATCATCTGCACACAATGAATCAGCTAACTGAGAACTCTACAGAATATAATAAACCACTGTGCTTAGGTTTTGTTGAATACGAAAAAGCTTTCGACTCAGTGGAGCACATAGCAATTATAAATTCATTGCGAGAACAAGGAGTGAATGAGAACATTGTAAAACTGCTCGAAAACATATATACGAGGGAACTGCTCGTACATAAGGACTCAGAGAAAATTAAGATTGAGAAGGGCGTGCGTCAGGGAGATACAATTTCACAAAGTTATTTACAGCATGCCTAGAAAGTATTTTCAGAAAGCTAGACTGGGAAAACAAAGGAGTAAACATAGATGGAGAAAAGCTAAACCATTTAAGATTTGCAGATGACATTGTCCTAATCTCAGAAAAAGCAGAGACATTGCAAGAGATGTTAAATGACCTGAACAGAGAAAGTCTCAAAGTAGGGCTAAAGATGAACCGGAGTAAAACTAATGTTTAATCCTCAAACACCAAAGAGCGTCATAAGTGGAGAAATTCTTGAAGAAGTTGAGGATTACAATTACCTGGGACAAATATTAAAATTAACGAAAGATAATGATATCGCAATAAAAAGACGCATTACATTTGGATGGAAAGCTTTCGGTAAATATAGAGACATTATGAAAAATAGCTTGCCAGTTTGTATGAAACGAAAAATATATAACGAATGTATAATTCCAACTATGACGTATGGTTGTGAGACTTGGAAACTGATAAAATCGATGGAAAATAAATTAATTCGCTCTCAGAGAGCAATGGAAAGGTCAGTGTTGGGAATATCTTTAAGAGATAGGAAAAGATCAACTGGGTGAGACAGCAGACTAAAGTCAAAGATATTATAGAAGTTATAAAAGAACAGAAATGGAGGTCGGCAGGCCATGTAGCAAGAACAAGGGATAATCGATGAAGCAAGAGGTTGACTGACTGGACACCAAGAGATGGTAAGCGTAGCAGAAAAAGGCCAGACAGGAGGTGGAAAGATGAGATAGAAAAATTTGCAGGGAAAACGTGGCAAAGATTGGCTCAGTCAAGGAATTCGTGGAGAAGGTTGGGGGAGGCTTTTGTTCAGCAGTGTACTTGTAATGGCTGATGATATATATATATATATATATATATATATATATATATATATAGATATATATATATATATATATATATATATATATATATATATATATATATATATATATATATATATATATATATATATATATATATATATATATATATATATATATATAGTATATGTGCACGTATTTATGTGTACAAGCCTGTGTGTGGGCGCGTGCGTGTCGTGTGTGTGTGTGTGTGCTCTTACGAGATGAAGTAGGCAACACAAAATAGCACAATCTGACTGCGTAAAAACTAATAAAAACAAAGTGAAAAGGGAACTGAACAAATAGTTAAGTGATGAAAAACAATAAAAATACTAACTCCAACCTCGCAACACAAGTTCGAAAGTAAATAAAATTAGCTGACGTTAGCAAGGGCAAAATAAACACAATGAAAAATACCTAATGTAATACAAGCTAATGATATTTACAATATTTACAATGATATGATGAAACACAAAAGAATGAGAAAAACAAGCAACCTGATAATACCCTGAAGAATCACACTAATGTCTGGAAATAAACTTGCCAGACAAAAGAAATAAAATCATACAAAAAGAGATAACTAAACTGCACTCGACTGCAACAAAATAATAATAATGCATAACAGTAATACTTGCAATTGGATGCTGATACAAAGTGAAAAGATGTTCAGAAACATATACAACACACAAAATACTGCTTCTCCTCCCTCTCTGATCTCCAGTCCAAACACTCTCTCTCCATTCTTTTTTTTTTTTTCTTTTCTTTTTTTTTTTGCCTATCGACCATTGAGGCCGGAGCCCCTGGTCATTAAGGCAAAAATATATATATATATACATTAACACACACACACACACACACACACATATATATATATATATATATATATATATATATATATATATATATATATATATATATATATATATTTATATATATATATATATATATATATATATATATATATATATATATATATATATATATATATATACACATATATATATATATATATATATATATATATATATATATATATATATATATAATTTTAACTTTTTGTATTTTGTTATTATTTTTTTATTTTTTTTAACCTTATATTACTTATAAACAAACATACCTAATCTAAAAACCCTCAAACTAACCACCTAACAGACAAATCGCTAACCTATACTAAATCGTAAGAGACAAATAACTAGACCTACACTAATGTTAAAAAAAAACTCGACCAAGAGAACACCATCGACTGCAGATATGTAATGCCTTTCTACATTACATACCTGCACTCATCACCTGGTGACTGTCAGTCGAGGCACAACCTAATAAATAGGGGACATCAATATTTGAAAGGGAACCAGACGAGTCAGGAACATTTCCATATACGTCAGCTGTCGGCCGTAAATAGAATAACTTAAGCAAGATGGTATAATGTATTTACATAATTTGTACAAAAAGTGAAGAACCTCGCCCAGCAGACCACCATCGACTGCAAGTGCCCAATACCTTTCTACATTGTACACTTGCATTCATCAGCTGGTGACTGTCAGGCGAGGAACTCGGCTTAATGTAGGGGACATCAATATTAGAAATAGATCAGTGGGAGGAGGAACTATTTCAAATATGTCAACTGTCAACCTTAATTGATATAACAATATATACATATTTACCGTTGATAAAAACCATAACCACACAGTAAAAAAGTCACATCACTCTGATCAGTCCGGTCTCTCTCAAGAAAGCCATCAATTTATCAGTCATAACAATGTCCCCATCACCCACGATGGTGGAAAGGGTGAGGGGGACATCTGCTGCACCACAGTAATTTATAAGTGAAGCACGTTCACGAATAAATCGCCGACAGCGCAGGATGATATGACTGATAGATAACACCGCATTACAGATGTCACAGTGCGGTGGGAAGCGTCTTTCCATATATGGTTTCATGTGAGTTAAAATGGTGGTATTGAGCCGTAGCCGTGCCAACACTTTTTCTTCTAGGCGACTGGGACGGTTGGCAGTGTCCCAGTCGCCCAGGTACGGCTTACAGGTTGGAATATTTAGTCTGGTCCACTGACCTTGCCACAGAAGATTTATTGATTTCTTTCTGAGAGAGAGACTCGACCGTAGATCACGAGGAACGTCCCAAGTCTCCTCGAGCTCTACAGCCGACTTTGCAAGTAAGTCAGCCTGCTCATTGACGTAGATACGACAATGACCAGGCACCCAGATCAGCGTGAATGACTTGTTGCATGAATGCAACTTATTAACGATGCAGCCCTGGATCTCGTGAGAGTCCATAGTGCAAGATGCAATTGCCTGAAGGGCTGATTTTGAATCTAAAAATATGACAAATGAGTCATGCCTAGAATTGAGAGCATAGTCTATGGCTCTGTCAATAGCAAAAAGTTCTGAAGCAAACACAGATGTATGAGTCGGCAACCGATAACTGAGGGCACATTAAGTCGACCACACACTTGCACCCACACATTCACTCGACTTGGAGCCGTCAGTGTACAAGTGGTGGGACCCCAAGTGATGAATGATGATTTTAAGAAACAAGTGGTGGACCTCCGCCTCCGGCGCCTTGGCCTTTGGTGCTGGGAGCCATGTAACATCAACTGTAAAGCCAGGTGGCTCCCAAGGCAGTATATTTTTTAACACCAACTTCTCACAGTCACTGGGGTCCACACCAAGCTCCTGAGTCAGTAAGTGGAGGCGAACGGCAAGTGGCCGACGCACCCCTGCAGAAGGTGGTGGTATTGACGCGGGGGGGTACAGGCCACATTGCCAATATTATTTTTCCTAAATGTCCTTACTCCAAAGGATAGGGCCAGGTGGTCACGGCGAATACGGAGGGGAGGCACATTCGCCTCCACTTCCATACGAGCCACATGGGTACACCCAATGGCTCCAAGACACATTCGCAAACATTTATTCTGTAGCACATCCAATCCTTTCAGCGTGGCATCAGATGCTGAGCCATACACCTGTGCGCCATATTCAAGCTTCGATCGAATAAGGGACTTATAAACCATTAATAAAGTTTTTCTGTCGGCACCCCAGGTAGTACCCGCTAGGTTCTTGAGGACATTTAACGGTTTATCACAATGAGCAAGCAAAGTATTAACGTGAAGTTTAAAATTCATTCTACTATCAAAATGTATTCCTAAAAATTTTACAGAATTTTGAAAAGGTACCGCCTGATTATCCAAAGTTAAGCACAAATTAGGTACGTTACGATTAATGAATAAGTGATGACACAGCCCTGAGGGGATATTCTCCTGCATTTGGTCTGATCAGCTTTCAGATCAGGTGTGGGTAAAGGGATGGGTCTGTTATGATGTGGCAGGGGTAAAGCAGCTCTGCTGTCGGGCCCTTCTGCTGATGTCACTGATTGCATTGCGCAGTTGACCCTTGTGCGGTGTGGTGCGATGAGGATCTGTCAGTTCTCCCCTTTGGGGCTAAGATGCGAATGGATGTGTTTGAATGGATGAGTAAATGGGGAGTGTGTCATCCTGTCTCGGCTACCTCCCTCTCCTTGGGGGAAGCAGCCTAGGTATATAGTACAGTAGTACGATTAGTGAAGACTACAGCGGCACACTTACAGACGGAAAACTTAAATCCCCACTTCAAGGCCCATAGGTGGACGGAGTCAAGGTCTGCTTGAATCCGCCCAGCCGAAAATTGTGCATTATTGGAAGAGTGCTATATTGCACAATCGTCAGCGTAGAGCTAGTATTTAAGATTCCTTGGGATGGAAGCTGATGACAGAATATCATTGATCATAATACTAAATAAAGTAGGACTAAGCACACTTCCCTGCGGCACCCCGTTTTCCTGGATAAATATATCCAATGTTACGTTACGGGGCAATTCGACAGAGAAAGTCCTGTCCCTTAAGAAATTTGAAATAAAAATAGGCAAATTTCCTCTTAAACCATAAGCATAGAGCTTCATTAGTATACCGTGTCGCCATGTCATGTCATAGGCTTTATGGATGTCCAAGAACACCCCTATCATGAATTCTTTATTGGCAAATGCCTCTGCAATACAATGATCCAAATTCATTAAATGATCTAGTGAACTTCTGTAGTTACGGAAGCCACATTGTTGATCATTTAACAAATTCTTCGTCTCTAAAACAAAAAGAAGCCTATTGTTTACCATACGTTCCATGACCTTACATAGACAAGAAGTCAACACAATAGGACGAAATGAAGTGGGATTCATAAGACGACCAGCCTCTTTGGGTATCGGTATGACGTGCGCAAAGTGCCATGAGTTTGGGAATGTTCGAGATGCCCAAATCTCATTGTACAATGCTAACATCTTAATCAGGTTGTCCTGATTAAGATGCTGGATCATACCGTACGTGATGGTGTCTGGTCCAGGGCTGGTGTCTTTACAGGATTTAAGGGCAAGGAGCAGTTCATTTATCGTAAACTCTTTGTTGTACGGGGAGTCTAAGTCTTCTACGGCAAAGTCTGATATCTGTAGCTCAGCTGTGCCTTTATGGTGTTGAAAACGCGGGTCATAATTGGCTGAGCTACTTCCATGAGAAAAACTGGCGAGGATGTTAGCAACGTCCATGGGCTCGTCATAGATGTTATCATTAACCTGAAGGGTGGTGATCGGGAAATATGGGCCTTTATTATTTAATATTCTTATAGTGGACCAGACTTTACATAATGATGTTGTATGAGTCACCGTGGACACAAAGGACCGCCAGGAGTCACGTTTGGCCCTTCTTATTATTCTCCTTGCCTCAGCCCGTGCCTGTTTGTATGCAATAAAATTTCTCTCAGTGGGCTGGCTATCAAAAATCCTGTATCTCCCATTGCGTTTTCTCAATGCTTGTCGGCAATCCGGCGTCCACCAATGTGCTCTATACTTCGCATGAACTGTAGAAGTCTTGGGAATAGCAGCCTCAGCTGCGTGTAATATGGAAGTAGTTATATTTTCGATCTTAACATCTATCGTCTCCCCAGATATATCTAAATTGGCGATCCTTGAGAAGGATCCCCAATCTGCTTTCTTATAGTTAAATTTTGGAAGTGGAGGGTCCAAAATGATGTCGCGGAAGTGGAGGGTCCAAAATGATGTCGCGTGTATAAGAAAGACAGATGGGTAAATGATCACTTCCCAAGGAGTAGTTGTAAGGGTCCCATGAGAAATATTGATGTTTACCAGGGGAGGCCAAAGATAAGTCAATGGCCGAAAAGTTACCAGTATGATCATCTACACGAGTCGCTCTACCATCGTTCAGAAGACAGAGGTTGGACTGTAGAATTAGGTCGGGTACTTGCTCCCCTCGACCATCAATCCTCAAGCTACCCCATTGATAGTGATGGGCGTTAAAATCGCCCAACACTAACTTATTGCCAGGAAGATGTTCAAATAGTGAATTTAAAGCATCACTATCAATGTGCCCATGTGGAGGAGAGTACAGAGAACAAATAGACAGATACTTGTTATTAAAATTTATTCTGCACGCGACAGCTTCCAGAGTAGAATTTAGAATCACTTTCGTTTGTGGGTGTGATTTGTGTGTGTAAATGGCAACTCCGTGACCTTCATATCTTCCATAGTCTCATCAATAACGAGGCTCCCAAACTCCACTGAGGAAGAGCTATTCTTTCTCTCCCTCACTGGTCCAGGAGCAGGAAGGACATGAGGACGTGACTGTTTAGTGAGGGTGGTCAAATTAATCTTGTCAAACTTGTCTGGCTTCGATTTTGGCCGCACTGACTGCGAAGGAGCAGCGGCAGCTTGGGAGTAGGAAGTAGCAACAGGGATGTCCGTCAGAGAGCTGGAGCGTACAGAAGGCTTAGACTGAGAGGTAGGGCGTGGGGCATGAGGAGCGAATGTTAGGTCAGTCTGTCTCAACGGTGCACATCACGGGACGGGACACTGCCGCCGATGCATAGGAGATATTAGGCTTGGGAGTTGCATGCAACTCCTTCACCTTCTTCCTAGCATCGTAGAAGGAAATTCCCTGTGTCGCTTTTACTGTGCAGACCTCCTTCTCCTTCCACTTGAGACAAGCCCTTGAGGAAGTGGAGTGAGCATCCTTGCAGTGAAAGCAGAACTCAGTCTCGGCTGTACAGTTGTCAGCAGAGTGACCTACAGCCGCACACTTGCCACACACGATGTTGGAAGCCCGACAAGCCTTTTCATGGTGTCCATAGAGCTGACATTTTGAACAACGAAGGGGGTTCAGGATGTACGGTATAACATTTACAATTTCGTATCCAACCTTCACACTGGATGGAAGAGAAACTTTGCCAAAAGTGAGAACAACTGTTGCGGTCTTCGTCCTTATGCCTTCCGAGAATCTGGTAATGAACCTCGCCTCTATGACATCTTGCTGAGAAAGTTCCTGTACAATTTCTTCTTCCTCCATAAGCACAAGATCCCTGCAGGTGATAACACCCTTGCAGGAATTCATGGAGTGGGGGATCGTTGTTTGGACATCGTGACAATGGAACTTCCTCAGTTTCAGCAAATCCTTGACCTGGGCAGAATTCATGGTTTTTACGAGAAGGTCTCCACTCGCAAGTTTTTTCACTTGTTCCACCTCACCTGCACACCCATCAATCACCTTCTTGATAATGAAGGGATTGAAGCTGGACAGGGGAGTGGAACCATCCGCATGAATCTGTACAAACTCGGCATTGTTTACGTTAATGTCGAGGGGGGTACGTGTCTGGGGCCGTTCAGTCTGGGGAGTGTCCGTCCGTGATACAGTCGGGGGTCGGTCAGGACTACCTCCCTCCCTGAAGGGGGGGAGAGGCAGTAGTGGCGTCCGCCATAGTTACCACTTCCCCCAAAGAGAAATACGACCAAGGGAGAAATTGCCCAGGGAAAACACACCTAGTCAGAGATTACCCTCTCAAACCACTCTCGGGAGGACGCGCCTGTAACTCACACCCCAGAGCGATCAGTGGGGGGGCACACTCCAGAGGTGAGTAAGCAAAGGCGATCTCAGTAATTAGATATAGACATCTACTATATCCACTAAGGCCAGGAAGGAATATGAGATCTAGCTAACCTAACTTTATTTTGGCTATGTACAAAGCTATTGCCGGTGAGGCAGCCGTAGAGGGCTAAAGGAGAGAACAACGAATACACGACTCCACTCTCCACGACCATTCATCAAAGTCCCTTCCCTCTCCATTCAAAATTCTCCGCCTTATAAACCCTCCGGCTCTGTGCACGCGTCAACAAGCAGGTGGAGGACAGACGAGAAATATGCAGAAAAGAGCTAGGCAAATTGATCTCTCCCCCAATCTCCAAACATTATAAATATCACTGGTGAATAAAAAATCTTTATGTCGTCAGTTTAAGTTCCACAGTAAATCAGTGATATTAAAAACAATTTTAGTCACACCCACGTCAAGAGAGCAAACAGAATTAAGACTTTATAAATGTGTACGCACTAAACAGGCAACAACATGAGCGAGTGCATGTGCGTAGATGCTGGCGTACGCAGGATCGACGCACATACACACACACCTAGCGACATGCACACACTATACATACATACACAATATACACGAAAATATATATACATTCTTACACACACACACACACACACATGAGGTGCGTGTGCATGCACTGTTTTAGTGCTGGGATTTTGAATCAAGAGGTAATTTTATAATGCATATCATTTTTTTTGTCTAACTACCTACCTGTGTATGTGACTATGTGTATCTACTTATTGTATATATATATATATATATATATATATATATATATGTTTCCCTGTCTATGTATATATAAATATATCATATATATGTGCATGTTGCATAAGTATATGTATGCACGCCTGTACACTTACGCATATTTTTATACATGCATGCCGTTGTACATGTAGAATGTCTATGGCTACATAAGCGTGAACATATACATGTATGTATAGATATATACATATATGTATGTGTGCATATATGCTTCTCTCTGCATATGTATGTGCTTACGTGTGCATCTATGTACCACTTTACTCATCTTAGGGCATGTAATGATAATAACTGTAACAACTTTGTAGTATTTACGTATCATTGTATGTCTTTGTTCATTATTGTGCTTGTAATGATAATTACTTCTATACCTTTTATGCACTAAGATGCCATTTTTATTTTTTGTTATGCACCTCTCTGTTCTTGGCCTTCAGGGACAGTATTCCCCAGCGTTTTGGGGCTTGTACTGAATGGTCAATAAAGAACCTAAATTAAAAAAAAAAAACTTTAAATAAATCCATTCCTTCTTGGTCTTCAGTCAATATTGTTGCCCAGAAAGTATTCCCTGAGTTTAAATTCTCATTTTAAAAATTAGTCGGTTTGTTTTAACCTAAAGGAACTGAGTCTCTCCCACAACACGAGGACCAAGTCGTGGGTGCATAAAATTCGAATGAGTGTTATGGATTAAGAATGAGTCTCCTTGGTTAGTAGTCAAATCAAGCCTCCAATCTGACTACACCTGGTAATCAACTGAACTGCAAGAGAATAGGGAGTCAGAAGATAAATATATTACATTACTTGCAGCTGGTGGACGATGTAGATGTAAATAGAAATCAGATGAACGAAAAATCCACGCGACATGCACGAAAATAACACTAGAGAGATACGAAACAAAAGAGAAAATGTAGTAGCCTAAATTTTATGAGAGTGTTATATATATATATATATATATATATATATATATATATATATATATATAGCCCGTTTGCTTTACAATACAAAGATCCATAGAACCTTTCAGATAATGCCATGTGTAGTCAGTTTTGAAGGCAGATTTAACTAGGAAGCAAGGAGACTCGTTCCTCCCTCATATCTACAGCTGATCGAATTTCATGTATTCAAGAGGCAGTATTTGAGGGGTTGCACATCTTAAAGTCCCAATGCACCATAAAAAAAAAAAAAAAAGCCAGAAAACACCAGAAATTGCCTCCCAGGAAGTGATTTCTGGCGTTTTTGTGTATGGCGCATTTGGCTCTTAAGACTGGCAACCCCTGTAACACGTCTTAAGGGCCAGTCGCGCCATCAGCAAAAGAACGCTAGTAATCATATCCCAAAGAGACGACATCTGGCATTTTGTTTAAATGGTGCATTGGAACCTTAATACGTGCGACTGCTCAATTAAGCTTTGGAGTTGCGTAGTTTCAGCAGATAAGTAAATAACTAATAAATAAGTAAATAAATAAATAAGTTGGTAGGTGGGGGCGCTCAGCATCCACTCACTTGATGTAGTGCTGCTTTGGGTTTCTGGCCTTTCCTCTCTTCCCTCCTTCCTCATCTGTCTTTCTTCTCTTCATTTTTTCCTCTTCCTTCTGCCTACAGGTGACTTTACACTCCCTCTTCTTTCTTTCTTTCCTTCACTCTTTCCTCTTCCTTCTGCCTATGGGTGACTCAACACTGCGTGACAAGCCAAATGGTTTCCTGTACACCTGGAAATCATTTACTAAGCTGGGTGGTAACCATATAACCAAATAATGGCCCCTGATGGTTTAGTGGGTAATTTAGATGCACCAATCGGATTGAGCCTGTATAGGTTTATATCCAAGGAGTGGTTTGGGTTTATTGCTCAAGTAATGCCACCCACGGATGAGTGAAGCTGATCACTCTCATCTTAAATGTTAGGACCAACATGCCTAGCCCCGGGCTCCTACGCTCCTCATGGGGAGGTACAGGACTGGATGATGGATGGATGGATGAATAAATAAACGGAGGCTAGGCATAGACAGAAAAGTAATGTTTTTCCTGTCAGAAAAAAAAAAAAAACACGATAATAGAACTACATGCAAAACACGGGCACGGTGCTGGCCACGAAGAAGTGCCGTGGAAAGAATGAAGGGTTACAATATTCAGCCATTTAGTTACGGGAAATAGGATACCGAGGTGTAATGTCCAGAATAAATAGCTGAGAGAAATGCATCACGAAATTTCCACAGCAAATTAGAATAGGACCCTAAAATTAAAGATGAGTTTGACAGAGAAAAATGAAATGAGTGAGGTAAATGAGATGAGTTTACTTTCATCTACAAGTAACTAACCTTAGAGATAGATAGATAGATAGATAGATAGATAGAGAGAGAGAGAGAGAGAGAGAGAGAGAGAGAGAGAGAGAGAGAGAGAGAGAGAGAGAATCACCAGCAATATGGAATGAAAATTTGCTGCATTATTATGGAACCCTTGATATGTAAATGAATTATTTATTATCTGGAGAGAGAGAGAGAGAGAGACAGTAAACAAATCAGCTAATCCAGTGTTAATTTTATAATCAGGGAATATGATAACCTGAAAAATAAATCGCACTTGCAAAATTATTCAGATCTCTATAATAGGCATTTACGCGTTTATCTCTCTATCTATCTACCTGCCTACCCATCTATCCACCTCTGTATGTATATATCTATCCATCCATCTGTCTATTTACCTACCTACTTACCTACCTATCTTTTTGTCTATCTATGAATCTATCTATTCATCGACGTATATATCTGTTTGTCTGTCCATTTATCTATCTCTACCAATCTATCTACCCATTTATCTATCAATTTATCTATTTATCCATCTATTTATCTATTTATATATCTATCAACGTATCTACAAACAATCTGAATATTATTACTATAACAATTCTGTTATAATCATTAACATTAATAATCATGTATAAACAATGACTCTTTATATTATCATTATTATTATGCAAGGAAGAAGAAACCAAAGGCCAGGAACCCGTAAGATTGTCCCCTCCAAGAAAAAAACAAAAACAAGATACCAGAGCCACATTCAAGATCCTTTCACTCTCATTTACACATTTACAAACACAAACACTATTCCTGGCTGTGTAAATGAGTGTAAATGCCTGTTAACATCTCTCTCTCTCTCTCTCTCTCTCTCTCTCTCTCTCTCTCTCTCTCTCTCTGATCTTCAAGTCTCCTTCAAGATGGCCTTACATAAAACTTAGCTTTTATAAGATATAAATGAGACGATTATGTCAAGAAATTGGTTTAGTTCTAAAAACATAGGAAGAGTGGTATTTTGTGTGTGTGTGTGTGTGTGTGTGTGTGTGTGTGTGTGTGTGTGAGAGAGAGAGAGAGAGAGAGAGAGAGAGGTACACAAGTATACCTGCCTGACCCCCTGTTCACCTCAACACAGGTGCACATACCCAACCCAAAGGCTTCTTTACCACAAGTGCACATACCTAACCCCCTGTCCATCTCAACACAGGTGCACAAACCCAACCCCCAGGCTTCCCTACAACAAGTGCACATACCTTATCTCCGGGCTCCCTCACCCCAACCAAGTAACCCTTATCCACTGCCTCCACCTATCAAGACTGGAGGTACACCGGCAACGCCACCCATTACTCAATCCAACAATCCCATCAGCTCTACTGACACTAACATCAGTAATACCAGCAACAACAACATTAGCAGTGACACCAACAACACCAGCAGAATCACCAACACCAACAGCAACAACTCCAATAATACCAGCAGAATCACAAACAACACCAGAAGAAACACAAACAACAACAGCAGATACACCAACACCACCAGCAGATACACCAACAACAGCAGTGGCAACAGCAAGAGCACCAGCAGCTACTCCAACAACACCTGCAGCAGCACCAACAATATCAGTGGCAACACCAACAACACTTTAGAAAATCATCCAACTAAGAGCACCTTCATAATCTGCACCCACAACCCAAAAGGCAAAGCAGGTTGTTGCTTCAACAACAACAACAACAGCGAGAGTTGCCCATCACAGTCTTCTTGGACCTCCCAGGATCATACGCACCCAGCTGCAACCCAGACCCGAGAACCAGGTGGACCTGAATCACAACCAGCCGACTCACTGACCCCTCCCGCAGTCCCCAGACGTGACAACCTACCTGGTAAGAAAGCCAGGACTCCCCCTCACACATCAATCAACAAGACGGACCGGCCAGCCCCACACTGCCACACTGCACGTTCACACAACCCTCATACAGTGACACCCCACCAACCAGCCCCACTACTGCCCTCGTTAGCTACCCGAGGCTCATCAAAGACTTACTACTACCACTGCAAAAGAAGTGGACACTCTGACAAAAATTGCCGCTGGCTTAGCTGGTGTGACCACTGTCACAGAGCAGGTCACACCATTGAAAACTGTCGCACCCTTCAAGCTCAGGAAAGGGAAGAGACAATCTCCCATCAGCTGTCACTGCTGGTTGTCACCCTCAACAGGCACTTCTTGAGGGTTCCACCCATCAGCGGCTCACCAACCCCAACCTCTCAAAACCCAAGAACACACAATTCCCCCAGTCACGCCGGAATTATGCCAGCCGTTAATAATTTAAAGAAATTGACCATCATTTCAGCAAATGTCAGGGGCCTCCAAACCAACATAGGAGACCTGAATCATTCTTTTATTATACCGCACAATCCAGATATCATTGCCACTGTTGAGACCTTTCTCAATCCTTCAGTACCTGCTAATTTCGGCCAAATAAAAGGATACTCAACATGCCATCGAAGGGATCGTACCCACGGCACCTTTGGGGGCATCACTGTCTGCTTCTGAGATGACCTCGCTGTGATGGCCCTAGATGTCAACATGGAGGAGCAACTGGAGATGTCATTCTTCAAGCTGCGGACAAACAACAATGACACCTTCTTACTCTGCATCTGCTACCAGCCTCAGTGGCAGGGAAGTGCCCCCATCCAGTTCATTCATGCCAACTTAGACTCACTGTTCCTCCAGCACTCCTGCAAACACGTTATTATTGTTGGTGACCTGAACCATAACCTTGTGGCAAGACCATTTCAGGAGCTATTAACAGATTATGGACTCACCAATCATGTCACTTCTCCCACCTATATCTCAGGCTCATCCCTGGACCCAGTCATCTTCGGCCTTCCAGAGAAAGCGATCACCTGTGGCCCCTTGGGAATGGTGGGATCATCGGACCACTCAGCGATCCTCACCACTATCAGGACCTCAGTTAAAAGGGACGTGCCTGCGCCCCGCACCAACTGGCTGTGGGCTCAGGGAGACTGGGACAGCCTCATAGGGGAGCTGAACTCAATGGAGTGGACGTTATTACTCCACAGTGACGTCGACTCACAAGTAGACGTCTTCAACAACGTCCTACTATCCCTACAGAGGAAATTCATACCCAGCCAAGATCAGCCATGGTTTGGCTTTCAGTGTCGGACTGCTGCTGATGCCAAGAGCAGGACCTCGACGAGGTACAAGTCTCACCCCTCATAGCAGAACAAAAATGCCCACAAAGAAGCCTGCAAGAACATGAGACGGGTCCAATAATAAGTCATACAATGCTGGAGAGAAGCTGTAAAAACTAAACTCAGTGGTCGGACTGTAAGCAGCAAAGAGTGGCGGAGTGGGGTTCAACAGCATCATGGCCTGGTTGCTGAGAACGCCATCCCATCACTCACCAGGCCTAATGGAAGCATAGCCACCCATGCCACCGACAAGGCCCAACTATTAGCTGCTCACTTCTCCTCCAAAATGTCTGTACCGGATCCCACACTGCCTTCCCCTAAGATTCCTCCTCTCATCACTGCCTCACTGGAGAGTTTTAGCATCATCACTGAGGAGGTCAAGAAACAGCTGCTCCTGCTGGATCCCCAAAAGGCACTTGGGCCTGACAACATCAGTCCTCACTCCCTCAAGAGATGTGCTGTATAGCTGGCCCCACCCCTCACCATCATCTTCAACAACTGCCTCTCCTCATGTAAGTGGCCAACGCAGTGGAAAGAAGCTAGAGTGGTGGCAGTACACAAGAAAATAGCAAAAGTAACCCAAACAACTGCAGACCAATATCCTTTCTCTCCATCGCTGGAAAGGTAATAGAGTCACTCATGGCCAGCAATATCACCAGCTTCCTGGATCCCCACCATCTCCTCAACACCAAGCAGTTTGGCTTCAGGAAGAGGAAGTCAGCTGCAGACCTCCTCCTCCTTCAGTCCGCTGCTTGGAATCACTCTCTCGACAGAGGATTGGACACTTTCGTTTTGGTTCTAGACATAGCTGGAGCCTTTGACAGGGTGTGGCACCAGGGCATCATCGCCAAACTTGGGAGCCTGGGTGTGCGACGGTGCCCTCCTGAACCTTATCCAGGATTACCTAAATTGTTGGACCCTCAGAACGGTTGTAAACAGTCACACATCCAACCAATTCCCCATAATGGCTAGTGTTCCCGAAGACCGTGTACTCGGGCCTCTCCTCTGGAACATATACTTCAATGACATCCTCCAACTCGTCCCAGAGGCTAAAGCATAAGCATATAACTGCACTCTGTCATTTTCCTGTGACAGAAATGAGTGGCAGGACACAGTCTACCGCATCAACCAGGCACTAGAGAACACTGTGTATTGAAGCAAGCGATGGCAAGTCACCCTGGCCCTTGACAAGACACAGATCATGCTTATTTCCCGCAGGCAGGACCTAGCTGACCTGCCCCCACCGGATGTACAGCTAGAGGGAAAAAAGCTTCCCCTACAGGACTCCATCAACATCCTCGGAGTAGAGTACGATGTGGGCCTCTCGTTCACCAGCCATGCCAGGAAAATGGCCAAGAATGCAGCCTGGAGACTGAACTGTGTCCGGCGAGTATCTCACCTGCTGGACGCCAAGGGAGTGGAGGTGCTTTACAAGGCACAAGTACGCTTTGTCATAGAGCATTCTCCACTTGCCTGGTCTTCATGCCCTCCCTCTTACCTAGCCACCCTAGACCGTGTCCAGGCCAGAGATCAACGACTAGTGCAACTAAAAGCAGCCCCACACTAGCCTACCCCTTTCCAACCCCTCCATGAGTGCAGGGACAAGGCAGGTCCGTGTGTGATGCACAAGGCTCACATCTTACATACCCACCACCTAGTGACCCTGCAACTCCCTTCGCCCCCACCGGCCACACACTACCAGAGCAGCCCCATTCAGACAACAACAAGTGGACGTCCCCTACTCCAGGACGGAACACCACCTCCGCTCCTTCCTACCCCGATAAGGACGCCTGTGGAACATGCTGGTGCGCAACACTGACATCGGCCACAGCCTTCAAGCGAGAGGTCAACAGATGGGTGGCGTCAGCAAGAGGCTACAATAATTTATTAGCTACAGGTAGCACTAGTGTCGACAACAGGGTATACTTAACTTAGTATGATCAATATGTATGTAAATATGTAAACTTTCTACTACCAATTACCTATAGATAGCACTAGATTCAAACCTAGTTGCTTTAGCTTAGATTTCGAAGGTAACTTTTAAGTCCTTGACAACATCAAAATGTAACTCTGCAATAAACCATGTTTAAATAGAGAGAGAGAGAGAGAGAGAGAGAGAGAGAGAGAGAGAGAGAGAGAATTACTTTGACTCACTATTTTATTGATGAGTTTTAAGCGAAAACAAGCTGGGAATTTAATGAGAGAGAGAGAGAGAGAGAGAGAGAGAGAGAATTACTTTGAATCATCATTTTATTGATGAGTTTTAAGCGAAAACAAGCTGGGAATTTATTGAGAGAGAGAGAGAGAGAGAGAGAGAGAGAGAGAGAGAGAGAGACTTACTTTCCCATATGCAGATAATGTTTTCCATTTTTTTTTTTTACCTTTTTGCATAACCACGCCCCTCCAAAAAAAAATTTCCTCCCGTACTCCCATTTAAAATAATCTATATTACCATTATTTTATTTATGCATATATTACAGAAAACGAAGCAATAAACAACATATACAAAGAAGTGGTTTAGACTATAATAATAATAATAATAAATATTGAAAATAAAAATAAAAATAATAGTAGTAATACTAGCAGCAGCAGCAGCAGCAGTAGTAGCAGCAGTAGTAGTAGTAGTAGTAGTGGTAGTAGTAAAATAAATGACCGAAGACATTTTCTGACAAATAAAACAACAACAGCAACAGTTCTATTTTATAATTTTCCTTTTTTTTTTTTTTTTTTTTTTTTTTTTTTTACAATTAGGTCCATAGATGAAAAGTTCTTAGTTCCGTTGCGGCTGAAAATTTGACCCGCAGATTTCATTTTTTTTTTTTTTTTTTAAATTCTGAAGGTTATACGAAATGTTTTATTAAAATAGTTGAGATGCACAGTCAAATTACGTTTTGGTATTTTTAATTGTTCTTTTGTTCCAGTGTTGTTGTTCATTCTGTTCTTTGTTCTTGCTTGTGTTGTTTATCCTGTTATTTGTTCTTCCTTATGTTGTTCATCCTGTTGTGTTCTTGTTTTTTGTGTTGATGTTCATCCTGTTGTGTTCTTGCTTGTGTTGTTCTTCATCCTGTTATTTGTTCTCGCTTGTGTTGTTCATCCTGTTGTGTTCTTCCTTGTGTTGTTGTTCATCCTGTTATTTGTTCTTGCTTGTGTTGTTCATCCTGTTACGTGTTCTTGCTTGTGTTAAATTATGTGTTCTTGTTCATCTTGTTACACTCTTGGTTCATCCTATTCTATATTCTTGCTGGTGTTGTTGTTCATCCTGTTATGTTGTTTGTTCTTGCATGTGTTTTTGTTCATTTTGTGTTCTTGCTTGTGTTGTTCATCCTGTTATGTGTTTTTGCTTGTGTTATTTATCCTCTTCTGTGTTCTTGCTTGTGTTATTGGTCACTGAGTTAAATTATGTGTTCTTGTTCATCCTGTTACACTATTCATTCAACCTGTTATACGTCCTTGTTTGTGTTGTTCATCTTGTTATGTGTTCTTGTTCATCCTGTTATACCATATGTTCATCCTGATATACGTGCTTACTTTTTATTGTTCATCCTGTTATTTGTTCACCATCTGTTCTTATGGCGTAGATGTGGCAGCGGTGATCTGTCCTTTCCATAGCACTCCAGCACCAACATAGCACCAGCAGCACCAGCACCCAGGCCCAGTGCTATAAAGGCGCCCTGTAGATGGTCTAGGCTAAGCACTCCGGTACCTCGAGCCTGAAGGAGGAAAAACGAGGCACTGGAGACTCCTTAACACCTCTTCTTTACCGATTTCTTCTGCAGATTTTACTGTAAAATCCCCTTGTTTGAGCGGCATACAATACGCATATTATCACAGTAAATTCGTTCACCACCACCTTTAGCTCTCCTCTTCTATCACTGATCCACCTGGTGAAGAAGCCTTCATCTATTCTGTCCTTAATGACCTAGAGCAGCTTGTACAGCACCCTACCCGTATCCCAGACCGCCTTGGAGAGAGCTCCAACATACTTGACCTCTTCCTTACACCTAATCCCTTTGCTTATACTGTTAATCTTCTCTCCGTTGGGCTCCTCCGATTACAGCCTTATTACCTTAACCTGTCCTATCGCTCCGATACGGCCTGTGGACCCTCCAAAGAAAAGTCGTCTGTGGCACTTTGGAGCTGCAGATTGGGAGGCCCTCAGGCAGTACTTATTTGATTTTCCCTGGAATGATTATTGATCAATGACCGGGAGCCATCTGAGTGTGCCTTGCACATTACAGAGGTTATTCTCTCGGGCATGGAAGCATACATTCCTTTCTCATATCGTTTGACTAATGCGAGAAAGCCTTGGTTTAATCACGCTTGTTCTAATGCTGTCTGCAACAAGGAGAGGGCCTATAAAAGGTATCGGAGCCAACCCTCCCCTGAGTCACATCTTTTTTACGTTTCTGCCCGGAATCGCGCTAAATCTATTCTTTGCTCTGCTAACAATAATTTCATCTGTACTAAATGCTCTCAACTCTCCAACTCGAATTCTTCTCGCTTCTTCTGGCACCTTGCTAAAAAACTTTCTAACAACTTTACCTCACCATCCTTCCCTCCTCTTTTCTACTCTGATTGTTCTGTAGCTATTCCTCCATCACTTCCCCACTCTGACTTTCTCATGGCTGACATTAAAATTTCTTCAGCTGATGTATTTTCTACCATCTCAGGCCTCCATACTAACAAGGCATATGAGCCTGGTGGAGTCCCTCCTGTTGTCCTAAAGAACTGTGCTTCGATCGAGTCTGGCATAAATCTTTAATTTACAAATTGCCCTCTTACGGTTTCTATCCTTATATCTGTGCCTTAATCTATAGCTTCCTTTCTGGTCGTTCTATAGTCGCTGTTGTAGACGATCATCGTCCTTCTCCTAGATCTATCAACAGGGGTGTTCCTCAGGGCTCTGTCCTATCACCCACTCTCTTCCTTTTATTCATCAATGACCAACTAAGCTGTACATCTGACCCAATCCACTCATACGCTGATGACTCCACCCTTCACCTTTCCATTCGGTTCCCGCAACGTCCATCTCAGCAGTTACTTGAACAAGCATGGGATGAGGTTGTCACATCTAATGTCTGACTTGGCTTGTATCTCTGAATGGGGTAATAATATTGTCGTTGTTTTTACTGTATCAAAGACTCAGTTGTTACACCTATCAACCTGACAAAATCTTCCACAGTACTATCCACTAACGTTTAAAATATTCAGCTTAATCCTGCATCATCCTTGAATATGCCTGAGGTTTCATTCACTCGTGACTTATCTTGGAAAGATCATATTACATCTCTTGTAAAATCTGCTTCTAAGAGATTAGGTGTGCTAAGCCGTCTCTGTTCCTTCTTTACCCCTGCACAATTTTTGACTCTATACACAGGTTTTATACCCCCCCCTGTGTAGAGTACAACTCTCATGTGTGGGGAGGCTCCCCACATACAGCTCTTCTCAATAGGGTGGAGTCAAAGGTTTTTCGTTTCATTAACTCTCCTCCTCTTACTGCCTCCCTTCAACCTCTCTTTACCGCACTGTTGCATCTTTATCTCTTTCTATCGCTACTTCAGTGGTCACTGCTCCTCTGAGCTGTCTGCTTGCATCATTCCTCCACCTCTACGACTTGCGTGAAGCACTCGTCTAGCAGCAAACTCTCATCCCTTTTCTGTCCAGGTCTCTAATGCAAGAGTAAACCGTTACTCCCAGTCCTTCATTTATGTAGCAGGTCATCTCTGGAACTGTCTCCCTCTGTCTGTATTTCCTGCTAGCAATGATCTCCAGCCTTTCAAACACAGTGTGTCCAGGCATCTCGAAATGATTGGGTCTTGAATTTGGTTCTCTCTTGTATTTTATTTTTCCCTAGGAGGGAACGGTTATTGCGGGCTCGTGGCCTTTGGTTCCTTCTTCTTAGCATAAAAAAAAACTAATGTTCGTAACCTCGAGCCTGTAGGAGGAAAAACGAGGCACTGAAGCCTTCTTAAAACCTCTTCTTTACCGATTTATTCTGCCCAATTTACTTTAGTATCCACTGATGAAGAGTGCAGAGTGATATTAAAATGTGAACGGCATAAATGACGCACATTACCCTCCACCACTAAGACGGGCATGTAGCACCCGTCCACAAGCAAACCCTCATCCATTTTCTGTCCAACTCTCTGATGCAAGAGTTAACCGTTATCTCCGGTCCTTCGTGACTGCAACAGGTCAACTCTGAAATTATCATACTCTCTCTGTATTTGCTACTGCTTATGACCTCCAGTCTTTTAAACGCAGTGTGTCCGTGCATCTCGAAATGAACGGACTTTGAATTTGGCTCTCTATTGTCTTAGTTTTGTTTTTTTATTGGAGGGAACAATTTGCAGGCTTCTAGTCCTAAGTTTCTCCTTCTTTGCATTAAAAAAAATACCACAGTCAATTTGCAATAAATGGTCATATGCTTCCATAAACAGCAAAGTGAAATGCAAATCCCTAATTACTGAAGGTCATTCTAAGTAACGCCCGTGGTTATTAGCCCTTACACCGCGGGCTTGTTTACCAATGACTTGCGTGTGCCGCAGGGTTATTTGGGCTCCGACAGACTCTCAAAAAATATTTGCCAAAAATCAGTTATTAGTCCTAGAATAATAAAATTACATATGCTTATGGCACATACCTTCAGCTTTCTCCTGGAATGATTGTTGAGCCTTCGTCGGTTACCGTAGGACTTGTGGAGACCTCTGAAGTAGGGTAACGAAGTCTCCACTTTACACTTCCCGACAACCCGTAATATGATTACCACAGCCAGATAAAAACACTATAAACACTATTCTACAATTTTCAAGTAGTTTGGGATCCATACTCAAAAAAAAAACACTGTGAAAGCAATGGAAATTACGAGCGCGTCTGATCGTCGCACTGGCACTAGTTCGCTCTTGGTAGTCTGTCATTTATTATTCATAAAACCCCTCACACTTTATATTTCTATTACTATATAACACTTATATATATCTACAGTCTTTATCCATAAGTTTCCTTCAGTAGTATTAGTTTATTGTCACTGTAGGGATTCAATTTCTTTCAGTAAAATACGTAGCATTCACTTTCTCGTCCTGTATACTGGCATTGAGAGTGAATGTCACTTTCATCTTCACTCTCATAACTCATTGCATTCAGACATGCTAGAGTGAAACTTTCACTTTCATTACTCCTAGGGTATATACTCGTATTCTTATAATACTACTCATTTACATTTCTATTTACTTTCTCTATTTTATTTACGTTATTTACATTTCTATTTTATTTACACTGTGTTGTGCACTGTCACTTGAAGTAACTTATAAAACTATTTTCCATTGTTCACGTATATTTACATTCATTACTTTCACTTGCTGTTTACACATTATTTACACATTATTTACAATTCCACTTGCACTGTTTTACTCAATAGAAAGATCGTAGTCACTCTTTTACCAATTGTCAGCCCTTTACCTCTTTCCACACGAGGTTTAGTAGGGGGTAAAGGTCACAGGGCCATTTGCATGGGGGTGAAAAAAGGCCTTGAAGTCAGCAAGAAGATACATACGTACTCTCGGTTCGGAAGATGAGAGTGAACTGATAACGAAGGACCAGCGTGGAGGCCTGCTAGGGGTTATTCAGAGTTACCAATATTACTTATTGAAACAGCTAAGTCTAGCACTGATATGATTGGCAGGAAATCTAGACAATACATTATTTGGTAGTTCCAGGTGAATGTAAATATCACTTAGGCTTCTCCCTTCCCTCCTTACATGTATATTTATTACGAAAATAGATTAGAGGCCTACTTAGGAGATATATATTCAGAGCTACCAATGTTATATCTTGAAACAGCTTTGTCTAGCACTGATATGATTGGCAGGAAATCTAGACAATACATTATAAATTAGGTAGTTCCAGGTGAATGTAAATATCACTTAGGCTTCTCCCTTCCCTCCTTACATGTATATTTATTACGAAAATAGATTATACGGCATATTTCAAGGGGAAAAAAACAGCGAAAATTAGCGAACGAGTGCACGTGAGGTGTTGTCAGGTGATAATTAGCCAATTCCAGGTGTATGGCACTCTCACTTATCTTATTTCTTTCTTGTATATATTATTTGGTATAAGAATACGACATAGGGCTTATTTCAATGGATGAAATCAGTGAAAAATTCCAGGGAAGATTTACTTAGCGTAGCACGGCCGGGCAGGCGAGAGGATAGGGTAATGGAGGGGGGGTAGGGAGGGGAGTCAAGAACGGGGAGAAATGGCTAAATTGTCAACAATGGATGGGAGTACAGATGAGATTAGGAGTGCTGACTAGTGTTGGACATTGGCAGTACTGATAGATGATACAAGCCCCCACTTGGAAGCCAGGGTGAATTCAAAATAACACAGAATCACAAAAGCGACGCCCCGCGGTATGATCCCTTGCTCCCAAGCGTCACGAAAGTGACGCCCCGCGGTTAAGGGGTTAGGTATGGTTAGTCTGCATCCCATATTACTGAAAGCAGTCAGCAACCATATAGGAAGGCCAGATATGCTCCATCACCACCACGCATCAAAATAATAATAATAATAATAATAATAATAATAATAAAATGGGCTCTGCATCCATATTACAGAAAGCAGTCAGCAACCATATAGGATGGCCAGATACGCTCTATCGCCATCATGCATCAAAATAATAATAATAATATTAATAATAATAATAATAAAATGGGCTCTGCATCCATATTACAGAACGCAGTCAGCAACCATATAGGATGGCCAGATACGCTCCATCGCCATCACGCATCAAAATAATAATAATACTAAAATGGGCTCTGCATCCATATTACAGAACGCAGTCAGCAGCCATATAGGAAGGCCATTTACTCTCACCATCACGCATAAATATAATGATAATAATAATAATAATAATAAAATGGGCTCTGCATCCTACTTCCCGATTTCATGTGTATTATAATCATTTGACAGGAAGATTTATTTTTCCAGAAAGAAAAAGGAAAGGAGATCTTATATACTTTTTGTAAGTGTCGCATGTCCTTAAACTTAAGACAGTTTTTTTTTTTTTTTTTTAAGAAAAAAGAAGAATGCAAGAGTCTTCCCAGTCCTCTTTTCCCTTCTGGAGACAAGCAAATCCCATCAGACAAACAAAACAAGCCATCAGACAAACAAAACAAGCCATCAGACAAGCCAAACGAGCCATGAGACATGCAAAACCAGCCATCAGACAAGCAAAACCAGCCATCAGACAAGTCAAACAAGCCATCAGACAAGCAAAACGAGCCATCAGACAAACAAAACGAGTCATCAGATAAGCAAAACGAGCCATCAGACAAGCAAAACAAGCCATCAGAGCAAAACAAGCCATCAGACAAGCAAATCGAGCAATCAGACAACAAGACAGCATTGCAAGGAAGTTATTCAACGCCGAACTTGGAATCACGTTAAATAAAGTGTGTCTAAGTGAATATTTACTACCTATATATATCTTCTACCTGTATATATCTTCTATACGTCGAAAGTTATAATTCTGAAGATTTAATCATGCCATTTTTACCTCTTTACTATGCAATTTCTAAAACCCTAAATAAAATCAGTCATTGGTTGCAAAAAGAATATTAAAGGATTTACTGCAATGAATAAAGGTTGACATTACTGATAGCAGGTAGAGTGTTAATCCATTCTTCTCATAACCTCTCTGATTTTTCTTTTCTATTTTTTCTCCCCCTTCTCCCCCTCTCCCCTTTTTTTTTTTTAGGTTCACAGACTACATAACTAACCAATAATTTCACGAACCACGCAATATCTCTCTTATGTCTCTTCCTACACCACATGAGCCGTCCCAGGAGCACAAAACTTGGCCAGCACAATATACACACCACCCTACATAAACGGAGTAAAAACCAACTTACCTTGCTGCTCCTAACGGTGTAGATGTCCGTGTGAATTTTGTACATCTTCCCTAAAATTCCGGTTTCCACGATTCGCTTGAGACGGTCTGAGATGAGGCTTGTGTACGGGGTGTTATGGGGCAGGAACCACGTCATGTAGTCCTTGTAGAGCTGTAGAGAGAGGTAGGTTGTAGGTAGGTAGGGAGGTAGGTTGTAGGTAGGTAGGGAGGTAGGTAGGTAGGTAGGGAGATAGGAACATGTGTAAATGAGTAGGTGTGGTTTGGGTTAGGTCAGGATAGGTAGGCAGGAAGGTAGGTAAGTATGTAAGAAGCTAAGTAGGTGGGTAGGCAGGTAGGTGGATATCCTTCTATATGCGTAGCTATGGTAACAAAAATTCAACTCTATTTTCATATCTCCCTTATATAACAGTACGGGTCTGTAAAATACCAACACACACAAAAAAAATCAATTTCTATAGAGCTGTGAGAGAGCGTAATAAAATTTGAGTCAATTTTCGTTTACAGAATAGCTATTAATGTAATATTCTTATACATGTATATTTGGTTTAAAATGTGTGAAAATAAAAAAAAATCTAGCTTTAATTTTCTCATCAATTTTGAAACCATTGCATGAAACGTCTAAAAATATACTCCAGCAATTTTTAAGTGAATGTTATGGGAATGTTTGATGTTGTAAATACTGGTAATATAGTAAAAAATCTGTGTATCTATTGCCAGACGCCACAAGCTCATAAGGGGCGGCCGTTAGCCTTTGAGTTAGCTTGCAGGAAACCATTAGGCTTGTCACTCAACGTAAAGCCACCTGATGAGAGAAAAAGAGTAATTGAAAGTGACAGAAAGGATGGGAGAAAAAGGAAGAGAGGAAGGCAGACAGAAAACGAATGATAAAGGTGAAGGAAGAAGTAGGCAGCACTACATCAAGTGAATGGATAATAGCCACCACCACTTAGGAGGTAACGAGCCTTAATACCACATAAAATACATTCCATTTACAAGTATTTCATGAAGTACACTATCTAGCCTGAGCCATTACACGATATACACCCTCGCTTCAGAAGTACAGAAAATATACTCACAATTTTTAATATATGAAATACTCTTCTAACCTCATCTAACTTAACCTACAGTCGACCAAAAAAAATTTCGCGCTGGATAACGCCCGTAATATCCAAAATCATCAATATAACTCATGATAGAAAGCGTTAGGAAAAAAACATTGAGGTGGTTTGGCCATGTGGAGAGGATGGAGAGTGAGAGACTGACTAGGAGAGTGTATGTAAGTGAAGTGGAGGGGGGCAGAGGGAGGGGGAGGCCAAGGATGAGATGGAGGGATGGAATGGAGAGGTATATGAGAAAGGGGTGTGTGAGGTGGGAGCAGGGCAGCGAAATGGAGGGGGACATGGCGATATGGAGGCTATTTGTTTGTGGCCACCCATTACGGGATTAAGGCGTCTGGCGATAGGTAGATGGACAGATGTTCCTAAATTATTACTCGGTTATTTGAAAGTGCATTTATTAACAGTACTTAATATGGAATTCAAAGAAGCCTTATATATAGCAAATATAAGAATCCAGTTTTATCAACGTGAGACAGAAACATTTTGAATTTTCAGTGGTCATCGTCTGTGTTGTATTTTTGGGGGGCGGAGTGTGGAATGAAATTTTTTGATCATCTGCACTACTTGTTCTATACAATCTCGTATCTTGCTGGTTAAGGTAGCTTCTTAACCCTTACACCGCGGGCATGTTTACCAATGTTTTGCGTGTCCCGCGGGGTTATTCGGGCTCCGACAGACTCTCAAAAAATATTTGCCAAAAATCAGTTATTAGTCCTAGAATGTTAAAATTAAGTATGCTTATGGCACATACCTTCAGCTTTCGCCTGGGATGTTTGTTGAGCCTTCTTCTATTACAGTAGGACTTGTGGAGACCTCTGAAGTTGGGTAACGAAGTCTCCACTTTACACTTCCTGACAACCCGTAATATGATTACCACAGCCAGATATTAACACTATAAACACTACTCTATGATTATCAAGTAGTTTGGGATCCATACTCCAAAAAAAAAACACTATGAAAGCAATGAAAATTACGAGCGCATATGACCTTCCCACTTGCGCTGGTTCATTCTTGGTACTCTGTCATTTATTATTCATAAAACCCCTCACACTTTATATTTCTATTACTATATAACACTTATATATATCTGGAGTCTTCATCCATAAGTTTCCTTCAGTAGTATTAGTTTATTGTCACTGAAGTCATTCAATTTTTCATTCAGGAAAATATGTAGAGAGCCACGGATTCACTTTCACTGTTATAACATCAAGTATTTGTACTCATACTCTTATATTACTAATTACTTACATTACTATTTACATTTTCTATTGTATTTTCAATATTTACCCTTCTATTTTACTTACACTATGTTATTAACTGTCACTTTCAGTAAGATAAAACTATAATTCACTGTTCAATCATATGTACTGAACATCCATTGCTTTCACTTACTATTTACACATTATTTTCACATTACTTTCCTTTCCCACTTGCACGTTTAGAACTGCGTCTGGCTGTGGTACGGGTAATCAAAGAAGCAGGTAACACAGAGGGAAACCTGGCACTCAGCGCACTGCCAAGAGGTGCGTTTGTGCTCAGGTGTGCATCGGGTGGTATGTGCACACACCTGGCACCTGTGGATCGCAGCCTTCCTCTTGCCTGTGGCAGGCATTTGCACCAGTCTGTGCCGATCCATGTACGCCCTCTGCTCAAGTCTGTCGGGAAGTGTTACTGGATGGCGCCTTGGAGTTGCTGCTGTCACCCTACCATATCTTTCCAGCAGCTGCCGAACACAAGTCCTGGTGGACAACCTTAGGGAGAAGGACTTGGGTGGCTTGATGATGCTGAAGGCGTTCAACATCGTCATGTCTATGAGATGCAGAAAAACTTTCCTGTACCACCTAGTACAGGAAAGTTTTTCTTCCTGAGGCAGTCGATCTCACCAATCATCATGTTGGACTTGTCCACCAGCCGCATGTTGATATTGTAGTCTAACACAGCATCAGGTTTCATCACAGGTTCACCTGTCCTACGGTCGACCTTCCCATTGTCTGTCATTTTCCCCTTATGTACGGTGGTGACCATGTGCACGACTCTCTTGTCATGCCACCGTATTGCCAGCATCTACTCAGACTTGCGTAGGTGCACGTCTCCTCGCTGCGAGGTTCCTGCCTCTGAGAATTTAGAGAAGTGGGCACGATTACTTTTGACAGTGCCGCAGGAGCCAATGCCGTGCTCTGAAAGGTATTTGGCAAGTTTCGGTGCTGTATAATAGTTGTCTGTATACAGCACATGATTCCCACCAAAATACTTTTCAAGGAGCATTTTCACTACACAGCCACAGAAGCCAAGGGGGTGTGTTTTATCCAGATCGACAGTGCTGGCTGAATAAATGATGAAGTCAAGGATGTACCCTGTTTTACAGTCGCACAGTACAAAGAACTTGATTCCAAAGCGATGGCGTTTGCTTGGAATGTACTGCACAAACCGAAGACATCCCCTGAACAAAACCAAGAATTCGTCAATGACAACCTTCTGAAAGGGGTGGAAGAATGACAAACTTTTCCTTCATTCTGCTCAGAATCTCCCGGATCTGCGAGAGTGGGTCGGTTTGGGAAGATACATCGTTGTCGGCAAAGTGCAGGTTTCCCATGATGTTCTGGAAGCGATCTCTGGCCATGTACTTATTGAAGGTGGGTGAGGGTAGTAAGGGGTCCATGGACCAGTATTCTTTCAACTCATGCTTCTTGGAGTGTGGCATGAGAAGCATGAGGGCGAAGAACACATACAGGTCCTGCACTCTCAGCATGGACCACTGTTGCATCTTGGCTGCACCTGTACCACTTGCAGCACGTTGTGATTCATACCTGTTGGTCTCATCACAGATGTGCTGCATGACTTCGTCATCTAGGAAGGCCAAAAGGAAGTCCACACACTCAGCATCATCATCAAGAGTGAAGGCAGGCCGTACTCCTGAGGAACTCTCATCAAAATCTAAATGTTCTGGGACAAAATCAGACCCTTCCGTCCACGCGAAGGCATCCAGGATACCCTGTCGTGGCAGTGTAGGGTGGGTGAGGGTGGTGGGTGGCTGTGAGGGAGATTTACCACTTTCAAGGTTACTCGCCTGACCCTGGGTTGCCGTACAGCACTAGCAGCCCTTACTCTAGTAGCAACTCTACTTTTACGGGTCAAGGATTTACCTCTTCCTCTACGGCCTGCCTTCACTGTTGATGCTGGTGGTGACTTCGACAACGAAGACTCCGGAGATAATTCAGCAGAAGAAGAGGAAGAAATGAGTGAAGTGGGGCTTGGGGAACAGGGAGGTGAATCAACTTGGGACTCATGGCGGGCTGGGTCATGCGGGGCCATTGTTCCAGGGCTAACACGCCGCCTTTTCACTCCCTTCCCAAATTCCTTCCCTTGCTGCACTAACAGCTCCTTTCCCTTGGAGCTAGGGATAACTTTGGACTCTGAAGCACTCGTACTAGTACCGTACTTTCTGGCACAATTTCCTCACCCGGCTCATCACACGAATCCTCTGAAGGGTTGAAATCACTATCCATCATCACCATTGACAATTCCGCTAGTTCACATTCCACTGCAGAGTCACTTAGTCCTTTCCTGCTTCCCTCACGAGTTTTTCTGGGTGTAGAGGTCAAGGGGCCCTTTGCAATGGGCGCAGAAGTGGCAGAAATGGCGGGGCGCGAGTGGGACATGTTTTGACCACAGCGGAGGACAAGGAACTAAATGCCGCGGCTTATCTGAGAAGGCAAGGGTTGACAGTGACAATGAGGATGACAGCTGCTAACTTACATGCTAATAAATTATTGGTAGAAAATCTCGGCAATACATAAAGAAATAGGTAGTTCCAGGTGAATGTAAATGTCACTTAGGCTTCTCCCTTCCTTTCTGATATATATTTTTATTACAGAAATAGATTAGAAGGCATAATTCAAAGGGGAAATTACCATGGTAATGTAGCGAATGAATGCATGTGCTGTGTTGTCAGGTGATAATTAGCCAATTCCTGGTGTATACCACTATCACTTACCTTATTTTTTTTTGGTATATATTATTTTGTATAAGTAAAGGGCATAGGGCTTATTTCAATGGATGAACTCTCTGGAAAAATCTGAGGGAGATTTGCTTAGCGCAGCGCAGCGGGGAGGTGAGAGGACAGGGTAATGGAGGGGAGGTAGGGAGGGGAGTCAGGAAGGAGGGAAAATCGCTAAAATCTCAACAATGGATGGGAGTACAGATGAGATTTGGAGTGCTGACTAGTGTTGGACATTGGCAGTACTGATAGATGATACAAGCCACCACTTGAAAGCCCAGGATAATTCAAAATAACAAAGAATCACAAAAGTGATGCCCTGCGGTATGATCCATTGTGCCCGAGCGTCACAAAAGTGATGCCCCTCGGTTAAGGGGTTAACACCTTTTCCTAAGCGATTTAGTTTGCTTATTATACCTTACTGTCCTATTCAGTGTTACACAAATCCTTCTAACATCGCCATACACTGTACAAATAACGCACAAGAGGATACTGACCAGCCATATCCAAATATAAATCGCTAAGGAAGTGTTAGGGACCTTCCTTACCCTACCAGAATACAGGCTTTAGAGACTATTTATCATCTTCTTGAAATACACTTTCATACTGTACTGACTTCACTCTATTTAACAGTTAAGGAAGCTCCCTAACACCTCTTCCTTAGCGATTTATTTTTCGATATGGCTGGTTAATATCCTTTTGAATGTTATTTATGTAGAGTATGCTTTTATTAGAATGGTTTAACTATCACAGAAGAGGACAGTAAGTAATCAGCAAATAAATCACTTAGGAAGAGGTGTTAGGGAGCTTCCTTATTCGAAAAGAATACGATCCTATATTCCTTCCTTGCATACAACATTAACTAAAGTAAATAAAACCTACCGATTCGTCCATAATATAGGTGGACTGCGTGAGACCCTTTTTGTGTTGCGTATATACGAGGTAATCAATAGAGACGATGAGGCCGTGGGTGCCCTTCAACACCTTTCTCAAGAGGAAATCATAAGGGTCGGGGAGGTATATAACAGGATCCAACTCCATCCTGTGGCCCAGAGTGGAATAGACTGGATTTTTGGAGGCTTTAAGGGCTGCTGGAACAAAAGTGCCGTAATCCAACATGCACGGGCTAAGCAGGAAGAAGAATAAATAAATAAATACATAAATAAATAAATGTAGACAGATAAAAATTAATCAATCTATAAAGAATTAGATATCAACAATGCTTTATTTTTAATTTTTATTTTTTTAACTATTGTAACAATTTCTCTGGCGTGTAATGGATTTTTAGTCAAGTTAGATTTTTAAAAAGTAGAAATAGACCTGAGAGACAATGCTTCCTAAACTGGCGATATTTGGAAAAGAAGTTATCGTATTTACTAAAATTTCACACACACACACACACACACACACACACACACACACACACACACACACACACACATACACACACACACAGCTCTCTCTCTAACACACACACACACACACACACACACACACACACACACATACACACACAAAATAGTCGCTTCATGCATAAAACTTATACATAACAATCCAATTAATCCTCTGGCGTGGATTTATCTCACCACAAGAGGTCATGGGAGAGAGATAATAGTGGATTTTTCTTTTTATTACAGGTGGGTGTAGTAAGAAAATTTAAGATCTGTCTTGACTTAATTTTCAGAACTCCAAATTGTCCCCTATCTATTTATGAGACTAAAAAAGAAAAAAAAACCTGTCCTCTTAATTGCAGTCAAACATCTATTTATTTATTTATCTGTCTATTTATCTACCTATTGCCAGATGCCTTAATCCCGTTAGGGGTGGCAACAAATAAATCTCCTCCATGTCGCCCTGTCCCCCTCGATTTTACTGCCCTGCCCCCAGCTCACTCATCCCTCTCTCATATGCCTCTACACTCCATCCCTCCATCTCGTCCTTGGCATCCCCCTCCCTCTCGCTCCCCCTCCACCTCACTCACATATACTCTCCTCGTTAGTCTCTCGCTCTTCTTCCTCTCCACATGGCCAAACATTTTCACACTTAAAAAAAAAAAAAAAAAAAAAACGGAAAAATACTAGGCCATATGAAGTTGAAAATCATAAGGTGGCAGTGGGAAATGAAAGAACAGAAAGGTAATAAATAAAATAAATAAAACCAGCCACTAGCTCGATTAAGGAGGCTACGTGCTAGATAACAAAGGCTACGTGCTAGATAAGGCTACTCGCTTACATGATTTTGGAGTCAGCCAGTTCTTGGAGTGTCTGTATGCGGTGGGGGTAAACCGGCACGGTAAGCACAGACATAAAGTTGCTCATGTAGGCCGCTGCTAAGATATCCACAGTCAGCCACCAGAATATTAGCGAAACACGCGCCCAAGGGAAGTCTCGCACCCTCTTATCGTCCATAGCCTGTCCTAGCAGCCCTGACACCACCTGAGAAGTAGTAGTAATAGTAGTAGTAGTAGTAGTAGTAGTGCTGTGGGTGGTGGAGTGAGAGGACGTGTGCCAGGCGCTCCGTGTTATCGTCTCGAAATCATAGTAAAAATGATTGTGGGCTCTTAGAATTTGATACCCACTCCAACATAAAGTGGACACCGATTCATATGTGAAAGAAATTCTTAAGTATCAGCTATATAGATCTTGAAAAATGTGAAAGTGTTAAAATTACGGTGTGAGTGGGAGAAAGTGTGTGTGTGTGTGTGTTTAGGGACAGTTGGCGACCGAGGTGTTGACCTGAGAGGGTTATCTGGACTGCTGTCAACACCATACATTATATCATCAGCCACCCTGGGACTCACCGCCACATGTGCGCCACCCACACACCCACAATATAAGTATCTCCCACCCCCACTTACAAAACAAGTACCTCTCTCAAGCCAATTCTTCAATTATTAACTTTGTCCACAAATAACAAGGAGATGTGGGATGCCTGTCACACACCTCTCCCTCACTCCATTATCCTTGCAGCACTAACTCCATTTCCCCAACACATCAGCTGTTACCACACACTGTATATCGACTACTAATCACTAGCATACACACCACCTAATAATACGATATATAAACACTGTATCAGACACTACCACGAACTATACAACAATCTCCTACATACACACCACCAGCATAGCCAGGTGGTATATAAGTGTGGGATACAAAAACATTTAGGAAGGGAATCTTACATACACCTTAGATGACACTGGAACGTAAAAACGTCATACACACACACACACACACACACACACACACACACACACACATTATAACTGTTCTTAAATTATTATAAAACATACTGTACATAAATCCTCATCATATATATATATATATATATATATATATATATATATATATATATATATATATATATATATATATATATATATATATATATATATATATATAGCCAATCACAGTAGATAAGTCAATAATACAATAATAATAAATATAGTAATAATTAGAACGTTAATTTTAATATATATAATTAATAGATATAAAAATATAAGAGAGAGTTATATGCAGAAAGAAAGAGAGAGGTGAAAAGATTAGTAAGAGAGAGTAAGAAGAGAGTGGATGAGGAATTTGGATGGAATTTGAGTGTAATGTGGAGGAACTGTAAGAAAATGTTCTGGAAGGAGGTGAAGAGAGTAAGACAGGGTGGAAGTGAGGTTAGAAGGGGAGTGAAAGATAAAAATGGTAAATTACTAGTGGAGAGGGGAGAAAAAGTGAGGAGATGGAGAGAACACTTTAAGGAATTGTTGAACATACAGGATGGAAGTAATGCGAGTATAAGTGGCTGGGGAATGGCTGGGAGAAGGAGGGAGGTGAGAAGACAGGAAGAAATCAGTAGGATAGAAGTTGTGGAAGCAATGAAGAAAGTTAAATTGGGGAAAGCCCCAGGAATTGATGGAGTGTGTGGTGAAATGCGGAAGCATGGGGGAGAGATAGTAGTAGAATGGATGTGGAAGATGTGCAGATTGGCCTGGGAGGAACGTAGAGTCCCAGAGGATTCGAAGTCAGGTATAATTATTCCCTTGTACAAAGGAAAAGGGGAAAAAGAAGTGTGTGGTAATCATAGGGGCATTTGTCTTCTTAGTATAATAGGAAAAGTGTATGGTAGGATACTTATTGACAGAGTTAGAGAAAGAACAGAGGAATTAGTTGGAGAAGAACAGGGAGGCTTTAGAAAGGGAAGAGGTTGTGTAGATCAGATATTCATTCTTAGATCTTTAGTGGAAAAGTTTCTAGAGAAGGGAAAGAAGTTGTATGCGGCTTTCATGAATTTGGAGAAAGCATATGACAGGGTGGATAGACAAGGATTGTGGAAAGTATTAAGAATATATGGAGAAGATGGGAAGTTGTAGAATGCTGTGAAGAGTATGTATGATGGTGCTAAGGCTGCAGTGCGTGTGGATGGTGAACTAAGTGAATTTTTCTCTTTGAAGGTTGGGTTGAAACAGGGATGTCATGTCTCCATGGTTGTTCAATCTGTACATGGATAGGGTAATAAAAGAGGTACAGGGTAGGGTAGAGGATGTTGGAGTGGCCCTGGTGAGAGAGGATAGTGTTTGGAAACTCCCTGTATTGTTGTTTGCAGATGATACTGTGTTGTTGAGTGAAGACGAATGAGAGTTGCAAGGCTTGGTGGATGAGTTTGGAAGAGTGTGTAAGAAACGGAATCTAAAGGTGAATGTAGGGAAGAGTAAAGTAATGGTCTTTGAGAGAGGTGAAGTCAGTGAATGTACAGCGAGGTTGGACGGTGAGGAATTGGAAAATGTGAGTACGTTTAAGTACTTGGGTAGTGTGATGAGTAAGGATGGAGGGTTGGAGGGTGAAGTGCTTGAAAGGGTACAGCAGGGAAGAAAGGTTGCTGGTTCTTTGAAAGCAGTGATAAGAAACAGGGAAGTGAGCATGGAAGTGAAAAAGTTACTACATGACAGTATTGTGATACCAAATCTAACGTATGGAAGTGAAGCTTGGACGTTGTTGGAAGGACACAAGTCAAGAGTGAGAGCAGTGGAAATGAGCTATTTAAGAGGAGCCTGTGGAGTCACATGGAGAGACAGGCTGACGAATGAGAATATAAAGGAGCGTTGTGGTGTGGATGTGGATGTGAGAGGAAGCGTTAGGAGGAACACACTGATGTGGTTTGGCCATGTGGAGAGGATGGAGGGTGAGAGACTGACGAGGAGAGTGTATGTGAATGAAGTAGAGGGGGGAAGAGGGAGGGGGAGGCCGAGGATGAGATAGAGGGATGTGGTGGAGAGGTATATGAGAGAGAGAGGTGTGAGTTGGGAGCAGGGCAGTGAAATGGCGGGGGACAGGGCGACGTGGAGGCGATTTCTTTGTGGCCACCCCAAACGGGATTGAGGCGTCTGGCAATAGATAGATAGATTGATAGAAATATAACTTCAATTTAATAATAAATTTAAGCATATTAACCTAGATTTAAATAAACTGTTACTATTCAATACAGTAGTAATAAGAGTAATTGTAATATATTATCTGTATAATAGGGATAATGTAATCTCCATAAAATTAAAAACTAGAACTGCTAACTCAGCCCTCTCAAAATTCCCTATCACAATCTTGTAATCAAAACAAATACTAAACAAACTTTGTTAATGCCAATGTGTCTCAGTAAACCAAGGTGCCTCTATCTTCACAACACACCACAACCACACATCACAGATCACCTATCACAACACCAACACACACACACACACACACACACACACACACACACACACACACACACACACACGCACACATACACACACACACACACATACACACACACACTGTCTCAACACCACACACCACACCACTCTCACCCCTATACCATAACGTTTGAAGACCCAATATCACTAAACAACACACACACACACACACACACACACACACACACACACACACACACACACACACACACTGGCGCTACGCTACACACCACCCTCACCCCTACACCGTAACGCCTGAAGACCCATTACCAATAAACAAGGCTCCACAGTATTGCACCACCCATTGGCCACCAGTTTTACCCTTAAACAAAGAAGCGTTGTTTTACTTCATATCAAACTTAAAATACAGTACATAACAGTATCGGCTCAGTCGATTATTATTAAAAGACAAACCATCTAGATATTAACTGATACGCAAACCTAGAGAAAAACGAGCAAACTGCTTTAGAACTTGGTCATATCATCTGCAAAAATAGAAGCAAAACAAGCACATTCATCATTTATATCAAATCTAAATTTAAGAATCGTATAATAAAACAGTAGCTCTAGACATTATATTAAATTTTCATTTTAAAATACTACAAAAAGTAACCATAATTTTTATTATTAATACTATACCACAGCACAAAAACTTTAACACCATGGCCAAGCCACAGTATTGTTGTCAGTGCTCCAGTAGGCAGCATAAGTGTATCAGGTGCTCATGTGTAACAAACAGGTCGCCGTGTACATACTGTAGGATGGGACTTTTCTGTATGAATGTGTTAGGGAATCACAGCCCACCAGAAGCGGCACTTGACCGCTTCCAACATGGCAGGCGACAGATTGGTGACATGGAAAATGATGGGGCGGTCACTGATAATGTGCACGATCACACGGACATGCGTGGTGGTGAAAGACCCCGTGGTGAAGCGAGGGATAGATATGGACGCAAAGATGTGAGAGATATGGAAGTGCTGGGTGGGTTAAATCACCATGGGGAAGTGAATAATAGTGAAATTGGAGGTGAGGACCATCAGGAAGTTTATAATAGAAATGAAACTGAGGATGAAGATCACCACAGAGGTGTGCATGAAAGAGGGAATCATCCAGGTATTATACGTCCCCAGAACGGTAGTGACACAAACAATGAGGAAGCAGAACAGCTTCACGGGTCTGTGCGAGAAGGTCGTCCAACATACTGGATGGGCAAATCCCGAGAAAATGCAGTAACCTGGGTGAACACCACATATAATGAAATAGTTGGATGGTCGTCAAGTAACCTTTTCGAACCTCCTAAATGCAATGCTACAACTGACATGGTCATGGAAATCCCCCGCCTGATAGCCAATTACAACAATAACTCACCCATTGCCTCATTCTCTCTTATGGTCCTTGCACTGATACCACATCTCTTCCTTAACAAGACCCGCCTAGAGCTAGCATTGCAGAAAATAATAAGGCCATCCAAAGGTGGGTTGAAACATGGAAAAGAGGTGAAATCGAAAACCTACTTGAGGAAGCAAGGGCCTTGCAGATGAGAATAAACAACCGAGGCAGAAGAAATCAGAACACCAACGATGTGGCATGGATTTTTGGCAGCAGGATGAGACAGGGAAAGGTCTCGATGGCAACAAGATCCCTGTCAGCTGAACCACCAAACGGAGTATTTGACCTGCCAGATGAAACAATGAAACAACTAAAAGAAAAACACCCGATTGCACGACAAGCAAGTTCCCAGTCAAAGCTTGACGGCAACAACACTCCTCTTAATCCCATCATATGTGACTGGAGATATGGTGTGGCGGAAGGCAATGCACACACAGGGAGAGGCAGGACCGTCAGGCCTGAATGCAAAATCTTGGCGAGTAATCCTCAGTAACATCAAGTTTGGGGAGGCAGCAACAGACCTGTGTAACACCATTGCCTCTCTGGCGAGGAAGCTGGCTTCAAGTCAGTGCAGTTACATCGAAGCACTGACGGCTTACAGACTAATCCCTCTTGATAAGAATCCTGGATGCAAGCCCATCGGGGTGGGTGAAGTCTTAAGACGGATTATAGGAAAATGCATCATGGAGGTGGTGAAAGATGATGTGAAGAAGGCAGTTGGCAACCTCCAAGTGTGTGCAGGCCAGCAGGCAGGAGATGAGGCAGCAGTTCACTCCATGAGGAGAATATATGAGGAAGAGGATTGTCAGGCAGTATTATTAGTTGATGCCTCAAATGCATTTAATTCCATCAGCCGGGAAATTGTGCTGCACAACATCAAGGTTAAATGCCCAGCATTTCCCCAATATGTGGAAAACACCTATAAAGAACCAGCAGACCTCTACATTAGGCTATGGTTAAAACAGCTGCTCACGACGTCGGTGTAATCCAATCCACAGAAGGAACTACCCAATGAGACCCAGTTGCCATGGCTATGTACGCCCTGGCGATGACAGTGCTGGAACAACAGATCAAATACTAGGCCACCAATGTAAAACAGGGAGCCTATGCAGATGATCTCACTGGTGCTGGCAAGTTTGATGATGTGAGGAAATGGTGGGACCTTGTAACATGCTCTGAAATATGTTACTACCCTAATGCAAGTAAGTTCAACTTGATCGTGAAACCAGCTTACTATCAAGACGCACAGGAAGCATTTTGAGACACAAACGTGATAGTCACCAAGGAAGGTCAGAGGCATCTAGGTGCTGTGATTGGAACTAAGGAATTCAAAGACAAATATCTGAGTAATAAGGTAGAGACATGGGTAGAAGAAATACATACACTATCCAGCCACACAAAAACAGAACCCCATGCAGCATACAGTGGATTTACCTATGGTGTAAAGCACAAGTGGACCTTCGTGATGAGGACCATACCAGACATCGAGTTGCGGCTACAAACACTGGAGGATGCAATCAGGGATTCATTCCTCCCATCTCTAACCAATGGCCACATTCCCACACCAGAAGAGAGGGACCTTCTAGTACTACCACCCAGGATGGGAGGCCGTGGCATTATAAATCCAGCAGCCGTGGCAAGCTACAAACACAGAAATTCACTCAGGCTCACCGAATCCTTGTCACAGAAGATTGGCGCCCAGGTTGCGACGAGTGAAATCGACCACCAGAGGCAGAAAGACATAAAGACACAGATAAGTAAGGAGAGAGAAACAAGACAATAAGGACCAGCTGCAGCACATAATCCAACATCTAACACCAGACCAGTGCAGAAGAGTTGAAATTGCACAGGAGGTTGGGGCATCGAACCGGCAAAAGGCTTCCACTTCAACAAACAAGAATTTATTAACCCCATAGCCTTGAGATATGGGTGGCCAATAGAGAACCTACCTCAACACTGTGCCTGTGGCACTGCCTTTGATGCAAACTATGCAATAGTATGCAAGAGGGGAGGCTTTGTCTGCATCCGACACAATGAAGTACACGACCTCACTGCCAAAATGCTGCAGGAAATATGCCATGATGTCACGATTGAGCCAGCTCTGCTACCCCTGGGCTGGGATGTTCAAAAGACCGTTGCGAGACGCCGCTATGATCATCGTAACGTGCTCATAGCGGCCATCTTTGATCGTGAGCTACGACTACCGCTAAGGTGTATCTTCTAACACTCGCGACAACGCTCGTAGCTCACGATGATGCGATCATAAAATCCGTTCCGTTCCGTTCCTATCGCTCATAATGCAACCCAGCTGACTATTGCTGGGCCAATCAGAAGAGATTTCATAAACCTTGAAAGATTGTGACCCAATCATAATGCAGTTTCAAAATGTAAACAAATACACTTATCTAAGAACGCCATTACATCATTCAAACAACTATGATATTCATCCCAAGACATATGAGACATGGCAAGTGACTAGCCCCGCACCAAACGAATTTGCCGAGCAAATTTTACAGATGAGGAGATGATGGCGCTAATACAAGGTTGGCTCGACAGACAGACAGTGCTGAAGAATATTCACATCACCTTGGGTATAACTATAGTATGGGTGAAAGATCCACATCATATTAACAAGACATAGTGATAATTTCGAAAATATCGAGATCCAAACTGAGACTCTTTTACTTGAATAAACAATATATCATTGGCTTCAGACTGTATCATTACAACTCCCACAGAGTTCAACCATGTTTTAATGAACAGTGCATTGGTCTGCATTTTTACAGGTGTAAGCAGTAGAAACGAAAAATTCCCCATCTTTGCTTACCTCTTGGCATCTTTACTTCCCTAAGGGATATCCTGTACAACGCGTGTGCCACTCTTATTCTGCTCGCACATCCCTGTGTTAAGCCGAATGTGTCTGCCAACACATTCTGAAATGAGCCACTTGCATAAAATCTGAATGCCATTAACACCTGCAAATGACATGGCACAGCACGGGCCTATAATATCTCAACAAATGTTCGTCACTGTAAACAAATGGATCCATTCAGTCTCTGTAGTTCCTCTCAAGTCTCATCGCTCTTCGTAATGTCAGTTCTACTTGTAAAACCACTTGTAACTCCATCTTCATTCACAGAAAAGGGTAAATAAACAAACTCAGCATCACTTGATACGGTTTGTTTATTAGAGAAACATCCACCATGCGACACTATGATCAGCTTAAGGGTGCTTGTCAGATATCGTAGTGCAACGAGCAAATATGGCGGATGGAGCATCGTCAAATTTTTTTGAACATACACCTTAGCGGTTTACGAGTGCGCTATGATTATCGTACCCGCTACGATAATCTTAGCGGCCGTTACAAGCTTTCGAACATCCCACCCCTGGACGGCGAGCACTTCACCCACAGAACAGCACACACATCAAATGATGCAAGAGTGGATGTCAGTGCTCAAGGTTTCTGGACATGTGGGCAGAGGGCGTTCTTCGACATCAGAATATTCGATCCCATGCCAGCATGTCATCGCGAACTGTCTGTCGAAGCTGCACAGAAAAGAAATGAACAAGAAAAAAATAGAAATTACCAAGAAAGGATCCAACATGCGGACCACGATCGATTCACTTCCCTTGTGTTCACAGCTTCAGGTGGGATGGGTCCAGAGGCGGTGAGATTCTACTCGAGACTGGGAGAGGTTCTTTCTGAGAAGAAACGTCAACCACAGAGTTCTGTTATGGCCTGGATGAGATGTCGACTGTCATTCTCCCTCGTGAGGTCTGCACTGCTATGTCTCATGGGAACAAGATCATCAGCCCTCAGGCCTGTCTCTCTGGCGGGTATGGATTACGAAGCTGCTGTGGTCCAGAGTCACATAGAGCAGCGACTCCAATATGATTATTGTCTTTATTTACACTGTAATATCAATAAATATAAAATAAAATAATAATAGTAATAGTGGATGGTTGGTAACCACATCCTTTGGCGTGCTTGGGGCCAACGGGTTGTAATATGAGGGTTAGTGTTGACCTTCACATTACAACTCCAAATGGTGAACTGTATTAGGAAGCCTGGTTTTGATGTTCACAATTCCCCAATGGATGGAGGTGATTAGAAAAGTGGTAGTGGTAGTGCTAGTGGTAGTAATAGTAGTAGTAGTAGTAGTAGAAGTAGGAAGAGGAGGAGGAGGAGCAGGAGAAGTAATAATAATAATAATAATAATAATAATAATAATAATAATAATAGTGGTAGTAGTAGTAGTAGTGGTAGTAGTAGTAGTAGTGGTAGTAGTAGTAGTAGTGGTAGTAGTAGTAGTAGTAGTGATAGTAGTATTAGTATTAGTAGTAGTAGTAGTAGTAATAGAAGTAGTAGTAGTAATCATAACAGTAATAACAATTGTAGTAGTAGTTGTTATTGTGGTAATCATAATAGTAATAACAAGAGTAGTAGTAGTTGTAGTAGTAATCATAATAGTAATTATAATTATAATGGTATTTGTTGTAGTAGTAATCAAAATAATAATAATAATAGTAGTAGTAGTTGTATTAGTAATCAAAATATTAATAATAATAGTAGTAGTAGCTGTAGTAGTAATCATAACGGTAATAATAATAGTAGTAGTTGTAGTTGTAGTAGTAATCATAGTAGTAGTAGTAGTAGTAGTAGTGGTAGTAGTAGTAGTAGTGGTAGTAGTAGTAGTAGTCATAGTAGTAGTAGCGGTAGTAGTAGCGGTAGTGGTGGTGGTGGTGGGGGTGGTGGTGGTGGTAGTAGTAGTAGTAGTAGTTCAATTCAGTTCAGCTTAGTTCAATCGGCTTTATTTCGCATCTCTCGATACATAGAAAATAATACATTTCATCATCATAAAGGTGGTATAGTCGCGGCGAACGACTCTGAGTTTGTCATTATCGTACCCTGGCAACTTACCATTCAAAAGTGCGTCCGATTTCGTATCATATAACACACGAATCATATTATTATGCACGAATATATTATACACGAATATTATTATACACGAATATATTACACAAGAATCACATGCGTCTCATATTATACACGAAATCAGATGCACTTTTTTTATGGTAGTTGCCAGGGTACGATAACAACAGAGTCGCGCGCCGCGACTATAGTGGTAGCAGCAGCAGTATCGTATAAGCAGCAGCAGCAGCAGTATCGTATAAGCAGCAGCAGCATCAGTATCGTATAAGCAGCAGCAGCAGCAGTATCGTATAAGCAGCAGCAGCAGCTGCAGTAGTACATATACTGTATATACAAAATACTGTACATATGCACATTACATAGTAGGTTGTGTACTGTACAATTACATATAATAGAAAAAAAATCATATTAAAAGACCTGAGGGCATCACAGTGCAAATACACATTATTATCCTATTAGAAAAAAATAACATCAATAAAATATTAAAAAATGTCCAAGGTAAAATATAAAAGCTATCATCAGTACAACAAAAAAGAAGTCCTAGGTGAAATATAAAAGCTGGCATCAATAAACAAAATAGAAAGTCCAAATTAAACATAAAAGCTAGCATCAATACAAAATAAAGAGGTCCATATAAAATATAAAAGCTAGTATCAATAAAAAATAAGGTCCTAATAAAATGCAAAAGCAATACATCAATAAAAATAAAGAGGTCCAAATGAAATATAAAAGCTAGCATCAATAAAAAATAAAATGGTCCAAATAACATACAAAAGCTAGCATCCATAAAAAATATGAACATCCAAATAAAGTATAAAAGCTAGCATCTATTAAAAAAATAGTTGTAGTAGTACTAGTAGTAGTTGTAATAATAATAGTAATAATATTAATAGTAGTAGTAGTAGTAGTAGTAGTTGTAGTAGTAATCATAAAAGGAGTAATAATAATAATAGTAATAGTAATAGTCCATGGTCTTTCCTAGTTGACTCGACACCACCTGCGAATTTATACGCTGTTTTATCATTAGAATATAAAGGAATTTCCATCCCAAAATCTCCACAATCCGCCTCACACGCGCCCACGGGTAGCCACGCACCTTATCGCTCATCACTTGACCCAAAATATCTCAGATAATCCAAAAGCAGAGATGGGGATTTTTATCATGCGATTTTGTTGGAAGGATTTATCGTGAAAATATTAGATGGGGAGCTTTTCATAGAAAGTTCCGAACCCTTGAGTCATTCATTCTTAGACCTGAAATCCCACAATCCAGGAATGAACATGAAAATCCCAACTTAGGAATGCACATGGAAATCCCACATAGTCTAGGAATGTACAGACGTCGGAATAAGTTCGTTTCCTTTTCCGTGTTTGTAACACTGCTCGGTGGAGAGCTATCCCCTCCTCCTCCCTTCCTCATAGTCCCACACTCCCATCCAACCCTCCCACTTCTCTCTCCTACCCCATAACCCCACCCGATACCCCCCATACTCTCGCTCACAGCCATCTAGGGGTTTCTGTACTTCAAGCACCTCTCTAATTGGGTGCTTTCAAAGCTAGTATTCTGGTAGATGTCACCACCATTGAGACAAAAACATTCCCCCCGCTGTTTAATGAGTATATTTTTCTTTGTTAAATATCTACACTGTTATGTGAAACAGTGAATCATAGTAATGTCATATACTGTAATATAAATAATACAAATAGAACACGTATATATAACGTAGCGTGAATTGTTTATATTTATCATAAATGGAAATTAAAATATTATTGATGGACTATGATGGCAACCCATTTCAGTGGTCCTATATTATTTAACTTCTGCTACATTTAGTGCAAGTTAGGTTCTTAATACATAGTTTGTTCAGACTGTAAATTACGCCTAGTGGGTGTCTTGACTCATTCAGTCTATATGTGGGCAGAAATTTAATGTTGAGTAAATACTGTGACTCAACATTTTGCTCACTCCCTTCACCCATGCCCAACACAAGACCCGTGTTGCCACGGTTTGAGATGGCCGTGGTGTTGCCCAATGCCCTCTCAGACTATCCAAAGCAGTTAGAGTACCTTACTTTCTCTAACCTAACCAAACCACAAGTAGCCTAGTCTAAATTGTATTATTTTAAGCATTAGCCCTGGTGCGTTTGTTTTGAAAACAAATCTCTCGTGACGAAACTTAACACTGGACTGTCTTGTGCGCATGCGTGAAGAGAGTGAGCAAAATGTTGTGTCCCAGTATTTACTCAGCATTAAATTTCCGCCCACATACAGACTGAATGAGTCAAGATACCTACTAGGAATAATTTACAAGCTGAACAAACTATGTATTAAGAACCTAACTTGCACTAAATGTAGCAGACATTAAATAATGTAGGACCATCACATTCCATCAATATTATTTTAATTTCCGTTTATGACAAATATAAACAATTGCAAGGAGAGTGGAAAGGTTACAAGAGGATGAGAAAAAGGCAGAGTATAAGAGAGAAGTGGAGGAACGATTGGGCAAATATGAGTTGAAGCAGATGGGGGACGTGGAGGGTGTGTGTAGAATATTTACAGAAGAAATATGTGCAGCATGTGATGTGGTGTGTGGAAGGAAGAGAAGACGGAGGGGGGTGCAAGGAACAGCGTGGTGGACTGAAGAGGTGAAACGGGCTGTGGCACAAAAGAAGAAAGCATACAATGAATGTATGAGAAATAGGGGCGTGGAAGAAGTTGAGAGGCGGAAGAGAGAGTTATATGTAGAAAGAAAGAGAGAGGTGAAAAGATTAGTAAGAGAGAGTAAGAAGAGAGTGGATGAGGAATTTGGAAGGAATTTGAGTGTAAAGTGGAGGGACTGTAAGAAAATGTTCTGGAAAGAGGTGAAAAGAGTAAGACAGGGTGGAAGTGAAGTTAGCAGGGGAGTGAAAGATAAAAATGGTAGATTACTAGTGGAGAAGGGAGAAAAAGTGAGCAGATGGAGAGAACACTTTAAGGAATTGTTGAACGTGGAGGATGGAAGTATTGCGAGTATAAGTGGCTGGGGAATGGCTGGGAGAAGGAGGGAGGTGAGAAGACAGGAAGAAATCAGTAGGATAGAAGTTGTGGAAGCAATGAAGAAAGTTAAATCAGAGAAAGCCCCAGGAATTAATGGAGTGTGTGGTGAAATGCTGAAGCCTGGGGGAGAGACAGTAGTAGAATGGATGTGGAAGATGTGCAGATTGGCCTGGGAGGAAGGTAGAGTCCCAGAGGATTGGAAGTCAGGTATAATTATTCCCTTTTACAAAGGAAAAGGGGAAAAAGAAGTGTGTGGTAATCATAGGGGCATTTGTCTTCTTAGTATAATAGGAAAAGTGTATGGTAGGATACTTATAGACAAAGTTAGAGAAAGAACAGAGAAATTAGTTGGAGAAGAACAGGGAGGCTTTAGGAAGGGAAGAGGTTGTGTAGATCAGATATTCATTCTCAGATCTTTAGTGGAAAAGTTTCTAGAGAAGGGAAAGAAGTTGTATGCGGCTTTCATGGATTTGGAGAAAGCATATGACAGGGTGGATAGACTAGGATTGTGGAAAGTGTTAAGAATATATGGAATAGATGGGAAGTTGTTGAATGCTGTGAAGAGTATGTACGATGGTGCGAAGGCTGCAGTGCGTGTGGATGGTGAACTAAGTGAATTTTTCTCTTTGAAAGTTGGGTTGAAACAGGGATGTGTCATGTCTCCATGGTTGTTCAATCTGTACATGGATGGGGTAATAAAAGAGGTACAAGGTAGGGTAGTGGATGTTGGAGTGGCCCTGGTGAGAGAGGATAGTGTTTGGAAACTCCTTGTACTGTTGTTTGCAGATGATACCGTGTTGTTGAGTGAAGACGAAGGGGAGCTGCAAGGCTTGGTGGATGAGTTTGAGAGAGTGTGTAAGAAACGGAATCTAAAGGTGAATGTAGGGAAGAGTAAAGTGATGGTCTTTGAGAGAGGTGAAGTCAGTGAATGTACGGCGAGGTTGGATGGTGAGGAATTGGAAAATGTGAGTACGTTTAAGTACTTGGGTAGTATGATGAGTAAGGATGGAGGTTTCGAGGGTGAAGTGCTTGAAAGGGTACAGCAGGGAAGAAAGGTTGCTGGTTCTTTGAAAGCAGTGATAAGAAACAGGGAAGTGAGCATGGAAGTGAAAAAGTTACTACATGACAGTATTGTGATACCAACTCTAACGTACGGAAGTGAAGCTTGGACGTTGTTGGAAGGACACAAGTCAAGAGTGAGAGCAGTGGAAATGAGTTATTTAAGAGGAGCCTGTGGAGTCACATGGAGAGACAGGCTGACGAATGAGGATATAAAGGAGCGTTGTGGTGTTGATGTGGATGTGATAGGAAGCGTTATGAGGAACACACTGAGGTGGTTTGGCCATGTGGAGAGGATGGAGGGTCAAAGACTGACGAAGAGAGTGTATGTGAGTGAGGTGGAGGGGGAAAGAGGGAGGGGGAGGCCGAGGATGAGATGGAGAGATGGGGTGGAGAGGTATATGAGAGAGGGGGGTGTGAGTTGGCAGCAGGGGAGTGAAATGGCGGGGGACAGGGCGACTTGGAGGCGATTTGTTTGTGGCCACCCCAAACGGGGTTGAGGCGTCTGGCAATAGATAGATAGATAGATAGATAAACAATTCACGCTACGTTATATATACGTGTTCTATTTGTATTATTTATATTACAGTATATGACATTACTATGATTCACGGTTTCACACAAGTGTAGATATTTAACAAGGAAATATATGCTTTTTAAACAACGCGGGGAATGTGTTTGTCCCAATGGTAGTGACATCTACCCGAATACTAGGCTTTTCAGAAGCACCCCATTACGTCTAGTCCAAACAACTAATAAAGAAATAGTACTGTATATATCATAAACCAAGTTAGGAAAAGGTTTACCACACTGTGTGTGTGTGTGTGTGTGTGTGTGTGTGTGTGTGTGTGTGTGTGTGTGTGTGTGAGAGAGAGAGAGAGAGAGAGAGAGAGAATAAATCTACTGTTAATAAATGTTGCAGTAGTAGACACCTCTTTTACACAGACACACACACACACACACAGAATAAATCTGTTGTGATTAAATGTTGCGGTAGTAGACACCTCTTTCACACACACACACACACACACACACACACACACACACAGTGAGAGAGAGGATTTGCAAGGAAAAGTTAGGATCTTAATGACTATGCAGCCAATACCGTGGAGATACTTCTTGTTTGCCTGGGAATGCATGTCCAGTTCACATTTATTCTAGTGTGCCTTAAACTTCTCTATTGTATACAACGTCCATGTTGAGTCAGTTCCATTTGGAGCAGATCTTGCCCGTGAAAAAATTTTCACGTAATTCTGCTGGTAAATTTTCTCATTTACGGTTTCTAACCATGGTTGTGTGCCGAGTCCATGTTAAGAGTAAGCAACTTTGTATGTAATGATTGTGAAACCCGTTCAGATTTTAAACACTTCAATGAGCTGACCTCGTAGTCTACGAGTTTGTACTAAAAAAGTTCCACAACCCTCAGGCGAACCTGATACCTTAGTCTCCTGAACCCTTTTTAAATCGACGTATGTCTTTTTCAAGCGACCAAAATTCCACAGCAACTCAGGAAGTGGCCGTATTAAGGAGATATAGACTGTGTGAACAATCTCTTTGTTCGCAGAGAGAGAGAGACAGACAGACAGAGAGACAGAGACAGAGACAGAGACAGACAGACAGACAGACAGACAGACAGACAGACAAACTTGGAATGGTAAGAACAATCAGGAGAAATACTGATAAGAAAAGTGAGAAGAGAAACTGAAGTAGAGAAGAGGAAAACACGCAGGTTAAAAAATGGAACAATGTTATAGAAGTGACACAGGGACGGAAGCAGACACACGCACACACACACACACACACACACACACACACACACACACACACACACACACACACACACACACACACACACACACACACACACACACACACACACACACACACACACACATACACACACACACACACACACACACACATACACACACACACACACATACACACACACACACACACACACACACACACACACACACACACACACACACACTCTTTCTGAATATTTGTCGACCAATCTGTCTGTGCCTGGCTGTGTACTGCCCCTCCCCCTCCCCCCCTCATCTCTCTCTCTGGATCCTTTGTCTCACCCCCAGTTTCCTTTTCCCTTCTTCCTTTTTCTTTATAGCTCTCTGCTCAGTCCCTACCTTCCTCCCTCTCGCCTTTCCTTCGTCTGTCTCCCCCTTTGTCACTCCCTTCTTACCTCACTCTTCTTCCTCCCTGTGTCACAACTTTGTCTTACCTTTTTTCATTTGTCACATGTGTTACCTTTTTTTCCCCATTACTCTCTCCGTATTTCTTTACTTGTACTAAACCCATTTCCTTCACTGCTTTGTTTCCCCATTAATAAATGCATGCTCTTTTTTCTGTCTCCTCTCTCCGTCTCTCCCTGTCACCCGAAATCTCTTCTTTCATTCCGCTCTTCCCACTGTCTTTCCCTCCCTTCCTCCCTCCCTCTCCCTCCCCTTGTCTTCCCTTCTTAACATCCCCCTCCCCTTTCTTGCCCTAATAATTAACCTGTTTTCTTCCCACCAGTAATCTGTACTTTCTCTCTGCAGATTTCGCTAATTTCTCTATTTCTCTCCCTCCCTTTTCACCTGAATGTCATACGTTCTACTCAGCCTCAATGCTTTCGTCTTATCTTGCTTAGTTCTTTCCCTGCGTCCTTGCCATAATAACACATTTTCTTCCTCCTCCCCGTTACCTTGTCTTCTTTTCTAATTTTTCTCATATCGTTCTCAGTGTTCCGTAGCTCGCTTTCCCACTTTCTCCTTTTGTTATCCCTATTTCTGTGTTAGCTCCATTCCAATTTTCTCTCAGCTGTCTCCCCTTTTGTCTCTCCTTCCTGTCTCCCAGCCTTCCGATTCACATCACCCTTTTCTCTTTCCCTTTCACACTGCTTGTATCTCATTTCACCTCTCACTGTCTCTTCTTCTCACTCTCTGTTTCTTGACTCTCGTTGTTCTCTCCTTGCCTCTCCTCTTTTTACTTTCTCCGTAACTGCACTCTCATTTCTCATTATTCCACTCACTCTCCCTCTCCACCTGTCGCCCCCTGTCTTTTAACTCTCTCTCTCTCTCTTTCAGTGCAGTAAATTTTTCCTAACTTGGTTTATGTATATACTGTGCTATTTCTTTATTAGTTGTTCGGACTACACGTAATTTGAGAGGTGCTTGAAGTACAGAAACCCCTAGCTGGCTGTGAGCGAGAGCATGGAAGGTACCGGGTGGGGTTATGGGGTCGGAGAGAAAAGTGGGGGGGTTGGGTGGGAGTGTGGGACTATGAGGAAGGGAGGAGGAGGGGGTAGCTCTCCATCGAGCAGTGTTACAAACGCCTTAGTCCACAGAAAAGGAAACGAACTTATTCCGACGTCTGTACATGGAAATCCCAACTTAGGAATGCACATGGAAATCAATACTGAGGAATCCTTATGGAAATCCCACACAGCATAGAAATGCACATGGAAATCCCACACAGTCTAGGAATGCACATGGAAATCCCATCTTAGGAATGCACATGGAAATCCCATCTTAGGAATGCACATGGAAATCCCATCTTAGGAATGCACATGGAAATCCCACACAGCCTAGGAATACACATGGAAATCCCATCTTAGGAATGCACATGGAAATCCCACACAGTCTAGGAATGCACATAGAAATCCCATCTTAGGAATGCACATGGAAATCCCACACAGTCTAGGAATACACATGGAAATCCCATCTTAGGAATGCACATGGAAATCCCACACAGTCTAGGAATACACATGGAAATCTCACACAGCCTAGGAATGCACATGGAAATCCCACACAGCCTAGGAATGCACATGGAAATTTCTAGATGAATCAAATCATCAGGAGATTAACAACAATATAGCGAAAAATACGTTCGGGTCTGACGGAAGTGAAAGGGTGGAAGTACAGACGCCCCCACCCCCTAAATCCTGAAGGTTAAATTTCAAACAAGTTAATTACTGTAATGAAAGAGCATTTCACAGTAAAGGGTAAGATGAATAATGATATAAAATGGTTATCCTGTAGGCATAATATAACACAATCCTATATGTAACTACGATATGAAGCTATATACAGTAGAGATAGGTAACAATATGTAAAACAGGTAGTTATGTCTGAGTTCTCCAGCAAGAGACAACTATACATCTCCTTAACTTGACGAATCAAGAATGCCAAACACTCCTGATCATGTGCCGGAAATATGACCGACACACACGCACAAACGTACGCCCACACACTTTAGCCAGAAGCTAGAGGGAGATATAAGTCCGATATCACACGTAGGAAAGTAAGTAGGACAGGAGGGAACAAGAGATAGACAAGGAGAGAGCAGGAGAGTGAGAGTAAAGTAGGAGGAATGCAGCCAGCAGAAACTGCTACTAACCATAGGCTTCACGGGCCACACCAAGTTTTTAACTTTTATTCACATAATTGTCTCACAATAAACCCCATCGACCAAAGTCTGCCTATTTCATCATCTCACTTAAAATACGAAGAGGATAACGGAACATATAAGGCCTACAACGTCTCACCATTACTGTCTCTCTCCTAGTGCCTCTCCCAAGGACGATTCAACCAGATTATCTTCTCTGTATAATACACCCCTCAGCTACGTCTACTTACATTGGTGGCTAGCGGTAACAACAAACCAACTACGTTTCACTGACGTTGGTGGCTAGCGGTAAAAACGGGAAACTACAACAAATTACGCCTTACGAGTTTATATAATGCTCACTGATAATAGTTTCTATGTTCATCGATATACGCAGCAGACTACTCTCCTGAAACGCTATGACAGTAAACTACAGTAAACTACATTCACTGAGACTAATGGCGAGCGGCGAACGAAGCTGATAAACGTCTCATTCAAAAATCAACGAGCAAACTACAGTCAAAATAATCTACGACTACGCTCAATTTGGTGACTTCATGCAATCACAAGTAACAAGAAACAAACAAACAAAAAACAAACAAAAGTGAAGCAAAAAGCAAGAGCTGGTGGAGCATCTATGCACCTTTTACCCGTCACGTCCTGAGCTATTTCACACCTCCGATACCCCCTAATCCCGAGGTATTTTCAAAAAAATTTTTTCTTCTGGCTAATACCTCCACTTTTGGTGAGAAAAATCGAAATTTAATAGAGAAATCGCTCATCTGAGGTTTAAAATACTCGATCCAGGTAGCAGTATCTCCTTACCTGACTGGGTTTTCTAACAGGCTGGCACCAAAGAAAATGAGTTCTGTGGGAGAGTAACTATTTCACACCACTCATAAACGGTATTTATTTATTTACTTGGTACGAATTTATATGTAGTACGAGAGTATATTGGTTTTCAAACTGTAATATAGGCATTATAAACATTGTTTCACTCACTAACTCATCACCATACCTGACCTTCTTTTGCCACATTACCTGATCATCATTTCTGACTGTTTCTTCCTCTAATGCTATGTAAAGTTTGTCCTCCACATTGTCATCAATTGGAGAATCACTCTGGCCCTGAATGTCTTTATTGGCCAGGTCACTGGTAACAGGTGAATTGCCGAGACAATGGCATGTGTAGGAGGGCCAGGTTATGCGATGTAAGACATTGTCCCTGCTTGGCATCTTGTAGAGGAATAGAGGAAGGTGTCCTGTGTATAAGTACGAAAAATCACATGAGAAAATTGAAAATTGTGCAAATTAGGGACCTTGCAATTGCACGATGTACCAATACGTCGTCGGGACTGGCAAATGCATAATGTTGCAACGTACCCATACGTCAATGGGACGTCTCGGGTTAACTTCATTCCCAATCGCGCCTACCCACCTCAACCACAACTCCATGATTATGAGAAATAATAGCAGTGATACATTACGTCTATCAACAACTCTACAAGCCTACAAGTTAATCTTAACAAGTCAAGAAAATTAAACATACCAGAAGAAGAAACAAAAAAGGTGAGTGAAGTGACACCTGAGTAAAGCACAACACAGCTGAATTTCCCCCACCTGCCCCACCACCCGACCATGACCCCCACCACTATTCCCCACGACCATCATCTCCACCACCAGGAGGACACAAGTGAGTGTCTTGACCTCAGATGTGATGACCAAACGATGCTGACGTTTTGATCTTCAACAACATCTCCCTCACCACACCTCACACCACCACTATGTCCTCTGCTCTTTGAGTTGATCTATTCTAACCAAGGTTGTAATAGTTAACACTTCATCACTTACATAACTATCCATAAAATACTAATACAGTTAATGAACCAAGCAATTATATATATATATATATATATATATATATATATATATATATATATATATATATATATATATATATATATATATATTCGTTTATCATAAATAATACAAACTACACAGTGAGAGACAATTACACAATTTACAATGACATAATTATGTGTTTTATAATTTTATAAGCAATCAAGAGAAAGTTATATCATGATTAAGTGTGTAATCCCATTATGCTAAGTAAAGTTCCAAAATTTGTGCCTGAATGATCAGCATTAACAGTGACTAATACCCTGACACAAAAACTAGAAAACGATCGACAAAATATAAATTTCGAAACACCATCAGAGAACAAGCAGAAAACCAAACTCAGGAAACAAAACACACACTAGATAAAGAACAGCAAACAGATGCAATTTATGCTGAGGTAAATAATGATGACACTTGGTCAGATATTTCAGATGTAGGTAGTGAACTTTATAAAAATTTACCTCCAATTTATTATATCTTAGACCATAGGGTATTAATGCCAGGAAAAACATATACATTTCCTGTAAATGACGATTGCAAGGAAAACACTGTAAAAATGGCTAACTCAGATGCAGCAAGCACAAGTGCAGTACCTTCTCCACAAAATTCCAGTAATACTCCACTTCCAGTGTATACTTGTCATGAAGACAATGATCTCACAAAATTATCTGGTGCTGAAAAAGACAAGATCGACATAAACACACTTATTGAACAGTGTCAACAATATGTCATTAGGAGACACATGACAGATGAGAAAGGAAAAACACAGTAGCTGTTTTTTCAGCTAGAATAAACCAAGAACGATGCCCAGCTGACAATTTGCTCAAGTCAGACAAACTGTTGAGAGCTTCAACATTTGAGCAATTTAAGACAGAATTTCTCAGGACTTTCTCTGGAGGTAGGAATTTTCTTGGTGGTATAACCCCAGAATTACACAAAATCGTAGACCTACTGTGGCAAATACACTCACGCTCAGGTCTAGGGGAAGTAACAGCAGATATTTCCACTGTTAAGACAACCTTGTTACCTACCCTAGAAAACTCAAACTGGGTTACACATGATGGTAATATGTCACCAGAGCATGTCGTTGAAATCACTGGCTACATATCATCCCTATGCAATTTTCCTGACAGGGTGTTAAAAATAGCCAAAACCATCCCATATAATCCAGGGATATGTGTACTTGATTTCGTTTATGAAGTGGAATTAAACTGAAGCAAAGCTGGCGTGACTGACACATCACAGGATAACAGGACAGGGATCAAAGTGCCAGAAATTGTAGCAGGGATAAATAAGTCAAGTCCTGGCAAGGACCACAGACAGTTTCGTCCAGTTCACAAACAAACACACAGTCAAGTTAGCTCAAGGACTCGTTCCCGCACAACAGGTAACAGGGCGGTACAAAAGTCTGGCCGAAGTCCCACTAGACATCGGTCGGCACATGGAAGATCACCTCGTTGGTTGAATTCAAGTAACACGCTTTGTTACTATGGCGCAAATCCTGGTCACACAAAATATGAGTGTTACTTTAAGAATAAAGAGGACAGGCAGGAGGCAAAAGGGTTTGAACCGTATTCCAGGCACCATAAATCTTCCGGTCACTGGACCTCAGACTGTAAGACAATAGAAAGATTAGTATCCATCTATAGGTCGGGGGAAGGTCGTACCAGCACAAACGACGATGATACATAAAACACCCAAATAAACAAATAGTCAACATAGGAAGTCTCTGCTTTATGTGAGGAGGAAGAGATTTTATTACTTTTAGATTCAAGCTCACCACTGAATTTAATAATGCAAGATGAGTTAGAAAGAATTTTTAGAAATAGAAGAAAAATGACGTTTTTGTAAAATTCAGATTTAAATTTATACACAGTGGATGGTAAAGAAACACCAGTTATTGGTATGATTGAGTTAAACATGAAATTCACAGAGACCAGAAAAACATTCAGTTATCAATTAGAGGAAATATGTTGTTTGGACTGAGTATAATGAGGACACAAAATATAATGTTGATGCCCCATTTCAACGGAGTTAACTACGGCAGCGAATTCATAGAGCAAATTTAATCACCTGATACTACAACCAACAATTACAGAGAACTAGAGTCACAAGAGCGATTACACACAACACAAAGAAAGGTAGAGTCTGACTTAGACCAGCCGTTACAAGCCGACACCCTCCCCTTACCCACAATCCAATCAGGACTCACTCACTCATCCAGCAAGCATTAATTATGATTTAAATTTACTACCAAAATCATTCATGCAAGTTACTGTTAAGAGTAAACTAAGAAATATTGTAATGTCATTGTATTAGAAAAGAGAGCTACAATAAATGGTCTTTTGATAGAAAGTGCCCTATGTTAGATGAATGGGAAAGGTGAAACTAATGTCATTTTAGTTAACACCATGAATGGAGATGTGGAGATTAAGAAAGGAACCTGTATTTGTAGGTTAGAGAATTGCCCAGCTCCTTTACGCGAAGTGACAGTGGCAGGAGGTTTGAGCAGAGTAAACTCGTCAGACAGTGAGTGCATAAACGAGCATTTGGTCCGCTCAGATAATTCTCATGTGGAAAATGGTTTACTAACTGTACTACAGAAACATCGACAAGCAGTCACATTACCTGGTGAAAACTTACGGTCTACAAAGCTAATCCAACACCATATTAACGTAAAACAGGATACACAACCGGTCTATGTACCAGCGTACAGAGGTGCACACTCACAAAGTGCACTAGCAAAGCAGTAATGATGATGAAATGTTAAGTTTGGACATCACTGAACCTTCAGTATCCCCATGGAACGCACCACTCTTATTTGTACCTAAACAAAAAGAGGAAATGCGAGCAGTTGTTGATTATCACAAACTTAGGAAACCATTCCCGACCGTTTTCCCATGCCATTGTTAAGTGATGTCCTGCACATCATTGGACCAGTAAATATGGTCTTTTCTACAGTCGATATATTAACCCGTGGATTGCGCAATTACCCTTTTTTTTTTTTTTTCCCCACCCAGTCGTGTGCAAAAATTAAGATCTTTTTTTTATTTAGTTATTGCTTATTAAAAACCTGAAGATAAACACCTAGGGAATCATCTGGTGAATAGAAACAATCTCTCTCTCTCTCTCCGTTTTTGCGCAGGGCCATGCGCAAGTTTACGTGGGGAAGCAGTTAAGAAATGAATTAAATTTGTTTTTTTCTTGATCATTATCATGACGATAAATATTTAGGGCTTCATCTGGTGAAAAAAAAAAAAATCCCACTCTCTCCGTCTTTGCGTAGCGCCATGCGTAAGTTTGCGTGGGGATGGAGTAGTTAGTGGTGATGCACGGCCAGCACAGCCTGAGCTGTTGCTCGCAACGCGACGCTACCCAGTCTGAGCTGTGGCTCACAATCCAAAAGTTAAGTGGCTACTCTCAAAAAGGCCTAGATATAGAATCCCGCAAATACACTGCTTCCTCTACAGACAGTGGGCATTATCAGTATAAGAGAATGCCGATGTGATTAAGGACAGCTCCAGGCACATTCCAGCAATTAATGAATAGCGTATTGGCCGGAATATTAGGTGAAGGTCTATTTGTCTACTTGAACGACATCATAATTGCAACACACACAATACAAGAACATCGACTGAAATTAGACCAGCTCCTACACGAGTTAGCCAATGCAGGTTTTAAAATTAAGCTGTTTAAATGTAAATTTTGCTTTAAGGAAATAAAATTCTTAGGCCACAGACTAGATGCAGAGGGAATCCACACCTCTGAGAACAAAATATAAGCAAGAGATTTCTCTGAACTCACAAATGTGGATGAAGTAAGACAATTTTTAGGGATCACCGGGTACTACACAGCATTTATAAAACAATTTTCTCACATAGCACAACCATAATTTCTCCTACTGAAAAAAACAAGCGGTATTTCAGTGGGGAGAGGAACAAAAAAAAAAAAATGCATTTAATGAATTAAAAGATAAACTTACATGTGCACCTTGCTTGGCCTATCCTAATTTCACAAAACTATTCATAATTTGCACAGTAGCTTCCCTCAGACGTTTAGGTGCTGTATTGACGCAAGAGGATAAACGAGGTAAATACCAACCCAATGTTTTTGCCGTAGACAAATAAAAGGAGCAGAGAATAATTACTGTACAACAGACTTAAAGCCCTAAAGGTTAAAGTTTTGCTCTACAGAAATTTTGTGACCTCGTGTACGGATACGAAATTCACCTAAACACAGACCACAAGCCTCTCGTGGGCATGTTCCAAGAAAAACTCCTCTCTGGGAAGAAAGCACGATAGAAATGTACAATCCAGAACTACAACGTAAATATTCCCTACATAAAAGGTAAAGTAAATTTGGCAGCAGATGCCCTATCGCGAAATCCATTAGCCAGTGTCGCTACAATAAGTCCACGTGAATCACACTCCAACAATGGTGAAACAATCCCTACAAATCAAGAAATCTCAGAGCACAGAGACAGGACCCAGCATGGCCTAAAGTAATATATCATCTCGAGTCAGGCGATGATGTCCCATTACCGAAGTTACATGTACCACTTAAACAATTCACAATGGTAAACAATGCCTTATATAAGGTAAATCCAGGACAACCAAATCATAGAAAAAAATATTAAGCAGTTAGTTATTCCTAGTACAATGATACCACATATTCTAAGGATTATACACGATAGGCCACATGCAGGGCATCCTGGCAAGGACAGGACAGTCAAGAGGTCCGGATGTCATATTATTGGCCAACGTTACACAAAGACATAATATCACAGACAAATGTGATTCATGTGCAAGACACAAAGGTTACAAGTTATCACCTGCATGTACAGTATAGGGAAATATCCTGTACATAACCAACCGTGGGGCATTGTCGTGGTTGATTTAATTACCCTTAACTACCAGTCACAATCAATATCTTTTTGTTGATCCTGATCATTTCTCACGATATGTGTTCTCGGTTCCAATTAACCCCTAGATACCGCAATTCGATCTGGCTTGTCTGCCACTGGAGCCGCAATTCGGGGGTGTTTTTTCGACTTTCACCACGGGGAAAATCAATATGTTCTGGCTAAAGAGGAAGAATTTACACACCTGACAGCGCAATTGGCACTCTCCTAGGCCTGGTGGTTACCGCACAATCGAGGGTCAAATTTAAAAAAAAAAAAAAAGTTACTCCCCAAAATTTTCGAAAGCCCCCATAGTTTTGATAACTAACTATTTCTATTATTGAAATAGGTCATTGCAATATCATGTCACACCAAGCCCGAGAACAGGTATTTTGGGGTGTTGGGAGATTACTTGCTTTTGGGGAGATAAAGTACCCTATGGGGAGAAGGTTTGTAGGTATGAAGGTTGGATAAAACTATCTTTTCTCATCAAAGTAGAGCACTTTAGTTTGTTCTTGACCAACTACTGTGAAAACGGATGTGTATGTACGTGTGGGGAGATAAAATTCGGTCGGGGAGAAGGCCCACAACGAGTACATTGAACCTTGGGAGATCACTTACGGTAACAACAAATTTGGCTAGTTGAAACAAACAAAATCAATGTGATTTAGCATATCAACCATGCAAGCAGGTGTGTCTGCGGGTGTGGGGAGATAATTCACGTATGGGGAGTAATAGATGTATCGAGATGGAGGGGTGGCGGTGAGGGGGAGGGGGCTCAGATGCCTGTGATTGCACGTGTTTGCATGTATAGAATAGTATACAAAGAAGCATTTATTACGAGTATGTTCAGGTACGAAAAGGCACAGGAAAAAAAAATCGAGGCAACACATATAAAGCACGTGTACATGTGTTGGGGGTGGGGGGAATGGGGGAGGGGAGGCATGGGGGTGGAAAGCAAGCCAAGCTGCGTGCTCGCTATCACTCGATGGTTTATTGGGGGTAGGAGGGTAGCATGGGGCCGAAAGGAAGGGAGGGGGTAGGGTAGGTAGGGTGATACAAGGTAGGGGGGAAGGTGGGGAGGCTGGAGGGGGATAGCCTCGTGGTTGGGGGAGGGGTAAGCTTCGACTAACAACGTCCTATTAGGGCGTGCAGAGGCGTGGGAGGGTCTTCAGAGAGGGTTATTACGCGACAGATGACGAAACATTCAAGCAAAGGTTGTGCCGAGAGGGAGGGTGACTCCCCCCCCCCATGCCCTCAGAGTGGCCGGATCACCCAACCCGAGGCTGGAGGGGTTAGTTCTCATTGGCTTGAAGGGATATACGTCACAATCGGGGCGGAGCAATGTGCAGGCAGTTTTTTACAGGGCACCATCACCTTGGATGAACTTAAATATAAGTGCACACATTAAGCTGACTTCACCCAAATAGAAGCCATGCAACTAATAAATCAGACAATACAACCTTGGGAAGAATACAGTAGGATTATGTTCAACCCACATTATGTATACAGCCCAGCTCCAGTCATCTTTGTAATTTTCTCCATCATATTTGTTATATTACTTTTGGCCACGCACAGAATGCAAGCAAGGATTGCTAACCTGGAATCAGTGTTTAAGAACTGTTCTGTACAAGTGAGACAAACGGTGTAAATATTGTAAATATTGTATCTATCTATCTATCTATAATATATATAGATAGAGAGATAGAGAGATATCTATCTATCTATCTATCTATATACCTAGGCTGCTTCCCCCAAGGAAAGAGAGGTAGCCGAGACAGGACGACACACTCTCCATTTACTCATCCATTCAAACACATTCATTCACATCTTAGCCCCAAAGGGGAGAACGGACAGATCCTCACCGCACCACACCGCACAAGGGTCAACTGCGCAATGCAATCAGTGACATCCGCAACAGGGCCCGACAGCAGAACTGGTTTACCCCTGCCACATCATAACAGACCCATCCCCTTACCCGCACCTGACCTGACTAGCTGATCAGACCAAATGCGGGAGAATATCCCCTCAGGGCTGCGTCATCACTTATTCATTCACAACTTCTCTCCATTTATTTCTGTCACGCACAGCCACTCTTCCTTGCTCAACAGACATCCCTCTCACATCCAGCGCTCTCTTTACACTGTCCATCCATCCTATTCGTGGTCTTCCTCTCAGCCTTACACCTCTCACATCAGATCTAGTTATCTTTTTCACCAATCGCTCATTATCCATTCTCTCCATATGCCCAAACCATTGCAACACCCTCTGCTCAACTCTACCAGCCATCTCCCGAACAACTCCAGTTCTCCTTTGCACTTCATCATTTCGCACCCGATCCATACGCGTCACTCCACACATACTCCTCAGACACCTCATCTCCATTACATTCAAACTTTTCCTCTCTGCTGCACCCATATTCCATGTTTCAGCCCCATATAATGCAGTTGGTACCACAACACCCTCATACAGCCTTCTCTTTACATCCATTCTAAGCGAACGACATTTAAACACTTTTTTCATTCCTCCCAGCACCTTTCCTACTTCATTTATTCTAAACTTCACTTCTGCATGTATTCTTCCATCCACAGCAAGATGTGACCCAAAATATTTAAAACAATCTACCTCCTCAAGCAACTCGCCATTCAAAACTATATTCATCCCCCTACCATCTATCAACTTCGTACACTTCATCACTTTACTCTTATTCTCATTTACTTTCAATATTTAAACACTTTTTTCATTCCTCCAAGCACCTTTCCTACTTCATTTATTCTAAACTTCACTTCTGCATCTATTCTTCCATCCACAGCAACATGTGACCCTAGATATTTAAAACAATCTACCTCCTCAAGCAACTCGCCATTCAAAACTATATTCATCCCCCTACCATCTATCAACCTCGCACACTTCATCACTTTACTCTTATTCTCATTTACTTTCAATTTCCTCCTTTCACACACCCTTCCAAACTCCTCTACCAACTGTCTCAATCTCTCCTCTGAATCAGTCACCAGTGCAGTATCATCTGCAAACAGCAGCTGCTTCAGATTCCACTCTCCACCATTAACATTTACCAGACTCAGACCACCTAAAACTCTTGCATTCACCTCCCTTACAACACCATCCATGTAAATATTAAACAACCAAGGCGACATCACACATCCCTGTCGCAGCCCCACTTTCACGGGAAACCAATCACTCACAGCATTTCCCACTCTTACACACGCTCCACTATTTACATAAAAACTTTTCACCCCTTTTAGTAACCTACCATCAAGTCCATACAATCTTTAAACAGTCCACAAAGCCTCCCTATCAATTCTATCATACACTTTCTCTAAATCCATAAATGCCCAAAACACATCCTTGCCTTTTGCTAAATACTTTTCACACACTTGTCTCACAGCAAACACCTGATCAACGCATCCCCTCCCTCTCCTAAAGCCACATTGCTTATCACTAATCACTCCCTCTGTACCCTCTCTACCTCTCATAATTAACACTCTACCATACACCTTACCTACAACACTCAACAGACTTATACTCCTAAAGCTAGTACATTCATACTTATCACCCTTGCCTTTATACAACGGGACCACACAAGCACTTGCCCAGTCAATTGGCACCATACCTTTCTCAAAGCACACATTCAACAATCTTACTAACCAGTCAACAATAGTCACTCCATCACCCTTCAGGCATTCCACAGCACACCCATCCATACCTGCAGCTTTCCCTGTTTTCATCTCCTTTACTGCCTTCTCCACTTCCTCCTTCGTGATCAAAGAATCATTCAACTCTCCCAACACATTTATTCCTTGCACCCTTCCATCCGCCCCAATCTCAGCCACCCTTTCCTCCTCTACATTTAACAATCTTTCAAAATACTCTGCCCATCTCTTCCTTACTGCATCCACCTCAATTAACATCCTTCCATCATTAACATCCTTCCATCCTCTGCTTTTACTCGTTCTTCCTTCCCAGATTCTCATTTTCGCACCCTTTCCACCTCCTTCCAAAACATTTTCTTATTCTGTTGAAAATTCTCTGTCAGCCGCCTACCCCACCTCTCATCTGCTGCTACTTTAGCATCACGCACAGCCCTTCTCGCTCTATTCCTCTTTTCCTTATACCTTTCATATGACATCTCATCCTTCCTCTGCAGCCACACTTCATATGCACGTCTCTTCTCAGCCACAGCCATACTTACTTCCTCGCACCACCATTCACTTCCTTTTCTTACACCACCACCCACACATCTCACACCACACACCTCTTCTGCATGCCCCACCACAGCACTTTTAAACAACTGCCATTCCTCCTCCACGCTGCCATTTTCCCGATCTTTCACTGCGTTCCACTCATCTTTCAATTTCTCCTGATACTCTATCTTTTTCTCTCTTTTATCCAACTCACTCACTTTCAAAACCTCCCTGCCACACCTAACCCTCCTAGCTCTCACCCATCTCTTACCTACTCTTAACTTTCCCTCCACCAGGTAGTGGTCAGACATACCTCCACCTTCCCCTCTCAGAACTCTCACATCCAACAATCTTCCTATTACATTCCTAGACACAACCACATAGTCCATCAAAGTTCTATCAACAACCCTTCAACCCTCCTGTCTCACCCATGAATACTTATAAATATCTTTCTTCTCAAACAGCGTATTCCCAATCACCATCTCTCGCTCAACACACATCGCTATCATTCATTCCCCATTTTCATTTCTTCCAGGCACACCATGCATACCAACTACGCCTTCAACTGCTACATTTCCCACTCTAGCATTCAGATCTCCCATCATTACCACATTCACATTCGCTCCAAAACTCTGCAGACACTCATCAACATCATTCCAGAAAGACTCCCTCTCTTGTTCATCCCTTTCACTACCAGGCCCATATGCACTCACAAACGCCCACAACTCACGTTCATATTTCGCTTTCACCCACATCAGTCTCGATGACACCTCCTTCCATTCAATCACACATTGCTGTACTTCCGGACTCACTAACAAGGCCACACCTTCTCTTGCCCTTCCTCTATCAACACCTGACAATCTTCCATTCACACTTCCAAACATAGATTCCCCCTTCCCTTTCATCTTCGTTTCACTCAAAGCTAACACATCCAACTTTCTTCTCACAAACATTCTCCCAATCTCCTCCCTTTTAGCCTCAATCGTACTACATCCACGCACATTCATAGACCCAGTCTTCAGGGTACGGGGATAACTCCATCCCCCATCCCTTTCTCTGGCCTGTCTCTTTTTAGGAACTAAAAAACAGAGAAGGGGGTCCCTGGTCCCCTCACTCCGCCCCTTTTAGTCGCCTTTTACGACACGCAGGGAATACGGTGGCAGTATTCTTCCTAACACAACCTGACAGCAGAGTAGTAGTACCACCTCATAGTGCGGCCAGGTTGTGTCCCCCCCCCGCCACGGGGGGGGGGGAAACAACCTGGCCACACTACTCTGCGACCGGGTTGTGATAGATATAGATATAGATATTATATAAAATAACAAAATATGGGTCAGATAATACAGGCTTACTTTAATTATATTACAGTGTCTCATGTATACAGTAGATGAATATACAGTATACAGCAAGACCTTCTCATATATATTGTATAATTGACTACAGTTGACTTGCCATTGTATTATTTTAATATAACTATTATAATTATATATCTACTATACATGTACCATTTATTTATGTTACATTTATATTACTACAATGACTACAGTTATAATCACTACATTATCACAATTATGTAACTTTTACAATATGTACTTCACTTAATTAGATACGCGAGAAAGGATGGTCAATGAGTTGTGTGGGTAAGGGATTCTTCCCCTGAGTTAGATTAACTTGCAATTTCATTGTAATGTGTATATGTATGTATCAATACATTATGACAATATTTACTGTCGTTGGTATGACAGTGGGCTTGACCGAGCGATACGCAGGCTAATATGTTATAACACAATACTATATGTAACTACGGTATGCAGTTATATAGACATAGGTAATAATATGTAAAACAGGTAGTTATATCTTTCTCCAAGAAGAGACAACCATACATCCCCCTTACCTAGACAAATCAAGAATGCCAAACACTCATGATCATGTGCCGGAAATATGACCAACACAGACACACGCACAAACATACGCACACGTACGCACACACACTTTAGAGGGAAGCTAGAGGGAGATATAAGTCCGATATCACATGTAGGAAAGTTAGTAGGACAGGAGAGAATAAGAGCTAGACAAGGAGAGAGCGATAGGGAGTAGGAAAGTGAGAGTAAAGTAGGAGGACTGCAACTAACATAAACTGCTACCAACCATAGGCTACACGGGTCACGCCAAGTTCTGAACTTGCATTTGTATAACTGTCTCACAATATACTCCATCGACCCAAATCTGCCTATTTCATCATCCCACTTAAAATACGAAGAGGATAACGAAACAGAAAAGGCCTACACCACGGCTACTCAGCTATTATGAGCAAAGGTCCAGTTAGACATGTTCCAATGTATGCAGAGGTCCGGATTAATATTTTACATGCAATCATGAAAATAAAACAACCAATATGAGTACAGGGTAGTGTATCCATATGGTTTTTATTCATTTCATATTCACTCTTTGACTTATACAAAATATAAAGATAAATAGTGGATATAAAAAATATTCAATTTTGTAGCTAAAATATAACAAGACTTGGATTTTTTTTCTCAAAAACAATTGAAACCGAGAATTTTCAAATGGAAAAATAAAGATATATTTACTGTTCAATGTTATGCTACTTTAGTAATAAAAGTTACACTTTTAAAGCATAACAGGATTTGAACTTTTCCTCTCAGAAAATGAAATGCAGAATTTTCAAATGGAAAAATCAAGATATATTTTCTTTTTAATGTTAGGCCACTTTAGTGAGAAATGTTACACTTCTAAAACATAACAAGACTTGGAGTTTTCCTCTCAACTAACAATTTGTAAACAGAGAAATTCGTACTGGGAAAAATCAAAATATTCTTGCAGTTTTGTGTTACGCTCCTTTACTGAGAAAAGCTAAATTTCTGACACATGAAAAAACTTAGAATTTTCCTCTCAAAATGAAAAATAAGAGTTTTCAGAGAGTTATAAATAAGATATATATACTCGGTTCTCAAACAATTTGATTCATGACAACACAATGTATTTCAATACTCAGTACCCTACGAACGTACTCCTGGCTTATGCATGAACACAGGATACTTTTGATAGGAGGCCTAAAATTACATCAGATACGTGACCAGATTTACTGGAGCTAAAAGCGGGACGCGCGCGCACGAGCGTGTGCGTTCGTGCGTGCGTGTGTGTGTGTGTGTGTGTGTGTGTGTCTATATAGATAGATAGATAGATATAGATAGATAGATAGGTAGGTAGATAGACAAATATACAGATAGATAGATATAGATAAATAGATAGATAGACAGACAGATATTGACTAATGTTACAGCGACCGCTGCTGCGCTACACCTCAAACTTAGGCTGCTAATCAAACACTAACGTCTCTACGAACTTCGAACATACCGTACGGTACAGTGAATGGGTCGACCAAAGTTACCAGCTAGTGAGCATTACAGATTTTATATTAATAACTCGGCATTTCATTTGGTCAGGATTATGTATATTTTTTCTAATTCATCCTAATTTCATAAAAGAAGGTCATGTTATATCTAATACAATAGTAACTTTCTAAAAGCGGGACAATTAATATAATTTGCTCAAAAAGCGGGACATTCTAGTCACAATTAAAAAAGCGGGAGAGACGTCCAAAAAGCGAGACTGTTCCGCCTAAAAGCGGGACTCTGGTCACCTTACAAAAACAACAAAACTCACGCCAAAATTCAGCCGCGCCTCGCCCGCCATAAACACCACCAATCTGATTTGTCCCATTTTCTGTTATTGTTATTGCATGGAAACTATTCTAAACTTATATATTATGGGGGCATTTGTAGGTTAAATACATATGTACGATAGACCCCTAACTTACCCTACAGTCAGTCGAGGAAATACATTTGCAAAAATCCATTGCCAGGACCTTCATGTTATTTATATTTTTCTCCTCCTGGAGTCCGGGGTCCAACTACAACACTCAGAAGGTCCGGATTCGAACCGCGGGCCGCCAGTTGAGTAGCCCTGGCCTACACCAACATCTACAATGCCTCTCCCATTGATGATTCAACCAGATTATCTTCTCTGTATAATTACACCCCTCGGGTACGTCTACTTACAATCCATGGTCTACCTTCATCATGAGCATTACAGAAATATTCATATAATTGAGCCTGCCATCCCCCATGTAAATTTATTTATTTTTTAAATTATTACAGAAATGTGTGTTCAACAGAGACAAAAAAAAATAAAAATAAATGTTGGATGTCAGAGTTGTAAAGTCGAGGGAAAAAAAAAAAAGTTTGCCTATTACTTTGCCTCTTCTGCTTTTTGGTTTACTTTGCTGGTTAATATCCCTAAGCTGAGAGAGGCTTGGTATATTTCTCTGTCCATATATTACAGAACTTCGCCTAATATTTCACCTCTCCTGTCTCTCATTTTCCTCTGCTGGTTAATATTCCCGAGCTGAGAGATGCTTGGTATGTTTCTTTAATCACAGTTGATTCTCTTTTGATATAATGAGTCAGGGAGGAAAGTGACAGGTATGTGTGAAATAGATGCAGTGACGAAGTAGATGAACTCTTTCTACTGAATTTGCGACTGCAGTCATGAATATCGCCCTACTTTTTAGTCCAACAATTATGAAACTCGTACGTAATAAACTGGAAAATATGCAAGGCTTTGAACATCGCATTACTGTGTTTCGAAAGTAACTGTTCACTGCCTTGGAATTTATCGTACGTGGATCAATACTTATGTCACAGCTGTTTATAAGTACCTTGAGAGCAATGTCGACGGGATCCTTGAGGTCATGGAGGTTGTGCACGAGGAGGGAGATAAAAGATGCGAAAATCAGAGTAGTAGCCAACACCAGACCCCACGTCAGGGTAGAGAATGGGTATAAAATGTTCCTCCAGCGAGCTATGGGCGGTGGTACACGTAGGATGACGGCGAAGCGGTACCCCCAGTAAGGATATACGAAGTCAAAATCCCTAAACTCTTCTTCGTTGAGCTTTGTCGAGGTTACCATAATGTGCTTTCCCCCGTACATCAGTTCACCGAGCATTCCCTTCCACGTGCCATTCTCCTTGATGGCCCAGAGGATGATTTTCAGGGGGACGGTCACGTAGGTAAAATTATGCTTCTCTGCAATCAAACCCAGAGCATCCAAATTACCACCAGTGCAGGTGCCGTTTTCCCCAGTATAGACGAATGGTACGTCATGACACACAACAGGTACCTCCATCACAAAGCCACCGAAGTCTCTGAAGCGACATGGGAAAAGGGCTTGGTGACTGTCGAACTTCGCAGCACTCCAGACTCCCAGCGGGACCTTCATGCGTGCGGGTATGCTGGTGTAGGCAATCATGCGCTTATTGCCGGCTTGCTCCTGTGGCTGTAGGAGCAAAATAAACTTGGAACGCTGGATGGCAGGCTGTGCGATGATCGATGTGGTGTTGAGATGTGGACTTAGGCAGAAGAGGACGAGGTAGCCCGGGTTCCATTCCTTGTTTTCTTCCAGGAGGAGAAGGAAATCGGTGGGGTCATAATGGAAAAGGATGAGGGCAGTCAGGAGGGAGCCCTTGGTGTGGTAGACCGGTCGTGCAGTGAGGAAGAAATTGCGCTGTGTGGCGAGGAAGACAGGCGTATGGGAGGCCCCAGCGGCCCCCATGATCTGGTCCATGTGTAGTAGGTTCTGTGTGTGGTCATTGCCCACCAGAAGGAGGTTGTGGCCACGCAGAGGACCCGACACCAGCGCCAGCAGAGCATTGTCAGCCAGGGAGCGGCCGTCTGGGGGAAGATGAAGAGGCAGCCTGTTTTCATCTGACGGAACTGAACCACTTCCACATGAACAATGAGTCACGGCTAAATGAGATTCGATAAGCCTTAGATATGAAGCAGAAATGAGTCTCCTTGGTTACTATCTCTACCTTAATATAGCTCTGATTTTCATCATTTTTGCAGCTAATTTCACGAAGCTCAGCAGCAGGAAAAGGCAATGTTACAACCCTACATCCTTTCCACAGCACTTCTTCGTGACTAATACAGTGTTAGTCAAGTATTACAACTCAGCATTCAAGTGGGAAAGACGGAAATTTTAGACCAAGTTAAAGTGAAAGTAGTATAGTCATATCCATCCTCCAATGTGCTATACTACAGTAAACATACATTTCTATTCTGCTAATTTTCCTCACTTTATTTGTTGTTGTTGTTGTTATTATTATTATTATTATTATTATTATTATTATTATTATCATTATTATTATTATTATTATTATTATTGTTATTATTATCATTATTATTATTATTATTATTATTATTATTGTTGTTGTTGTTGTTGTTGTTGTTGTTGCCACAAAATGTGGTATAATCTTACTTAAACCTACTTCACACCGTTGCTGATTCATTACATACACAGCCAGAAGTTACACACACACACACACACACACACACACACACAGAAGCCGGTGGTAAGAGTCATATTAGTTGCAACCCAGGGCTCATCTGGGCGTGAACCCAGTGGACTGCAGGCTGAAGTTTCCTCCTGCAGTCCACCATCCTCCTCTAGAGGGATAGGGAAGGAGTTGAGCGTCTGAACAACCTGGCAGCTCCAATCCCAGGTCTTACCAGTGCCACCACGTGAAGGCACCTCTCTCCAGCCCAGGAAAAACTTACAAAAATTGAAGACTGGAAATGAAAGGAAAACGACGTGAGAAAATGACTTTGCCTTTGCACAGAGAAAGAAATTAGTGTTTAGAAAATTACTGTGAAACAGAGACATGGTGCACAGAGGGAATATGGTGCACAGGGAAGGAATATGGTGCACACAGAAGGAATATGGTGCATTAGAATATGGTGCACTAGAATATGGTGCATAGAGAAGGACTTTGGTGCACACAGTAGGAATATGATGCACAGAGAGAGAATATGGTGCACAGAGAGGGAATATGGTGCACAGGGAAGGAATATGGTGCACACAGAAGGAATATGGTGCACACAGAAGGAATATGGTGTACTAGAATATGGTGCACAGAGAAGGAATATGGTGCATTAGAATATGGTGCACAGAGAAGGACTTTGGTGCATACTAGGAATACGGTGCACAAAGAGGGAATATGGTGCACAGAGAAGGAATATGATGCACACAGTAGTAATATGGTGCACAGAGAGAATATGGTGCACAGAAAGGGAATATCGTGCACAGAGAGGGAATATGGTGCACACAGTAGTAATATGGTGTATAGAGAGGGAATATGGTGCACAGAGAGGGACTATGGTGCACACAGTAGTAATATGGTGCATAGAGAGGGAATATGGTGCACAGAGAGGGAATATGGTCCACACAGAAGGAATATGGTACACCTACCTTTCAGAATCCTGGTCATTCTCCTTTCGAGACTTCGGCGAAAACTTTGCCATTGCACTTGACATCTCAAAGGCTTTCGATCGAGTCTGCCATAAGTCTTTAATTTCCAAACTGCCCTCTTTCGGTTTCTATCCTGTTATTTGTGCCTTCATCTATAGCTTCCTTTCTGGTCGTTCTATAACCGCTGTTGTAGACGGCCATTGTTCCTCTCCTAGATCTATCAACAGTGGTGTTCCTCAGGGCTCTGTCCTATCACCCACTCTCTTCCTTTTATTCAGTAATGACCTTCTAAGCTGTACATCTAACCCTATCCACTCGTACGCTGATGACTACACCCTTCATCTTTCCATCCGGTTCCCTCAACGTCCATCTCAGCAGTTACTTCAACAAACAAGGGATGAGGTTATGGCACACCTAATGTCTGACTTGGCTCGTATCTCTGACTGGGGTAAAAATAATCTTGTTGTTTTTAAAGCTTCAAAAACTCAGTTCTTACACCTATCAACTAGGGAAAATATTCCACAGGTGTACCCACTAATGTTTTTTTCATAATATTCAGCGTAATCCTACATCATCCTTGATTATGCTTGGGGTTTCATTTACTCGGGACTTATCATGGATAGATCATATTACATCTCTTGTAAAACCTGCATCCAAAAGATTAGGTGTGCTAAGCCGTCTATGTTCCTTCTTTACCCCTGCACAATTGTTGACTCTACACACGGGTTTTATCCGCCCCTGTGTGGAGTACAACTCTCATGTGTGGGGAGGCTCCCCACATTCAGCTCTTCTCAATTGGGCGGAGTCAAAGGCTTTTCGTCTCATTAACTCTCCTCCTCTTTTCAACTTCTGTCTCTTCGCCACACTGTTGCATCTTGATCTCTTCTCTTTCGCTACTTCCATGGTCACTGCTCCTCTGAACTGTTTGTTTGCATTCCTCCACCTCTACGACGGGCGCGTAGCACCAGTCTAGCAGCAAACTCTCATCCCTTTTCTGTCCAACTATCTAATGCAAGAGTTAGCCGTTACTCCCAGTCCTTCATTTATGCAACAGGTCATCTCTGGAACTGTCTCCTTGTGTCTGTATTTCCTGCTTCCTATGATCTCCAGTCTTTCGAACGCAGTGTGTCCAGGCATCTCGAAATGATTGGATCCTGGATTTGGCTCTCGCTTGTATTCTGTTTTTCTCTTGAAGGGAACGATTATTGCGGGCTCAGCCTTTGGTTCCTTCTTCTTAGCATAAAAAAGAAATCATAAAATAAAAAATAAAAAAATACAGAAGGAATATTGTGCACAAAGAAGGAATATGGTGCACACAGAGGGAATATGGTGCACAAAGAAGGAATATGGTGCACAGAGAAGGAATATGGCGCACACAGAGGGAATATGGTGCACACAGAGGGAATATGGTGCACAGAGAAGGGATATGATTCACAGGGAAGAAATGTAGTAACTCCTCGCTGATATAGGAGTCTTCTGAACACGGTTTCCATGGCGAATCATTTAAACGCTCTTTTGCATAGACAGAACACCAGAGAATATTAACATAATAATATGCAGAATAAATCGCTATGGATCAGGAGTTATGAGCAGTTAGAATACGAAGTACAATCTATTTAAAATTAAGTTCGTATAAACTGAGCAATTAACAAGGGATTTCGCAACATATCTTCCTAAGCGATTTATATTGCACATAACACGAACTATATTTACAAGAGAATGTTAAGATGTAATGAGCAAAATAAATCGCTAAAGAAGTGGTGTTACGGACCATCCAATATTTAGGTTAATTAGGGGATGTTTAGGTGTATATGCAAAATGTTAAGGTGTATATGAAAGATAAATCGCTAAGGAAGAGATGCTAGGGAAGAATCACATATCACATATTCTCTGTTTAAGCAGGCGAAAAATTGCCACCTCTCCATCTTGAATACTTCGCTATAATTATTAACACTATAGTGCTAGTCACGATGAAGTGCGATGGAGTGGTTGCCTTAATTTGCCAATGAGATATGGGAAATAAGTTATAAAAGACGAAAACCTGAGCCAATAGGGTTTTCATTTCAACTTGGCCTGATATTCATTTTGCAACTTATTTCACGTAGCTCAGTGGCAGAAAAAGACACTGGTATGGCTTTACACCCTTTCCACAGCACTTCTCCGTGACTAGCATAATATTTAAGTGTTAATCTATTGCCACATTTCAGAATTCAAAATGGGGAGATGGCAAGTCTACGCCAAGTTAAAGTGAATGGGGTATATTATTCTTGATCCTGCCCCATTCCACCTCCGTACTGTGGAATGTGACTGGAATAACAGGAAGAGTGGAAGTGACGATGATGTGGAGTAGGTGGAAATAACTATATCCTTTTTACACAAACTTGGCCTAAAATTGGCATCTCTCCATCACGAAAGCTGAGCTGTAAGAAGAGATTAGCGCTAGAATATGAGGCGTGTCACGAAGAAGTGCTATGGAAAGATGTAAAGCCACACTCCTCTCATTTTCCGCCACTGAGCTACGTGAAAAAAAGAAAAAAAAAAAAAACGTAAAAGGTCGAGAATCTTGGCCAAGTTAGAATAGAAGGAGTATAGCACCTGACAACATGGAGTTAAGTTTGAGAGATGTAGCGGCAGTCAGGGCGGGGGCGGGAGCAAATATGAGAAGCACCAGCAGAAAGTATTGTCTCGAGGAAGGCTTCATGGCGACTGATGCGGCTACAATTCTGCTCGTATTATTACGAACACACCGACCTTTCCTTTGTACCCACTGCGCATGTCAACTACAGGATTCAGAAGTTCATCAGTTTTCGTGTTTTGGCTACTGCGCTGGCTGGGTTACAATATTCAGAAGGTTATACAGGTTAATATGCTTCTTCTGATCAAGCGTCCATCCGCATCCGTGTTTTGGTAACAACGCAAGTCGAGTTACAGTATTCAGGAGATAATTTGAGTTTTCGGGTGAGGCTTTTGAATTATACTCTCGCAACCATCACTGACTCAAGACAAACAGGAGAAAAACAGAGTAAAATATAATAGGGTTTTAATATCAGTGAATCGATGACCCAAATGGCACCAAGCGTTAACGAACAGGATGGAAGAGTTCGATACTGCTGCAGAAATTGCTCCTTGCATCACAGGCAATACAATGACTCTGGAAATGTCTACACTTTTTTGCAGTTTGCATCATACACTGTGCAATGAATCAAGAAACGTATACTTTTTTTCACGTTACTTGCATCATATACTGTGCAATGACTCTGCAAATATCTATTTTTTTCCAGACTGCTTGCATCATATACTGTGCAATGAATCTACAAATATCTATACTTTTTTTCACGCTCTCTGCATCATATACTATGGAATGACTTTGCAAATACCTATCTTTTTTATCACACTGTCTGGGTTATATTATGTGCAATGACTACAAATATCTATCTTTTTTACACACTGTTTGTATCATGCACTGTGCAATGCCGCTACAAATATATATATATATTTTTTCACACTGCATCAAGTACTGTGCAATGAGTTTACAAATATCATTTTGTTTTTCCGAACTCTGAGCATTATGTACTGTACAATGAATCTACAAATACCTATACTTTTTTTTTTTCTCACACTGTTTGCATAATGTACTTTGCAACGATCCTACAAATATCTATGCTTTTTTTTTCACGCTGGTTGCTTCATACACTGTGCAATGAATCTACAAACATCTATGCATTTTTTACCACGCTGTTTGGATTGTATACTGTGCAATGAAATCTACTGATATCTGTCTTTTTTTTACACACCATTTGCATCATAGACTGTGCAGTGGCTACAAATATCCACAATTCTTCCATATTATTTTAAATGGGCCAAGAAAATCACTTTACACAATATCGTGGGAAGATGAATATTCACTTATTTCGATTTCACATCTTCAACTGTTGGAAAAAAAAAAAAACACACCACGTACAGTGCAACATATACCTTCACTTCTTCAATTTTCACTTTTCAATTTTCACATTTTCAGTGTTTGTAGAAAAACCATATGTACTCCAGTTATTTCACCTTAAATTGGCATATATATATATATATATATATATATATATATATATATATATATATATATATATATATATATAGATAGATAGATAGATAGATAGATAGATAGATAGATAGATATAGATATATATAGATATAGATATATAGATAGATGCAGCTTATTTCGCGTACGTCAATGACAGAAAATAAAAAAATTAAGATCTACATTCTTCCCATACCATTTCCTTGTGACGAGAATTGAGCAATATATACGTAAATTGTACTTCTCCAATTTTCATATTTCAAACTCGTACAAGAAATAAACAAATAAATAAATAAAAAAAATCACTACCGGTACCTATTATACGGTCCAGTGACTCAAAAAAATATATACATCTTTTTCCAGTTTGTACATTTTAAACACTGTGGATGAAATGATGATAATGTTAAACTTTCTATGCTCCTTTCACCTTCATTGGCTCACATCCCCCCCTCTCCCTATTGGGTGTTTTTTTTTTTTTTTTTCACGCAACTCGGAAAATTTTTTACTTTAGTATTTTCACCTTAGATTGGTCCAGTTTTTGTTGTTGTTGTTCCTTTTGCTGTTTATTTCACTTAGTTAAGCGGCAGAGAGAGAGAAAGAGAGAGAGAGAGAGAGATACCAGACCTGTACATCCTTTCCATAGCATTTCTTTGTGACGAGCATCATATTCTATGGTTAATCTATTGTAACAACTCTGCACTCAGTATGAAGAGATGGCAGTTTTAGACCAAGTAGGAGTGAAAGGCGTATGGTAACTGTATCAATATGTATGACTGTTGTCTCTAATAATACAAGCATATCCCGTAGAGGGCATGAAATATACTGATACTTTAAGTAGCATGGAATATATCGCATACTTAGAACCAATTGCCTTCGAAAAGAGATGGACAAGTATATACTGTATGTTGGATGAAAATATACCTTAAATTTAGAATTATTTGACTTTACGAAAACACAAAAATTAAAAATAAATAAAAACCGCTTATCGTGAACCAGTCATTATGTGAGCAATGACTCTCAAGCTACTTATTTTTGTTTTCATTTATTATTATTATTATTATTATTATTATTATTATTATTATTATTATTATTGTTATTACCATTATTATTATTATTATTATTATTATTATTATTATTATAACATTATTGTTATTACCTGTATTATTATTATTATTATTATTATTATTATTATTATTATTATTATTATAGCAATATTATTATAACTATTATTATTGTTATTACCTGTATTATTATTATTATTATTATTATTATTATTATTATTATTACTGTTACCATTATTAATATTATCATTATTATTACTTTTGTGGGTATTTATAACGAAAGCAGATGCGATTATGTCTTGGTCTACAGTAAACAGAAACTGTAAATCCACAGTTCTGTTCATCTATCTATCTTTCTATCTATCTATCTGTCTGTCTGTCTCCATCTGTCCATAGAATTACAATATACAAGCCTACATACACATACCATGAACATCTGGACTCCTGAAAAAAACGAAGAAAAAAAAAAAATAGAAATTGCAGTCCTGTCCTCACGCTAACAACCACACTCGCAAAAACCACATTAATATTTTTTATTAACTTATAGGCAGCATTCCCCCCCTCACAAAAAAAGAGAAAAATCGTATATATAGCTTAGGATAATTTCCACGAATTTATAATCACGTTATTTTTAGCATTATTAAATCCCCCAAAAAACTCCATGTTCATCTTTGTTTTTAATATGCATTCCACTAATTAAAAATGCGTACAACAACAATTAGCTTATAATCAATCCTAGTTCAGTACATATTTTAAGAACAAATGCTCATGTATAATCTCAGCTCAGTCAATACACATTCTCATGTATATTCTCAGCTCAGTCAATACACATTCTCTTGTATATTCTCAGCTCAGTCAATACAAATATTCATGTATATTCTCAGCTCAGTCAATACAAAAGCTCATGTATGTTCTCATCTCAGTCAATACAAAAGCTCATGTATATTCTCAGCTCAGTCAATACAAATGCTCATGTATATTCTCATCTCAGTCAATACAAAAGCTCATGTATATTCTCAGCTCAGTCAATACAAATGCTCATGGATATTCTCATCTCAGTCAATACAAATGCTCATGTATATTCTCAGCTGAGTCAATACAAATGCTCATGTTTAGACTCAGCTCAGTCAATGCAAATGCTCATGTTTATCCTCTCAAGCATACCCAGCGAGAGGACCAGCCTGCACAAGAGGGAGAATCGCCACCAGCGCTCATAGTCCTACTATACCCCAGGGGAGCAGCGGCGCAGTAGTATCCACCGTATCTACTGTAGGAGGAGAGTCCACCGGACCTCCTCCTTCTGCCACCCACCTCCGGGAGCAGGCTTGTTGGACCGTCACCTCGACGACCTTCGCCTGTGTTCCCCACCAGGGTGGCGGGCCCCGTGATAGTATCCACCGGATCTGCCACCGGGGGAGAGACCACCGGTCGTCCCCCAGCTGCACTTTCCCCCGATTGCTGAACGAATTCGTTTCCTTTGTGTGTGTTCCCCCCCTTCTCCCCTTGTGTATAATTCCCCCATAGGTAATACCCACACTCCCCAGTGTAATATCTTTGGCCCCACACACGTGCATCGCGACCCCTGTATAATACGAGTGGTGACGTTCAGTGTCCTAGTACAGTGGAATATCCTTCCCCCCCCCCTCTGAGATACACATACATCTGTATAAAAGACCAATGTGATATATCTGATCGGTAGTATATTTCAGTGTTGTAATGTATATTGTGCCTGGATTGTCGATCGTGTTGTTCCCTCCCTGTGCAATACATGCCTAACTTGTGCCACATGTTTGTGAAATATAGTGTCGTGTGTTATACTGTGTTCATGCCCCATATGTGTATTGTACTGTGTCATATAGTGTACTTGTATTTTATATAGTATTGTGTCATAAGTTATAGTGTACTTGTATTTTATATACTATTGTGTCATATAGTGTACTTGTATTTTATATAGGATTCTCCATGTACTAGCGTGTGAACGGTTGTACTCTGTAAGTTAACATAAAAGTGGAACTGGTTAGCCTGTGTTTGAGCCCTAGCCCTTGTTTGCATACTGTAGCCAGGTCCAGGATAAAGAACCCAAGGCCCTTACCCGTATCTGAATCCAAGAAGTTGGGCACAGAATACGCTGCATAACAGTTAAACTGACTAAAATAAGGGATTTTGAAATCTGAAAATCTGCTAATGCCATCAGTGATTTCGTTGGTCTGCCTTTTGGCTGATTTTTATTTCATTGGTCGTGACTTCCTGACATGCGCTGTAGTGGCATGGCGTCATGCTCGGGGGCTTCCTTGACAAGGAGAAAGACCGACGCGAAAGTTTGAATCTGAGGGGAGATCCAAGGTAATATTATATAGGAGTTTTACGTTAACTATACATTTCCGAAAACAAATGTATAGTGGAATATATTTAGAATAACGTGGTCTACAACGAAGTTGTCAGATTTCTTGGATCAAGGAATGTAGTTTTCCGAAAACTGACCGAAAATTGTCTTAGAATTGTCTAAAATACCAAAAATATATATCAAAAACTCGTAATTCTGTTGGGGTTCAAACGATAATTTTACCTTTGTTTTCAATAAGTAAGCTATAAAATAAAAATTGGATTACACGCAAAGAAAAGAAACAGCGCTCACAAGTTTCCAATCACTGCCCAGCTAATGCCACAGTAATGTCACCACTAGCTAATAATTGACATTACAGACCTTGGTGTACAAAGAACACGTGATAAAATGACGACAGTGGTTTGAAGTACGCGTTTTTTTTTTTTTTTTAGGTTCTTTATTTACCATTCAGTACAAGCCCCAACACTCTGGGCAACACTGTCCCTGAAGGCCAAGCAGAGAGGGGTGCATGGGGAAAAACAAAATCGGTGTCATAGGGACTAGAAGGTATAGAAGTAATTATCATTACAAGCACAACAATGAACAAAAACATACAATGATACACACATGGTACAAAGTTGTCACAGTAATTATCATTACATGTTTTGAAATGAGTGAAGTGGTACATAAATACACATGTATGCACACACATATGCAGATTGAGAGGCACATATGCACACATACATATACGTATATATCTATACATATATGCATATATTCACGCACATGTAGCCATAGACATACTGCATGTACAGGGTAGATACGCATATATAGTGATATGGGTATGTGTACAGGCGTGCATAAATATACATGTGTAACATGCACATCTATATGATATATTCCTATATACATAGACAGGGAGACATATATATACATATACACCCCAAGTCGATACTTATACATAGTCACATACAGAGGTAGATAGACAGAAAAAAAATACGATATGCATTATAAAATTACCTCTTGATTCAAAATCCCAGCACTAGGACAATACAAGCACATGCACCTGATGTGTGTATGTGTGCGCGTGTGCGTGGACAACACAAACACACACACACACACACACACACACACACACACACACACACACACACACACCAAAACGTCCGATCATTGCCCTAGTGCCAGGGCATTACAATGAAAGGAAGTTGGGGTGAAGGATGAGAATGTCTTCGAGTACATCAAGATGTGTGATGAAGTAGGTACACAAAGCAAAAAACAAGAGTCCAGGGGGTCTGAAGGGGGCAATAACTGGGCAGTTAAAGATATGATGGGATAATGCTTCATCCATTCGATTGTGACAGAGTTTACATGGCCTGTTGGCGGTCGGTTGTGCAGTGATTTCCCCTGGGGAGCAATACCCCAGGCGAATGCGGGTGACGGCCACATCACAGCGGCGGGTGTGGGGAGGGTGCTTGCCATAGGTGTGTCTCACGCCACGGTAGGTGTCATAGTACTGGATGGTGACACTATGGTCCGTCTATTTTATGAAGAGCGTTTGGGCGTTGTCCCTCTTGGGAATTTCCTAGGCCGCATCTCTGCCAAACGTGTACACCTCTGTCTTATGTCAGCTATTTACTACTTCTAAATGAAGTTTATTTACAGTATATATATATATATATATATATATATATATATATATATATATATATATATATATATATATATATAATTCTTTAATAAGGCCATATAGTGTTATAAATGCCTCTTTTTTTCTTTTAATAACAGTTACTTTTTATAAATACCACAACACTTGACAACATTGCTTTCCAACGTTGCCACGCTTTTAAGGGTAGTGTGACCCCCCCTGGGGGTAGGGGGGCTTCAAGAATACTCCCCCAGTATCCCTGCTTGTCGTACGAGGCGACTAAAAGGGTTGGTGGTGGGTTAGTGCCCCACCCGGTAAAAAGAACTAACTAAAAAAGCGAACAAAGTGCCTATGACCCGGACGGACCATACGTTGACGACTAAGGAACGGACGAAGGACATTCTTAGGGTGGGAACATGGAATGTGAGAGGAGTGAATGATGAAGTGAAAGAGAGAGAGATTGTTCAGGTGCTTGAAGATGCAAAAGTGGATATATGTGGATTGACTGAAACTAAATGGTAAGGTCAAAGGGTGAGAGAATGGGAATATGGTTTAGGTATATGTGCGGGAGTCAATGAAAATGAGAGGGCAAGAGAGGGAGTATGTCTGATGATAAGCAAGAAGTGGAAGGAGAATATAAGAGAGTATGGAACAGTGGGTGCAAGGATTGTATGGGTGAGGATGAAAGTAGGTATACAAGCGTGGGCGATTGTATGTGTGTATGCCCCAACAGAGGATCGAGTGGCAAGAGTGAAAGATGAGTTTTGGGCGAGTGTAGAAGCGTGTATGGACAAGTTTGAGAGGAGCAAGAGAATGCTGTTGATTGGAGACATGAATGGCAAAGTTGGGAATGTACGAGTGGATGGAGTGGTTGGTCAGTGGGGTGTGCCAGCTGACGTAGATGGGAATGGAAGTGCTTTGGTGGACATCTGTGCTTGTAAGGGGTTGGCAATAGCCAACACCTACTTTCGGCATAAGATGATCCACCGGTATACATGGAGAGTAATGAGGAGGATGGATGGTGAACTTGTTGAACGAAAGGCAATGATAGACTACGTGTGTGTGGATGAGCGAATGAGAAGACAAGTGTTGGATGAAAGAGTGTGGAGAGGGTGGGGGAATGGAGTCTCGGACCATCACTTAGTGATGGCCAAGGTAGAGCTGCAAAGAAAGTGGTTGAGGAGACGAAGGGGAAGACAGGAGGAAGCAACTCCTGTGAGAAGAGTGGAGAAATTGCAAGATAGTGAGAAAATGACAGTATAAGAGCATAGTGGAAGAAAGACTGGGAAGGTATGAACTAGAGCAGATGGAAGGGGAGGAAGACGTATGTAAGATATTCACGGAAGAGATAGGCGCAACGTGTGAGGCGGTTTGTGGAGTGAGGAGGAGGTGGAAAGATGTGCAAGGGACAGCATGGTGGAATGATGAGGTGAAACGAGCTGTGGAACAAAAGAAGAAGGCATATAGTGAATGGTTAGCGAGTAGAGGTAGGGGAGAAGATGAGAGAGAGAAGAGAGAGGTATATGTGAGCAGGAGAAGGGAGGTTAAGAGACTGGTGAAGGAGAGTAAAAAGAAAGTGGATGAGGAGTTTGGGAGGAATCTGAGTGTGAAATGGAGGGAGAGTAAGAAATTATTTTGGATGGAGGTAAAGAAAGTAAGGCAGTGTGAAGGGGGAAATAGTAGGGGAGTGAAAGATAGGAATAATAGATTGTTGGTGGAGAAGAAAGAGAAACTGAGGAGATGGAAGGAGCACTTTGAGGATTTGTTGAATGTGGAGAGTGAGAGCAGTGCGAGTATAAGCAGTTGGGGAATGGCTGGGAGAAGAAGAGATGAGAGGAGGGAGGAAGAGATCAGTAGGGCAGAAGTAGTGGAAGCGATGAAGAATATTAAGTTGGGAAAGGCCCCAGGAATTGATGGAGTGTGTGGTGAAATGCTTAGGTATGGGGGTGAGATTGTTGTGGAGTGGATATGGAAGTTGTGTAGATTGGCTTGGGAAGAGGGAAGGGTTCCAGAGGACTGAAAATCAGGTATAATTGTTCCTTTATACAAAGAAAAAGGAGAGAGAGAAGTATGTGGTAATCATAGGGGTATTTGCCTACTTAGTGTGACTGGTAAAATATATGGTAGAATACTCATTGATAGGGTTAAGCATATGACAGAGGAGCTAGTTGGAGAAGAACAAGGGGGATTTAGGAAGGGAAAAGGGTGTGTAGATCAGATATTTGTTCTAAGATGTTTCGTGGAGAAGTATCTAGAGAAGGGAAAGAAAATGTATGCTGCCTTCATGGACTTGGAGAAAGCTTATGACAGAATAGACAGCCAAGGTATGTGGAAGGTATTAAGAATATATGGAGTGGTAGGAAAATTGTTGAGTGCTGTGAAGAGTATGTATGAGGGAGCTAGGGTTATGGTGCGAGTGGATGGTGAGCTGAGCGAGTTCTTTGATCTCAATGTGGGACTGAAACAAGGTTGTATGATGTCTCCATGGCTGTTTAATATATACATGGATGGGGTTGTAAAGGAGGTGCAGGGTAGGGCAGTGGATGTGGGGGTGGCTCTAATGAATGAGGGTGAGATTTGGAAGCTTCCGGTGTTGCTGTTTGCTGATGATACAGTGTTGTTGAGTGAAGATGAATGGGAGTTGCAAGGTTTGGTGAATGAATTTGGGACAGTGTGTAAGAAGAGGAATCTGAAAGTTAATTTAAACATAAGTAAAGTTATGGTGTTTGAGAGGAATGAAGTCACAGAGTGTGCAGTGAGGTTGGATTGTGAGGATATGGAGAATGTGAGTGCATTCAAGTACTTGGATAGTGTGATGAGTAAGGATGGAACTTTGGGGGATGAATTGCGTGAAAGGGTACAGCAGGGAAGGAAGGTTGTTGGTACACTGAGAGCAGTGATGAGGAATAGGGAGGTGAGTATGGAAGTTAAGAAGTCACTGCATAATAGTATTGTGATCCCTACCCTGACGTATGGAAGCGAGGCATGGACCTTGCAAGAGGGGGACAAGTCAAGAGTGAGAGCAGTGGAAATGAGTTACTTGAGAGGAGCATGTGGAGTGACGTGGAGGGACAGGCGGACGAATGAAGAAGTGAAGGAACGCTGTGGGGTGGATGTGGATGTGGTTGAGAAGATTAGGAGAAATACACTGAGGTAGTTTGGACATGTGAAGAGAATGGAGAATGAAAGACTGACTAAGAGGGTGTATGTAGGTGAGGTGGAGGGAGGGAGAGGGAGAGGTAGATCGAGGATGAGGTGGAGGGATGGAGTTGAGAGGTATATGAGGGAGGGGGAGGTCGGCTGGGGGGAGGGTAGTCAAATGGTGGGTGACAGAGCGACTTGGAGGCGTTTTGTCTGCGGCCACCCTTTGCGGGACTACGGCGTCGGGCTATAGATAGATAGATAGATAGTGACCGTGTTAATCCAGGTCATTTCCACTCTGGCCGCCACCTGAGATGGATGCTCATACTCCTGCTACTCGCTCTCGTGTGCTCCAGAGCAGAGAAAAAGAACTTACAGTATTTACAACGTAAATAAGTATTTTTTAGAAGAGAAGGCAAACAGAGGACCTATAATTGATCCCTCAAAAGCTGTTGTAAATCTTAAATAAACATCACACTTTAGGGAGAAAATCACAGTCATAATAAAAAATAATGTTAAGAGAGAGAGAGAGAGAGAGAGAGAGAGAGAGAGACAGACAGACAGACAGGGAGAGACAGACAGACAGACAGAAACAGAAAGCAGGGGGAAAGGTCATGGAGAAAGGGAATGAATAAGAGGCAACAAGACAGACAGACAGTCAGTCTGGAGGCTTTTCCTCAAATTCTAAGAATTCATAAAAGTGTATAGACTTTTAATAGAAATAAATCTATAAAAAATGCAATTTCTATATGCAGAGAGAGAGAGAGAGAGAGAGAGAGAGAGAGAGAGAGAGAGGAGAGAGAGTGATGTGCTGGGAGAGAGAGTTGTCATTAGCACCTTGTTTTTAATCCGATTAAGTTGCCCAGTACAAAGTATAGCAATACTGTGAGACGGGGACTCCCCAAGAGGGAAACGCCCAAACGCTCTTCATAAAATAGACGGACCATAGTGGGAGGTTCAGCATCCGTACGCAGGGCTAGGTCCTCCCTGGACTCGTCGAGAAGGATTCTCTGGACAATTGTCGTGGACACAGGGAGGCAGATGGCAGCTAGGGGAAGGTTACAGGCAGCTCGGGCCAGGCGATCTGCCTGGTCATGGCGGATGTGACCAACATGGGCTGGGATCCAAACAAAAGAATCCCTGAGACCAAGAGCATGAGCCTGATGGAGGCGAGATTAGAGAGGGGCGAAGAGAGGGGAGGGGCATCGGAGGGGGGTTGCGAAGTAAGGCAAAGGCTGGTTAGGAATCACTGATGATTAGATCTGGTAGGTGATGGGAGATGAGGAAGTCAAGGGCAGAGCATATAGCAGATAGTTCACACTGGGTACTGCTGGCCCAGTTGGGAAGGCGGTGGGAGGTAAAGAAGATGGGGGAAGCAGAGTTAGTAAAAGTAATGCAAGCAGCTCCCGCCTGGCCTTTAGCGAGAACAGAACCGTCAGTGTAGACGTGAATAGGAGGGGAATGGTAGGTGTGGGCTAAAGAGTTAAGGGTTTCAGTGAAGGAGAGCTGTGAGGGGATTGGTAAAAGGTCAGAAACAATGGCAGAAGGTGTGCAGTGCAAAGCAGGAGTCGTACGTGTCCAGGTAGGGGGCAAAGGGTTAGTAGGGATGGGAGTGACAAGTTCCACACGGATGTTGGTGGGATCACGGCCAGAAAGCTGGAGAGGAAAGTTAAGTGCTGAACACAGCAGAGACTAATTACCCACAATTGCTGTTTATTAGTACTGTTAGCCTCTGGAGAAAGTGACTTCATCCCTGACAATAAATAACTAATACTATTAATGACATCAGGTTCTTGCTGATGCATTAACTCCTAGAAGGCACAACGGATTTTAAGCATAATACAACAAGACTGGCCCAAGTACCAGTTATGAATGGCAATGCGTTTATGCAAGCTAGGAGCTATAACTAGAATAAGCTTAATTATGGAAAAATGAAACACGAGTTTACATTCCATTAAGCTCAAAGAAAAAGAACTGTTAAATTTATTGATTACAAAGGAATAAATTTAACGTTACATTTCTAAATGAATTCAAATAAAGAGATCGCACTCACTCACTCACTCAAAAGCTAAATTCTCAAACCTAGGAAAACAACATGCGGCACAGCCGGCCGGCATGTGAGGGAACAGCACCTTAACTAAACTCTTAAGTCTAGGAAAATGAAAAAAAAATACTGGTCAAAGAGTGGACTAAGTGGTGACTGGGTGTCGTTACTGAGGAAGAACACTGCATTCGCTGTCTCTCGCCAATTACAGCTATAGTGGGAACTAGGTGTCATTGAGGAAGGACACTGCCACACACAACCTACTTCCGTGGCGCTCGAAGCTTGACTGACTAACTCGTGAGAAAGAAGGGAGTGCTATGGCCTCATTATTAACGGCTAGAATGAGCAAAACATGCCCAAAACAAATCGCTCAGTGGAAGCGCTAATGTCTCACACAAAGACGATCACTTATGACAGTGAAAAATTGATTTAAAAAGGCTCCCGACCAAATGAGCAGTTAACTGAACGATAAACTGGAATTCCACTAGAGTTTGCGGCTTCCCACAAAAGCCAATGTCACTAGCCGACTCGTGACATTATGCCCCATGAAAATCAAATCTTTTTTTCTTCAGAAAAAAGATTTCTATATACATACATATAATTCCTAACTCAGTCACACAAGATTCACACTGTGGTGTGTGTGCTATCCTGCTACAGGAGAAAGTCACAGTCGCCAGTGAGCGAAAAACCTCGTATTTACGTTAATAGAGGCAAGCTTGAGGAAAAAAAACTCCATGACGATGGTGAAAATCCTGTACTCAGGTCAAACTGAGTGAAAATTCGCTACATTTACACTGACAACTAATTGTTGTGTAGCGTGGTGTATGTTATACACGGTGTAGGTGTGACAGTTGTAGTGTAACTGTACCTATATGTAAAATGATAGTAAATATTAATAATATGGCGACGATGAAAGCAGAGGAGAAGAGGCGGCAGCATGCGGCAGACGATCAGCTGGCCCGCACAGCAAAACTGCTACACCCATCGCTGTACCTGCAAAATCAATTAAGGTGGAGCATCAAAAGTGTCAATGAGACAAAAATTCTTATTACATTACCATTACTCTCTCTGCCTAGCAATCAGTACATGCTACGAAAGGTACGCTCTAGCTGAAAAATACGTGTGACAGCCTAAGCTTCATGCAATCGAGGTCGCCATTAATTTATTAGGTACATTATTAACCAGGAAACGTAGTCCCTGGACGCCATTGGTCTCGAGGACTCGTCTAGTTTACTGGTTAAACTTAACTCTACACTTACGATTCGTGTCGGCAAGTTGAGAATCCTTATGCAAACTCGGGCTCGTGTGTCCTCAGACACAGCCTCGGACTGCACACGGGTCCTCAACCTCTGCCTTAACCTAGTGCCTATATTAATATCGGGGAGCTGAGAATCCTCGTGCAAACTTGGGCTCGTGTGTCCGCAGACACAGCCTCGGGTTGCCTCTGCGGGGTTCTCTCTTGAACTTCCCCCTTAACCTACAGTACTTATTAATATCAGGGAGCTGAGAATCCTTATGCAAACTCGGGCTCGTGTGTCCATAGACACAGCCTCGGGTCGCCTCTGCGGGTTCTCAAACTTTCCCCCCTTAAACTTATGGTATACATGTATGTACAGGCCCTGGATATACTGTGTCCTGTGGGGCCAACAAGTTAGACGTCAGGTCTGCACCCACTTCACCACTACCTTGTTTCTCAACTGACTCAGAGATTACAGGTGCGGTTACAAACAGCGCAGGAAGGACTTGTCCCTGACTGGTGTTACATGGACACATATTGCAGGAACGCACAAAACTATCTATGTCTCATCCCGTCCCTGGCCAGAAAAAGTCAGCTCGGATATGGCCCTGGGTCTTCCTTTTGCCCATGTGACCTCCTGAGGCTGAACAATGACCCCATTGTAATACTGCTAGGCGGTACTTGGTAGGAATGACAAACTGCAGCCGAACCTCGCCCTCGGGTGTTCGTGACTCATGGTAGGGCTGTCCTTGTTTACGAAGGATCCTGGCTTGTCCTCCCCGTGAATACTTAATCACTTTACCCTCCAGCTTCTTACGCACTGAGGCAAGTGTTGAGTCAGTCTGTTGCTCTTGGACAACATCTTGACTACGAATTAGATCTTGCGGCGTTGCGACGGTCAACGGAGTGACGCGATTTGGAGCCTTGGCCATGGCTCGTGTTACTGCAGCAGCCGAAGTCGGAGTAGCAACATCTACGGCGCAACTATTTTTTACGCCAGGTATGTTGCCTATAATGAGGTCAAATAAAGGTTCTGGCATGACAACTGCAGCTGTCAGGCCAGTGAAAAATGGAGACGCCACCTGGATGCGTGCCTCAGGGAACAATCTCACTGATCCATCAATAAGTCTAACTTGGATCTGTCGACCTGTATACTCATCAGGCCGAACTAAACTCTGCTTAACAGAGCAACCTGAGGAACCATTATCCCTCAGAACATTTACAGAAACACCTCCCACAAACCCTGGCTGAACAAGAAAGACAGTGTTGCTTGTGGAAGGGTCTGAGGAGGTAGCAGCCAGTCATTCATGAGATTGCGGAACAACCGATGCAGCAAACGTGGCGCCCTGAGAACTAGGTGTCTGAGGAGTCGTACTCACCATCTGAGGAGGTGGAGCATTGACCACCTGTAGAGGAGAGTTCATGGTCGGATGGGGACCCGTGAACTGTTAGGAAGTACCTGTACTGGTAAAGATGGCACCACCGTGTGCTTGTCATGGAATGAAGGCTGCATTTACCTCCTGCCTCCGATACACTAATTGACCTGACTGAGGGTTACGTGGCTTGTCCTTGTATTGCTGCTGCTGCTTGGGGAACTGCTGCTGGTTGAGGTGCTTGTTGTGCTGGTTCCAAGCAGGCTGCTGTGTATTTTACCCTTGGTCCTTCTGCGGTTTGCTTGGACCTTGGCCATTACTCTGAGAATGGCCTTGTTGCTGGGATTCAGTCTGAGATGGCTTCCCAGACTTGGCAGTATCTTTTCTGCTGTTCCAGGTGTTTTGCTTATGAGTTTGGTACCCGTATGCAGTGAAATATGCGTCAGCCTTTTCCACCATTTGGCTGGCATCTTTCACCTGGCAGATCTTAAGCTGTGCTATGAGCTCAGCAGGCCACGACCTCTCTAGCTGTGTACGCAGCATAAGGTCAATTATCCCCTCATGCGTGGAAGGAGTTTCATCTTTCTCCATCTACTCATTTAAGTAAGCAGTGAGACGGTCGAGGAACTGAACAGCTGTCTCCTTGCCTTGGAGACGAACTCACATGAACTGAATTTTGGCGTCGTCTACTGTGAGACCATACGCCTTAATGAGTGCAGCTTTCATCATCTCATACGTGAGATTGTCTCCACGAATTCTGTGGAGAATATCGAGGGCAGGGCCCTCAAATAAACTAAGAAATCGGAGCCGCTCAGCTGCCTCATCCAGTTGATACATGTCTGCCATGTCCTCAAAACGAGCTATGTACGGCTCGATTCGCTCGCCTTCCTTGTATGAAGGAAGCTTGATGCTTGGGGTCGCCAGGACATGTGTAGGAAGAGCGCTAGTGGAGCTTGGGTTGGCTGCAGCGGATGTGCCTGAAGCCAAGGAATCTCGCTTGAGCTTCAGCACTTCAAGTTCATGTTTTTTGCGTGCTTCTCGCTTGGCACGTTCGTGTTCTCGTTCTCTCTCGCGTTGTTCATGCTCATATTCTCATTGTTCTCGCTCGCGTTCATGTTGTTGTCGCTCTTGTTCTAACTCGAGTTTGTGTTGTTTCTGCTCGTGTGTGCGCTGTTCTCGCTCGTATTCGCACTGTTTCTGCTCGTGTTCGTGCTTTTCACGCTCGTATTCGCGCTCCTTTTCGCGTTCCTCACGCTGAATTCGACGATCTTCACGAGCATCACCCTCGCGCTGCTGTTCATAATTAAACCGAGAGAGGACGAACTCCTTGATTTCAGCTGGGTCCGCAAGACCCATATCTTTGGCTTCCTGTACATAGATACTGGTCGACATGATGGTAACTCAATCTAAGTACTAGCGACTCAGTACTGACTGCGATTTTTTTTTTTCTTTTTTTCAGAGAGATGCGAATAATCAAAAATAAAGAATATAGGCACAGGTTAGTGGTGACCAGTTTTATCTAATTAAACTGGTAAAGAAAGAAAACTAAACAAACAACTGACTGTCTAACTATTATGTAAATTAATAAAAATGAATCAATAATCACCAGTAAGGTAGTGCCTATAGACTTTAATAATAAACACCTAAGTATGAACGAGTGAGTATTATCTCGTGAATAGCTTTAGGGCTAGGAGTTAATATCCTGGAATGAGGTCGCCAATTGTCACGGGGTTTTTAAAATAAAATGCAATATTAAATGATAGTGTTCAATAATTCTAATAGCAGGGACAATGAACTGTCTTGCTAAATCAAGCAATGATTACTTTATGCCGGCTTGCTTCGCCGATTTTCTCAGAACGAGAATTTATAAACTTTCTCAACAGTACACAGCAGAGACTAATTACTCACAATTGCTGTTTATTAGTACTGTTAGCCTCTGGAGAAAGTTACTTCACCCCTGACAATAAATAACTAATACTATTAATGACATCAGGTTCTAGCTGATGCGTTAACACCTAGAAGGCACAACGGATTTTAAGCTTAATACAACACGACTGGCCCAAGTACCAGTTATGTATGGCAATGCGTTTATCCAAGCTAGGAGCTATAACTAGAATAAGCTTAATTATGGAGAAATGAAACACGAGTTTACATTACATTAAGCTCAAAGTTTAAATAAAGAGAGAGAGAGAGAGAGAGAGAGAGAGAGAGAGAGAGAGAATTACTTTGACTCACTATTTTATTGATAAGTTTTAAGCAAAAACAAGCTGGGAATTTAATATGAGAGAGAGAGAGAGAGAGAGAGAGAGAGAGAGAGAATTACTTTGAATCATCATTTTATTGATGAGTGTTAAGCGAAAACAAGTTGGGAATTTAATTAGAGAGAGAGAGAGAGAGAGAGAGAGAGAGAGAGAGAGAGAGAGAGAGACTTTCCCATATGCAGATAAAGTCTTCCATTTTTTTTTTTTAACTTTTTGCATAACCACGCCCCTCCAAAAAAAATTTCCTCCCGTACTCTCATTAAAAATAATCTATATTACCATTATTTTATTTATGCATATATTACAGAAAACGAAGCAATAAACAACATATACATAGTAGTGGCTTAGACTATAATAATAATAATAATAATAATAATAATAATAGCAGCAGCAGCGGCGGCGACGGCAGCAGCAGAAGCAGGAGCAGCAAAATAAATGACCGAAGATATTTGGACAAAAAACAACAGCAACAGTTCTGTTTCATATTTTTCCTTTTTTTTTTTTTTTTGGACAATTAGATCCATAAATAAAAAGTTCTTAGTTCCGTTGCGGCTGAAAATCTGACCCGCAGATTTCGATTTTTTTTTTTTCCAAATTCTTTAGGTTATACTAAATGTTTTATTAAAATAGTTGAGATGCAAAGTCAAATTACACGTTGGTATATTTTATTTCTTCTTTTGTTCCAGTGTTGTTCTTCATCCTGTTATTTGTTCTTGCTTGTGTTGTTGTTCATTCTGTTATTTGTTCTTGCTTGTGTTGTTGTTCATCCTGTTGTGTTCTTGCTTGTGTTGTTGTTCATCCTGCTGTGTTCTTGCTTGTGTTGCTGTTCATCCTATTGTGTTCTTGCTTGTGTTGTTGTTCATCCCGTTGTGTTCTTGCTTGTGTTGTTGTTCATCCTGTTATTTGTTTTTGCTTGTGTTGTTCATCATGTTGTGTTCTTGTTTTTTGTGTTGTTGTTCATCCTGTTTTATGTTCTTGCTGGTGTTGCTGTTCATCCTGTTATGATGTTTGTTCTTGCATGTGTTTTTGCTCATCTTGTGTTCTTGCTTGTGTTGTTCATCCTGTTATGTGTTCTTGCTTGTGTTATTGTTCACTGTGTTAAATTATGTGTTCTTAATCATCCTTCTACAGTATTCGTTCATCGTGTTGTACGTCCTTGCTTGTGTTGTTCATCTTGTTATCTGTTCTTGTTCATCCTGTTATACCATTTGTTCACCCTGTTATATGTTCTTGTTTGTGTTATTGTTCAGTGTGTTAAATTATGTGTTCTTACTCATCCTGCTACACTATTCGCTCATCCTGTTATACGACCTTGTTTGTGTTGTTCATCTTGTTTTGTGTTCTTGTTCATCCTGTTATACCATTTGTTCATCCTGTTATACGTTCTTGCTTGTTATTGTTCATTCTGTTATTTGTTCACCATCTGTTCTTATGGCGAAGATGTGGCAGCGGTGATCTGACCTTTCCATAGCACTCCAGCACCAACATAGCACCAGCAGCACCAGCACCCAGGCCCAGTGCTATAAAGGCGCCCTGTAGATGGTCTAGGCTAAGCACTCCGGTACCTCGAGCCTGAAGGAGGAAAAACGAGGCACTGGAGACTTCTTAACACCTCTTCCTTACCGATTTATTCTGCAGATTTGACTGAAATATCCCCTTGTTTGAGCGGCATCCAATACGCATATTACCACGGTAAATTCGTTCACTACCACCTTTGGCTCTCCTCTCCTTTCACTGATCCACCTGGTGAATAAGCCTACATCTTTTCTGTCCTTAATGACCTAGAGTATCTTGTACAGCACCCTACCCGTAACCCTGACCGCCTTGGAGAGAGCTCCAACATACTTGACCTCTTCCTTACAACTAATCCTTCAGCTTACACTGTTTATCTTTTCTCTCCGTTGGGCTCCTTCGATCACAACCTTATTACCTTAACCTGTCCTATCGCTCCGGTACGGCCTGTGGACCCTCCAAAGAAACATCGTCTGTGGCACTTTGGAGCTGCAGACTGGGAAGCCCTCAGGCAGTATTTCTTTGATTTTCCCTGGAATGATTATTGCATCCATGGCCGGGAGCCATCTGAGAGTGCCTTGCGCATTACGGAGGTTATTCTCTCGGGCATGGAAACATACATTCCTTTCTCATATCCTTTGACTAATGCGAGAAAGCCTTGGTTTAATCACGCTTGTTCTAATGCTCTACGCAACAAGGAGAAGGCCTATAAAAGGTATCGGATCCAACCCACCCCTGAATCACATCTATTTTACGTTTCTGCCAGGAATTGTGCTAAATCAACTCTTTGCTCTGCTGAAAATAATTTCATCCGTACTAAATACTCTCAACTCTCCAACTCGAATTCTTCCCACTCCTTCTGGCACCTTGCTAAAAAACTTTCTGACAACTTTACCTCATCATCCTTCCCTCCTCTTTTCTACTCTGATGGTTCTGTAGCTATTTCTTCTGATAAAGCAGATCTTTTTGCTCAGACTTTCTCCTCCAATTCCACCTTAGACGATTCCAGTACTGTTCTTCCATCACTTCCCCCCTCTGACTTCCTCATGGCTGACATTAAAATTTCTTCAGCTGATGTATCTTTTGCCATCTCAGCCCTCAATACTAACAAGACATATGGGCCTGATGGAGTCCCTCCTGTTGTCCTCAAGAACTGTGCTTCTATGCTTACACCCTGCCTAGGTAAACTCCTTCTCCTTTGTCTATCAACTTGTACCTTTCCTTCTTGCTGGAAGTTTGCTTTCATTCAGCCAGTCCCAAAGAAGGGTGACCATTCCCAACCCTCTAACTATCGTCCAATTACTTTAACATTATGTATCTCAAAAGTTTTCGAGTCAATTCTTAATAAACATTTTTTAAAGCATCTTCCCTATCACAACCTTATTTTTGATCGTCAGTATGGGCTCCATTATGGACGCTTCACTGGAGATCTTCTCACCTACCTTTCAGAATCTTGGTCATCCTCCTTTCGGAACTTCGGCGAAAGCTTTGCCATTGCACTTGACATCTCAAAGGCTTCGATTGAGTCTGGCATAAATCTTTAATTTCCAAATTGCCCTCTTACGGTTTCTATCCTTCTATCTGTGCCTTCATCTCTAGCTTCCTTTCTGGTCGTTCTATAGCCGCTGTTGTAGACGGCCATCGTTCTTCTCCTAAATCTGTCAACAGTGGTGTTCCTTAGGACTCTGTCCTATCACCCACTCTCTTCCTTTTATTCATCACTGACCTTCTAAGTTGTACATCTAACTCTATCCACTCGTACGCTGATGACTCCACCCTTCACCTTTCCATTCGGTTTCCACAACGTCCATCTCAGCAGTTACTTCAACAAACAGGGGATGAGGCTATGGCACACCTGATGTCTGACTTGGCTCGTATCTCTGACAGGGGTAAAAATAATCTTGTTGTTTTTAATGCATCAAAGACTCAGTTCTTACACCTATCAACCCGACGAAATCTTCCACAGGTGTACCCACTAATGTTTATTAATATTCACCTTAGTCCTGCATCATCCTTGCATATGCTTGGGGTATCATTCACTCGGGACTTATCTTGGAACGATCATATTACATCTCTTGTAAAATGTGCTTCTAAGAGATTAGGTGTGCTAAGACGACTCAGTTCCTTCTTTATCATCGCACAATTGTTGACTCTATACACGGGTTTTATCCGTAACTGTGTAGAGTACAATTCCCATGTGTGGGAAGGCTCCCCACATACAGCTCCTCTCAATAGGGTGGAGTCAGTTGCTTTTCGACTCATTAACTCTCCTCCTCTTACTGCCTCCCTTTAACCTCTGTCTCTTCGCCGCACTGTTGCATCTTTATCTCTTTTCTATCACTACTTGAATGGTTACTGCTCCTCCGACCTGTCTGCTTGTATTCCTCCACCTTTACGACGGGTGTGTAGCACCCTTCTAGCAGCAAACTCTCATCTCTTTTCTGTCCAGGTCTCTAATGCAAGAGTTAACCGTTACTCCCAGTCCTTCATTTATGCAACATGTCAACTCTGAAACTGTCTCCCTCTGTCCGTATTTCCTGCTAGCTATGATCTCCAGTCTTTCAAACGCAGTGTGTCGAGGCATCTCGAAATGATTGGATCTTGAATTTGGTTCTCTCTTGTATTATATTTTTCTCTTGGAGGGAACGGTTATAAAGGCTCGTGGCCTTTGGTTCCATCATCTTAGCATAAAAAAAAAATAATAATAATGTTCGTAACTTCGAGCCTGTAGGAGGAAAAACGAGGCACTGAAGAATTCTTAACACCTTTTCCTTGCCGATTTATTCTGCACATTTTTCATAAAATCCACTGATGAAGAGTGCTGAGTATGATATTAAATGTTAACGGCATTATGACGTACATTATCCTCCACTACTAAGGCGGGCATGTAGCACCCATCCAGCAGCATACCCTCATCCATATTCTGTCCAACTCTCTAATGCAAGAGTTAACAGTTATCCCTAGTCCTTCATGATTGCAACAGGTCAGCTCTGAAACTGTCGTACTCTGTCTGTATTTGCTTCTGCCTATGACCTCCAGTCTTTTAAATGCAGTGTGTCCAGGCATCTCGAAATGAACGGACCTTGAATTTGGCTTTCTATTGTCTTGCTTTTGTTTTTTCTTGGTGGGAGCAATTTGCAGGCTTCTAGTCCTAAGATCCTCCCTCTTTGCATTTAAAAAAAAATACCACAGTCAATTTGCAATAAATGGTCATATGCTTCCATAAATAGCGAAGTGGAATGCAAATCACTAATTACTGAAGGTCATTCTAAGTAACTCCCGTGATTATTAGGTATACTTTGCATCCCATATTACAGAACGCAGTCAGCAGCCATATACGAAGGGCATATACCCTCCATCACCACCACGCATCAAGATAACAATAGTAATAATAATAATAATAATAATAATAAAATGGGCTCTGCATCCATATTACAGAACGCAGTCAGTGGCCATATAGGAAGGCCAGGTGTTCTTCATCACCATCAAGCATATAAAAAATAAATGAAAATAATAATAATAATAATAAAAATAAAGAAATGCGCTCTACATCCTACTTCCCGATTTCAAGTGTATATCATTATTTGACACGAAGATTTATTATTCCAGAAAGAATAAGGAAAAGAAATTTAATATACTTTTTGTGGGTGTCACATGTCATTAAATTTAAGACAGTCTGTGTCTTTTTTTTTTTTTTGTATAAAGAAAAAAGGAAGAACGCAAGAGTCTTCCCAGGCTTCTTTTCCCTTCTGGAGACCAGCAAATCCCATCAGGAAAGCAAAACAAGCCATCAGACAAAACAAGCCATCAGACAAGACAAACCAGCCATCAGACAAGCAAAATCAGCCACCTGACAAGCAAAACCAGCCATCAGACAAGCAAAACCAGCCATCAAAGCAAAACAAGCCATCAGAAAAGCAAATTGAGCCATCAGACAACAAGACAGCATTGCAAGAAAGTTATTCACTGCCGAGCTTGCAATCACGTTAAATAAAGTGTGTCTAAGTGAAAATTTACTACCTGTATATATCTTCTATACGTCGAATGTTATAATTTTGAAGATTTAATCCTGCCATTTTTACTCCTTTACTATGCAATTTCCAAAACCCTAAATAAAATCAGTCATTGGTTGCAAAAAGAATGTGAAAGGATTTACCGCAATGAATAAAGGTTGACATTACTGATAACAGGTAGAGTGTGAATCCATTCTTTTCATAACCTCTCTTTTTTTTTTCTATTCCCCCCCCTTCTCCCCATTTTTTTTTCAGGTTCACTGACTACATAACTACCCAATAATTTCACGAACCATGCAATATCATTCTTATGTCTCTTCCTACACCATATGAGCCGTCCCAGGAGCACAAAACTTAGCCAGCACAATATACACACCACCCTACATAAACGGAGTAAAAACCAACTTACCCTGGTGCTCCTAACGGTGTTGATTTCCGTGTGAATTTTGTATATCTTGCCCAAAATTCCAGTTTCCACGATTCGCTTGAGACGGTCTGAGATGAGGCTTGTGTACGGGGTGTTACGGGGCAGGAACCACGTCATATAGTCCCTGTAGAGCTGTAGAGAGAGGTAAGTTGTCGGTAGGTAGGTAGGTAGGGAGATAGGAACATGCGTAGATGAGTAGATGTGGTTTGGGTTAGGTCAGGATAAGTAGGTAGGAAGGTAGGTAAGTATGTAAGAAGCTAAGTAGGTAGGTAGGCAGGTAGGTGGATAGGTAGGCAGGTAGGTGGGTAGGTAGGTAGGCAGGTATACTGGTAGGTAGGATTGTAAACAGTTAAGTATAGAGGTAGGAAGGTAGGAAGGTAGGTAGGTAGGCAGATATGCAAGGAGGTAAGTAAGTAGGTATATAAGCTGATTAGTAGGTACACAGAGATATAGATGAATGGATGGTTGGATGGACGGATGGATAGTTCAACTCTATTTTCATATCTCCCTTATATAACAGTACGGGTTTGTAAAATACCAACACAAAAAATAATTTCTATAGAGCTGTGAGACAGCGTAATAAAATTTGAGTCAATTTTCTTTTGCAGAATAGGTATTAATGTAATATTCTTGTACATTTATATTTGGTTTAAGAAGTGTGAAAAAAAAAAAATCTAGCTTTAATTTTCTCATCAATTTTGAAACCATTGCATGAAACGTCTAAAAATATACTCCAGCAATTTTTAAATGAATGATATGGGAATGTTTGATGTTGTAAATACTGGTAATATAGTAAAAAATCTGTATATCTATTTCCAGACGCCACAATCTCGAAAGGGGCGGCCGTTTGCCTTTGAGTTAGCTTGCAGGAAACCATTAGGGTTGTCACTCAACGTAAAGCCACCTGAAGAGGGAAAAAAAATATTTGGAAGTGAAAGAAAAGATGGGAGAAAAAGGAAGAGAGGAAGGCAGACAGAAAACAAATGATAAAACTGAAGGAAGAAGTAGGCAGCACTACATCAAGTGAGTGGATAATAGCCACCACCACTTAGAAGTTTTAAGTAACGAGTCTTAATACCACATAAAATACATTCCATTTACAAGTATTCCATGAAGTACACTATCTAGCCTGAGCCATTACACGATATACAGCCTCGCTTCAGAAGTACAGAAAATATACTCAGAATTTTTAATATATGAAATACTCCTCTAACCTCATCTAACTTAACCCTCTTGTGCATGATAAGTTTTGTTAAGTTTTCCGGCGCACGATTTTATCCTCCTAGCCACCCGGCCCGGCTGCTTGCGCGTGGCAAATAACACGTATTCTCGCCTTATTTTCGCCACCCAAACATCAATATACTGCCATGAAACCTATGTCATCTTATTCGTCGATGTTTGTTCTAGCTGATAAGCACCACAAAAAAAACAGGAAAACACGAATAAAATAACATTAGGCGGCTGTGAATAAACAATTCGCTACCTCATTTTCACTTCCCAACATCACCATTCGAATGATTTCCATCAAACAGGAAAATGTTAAGAGAAGTTTTTATAGAGAATTTCATCAGCTTTCTAAAGAGACAAATCCGGTTGTGATATGATTTGTAGTTTTCGAGAAAATAGCCAAAAACCGAAAGCCATTTTTGAAAAAAATTCATTGAGCTCTCATTCTGAACTTTTCTCGCACACCTTATGTTTTTATTGCATAATATTATGCAGAATTTCACGAGCTTTCTAATGAGCACAGATGGTTTCGAAACACCTCATAGTTTTCATGTTAATCGCCAAAAACGACTGGGAACTCACGTCCGTGCCTCACTTTTGTGATGAGCGCACAGCATTCGCTATATTCCCGCCTACGTAATAACGAAATCTTATCCTAGATATTATATTGTTATGTCTTGTACATACGTAGAATTTAGTGCTCTTTATCATGGTTCTTACAGGAAATCGATACGTCCAATAGTTTTCGAGTAATTGGCCGACAAAGTGAGATTACTTCTCCGAGCGCTTTCGACTTTAACGCTAGCAAGGAAAAAAACAAACTCTGTTCCCCCAACTTTTCAACAGAAAATGCTCCCAAAGGCTTGTATTCTGCAAATGAACATACGTAGAATTTACTGCTCTTTATCATGGTTCTTACAGGAAATCGATACATCCAATAGTTTTCGAGTAACTGGCAAAGAAAGTGAAATTATTCCTCCGAGAGCTGTCGACTTTTACCGGAAGTGAGGAAAAAAATGAAGTCTGTTCCCCCGTCTTTTCCTACCAAAAATGCTCCCAAAGGCTTATATTCTGGTAATGAACATATGTAGAATTTACTGCTCTTTATCATGGTTCTTACAGGAAGTCGATACACCCAATAGTTTTCCAGTAATAGGATGACAAAGCTAGATTACTCTTCTGGTCACTACCTACTTTTACCGCAAGTGAAAAAAGAACAGTGTTTTCTTCCCCTTTGCCTAAAGACTATGCTCCCAAAGCTTTTTTTTTTTTTTTTTTTTTTTTTTTTTTACAGACTGTAAAATCTTCCAAGGTTGTTTATTATGGTTGTAACCTACTACACATGAACATTACTTTTTCCAAGTAACTGCTAATGAAGCTGTACTTTCTGTCATATGTGTAATAGGTAGGAGAAGAAGGTTATTTGCCTGAAAATTATAGGGGTATTGATAGTAGGTCAATATACATAATGACAAAATTCGGAGGACTCATTTCCTCCAGGGGTGTTGATGGAGTTGTAGGACCTTCTGGGATTGGAAGATGAGGAGTTATGTAGTGTGTGTGAGTTTGTGTGAGTGTGTGTGTGAGTGTGCGTGTCTAAGTGTGTTAGTGTGTGTGTGAGTGTGAGTGTGTGTGTGTATATATATATATATATATATATATATATATATATATATATATATATATATATATTTATATATATATATATATATATATATATATTGTTACGGAACAGAGAAAGATAATGTACACTGAGAATACTAATAATCATATATATATATATATATATATATATATATATATATATATATATTGATACGGAACAGAGAAAGATAATGTACACTGAGAATACTAAAAATCACTACTGTCCCGTAAAGTTCCAGGTTCAAAACAAAAGAGTTAGGTAAAATTACAAGTTAAAGTTTAATGCTCAAACTAACAACAAAACATTCAGGACTCATAAGGATAATGTAATGGCAAAAAAAAAAAAAACGGGTTAAATATATGGTTAACTGCAATAGCCTCTATTAACACGAAATTAGCAAGAGTAAATTTACCTAAGTCAGCCCTGATAATATGAAAATACACTGGGTAATGCTCAGTTAATGCAAGATAAATTATTACAGATACAAACTATTATGAACAATGGCTAACAACAAGAACCCCACACGAATCACAAAAACCTCACTAGGCCTACAAATTAACAACCTATGCTATACAGTACAAGAACAAAATGCAATAACACTTATGCTCAAATTACACAGCTGCTAGATGGTTGGAGACTTCCTGAGCACTCACAATAATAACTGTACAGGGGAGAACAAAGATGTGAACAAAATGAGGAGTAGATCTAAGTGGCAATGATGCAGAGACTGAGCTCATTATATAGGGGCCGGCAGAGCTTGATACAACTTGTAAGAAGGACGCGCAAATGAAGCCATGGGGACAAAGAGTTGACAATCCCGCTCTGAACAACAGAAAGAACGACTTACTCTACTATAACGGTAGAAGGGGGGGAGTGAGGTAGAACACGCTCGTGATCAAACAGGCAGCACACTGTACGTTAGAATTACACAAAGGATGATGAAATCATAGGCTATGTAACACCTCCCCACAAAGAAAAAAGAAATTTACAAAGGAAACTTATTACTCTAAAACAATCTGTCTAAAGTCTAGATAAGCAATCTGCAATAACATTTTCTTTCCCCTTGACATGTTGTATGTCTAATGAATACTCCTGAAGAAGTAGACTCCATCTTGTCAATCTCTGATTTTTATCTTTAAACTTACTAAGGAATTTCAGTGGGTTATGATCGGTATAAATGACTATGGGGTCAAAACTAGAACACAAATAAAACGAAAAATGCTGTAAACCCAAAATCAAGACCAAAAGCTCTTTCTCAATAGTTGAGTAGTTCTTTTGAGGTAGAGTGAACTTCTTACTGTAATAAGATACAGGGTGTTCAATACCCTGATCATCCTCTTGCAGCAAAACAGCCCCAGCTCCTGTATCACTTGCGTCAACAGCCATCTTAAAAGGCTTAGCAAAATTTGGAGTAGCGAGCACTGGCTGACTCAATAGGATAGCTTTAAGTTTGTTGAAAGAGGATTCACAGTTATCGGTCCAGACAAATTTAACTCCCTTTTTCAGTAGGTCTGTAAGTGGTGATACAAGAATTGAAAAGTTAAGAACAAATCTCCTGTAATAACCTACCATTCCCAAAAATCTTTGTAGCTCTTTCCTACTTTTAGGTCTGGGAAGATCACTTATAACCTGAACCTTAGCTGCTGGTGGTGCAACATGTCCATCACCAATTACGTACCCAAGGTACTGAACTTTAGCTTGACCAAACTCACACTTTGATAAATTAGCTACAAGATTAGCCTGAACTAAACGCTTAAGAAATTTACTGACATGGCATAGGTGATCTTTCCAGTTGTCACTGAAGATTAATACATCATCAATATAAACAACACACCCTGCCAAACCCTCTGTTACAACATTCATGAGCTTCTGAAATGTGGCTGGTGCATTCTTCATACCATATGGCACTACACAACATGCAAAAGTCTTTCCTAGTGTTACAAAACATGAGATCTCCCTAGCACGTTCACTCATAAGTACTTGCCAGTATCCCTTTAACAAATCAAACTTACTTATGTACCTAGCCTTTCCGATCTTGTCTATGCAATCTTCCACACGAGGGAGAGGGTAAGTGTCTGTTTTGGTTATCTGATTAACACGTCTGTAGTCAATGCAAAGCCGCTGTGACCCACCTGGCTTAGGGACTAGAGTGACAGGAGAACTCCACTCGCTCTGACAGGGCTCAATCATCTTGTGGTATAACAGGTAGCCAAGCTCCTTCTCGATGAGAGGAACTTTCACTGGGTTCACACGATAAGGAGGCAGTTTAAATGGCTTTGCGTCTCCAACATCGACATCATGCATCAACACAGTGGTTCTTCCTGGAGTGGCACAGAACAATTGTGGGTACTCCTGCAGTAATGCCGAAAACTCCTGCCTTTCCTCGGGAGGTAGATGAGAAAGCTTAGTCTGGAGATCATTCATGATCTCAGGATTCTTCCCCAAACTATCACTCAGGCTCATACTGCATGGGAGAGCTTCACTTGCAGACGCGTTTGGAACAGCTTCAGTGCAGACTGGATTACTCGTATTTTTTTCCCGCCTGTGATATAACTTTAGCATGTTGATGTGACATAGTTGCTTCTTCTTCCTACGATCTGGTGTGGCGATGACATAGTTGACATCACTGAGTTTCTTCTCCACGAAATAAGGACCACTAAACTTGGCTTGAAGAGGTTGCCCATGAACCGGTAGCAGAATCAAAACCTGATCTCCTGGCTGAAAGTGACGTAACCTGGACTTCTTATCATACCAAGTCTTCATCTTCTCCTGAGCAGCTCCTAAATTCTCTCTCGCCAGCTGTAAAGCAGTGGACAGCTGTTCTTTGAACTTCATCACATATTCCAGCAGGTTGACGTCATCTTCCTCCGACAGCCAGCATTCCTTGAGTAGCTTAAGGGGTCCTCTTACTTCATGGCCAAACAGTAGTTCAAAAGGTGAGAAGCCCAGTGATTCATTTGGAGATTCTCTTGCGGCAAACACAACGAATGGAAGACCTTTATCCCTGTCTTTCTGATGTTCCAAACAGTATTTCTTGAGCATCGATTTGAGTGTTTGATGATATCTCTCCAACGCTCCTTGGGTCTGGGGATGGTAAGCTGAAGACGTGATCTGGGTGATGCCCAACTCTTTCAGAGACTGCTTGAAAACATTTGACATGAAATTACTTCCCCCGGTCTGACTGTACCTCCTTGGGCAGACCAAACTTTGTGAAGAACCCTAGCATTTCCTTAACCACGTTCTTTGCTGAGATATTTCTAAGTGGAATGGCTTCAGGATAACGAGTAGCCATATCAATCAGGGTCAACACATAAGAAAATCCTGAAGAAGTCTTAGGAAGAGGGCCCACAATATCCACCAACACACGGATGAAAGGCGCCTCAAAAGGAGGAATGGGAACTAGAGGTGCAACCTTTTCGGTCTGATTACACTTCCCCACAACTTGACAGGTGTGACAAGACTTACAATACCAGGAAACATCCCTGAAGATACCTGGCCAGTAGAAGTGTTTCAAAATGCGTGCCACAGTCTTCCTCACTCCAAGGTGTCCTGCCAAACTGGAATCATGAGTCACTCTAATGATATCCTGCCTACAAACACGAGGGATGACAACTTGATGTACAACCTCCCATTCACAGTCGGCTGATGCTGTTGGGGGTCTCCACTTCCTCATAAATACTCCCGACTTTATATAATAACAAGTAGAAGCACCAGCTGACTCTTCCTCACTGCAAGCAGAGTTAGCTAGACCTTTCAACTCAGGGTCAGCAACCTGCAACTCAACCAACTCTTGATGAGACAAATTATCAACACTACGGGGTACTGCCTCATCTGGTGAGTGGTCCAAATTAGCAAGAAAAGTGTCAGCTAGGATAACATCATCATCATCATTATCCTCTAAATCACCAGTAACTTTAGACTTAGCCCTAGTGACAGCACATGCAGGGAACACATCAGGGACATCACAATCCTGGGACGCAGCCACTGGCTCACTAGACAACTGAAGAGCTGGACACACTTGACTTCCACCAATATCATTTCCAAGTAAGAAAGTTACACCTGACATTGGGAGTGTCTCAACCAACCCAACCATAACGGAACCATTAGCAAAACCAGACCCTAATTCACTCTGCACAGAGGGACAAAGAAGTAATTATTCCCTACACCTTGTAAGATTACAGTTTCATCAGAGGAATTAACATTAGAGCCTAGAACACTGGTCAGCATAAGGGATTGGCAAGCACCTGTATCACGATATATTTTAACTGATTTCCTGTCATTATTGTCCAGAGGACTGACAAAACCATCAGACAGGAAATTAGCACATGAACTCTTGAGAGTGTCACCCACGTTACTGCTCAAAAGAGGAGCTTCATTATGAGAATTTAAGTTACCCCTCAAACCAGGTTCAGTTAACTCGGTTAAAGAATTCTGGGAACTCTCAAGAGTGGACACTAGACCAATTGACTGAATATTTAAAGACTCCTTTTTGTTCACATCACGCTGTCTCCTGAAACATTTCTCCGTAGTATGACCAAGCTTACTACAATAAGTACATTTACTTTTCTGAAATCTAGAGGTGGAGCTGGTATTCACTTCCTGAGAAACATCATCTTTATTCTCTTTCCTGTTACCTGTACTCTGAGTAGAGGCAACGTACTTACTCTCAGCTTTCCTTTTTTCTCTAGAATATCTCTTGTGAGTGAGAACATATTCATCAGCTAAAACTGCAGCATCAGACAAATTATCTATTCTTCTCTCATCAAGATATAGGCTTACATCTTTACTAATACACCTTTTGAAGTCCTCCAGCAAAATCATCTGCTTAAATTTACCAAAATCAGAATCCACATTCTTAGAATTTAACCACTGCTCTAACAGATCTTCTTTGATTTTTGCATACTCAACATGGGATTGCTTATCTTGCTTGTAAGTTGTCCCAAATTTTACTCTATAAGCTTCAGGAACAAGCTCATAGGCCTTATGAATCAAGCTCTTAACTACATCATAATTATCAGATTGATCCTGAGGCAAAGATGCATAAATTACTTGAGCTTTACCGGTGAGAACAGTTTGAAGGAGTACTGGCCAATACTCTTTGGGCCAATTAAAACCTGTAGCTACCCTCTCAAACAACTGAAAATACTTTGTTAAATCAGATTCATTAAAAGGAGGGACAAGTTTAACATTTTTAGCCACATCAAAATCATCAGAGCTAGATGATCCAGTTCAACCTTGTTTCATGCGATACTCATGGTCTGCCTGAATCCTAGCAATTTCAACTTGTGCCTCAGCCTCCTTAGCACGAGCCTGAAACTCGGCCTCCTTAGCATGAGTCTGAAACTCCGCCTCCTTAGCATGAGACTCCGCCTCCTTAGCCTGAGACTCAGCCTCCTTAGCACGTGCTTGAAATTCAGCTTCCTTCACACGAGCCTCCTGCAGGGCTAGCTGTAACTTAGCTAATTCAATCTGCGTTTGCTCATTTGGAGGAGTTACATTAAACAAGCTTTTATTAATCGTGCCAACAATTTGATCTTTAGAATGATGAGAGTGAACTGCAATTCCCAATTGTTGAGCAACAAGCTTAAGTTCATTCTTTGTTCTGTTTTCTACATCACACACTGTTTGCACATTTGACAAAAAATCTTTGGCTTCATCAAGTGTAGTAATAGTAGACATCACGAATAAATCACAGTCACAAAATATCGAGCAATATCCTTATGATAATATCCTGAATATCCTGATATGAGGTCATCAAATTTATGTTACGGAACAGAGAAAGATAATGTACACTTTAAGTGAGAATACTAAAACTCACTACTGTCCCGTAAAGTTCCAGGTTCAAAACAAAAGAGTTAGGTAAAATTACAAGTTAAAGTTTAATGCTCAAACTAACAACAAAACATTCAGGACTCATAAGGATAATGTAATGGCAAAAAAAAAAAAAACGGGTTAAATATATGGTTAACTGCAATAGCCTTTATTAACACGAAATTAGCAAGAGTAAATATACCTAAGTCAGCCCTGATAAAATGAAAATACATTGGGTAATGCTCAGTTAATGCAAGATAAATTATTACAGATACAAACTACTATGAACAATGGCTAACAACAAGAACCCCACACGAATCACAAAAACCTCACTAGGCCTACAAATTAACAACCTAAGCTATACAGTACAAGAACAAAATGCAATAACACTTATACTCAAATTACACAGCTGCTAGATGGTTGGAGACTTCCTGAGCACTCACAATAATAACTGTACAGGGGAGAACAGAGATGTGAACAAAATGAGGAGTAGATCTAAGTGGCAATGATGCAGAGACTGAGCTCATTATATAGGGGCCGGCAGAGCTTGATACAACTTGTAAGAAGGACGCGCAAATGAAGCCATGGGGACAAAGAGTTGACAATCCCGCTCCGAACAACAGAAAGAACGACTTACTCTACTATAACTGTAGAAGGGGGGCAGTGAGGTAGAACACGCTCGTGATCAAACAGTCAGCACACTCTACGTTAGAATTACACAAAGGATGATGAAATCATAGGCTATGTAACAATATATATATATATATATATATATATATATATATATATATATATATAGATACAGACAAAATCTCCCCTCCTTCCCCAAACGTTCCCCCAGTATAAGATACAATATTTTCTACAAACACTCGTGGCACATATCACAGACATTTTAGATAAGAATCTTAAATTTTAACAATTGTTTTAGCAAGGTACAGTACCTGTCCACTGACGTCCGTTGTTGCCCTCCATTGCAAAGTATAGTACCTGTCTACTGACGTCCCTTGTTCCTTGGCGTCGTTACCTTTCCCAGCACACCTGATGCTAAAGTATTGCTCACCTATGCTACGCACCTAAACGAACACTCGCAGCACAGTTCACGTACATTCTACATAAAGTATAAGTTATCACTAAATGTCAGACCAAGGTACAGTACCTGTTCAATGGCATCCATCGTTCCTTGGCATCGATACCTTTCCCAGCACACCTGCTGCTAAAATATTGCTTGCCTTCTCTACTCACCTAAACGCACACTTGCGGCACAGTTCTCGTATATTTTACATAAAGTATAAGTTATCACAAAATGTCAGACCAAGGTACAGTACCTGTTCAGTGATGTCCGTCGTTCCATGGCATTGTTACCTTTCCCAGCACACCTGACACTAAAGTATCGCTCACCAATGCTACGCACCTAAACTAACACTCATGGCACAGTGCACGTATATTTTAAATAAAGTATAAGTTATCGCTAAATGTCAGACCAAGTTACAGTACCTGTTCAATGACGTCCGTCGTTCAATGTTACCGTTTCCTTTCCCAGCACACCTGACGCTAAAGTATCACTCACCTATGCTATGCACTTAAACAAACACTCACGGCACAGTTCATGTATATTTTAAATAAAGTGTAAGTTATCACTAAATGTCAGACCAAGGTACAGTACATTTTTTTTTTGTGTGTGTGTCCGACTCTGGGCATAGGCTTCACAGGCTACTTCCAAGGCCCAGTAGTCCTCCTTCATACAATACACCTCTACATATCATTTCGGCGCTAACACCCACCATCCATACTGCATACATGCTAGGGCTGTCTCATACAGGACTGGCGTAATGGTATTAGCGGGGGTATTATTATGACATGTCGGCAGGTCTTCTGGTAGATCAGTACAGTCTTTTTTTATCAAATTCAAATCCTTAAACTGTTCCCTGCCCCAGCGAGGATTTGAACCTGGGTCCAGTGGGTCCGCAGGCCACCTTTCTACCGACTGAGCTACCGCCTCCCCCAATGATGTCCATCGTTCCTTGGCATCGTTACCTTTCCCAGCACACCTGCTGCTAAAGTATCATTCACCTATGCCACGCACTTAAACGAACACTCATGGCACAGTTGAGGTATATTTTACATAAAGTATAAGTTATCACTAAATGTCAGACCAAGGTACAGTACCTGTTCAGCGACGTCCATCGTTACTAGGCGTCCATATCTCCTGAGGACACCTGCCGTCAAGGTATTGCTAACCTATGCTATGCACCATAACTTATGCCATCGCGAGGATATGTGGCACATTTCACTTACACTTCACACTATATCATGCACAAATACATGACCACCACAATGATTCCACCCCAACCTCCGCGATTATTCCCTTCCTTGCTATGGTTCAACGTGCCTGTGATACAGCATTCTTTGCTGGGAGAGTATGATGCAACGCTATTGTATGGGCACACACCACACTCCTTCACGAAAACTCACAATATGTTTGGCGTATATTTCCCACAATTCCATACACATTTTCATTATCAGAATCACAATAATTCCATCCCTAAACACCTCTAGTTATCCCTTCCCGACTATAAAGCGTACATGATGCCTGCCCTATTCCACACTATGGTTTATGGCATCCATAATGCTAACTAGTTCCATAATTTCACCAAGCCAGCCACAATATCTTTCACACAAAATACAGTTTAGGCATTGGCTTCATTATATACGTATTTGTACTCACGCCATAGGGCTTAGGGGAGGGCGAGAGGTGAAACCCCGCTACAGTGAACATGTGTATTGCCTCTAAGCCTAATGAATGATAACAGGTACAATTCCTTTTTGTGACATATATCTATGATCCATGGACAACATCACATAAAAATATGCTCACAAATAATGTATTATCACACTGAGTCCATAGGGGCTTCGGCTCGGGCAGGAGGGAGAGAATTATAGGAGTTTAAAGGGACAGGACACGCGACGCACCCGTACCGTGTGGCTGCTTGGAAGAGACTGAGGCTTATCGCTACGTGCTGGGCCCCATGAATCGCCTCAGTGTTGCCAATGCCTTACCATGGGAAAGCAACGCGCTCACTAGAACACGTCAAAATTTGATGCAAATCAACCAGAAACTTAATTTTTGGAAATTTTTTTTCCTGTGCTTAGGAACGCGATTCGCGTGACTGTGCTTCTTTGTAACAAACCACATGGAACACGAATCGTGTGACTGTGCCTGAGAGGGTTAACACACTGTCGATCAAAAAGATATCACACTGGATAACGACTGTAATATCCAAAATCATCAATATAGCTCATGATAGAAAGCGTTAGGAGAAATATATTGAGGTGGTTTGGCCATGTGGAGAGGATGGAGATTGAGAGACTGATGAGGAGAGGGTATGTAAGTGAAGTGGAGGGGGGCAGATGGAGGGTGAGGCCAAGGATGAGATGGAGAGATGGAGTGGAGAGGTATATGACAGGGGTGTGTGAGCTGGCAGCAGGGCAGTTAAATGGAGAGGGACAGGGCAACATGGAGGCAATTTGTGTGTGGCCGTCCATTACGGGATTAAGGCGTCTGGCGATAGGTAGATGGACAGATGTTCCTAAATGCTTAATCGGTTATTTGAGTGTGCATTTATTAACAGTACTGAATATGGAATTCAAAGAAGCCTTATATATAGCAAATATAAGAATCCAATTTTGTCAACGTGAGACAGAAACATTTTGAATTTTCATTGTTCATCATCTGTATTTTTGGGCAGGAGTGTGGAATGAAAACTTTTGATCATCTGCACTGCTTGTTCTATATAATCTCATATCTTGTTGGTTAAGGTAGCTCCTTAACACCTTTTGCTAAGTGATTTAGTTTGCTTATTATACCTTACTGTCCCATTCGGTGTTACACAAATCCTTCTAACATCGCCATACACTGTACAAATAAAGCACAAAAGGATACTGACCAGCCATATCCAAATATAAATCGCTAAGGAAGTGTTAGGGACCTTCCTTACCCTACCAAAATACAGGCTTTAGAGACTATTTATCGTCTTTTTGAAATACATTTTCATACCGTATTGACTTCACCCTATGTAACGGTTAAGGAAGCTCCCTAACACCTCATCCTTAGCGATTTATTTTTCAATATGGCTGGTTAATATCCTTGTGTATGTTATTTATGTAGAGTATGCTTATATTTGAATAGTTTAACTATCACAGAAGAGGCCAGTAAGTAATCAGCGATTAAATTGCTTAGGAAGAGGTGTTACGGAGCTTCCTTATTCGACAAGAATATGATCCTATATTCCTTTATTACATACAATATTAACTAAGAAGGAAAAGTAAGTAAAACCTACCGATTCGTCCATAATATAGGTAGACTGCGTGAGACCTTTCTTGTGTTGAGTATAGATGAGGTAATCAATAGAGATGATGATGCCATGGGTGCCCTTCAAAACCTTTTTTAAAAGGAAATCATAAGGGTCGGGGAGGTATATAACAGGATCCAACTCCATCCTGTGGCCCAGAGTGGAATAGACTGGATTTTTGGAGCCTTTAAGAGCTGTCGGAACAAAAGAGCCGTAATCCACCATGCACGGGCTAACCAGGAAGAGGAATAAATAAATAAGTACATAAATAAATGTAGACAGATAAAAATAAATCTGTCTATAAAGAATCAGATATCAACAAAGCTATATATATATATATATATTTTTTACTAATATCGTAACAATTTTTTGGCATGTAATGGATTTTTAGTCGTTAAATTTTTAAAAAGTAGAAATGGACCTAAGAAACAATGCTTCCTAAACTGGCGATATTTGGAAAACAAGTTATCTTATTTACTAACATTTCACACACACACACACACACACACACACACACACACACAGCTCTCTCTCTCTCTCTCTCTCTCTCTCTAACGCACACACACACACACACACACACACACACACACACACACACACACAGTACTAAATTGCAATTTCAGGATTGCATATGACATACAAAACAGCAGTGAAAGTTACAAAAAGAGCCTAAACTATAAAAAGGGAAAGTATGATGACCTAAAGAAGTCTTCTTAGAAATTGCTTGGGAAAAAGAGCTTAGAGGACAAGATTTAAATGCTATATATGAAAAATTCTGTGAACTTTATGAAATAGGAGTCCAGAAGTACATCCCACAGCACAAAGGAGGAGAAAAGAAAATAAAGAAAAAGTTCGATACAGAATGTAAAAAATCAAAAGAAAAGAGAGATTTGTTGTGGAATAGATACAGAAGACACAACAGTGAAAGGGCATATAATAATTACAAACAGGCAAGAAACGATTATACAAGAATAAGGAGGGAAACCCGAAAACAGTGTGAGGAGGATATCATAAATAAAAGCAGTGATCAACCAAAGCTATTTTATAGCTACATCAGAAGCAACACCAAAGTAAAAGATAAAATATAATCCATTACGGATGATGGAATCACCTATACACAAGAGAAGGATATTTGTGAAGCACTAAACAAGGATTTCCAATCAGTTTTTACAAAGGAAAAAAAAAAATTGAGAGGGATTATGTGGAACATGCATGCCCACACATACTACCAGATATACAAACATCAGAAAAAGAAATACAAGAGGAGCTAAATAAATCAGACAAAGGAAAAGCAAATGGTCCTGATGAAATTTCATGTTGAGTGCTACGTGAATGTGCAACGGAGTTAAGTAAACCATTACTTTTTAATTTTCAAGAAATCCATGAGTCAAGGTAAACTACCTGACATTTGGAGGAAAGCAAACATTGTTCTCTTATTCAAGAAAGGGAATAGACAAAATCCACTAAACTACCGACCAGTATCACTAACCAGTGTTGTAAGCAAGGTATTAGAAAAGCTTAAAAGAAAAGCTTGGGTAAATCACCTAGAAGAACACAGTATGATAACAGAAAGACAGTTTGGTTTCAGAAAAGTAAAATCATGTGTTACTAATCTGTTGAGCTACTATGACAGAGTAACAGACACATTACAGGAAAGAGAAGGATGGGTGGACAGTATCTATTTAGATTTCAAGAAAGCATTTGACACAGTACCACACCAAAGACTTTTATGGAAATTGTACCATCAAGGAGGAATTCGAGGCAAACTGTATTGTTGGATGCAAGATTTTCTCATGAAAAGAAAAATGAGAACAGTACTAAGAGGAAATTACTCATCATGGAAAGAAGTGACTAGTGGAGTACCACAGGGCTCAGTGCTGGCACCAATCATGTTTTAGTGTATATAAATGATATAGACAGTAACACTGGAAATGAAAGCTATCTAAATATGTTTGCAGATGATGCAAAAATACAAAGGAGAATAATTACTAATACGGATTCTTGTAAAGGGCTACAAGAAGAATTAAATAAACTTCATGAATGGAGTAATTAATAGCAAATGGAATTCAATGTGGACAAGTGTCATATAATCAAGTTTGGTAAAAGTGGAAAAAGACCTGTTTGGGATTATACATTAGGAAATAAAACCCTACACACACAGAAAGAGAGAAGGACCTAGGTGTGATTGTCAATAACAGACTATCTCCGGCTGACCACATCAGTGAGAAGGTACGGAACATGTATACACTGCTTGCCAATATGAGAATAGCGTTTACATACAGAAATGAAGACATGCTAAGAAAGATAATAACATCATTCATCAGACCAACCCTGGAGTGTGCATCAGTAGTCTGGAGTCCTCATCTCAAAAAACACATAGACAAGATTGAAAAAGTTCAAAGGGCCGCTACAAAATGAGTACCAAGCTTAAGGGATCTAAGCTACGAAGAAAGACTAAATAAACTGAATCTACCAACACTACAGGAGAGAAGGAAAAAGAGGTGACATGATTATGCTATATAAATGCATATCAGGGAAGGAGAAAATAGACATAAATGATTACTGACGTATGGGGAAGCATCAGCAAGAGGACACTGCAAAAAACTGCATAAAAAGAGAGGTGATAAAGACGTAAGGAAATTTAGTTTCCCAAATAGTGGGAATGCACTGCCGAATGAAATAGTGTGTGCCAAAAAAAATTCACAAATTTAAGGATATGTACAATAAAGATGGTTTAAGACACGGGACAGTACGAGCTTGACTCATTCCTGTAAAGATACAATTAGGTAAGAACACACACACACACACACACACACACACACACACACACACACACACACAAATTAGTCGCTTCATGCATAAAACTAAGTACTTATACATAACAACCCAATTAATCCCCTGGCGTGGATTTATCTCACCACAAGAGGTCATGGGAGAGAGGTGATGGGGGATTTTTTTTTTTTTTTTAATTACAGGTGGGTGTAGTATGAAATTTTAAGATTTGTCTTGACTTAATTTTCAGAACTCCAAATTGTCCCCTACCCATTTATGAGACTGAAAAAAAAAAACGGTCCTCGTATTTGCAGTCAAACATCTATCTATTTATCTATCTATCTATTTATTTATCTATCTATCTATTGCCTGACTCCTAAATCCCGTAAGGGGTGGCAACAAACAAATCTCCTCCATGTCGCCCTCTCCCCCGCCATTTCACTACCCTGCTCCCAGTTTACACATCCCTCTCTTATATACCTCTACACTCCATCCCTCCATCTCGTCCTTGGCCTCCCCCTCCCTCTCGCTTCCCCTTCATGTCACTCACATCTACTCTCCTCGTTAGCCTCTCGCTCTTCTTCCTCTCCACATGGCCAAACATTCTCACACTTAATAAAAAAAAAAAAAAAAAAAACGGAATAATACTAGGGCATACGAAGCTGAAAATCAGAAGGTGGAGGTGGGAAATGAAAGAACAGAAAGGTAATAAATAAAATAAATCGAACCAGCCACTAGCTCGATTAAAGAGGCTACGTGCTAGATAAGAAAGGCTACATGCTAAATAAGGCTACTCGCTTACATGATATTGGAGTCAGCCAATTCTTGGAGTGTCTGTATGCGGTGGGGGTAAACCGGCACGGTAAGCACGGACATAAGGTTGCTCATGTAGGCCGCTGCTAAGATATCCACAGTCAGCCACCAGAATATTAGCCACACACGCGCCCACGGGTAGTCTCGCACCCTCTTATCATCCATAGCCTGTCCTAGCAGCCCTGACACCACCTGAGAAGTAGTAGTAGTAGTAGTAGTTTCAACTCAATTTTCAATTCAATCAGCTTTATTTCGAAACTCTCGATGCATAGAAAATAATACATTTCACCATCATAAAAGGTAGTAGTAATAGTAGCAGCAACAGAACCGTATAAGCAGCAGCAGCAGTACATACATACTCGGTAATTATACAAAATACTGTACATATGCACATTACACAGCAGTTGGTGTACTGTACAATTATATATAAAAGAAAAAATCACATTAAAAAACCTGAAGGCATCACAGTGCACATACACATTATTATCCTATTAGAGAAAAAATAGAATCAATAAAATATTGAAAAAGAAATGTCCAAGGTAAAAAACAAAGCTGTCATCAATACAATTAAAAAGAAATCCTGGGTGAACTATACAAGCTAGCATCAATATCTATCTATCTATATACCTAGGCTGCTTCCCCCAAGGAAAGGGAGGTAGCCGAGACAGGACGACACACTCCCCATTTACTCATCCATTCAAACACATTCATTCGCATCTTAGCCCCAAGGGGAGAACGGACAAATCCTCACCCCACCACATTGCACAAGGGTCAACCGCGCAATGCAATCAGTGACATCCGCAGCAGGGCCCTACAGCAGAGCTGGTTTACCCCTGCCACATCATAACAGACCCATCCCCTTACCCGCACCTGACCTGACTAGCTAATCAGACCAAATGCTGAAGAATATCCCCTCAGGGCTGCATCATCACTTATTCATTCACACAATTTCTCTCCATTTATTTCTGTCACACACAGCCACTCTTCCTTGCTCAACAGACATCCCTCTCGCATCCAGTGCTCTCTTCACACTGTCCATCTATCCTATTCGTGGTCTTCCTCTCAGCCTTAAACCTCTCACATCAGATCTAATTATCTTTTTCACCAATCGCTCATTATCCATTCTCTCCATATGTCCAAACCATCTCAACACTCTCTGCTCAACTCTACCAGCCGTCTCCCGAACAACTCCAGTTCTCCTTCGCACTTCATCATTTTGCACTCGATCCATACGCGTCACTCCACACATGCTCCTCAGACACCTCATCTACATTACATTCAAACTTTTCCTCTTGGCTACACCCATATTCTATGTTTCAGCCCCATATAACGCAGTCGGTACCACAACACCCTCATACAACCTTCTCTTTACATCCATTCTCTAAGTGAACGACATCTAAACTCTTTTTTCATTCCTCCCAGCACCTTTCCTACTTCATTTATTCTAAACTTCACTTCTGCATCTATTCTTTCATCCACAGGAACATGTGACCCTAGATATTTAAAACAATCTACCTCCTCAAGCAACTCGCCATTCAAAGCTATATTCATCCCCCTACCATCTACCAACCTCGTACACTTCATCACTTTACTCTTATTCTCATTTACTTTCAATTTCCTCCTTTCACACACCCTTCCAGACTCCTCTACCAACTGTCTCAATCTCTCCTCTGAATCAGCCACTAGTGCAGTATCATCTGCAAACAGCAGCTGGTTCAGATTCCACTCTCCACCATCAACATTCGCCAGACTCAGACCTCCACCTAAAACTCTTGCATTCACCTCCCTTACAACACCATCCATGTAAATATTAAACAACCAAGGCGACATCGCACATCCCTGTCGCAGCCCCACTCACGCGAAACCAATCACTCATAGCATTTCCCACTCTTACACACGCTCTAATATTTACATAAAAACTTTTCACCCCTTTTAGTAACCTACCATCAAGTCTATACAATCTTAAAACAGTCCACAAAACCTCCCTATCAATTCTATCATACGCTTTCTCTAAATCCATGAATGCCCAAAACACATCCTTTCCTTTCGCTAAATACTTTTCACACACTTGTCTCACAGCAAACACCTGATCCACGCATCCCCTCCCTCTCCTAAAGCCACACTGCTCTTCACCAATCACTCCTAATTAACACTGCCATAAACCTTACCTACAACACTCAACAGACTTATACCCCTAAAGCTACTACATTCATACTTATCACCCTTGCCTTTATACAACGGGACCACACAAGCACTTGCCCAGTCAATTGGCACCATACCTTTCACAAAGCACACATTCAACAATTTTACTAACCAGTCAACAATGGTCACTCCACCACCTTTCAGGCATTCCACAGCACACCTATCCATGCCTGCAGCTTTCCCTGTTTTCATCTCCTTTACTGCCTTCTCCACTTCCTCCTTCGTGATCAAAGAATCATTCAACTCTCCCAACACATTTATTCCTTGCACCCTTCCATCTGCCACAATCTCAGCCACCCTTTCCTCCTCTACATTTAACAATCTTTCAAAATACTCTGCCCATCTTTTCCTTACTGCATCCATCTCAGTTAACATCCTTCCATCCTCTGCTTTTACTCGTTCTTCCTTCCCAGACACTCCCTTTCGTACCCTTTTCACCTCCTTCCAAAACATTTTCTTATTCTGTTGAAAATTCTCTGTAAGCCGCCTACTCCGCCTCTCATCTGCTGCCACTTTAGCATCACGCACAGCCCTTCTCGCCCTATTCCTCTTTTCCTTATACCTTTCATATGACATCTCATCCTTCCTCTGCAGCCACACCTCATATGCACGTCTCTTCTCAGCCACAACCATACTTACTTCCTCGCACCACCATTCACTTCCTTTTCTTACACGAACACCCACACGTCTCACACCACACACCTCTTCTGCATGCCCCACCACAGCACTCTTAAACAACTGCCATTCCTCCTCCACACTGCCATTTTCCTGATCTTTCAGTGCGTTCCACTCATCTTTCAATTTCTCCTGATACTCTATCTTTTCCTCTCTTTTATCCAACTCACTCACTTTCAAAACCTCCCTGCCACACCTAACCCTCCTAGCTCTCACCCATCTCTTACCTACTCTTAACTTTCCCTCCACCAGGTAGTGGTCAGACATACCTCCGCCCTCCCCTCTCAGAACTCTCACATCCAACAATCTTCCTATTACATTCCTAGACACAACCACATAGTCCATCAAAGCTCTATCAACAACCCTTCCACCCTCCTGTCTCGCCCATGTATACTTATAAATATCTTTCTTCTCAAAAAGCGTATTTCCAATCACCATCTCTCGCTCAACACACATCGCTATCATTCGTTCCCCATTTTCATTTCTTCCAGGCACACCATGCATACCAACTACGCCTTCAACTGCTACATTTCCCACTCTAGCATTCAGATCTCCCATCATTACCACATTCACATTCGCTCCAAAACTCTGCTGACACTCATCAACATCATTCCAGAAAGGCTCCCTCTCTTCTTCATCCCTTTCACTACCAGGCCCATATGCACTTACAAACACCCACAACTCACGTTCAAATTTCGCTTTCACCCACATCAGTCTCGATGACACCTCCTTCCATTCAATCACACACTGCTGTACTTCCGGACTCACTAACAAGGCCACACCTTCTCTTGCCCTTCCTCTATCAACACCTGACAATCTTCCATTCACACTTCCAAACACAGACTCACCCTTCCCTTTCATCTTCGTTTCACTCAAAGCTAACACATCCAACTTTCTTCTCACAAACATTCTTCCAATCTCCTCCCTTTTAGCCTCAATTGTACTACATCCACGCACATTCATAGACCCAATCTTCAGGGTACGGGGATAACTCCATCCTCCATCCCTTTCTGTGGCCTGTCTCTTTTTAGGAACTAAAAAACAGAGGAGGGGGTCCCTGGTCCCCTCACCCCGCCCCTTTTAGTCGCCTTTTATGACACACAGGGAATACAAAATACAAAAGGTCCAATAAAATATAAAAGATAGCATTAATAAAAAATAAATGGTCCAAACAAAATATCAAAGCTAGCATCAATAAAAATAAAAATGCCCCCCAAAAATATAAAAGCTTGCAGCCATAAAAAAATAAAGATGCATAAATAAAATAAAAAAGTTAGCAACCATAACAAATAAACAAGGTCCAAATAAAATACAAGAGCTAACAGGCATGAAAAAAAAAAGTCCAAATGAAATATAAAAGCTAACAGCCATAAAAAATACAAAAAGTTCAAATAAAATATTAAAAAGCTAGCAACCATAATAAATAAAAAACGTCCGAAAAAAATACAAGAGCTAGCAGCCATAAATAATAAAAAGGTCCAAATGAAATACAGTATAAAAGGTAGGAATCATAAAAAAATAAAAATGTCCATGTAAAGTTTAAAAGATAGCAACCATAACAAAAAAAAGTCCAAATAAAATATAAAATATAAAAGCTAGCATCCATAAAAATTAAAAAGGTCCAAATAAAATATAAAAGCTAGCAACCATAAAAAATAAAAAGGTCCAAATAAAATATAAAAGCTAGCAACCATAAAAAATAAAAAACTCCAAATAAAATATAAAAGCTAACACATGGTAAACAAAAGAAAATCAATTTCATTCATTCATTCATTCATTCATTGCCAGACGCCATGTATCCCAAACGGGGTGGCCAAGGGCTTAGAGTTAATTGTTTTACAGGGAGGGGCACTAATCCTCCACCAACCCCACTTGACACGTAGGGATGCCAACAGCATCTGGTGTTCCCAGGCGGTCACCCATCCAAGTACTAACCAGACCCAACGTTGTTTAACTTCGCTGATCCGACGGGAAGCGGTGTACTCAGGATTCCATATAACACTAACTAAGGAGTATAATGCCCTAATATCCAAAATAACTACATGGTCCGTGTCTGTCCTCATGTCTCTGGACCCAAGTCAAGCGGGAGGCTATCACATCCAGGTCCTCATTATTTACATCTATTAAATAGTCATTTTTTAATATAGTGTGAATAAGTTGCATAAACAATCCTTCCTAAAAGTATGGAATATTCAGCCTGAGTATTGGATTGGTAGAACTCTTTATCCTTTTATAAAACCTCGCCTGAGTCAGAGCAGTTAGGCGTTTAAGCAAAAACTGATCACAGTTGGAAGCATTTATGTACTGCTGGCATAAACAGGTACCCCACATATTTTCTTTAACCCAACCCATCCCGACCACTTTTAAACCACTGACTCCCCCCAATCCCGACCATTTTTGGATTTTTTTTTTTTTTTTTTGGCTCAAACCTCCACTTTTGGTGAGAAACATCTAAAAATCATAGAGAAATCGCTCACCTGAGGTTATAGGTAGCGGTATCTCCTCACCTTACTGTGTTTTCTATTAGGCTGGCTCCAAAGAAAATGAGTTCTGTGGGAGTGTAACCATTCCACACCACTTATAAACGGTATTTATTTATTTATTTGGTACGAATTTATATGTAGTACGAGAGAATATTGGTTTTCACCCAGTAATATAGGCAGTATAAGAATTGTTTCACTCATGAAACACATCAACATACCTGACCTTTTTTGGTGACACTACCTGATCATCATGTCTGACTGTTTCTTCCTCTAATGCTATGTAAAGTTTGTCCTCCACATTGTCATCGATTGGGGAATCACTTTAGCCCCGAATTTCGTACAGTAGCATGACATGGCTTTACTGGCCAGGTCACTGGTAACAGGTGAATTGCTGAGACAATGGCATGCAGGGGGGGTGGAGAGGTCATGCTGGGTAAGGCATTGTCCCTGCCTGGGATCTTGTAGAGGAGGTGTCCCATGTATAGGTACCAAAAATCACTCGCGAAAATTGAAAACTGTGCAAATTAGGGACCTTGCAATTGATTCGCGTTTATGTATGTCAACGGGATTGGCAGTGACAAAATGTGTGGACGTTAATTCATGTAGACGGGACACCGTGGGTTAATGCATTATTATATGCAATATTAAAAGCCTTAAAGATAGAAAATCTAAAAGTTGCCATGCTGTTCCACAAGCATAATTCATAGTCTGGACAGCAATATGACTTAAATAAAAAAAGCAAAGCATCCTTATTTAAAATTTAAAGTCTCTAAAAACTGAATTAAAAGAAGCATAAAAATTGTTGAGTCTTAACTCAACATCTGTACTGTCCTTAAAATCAAATGAAATATAATGTCCAAGGTATTTAAAACATTTAACAACTTCCAGTCTATCACCATTAAGACTAATACTATTAACATTAAATTCAAATTACTAAAAATCATGCATTTTGATTTATCTTGATTAATAAGCAGATTGTGCTCAGCAATTTTTGTACAGAGCCTACTATATAGGGCATCCATATCTTTTTGTGACACAGCCAACAGAACCAGGTCTTCAGCATATGCTATAATATTTGCTTTACAAAAGTCAAAACTGCAGCCAGTCCCCAAGTGTCCAATATCTTCAATAGTATCATTAATATAAAAACTAAAAAGGAATGGAGAAAGAACACCACCCTGCCTAACACCATTCTCAATAAAATAGTATGAGCTCATGCAGTTCTGCCATTTAATATTTGTTTTCTGGTTTCTTAAATAATGTAAAATAATAAGTAGTAGTAGTGGTAGAGGTAGTAGTAGTAATAGGAGGAGGAGGAGGAGGAGGAGGAGGAGAAGGAGGAGAAGTAATAATAATAATAATAATAATAATAACAGTGGGAGTAGTAGTAGTAGTAGTAATCATAACAGTAATAATATTAATAGCTGTAGTTGTTGTAGTAATCATAACAGTAATAATAATTGTAGTAATAGCTGTTGTTGTAGTAATCATAATAGTAATAACAATAGTAGTAGCAGTTGCAGCAGTAATCATAATACCGGTAGTAATAATAATAGTAGTAGTAGTAGTTGTAGTAGTAATCATAATAATGCTAGTAATAGAAATAGTATCTGTAGTAGTAATCATAATAGTAATAATAACAGTAGTAGTTGTAGTAGTAGTAGTAGTAATGATGATAGTAGTAATATTAATGGTAGTAGTAACAGCAGTGGTAGTAATAGTAGTAGTAGTAATAGCAGTGGTAGTAATAGTAGTAGTAGTAGTAGTAGTGGTGGTGGTGGTGGTAATAATAGTAGTAGTAGTAGTTCAATTCAGTTAAGTTCAATCGGCTTTATTTCGTATCTCTTGATACATAGAAAATAATTCCATTTCATCATCATAAAGATGGTAGTAGTAGCAGCAGCAGCAGTATCGTATAAGCAGCAGCAGCAGCAGTATCGTATAAGCAGCAGCAGCAGCAGCATCGTATAAGCAGCAGCAGCAGCAGTATCGTATAAGCAGCAGCAGCAGCAGTATCGTATAAGCAGCAGCAGCAGCAGTATCATATAAGCAGCAGCAGCAGCAGTATCGTATAAGCAGCAGCAGCAGCAGTATCGTATAAGCAGCAGCAGCAGCAGTAGTACATATACTGTATATACAAAATACTGTACATATGCACATTACATAGTAGGTGGTGTACTGTACAATTACATATAAAAGAAAAAAAAAATCATATTAAAAGACCTGAGAGCATCACAGTGCACATACACATTATCATCCTATTAGAAAAAAAATAACATCAATAAAATACAAAAAAAATGTCCAAGGTAAAAAATAAAAGCTATCATCAATACAATGAAAAAGAAGTCCTGGGTGATATATAAAAGCTGGCATCAATAAACAATACAAAAGGTCCAAATAAAACATAAAAGCTAGCGTCAATAAAAAAAAGTGGTAGTAGTAGTAGTAGTAGTAGTAGTAATCATAACAGTAATAATAATAGCAGTAGTAGTAGTAGTAGTAATTATAAGAGGAGTAATAATAATTATAGTAGTAGTAATAGTCCATGGTCTTTCCTAGTTGACTCGACACCACCTGCGAATTTATACGCTGTTTTATCATCAGAATTTAAAGGAATTTCTATCCTATAATCTCCACAATCCGCCTCACACGCGCCCACGGGTAGCCACGCACCTTATCGCTCATCACTTGACCCAAAATATCTCAGATAATCCAAAAGCAGAGATGGGGATTTCTGTCATGCGATTTTGATGGAAGGATTTGTCTTGAAAATTTTACATGGGAAGCTGTTTCATGGAAAGTCCCACACAGTTTAGGAATACACATGGAAATCCCAACTTAGGAATGCACATGGAAATCCCACATAGTTTAGGAATGCACATGGAAATCTCACACAGTCTAGGAATATACATGGAAATCCCACACAGCCTAGGAATGCACATGGAAATCTCACACAGTCTAGGAATATACATGGAAATCCCACACAGTCTAGGAATATACATGGAAATCCCACACAGTCTAGGAATGCACATGGAAATCCCACACAGCCTAAGAATGCACATGGAAATCCCACACAACCTAGAAATGCACATGGAAATTTCTAGAAGAATGAAATCATCAGGAGATAACAACAATATAGCAAAAAAAAACGTTCGGGTCTGACGGAAGTGAGAGGGTGGAAGTACAGACGCCCCCACCCCCTAAATCCTGAAGGTCATATTTCAAACAGGTTTAATTAATGTAATGATTGAGCATTTCACAGTACAGGGTATGATGATCAGAAATATAAAAAGGTTATCCTGCAGGCATTATGTAACACAATATTATATGTATCTACGATATGCAGCTATGTACAGAAGACATAGGTAACAATATGTAAAACAGTTAGTTATGTCTGAGTTCTCCAGCAAGAGACAATTATACATACCCTTAACTAGACGAATCAATAATGCCAAACACTGCTGATCATGTGCCGAAAATATGACCGACACACACGCACAAACGTACGCATACGTACTCCCACAAACTTTAGCCGGAAGCTTGAAGGAGATATAAGTCCGATATCACACGTAGGAAAGTTAGTAGTGTTATGCGGGGTGTTTTTAGTCCGACCTCTCGTCCTAAAAACGCCCGCGACTGAGCGGGGTCCTCTTTCCGGACCGGAAGTAAAGCACCCACAAAGGAACAGGGAATAAAAACTCGGCAGTACATCTTAACATATCTATTGTCTTAGTTCTAACCACTTTACAATATAGTAACAAAGAGACATTGGATATGGTTTAGACAGGATAACAGAGTTGACTTCCCAATACAGATGTACACACATACATCAAGGGCAGAACATGGTGATATTCAGACATACACAAATTGTGAGTCACTAACACACAACACCAGTATTACAGTTTGGGCATAATTGTCGTTTAATATTCTGGTCTGGATGCACTAGGGGTGGAAAGGGCAAAGGATCAGGTAGGTGAATGTTTCTATAACATGTCAGGGTGTAAGTCGCGGCACTCAGAATTGTCACTTAGCCGCGGCGACACTATTTCACTGGTTTCTGTCTATTCTCGGCACGCCACTAGTATAGACCCAATGTTTCTGATCGTCTTTATGTCCGTACCTATTAATTCTTATTTCCTGTCTGGACATTCATATAACTGTGTGTCACTTATATTATTATTGTCTTCACTGTTTCACTGTCACTGTTCACTCCCGTCTCTGTGGTTAAGACATAAGAGAGGAGTTGAGGTCACTACTATGCCCTTGGTTCCTAGGCTAACAGAGGCGGTGCCCGGGTATGGGAGGGGGCCCTACTGGGGAGCCCTTCTGAAGGAGGCAGTGAACAACCAGCAGGGGTGTCGTTGCCAGGGTCTTCTTCGTCAGTGGGGTGCAGGGAGGCTCTCCGGTCTGGGGGCCTCGACCTGATAGATGGCCTTCGTGTTGGGGCCTCGTCGTTGGGGTGCAGGGAGGCCCTCTAGTCTGGGGGCCTCGACCTGATAGGTGGCCCTCAGGGCTGGAGCCAAACAACTCCAAAAGACAGGCCTGCCGCCTGTTACTCTGGGTGGAGGGCCGTGGGGGAGTGGGGCCTAGGCAGCCCTGCTGTGGGGCCTGCTGGCTGGAATGGGGAGCCCGGATGCTGCGGTCACCTACTGGGCGGGGCGCCGTCAGGAATAGACTGTGGCACCTCTTCTGTTGGGTGTCCATCAGGGGCCGGGACCATCCAGGAGTAGGCTGCAGGACCGGGACAAGACCACTCCACCATTCTTGGTACAGCAGCATATCCGGGGAACCACACCTGCAGGGAGAGAGAAAAGAGCCTCCCATGCAGCCAAGAGGTGGAGAGCCGGCCGTGCAAGGGACCTTCTCTAAGAGAGCCCTAGGAATTGCAGATGAAGGGCGTACAGTGGCCGCTCCTTCCCCCACACATACAGTGGCCATTGTGGCGGCTCCGCAATTCCTAAGGGCAGCAGCTGAAGGGCATACAGTGGCCGCTCCTTCCCCCACACGTACAGTGGCCGTTGTGGCGGTTCTGCAATTCCTAAGGGCAGCAGCTGAAGGGCGTACAGTGGCCGCTCTTTCCCCAACACGTACGGTGGCCATTGTCGCGGCGCTGCTCCCATAAGGAGGAAGAGGCAGATGAGGAGTGTACAGTGGCCGCTCCCTCCCCGGCATGTACAGTGGCCATTACCACGGCTCTGCCTGCCAAGCGGGAAGTAACTGAAGGGCGTACAGTGGCCGCTCCTTCCCCGGCACGTGCAGTGGCCGTTACTGCGATGTTACTCCCGTAGGAGGAGGAGAAATTGAACGAGGGGCGTACAGTAGCAGCTCCCTCCCCAACACATACAGTGACCGTTATCGCAGCTCCACTTCTCCTTCCTTTGCCAGTCGGAGCACGCTCAATAGCTAACGCTCTGAGGCCGTCTCCAGATGTGGCTGTAGCTGAAGAGCGCACAGTTGCCGCTCCTTCCCCCACACGTACATTGGCCATTGTGTCGCCGCTACAGGGGGAAACAACTGAGGAGTGTACAGTGGCCGCTCCTTCCCTGGTATGTACAGTGGCTGTCACTGCGGTGTTGTTTGGGACTGAATCTGGAGCAGTCCCACCCCGAATCTGGTGAAGGCTGCTCCGCTCGCAGCATCATCCCTTTTTCCTGCGTGGTTATTGTTGGGTCGGTTGAATGGAAGAGGGACTCAAGGTAGGGGTGCCCCGGCGCCCTTCTCACTCTGGGTCAGTCTCACTCTGACCTGGCCTGCCGTGGTGTCCTCCTGGGGTGGTGGTGGGGCTGTTGCTTGGCAGCGGGGTGGGGGTGGCGGGGTGGGGGGGTCCGGCAGGGGTGGAGGTGTGTATTTTACCACCATCTGAGGTCAAAAAATCACGGCTCCGTGACTGGAGGTGGTATGTGCTGGTGGCGGATGTCTGGTGGGCCGGATAGCGGTAGAGGCATCCTGATCTTGTGGTAGTGGTAGTGAGAGTTGGTGTTGGCGATGAAGGTGGGGAGGCATGTGGTAGCGTGGGCATCCCGTCATGGTTGTGAGCAGTTGTTGTTCGTGGTGTGGGGTGTCGTGTGTAGTGGGCATGGTTGGTGGGTAATGGGTGGCCAGGAGTGGACGAATGGGTGGAGTGGGTGGCAGGTGGGGTTGGTGCACGTGGAGGGTTGGTGGGTGATGTGTTGCGTGGTGCGGTGTGTGGTGGGGTGCGGTTGGGGTGTGGGGGGAGTTGTTGCGGTATGGTGGTGGTGGTTGTTTCCACGGCCATGAAGGTGGGAGTTGGTGCTGGGTGGTGTGGTGCGGTGTTGGTGGTGGGTGTAGTGGGCAGTGATTGAAGGTGGTGGGTTGGAGGGGGTGGGGTGGGGTGGGGGAGGTGAGCAAGGAAAGAGATGTGGGTGAGGGTGAGAAGATGGAGGGTGTGATAAGGAAGGCGAATGAGTTGGCCATGTTGGTGGGGAAGATGAGTGGTGGGGAAGTGATGATGGTAGGTGGTGCGGAGTGGTAGATGGAAGGCAGTAGACAGGAGGAGGTGGTTTTAGGAAGTAGGTTACGGGAAGATGAGGTAAGGGTTCTAGGAGGCCTGTGAAGGGGGAGGCAGGCTTTGTGTTGAAGGGGGATAGGAAGAGAGGAGGCAATAGTGGTGGAGAAAGGGGTGTGTGAGGTGGGAAGGCTAGGAATAGAGGTAGGAATAGGAGAAGGTAAAACAAAAGAGATAGTGAAAGGAGAGGAAAAGGAAACTTGACGTTTCCCCCTGTCATAGACTGGGGGAGATGTGAGGTGGCCCCCGTCATTACGGTGGGATGCGGGGGCTGTGGGGGGGGCGCCTTCTGTGCCTTCTTCGTGGTAGTTTCCTTCCCTGAGGCTCAGGGTAATCGGCGTATGATGGAGAGGCTTGTAGGCACCCTTGTGTCGTTTTGCTGTACCGGGCAGTTTTTAGCAGCTCACGGATGTCGCAGATTGGGCATTCGTTGCAGCAAGGACAAAATTCCCACGGGTTGATGGCAATGAGGTTCATGGGAAAATGATTCATTTCGCCGATTCTTTGAGGGGTGGAGTGGACAGCTAGAAGGCGCCTCATTAAATTGATTTGTTTATCCAGGTCTCACGTCGGTTCATGTATGATAAAATGTTCTTTAATGAAGCTGGGGAGGATCCTGAGGAGTTTGTGGAATATAAGTTGTTCCTGGGTTTCTGCGTCTGTGTCCGGGTACGCAGCGGTGATGCCTAGCCTGGACGAAAGTGTCGTCTAGGCTGCCGTCGTAAGTGAGGGCGTCAAGTTGTGAAAAGGCGACAATTCTGCCCAGTGAAGACCTGACAACCTGTTTCACAATGTGTGAGAATTGGTCCCATGTCAATTCAGGGACGATTTTTGAGGCAACAGTAGCGATTATTTTGCCCAGGTTCGGTAGTGTGACTGCTATTTTCTCTCTGTCGGTGTCAAACCCAATATCTAAGAGAGGTTTCACCATATCCAAGTAGATGTCAATGTCATATTGTTTAGGGTTGAACCTTGGCAATTGGATGTGAGGTTTGGCTACCATTGTGCAAGTTTCCCTTATTGTGTTCCTCCATGCTTTAATCAGATCCAGAACCACCGCTTGCCACCAGTGTTATGCGGGGTCTTTATAGTCCTACCTCTCGTCCTAAAAACTCCCGCAGCTGAGCGGGGTCCTCTTCCTCGACCAGAAATAAAGCACCCACAAAGGAACAGGGCATAAAAACTCGGCAGTACATCTTAACATATCTATTATCTTAGTTCTAACCACTTTACAATATAGGAACAAAGAGACACTGGATATGGTTTAGGCAGGATAACAGAATTGACCTCCCAATACAGATGTACACTCATACATCAAGGGCAGAACATGGTGATATTCAGACATACACAGATTGTGAGTCACTAACACATAACACCAGTATTACAGTTTGGGCATAATTGTCATTTAATATTCTGGTCCGGATGCACTAGGGGTGGAAAGGGCAAAGGGTCAGGTTGGTGAATGTTACTATAACTTGTCAGGGTGTGAGTCACGGCACTCGGAATTGTCACTTAGCTGCGGCGACACTATTTCGCTGGTTTCTGTCTATTCTCAGCACGCCACTTGTATAGACCCAATGTTTCTCATCGTCTTTATGCCTGTACTTATTAATCCTTATTTCCTGCCTGGACATTCATATAACTGTGTGTCACTTATATTATTATTGTCTTCACTGTTTCACTGTCACTGTTCACTCCCGTCTCTGTGGTTAAGACATAAGAGAGGCACTGAGGACACTACTATACCCTTGGTTCCTGGGCTAACAGAGGAGGCGCCCAGGCGTGGGAGGGGGCCCTACTGGAGAGCCCTCCTGCAGGAGGCAGTGAACAATCCGCAGGGGCGATGTTGCCAGGGTCTTCTTTGTCAGTGGGGTGCAGGGAGGCTCTCCGGTCTGGGGGCCTCAACCTGAAAGATGTCCCTCGTGTTGGGGCCTCATCAGTGGGGTGCAGGGAGGCCCTCCGGTCTGGGGTCCTCAACCTGATAGGTGGCCCTCGGGGCTGGGGCCAAACAACTCCAAAAGACGGGCCTCCTACCTCTTACTCCGGGCGGAGGGCGATGGAGGAGTGGGGCCTAGGCAGCCCTGCTGTAGGGCCTGCTGGCCGGACTGGGGAGCCCGGATGCTGCGGTCACCTACAGGGCGGGGTGCTGTCAGGAGTAGACTGCGGCACCTCCTTTGTCAGGCGTCCGTCAGGGGCCGGGACCGTCCAGGGGTATGCTGCAGGACCGGGACAGGACCACACCACCACTCTTGGAACAGCAGCACCTCCAGGGAACCACATCTGGAGGGAGAGAGAAAAGGGCGTCCCATGCAGCTGAGAGGTGGAGAGCTGGCTGCGCAAGGGACCTTCTCCGGGAGAGCCCTAGGAATCGCAGATGAAGGGCGTACAGTGGACGCTCCTTTCCCCACACGTGCAGTGGCTCTTGTGGTGGTTCCGCAATTCCTAAGGGCAGCAGATGAAGGGCATACAGTGGCCGCTCCTTCCCCAACACGTACAGTGGCCGTTGTGGCAGCACTGCTCCCGAAGGAGGAAGAGGCAGATGAGGGGCATACAGTGGCCGCTCCCTCCCTGGCAGGTACAGTGGCCGTTACTGCGGCTCTGCCTGCCCAGCAGGAAGTAACTGAAGGGCGTACAGTGGCCGCTCCTTCCCCGGCACGTACAGTGGCCGTTACCACGGTGCTACTCCCGAAGGACGAGGAGAAAGTGGATGAGGGGCGTAAAGTGGCCACTCCCTCCCCGACACGTACAGTGGCCGTTATCGCGGCTCCACTTCTTCTTTTGCCAGTTGGAGTGCGCTCAATAGCTAACGCTCCAAGGCTGTCTCCAGATGTGGCTGTAGCTGAAGGGCGTACACTGGCCGCTCCTTCCTACGCAGTACATTGGCCATTGTGGTGGAGCTACAGGGGGAAACAACTGAGGGGCGTACAGTGGCCGCTCCCTCCCCAGCACGTACAGTGGCCGTTACTGCGGTGTTGTTTGGGACTGAATCTGGAGCAGTCCCACCCCGAACCTGGTGAAGGCTGCTCCGCTCGCAGGGTCATCTCTTCTTCCTGCATGGTTGTTGTTGGGTTGGTTGAGCGGAAGAGGGACTCAAGGTAGTGGTGCCCCAGCGCCCTTCTTGCTCTGGGTCAGTCTCACTCTGACCTGGCCTGCCGTGGTGTCCTCCTAGGGTGGTGGTGGGTCTGCGGCTCAGCAGCGGGGTGGGGGGTGGCAGGGTGGGGGGTCTGGTTGCGGCGGAGGTGTGTATTTTAAGTAGGATAGGAGGGAACAAGAGTTAGACAAGGAGAGAGCAATAAGGAGTAGGAGAGTAAGAGTAAAGTAGGAGGACTGCAGCTAGCAGAAACTGCTACTAACTATTGGCTAAAAGGGTCATGCCAAGTTTTTAATCTTTATTCACATAATTGTCTCACAATAAACCCCATCTACCGAAGTCTGCATAGTTCATCATCCCACTTAAAATACGAAGAGGATAACAGAACAGAGAAAGCTTACAACATCTCACCATTACTCTCTCTCCTAGTGCCTCTCCCTAGGACGATTCAACCAGATTACCTTCTCTGTATATAAAGTACCCGCCGCCGCCAGACCTCTCACCCCGCCACCCCCCATCCCACCACCAAGCCACCACCACACCACCACCCCAGGAAGACACCACGGCAGGGTTAGTGACCCAGGACAAGAGAGTCACAAGGACACCTCTGTCCAGAGCCCCTCTTCCCTGCAACTGTCACAACACCAGGTGAGCAGGAAGAGACAACGACCCTGCAGGCAGGCCAGCCTGCAGCAGGTTCGGGGTGGGGTTGATCCAGAGTCAGTCTCAGGCAACACCGCGGTACGGCCACCGTATGTACCGGGGAAGGAGCGGTCACTGTACGCCCTTCAATTGTTTCCCCCTGTGACACTGCCATCACGGCCACTGTACGTGAAGGGGGAGGGAGTGGCCACTGTATGCCCCTCAATCACAGCCACCTCTGGGGACGGCCGCGGGGCGTTAGATTGAATACGCCCCGACTGGCAGAGAGCGGAATAGTGGAACCGCGATCACGGCCACTGTACATGACAGGGAGGGAGTGGCCACCATACGCCCCTCATCCACTATTACCTCCTACTACGGGAGTAATGCCTCAGTTACTTCCCGAAGGGCAGACAGGCCCACGGCTAAGGCCTTAGTGTGTACAAGAGTAGATAGACCCTCGGCTATGGCTTCAGTACGTACTGGAGAGGGCGCTGCCCCTGTGCACCCCTCTCCTACCTTTTCCTCCTGTAGGAGTAACACCGCGTTCACGGCCACCGTACATGACGGGGAAGGAGCGGCCACCGTACGCCCTTCAGTTACTTCCCAGCAGGTGGGCAGGCACACAGCTACGGCTGCAGTGCGTGCAAGGGTAAGTAGACCCTCGGCTATGGCCTCAGCACGCACCGGAGAGGGTGCTGCCCCTGTGCACCCCTCTTCTACTTTTCCTCCTGTGGGAGTAACACCGCGTTCACGGCCACCGTACATGATGGGGAAGGAGCGGCCACAGTACGCCCTTCAGCTGCGAGCCCTAGGAGTCACTAAACTGCGTTCACAGCCACCGTACATGACGGGGAGGGAGCGGCCACCGGACGCCCCTCATTCGTGACTCTGAAGGCTCTCCCTGAACAGGAGGTCCCTTGCGAGGCCGACCCCTTTCCTCTCGGCTGCGTGGGACGCCCTTTGTCTCCCCACAGGAGCAGTTCCCCGGAGGTGCTGTCGGAGTTGTGGCGTGGCCGAGTCCAAGCCCTACCACCTACCCCTGGGAGGTCCCTGTCCCTGACGGACACCTGACGGAGGCGACGCCGCAGTTCACCCCTGATGACGCTTCTTCCTGTAGGTGGCCGCAGTCCCCGGACTCCCAGGTCTGGCCAGCAGCCCCCAGGCCCAGACAACCCAGGCTCTCTCTCTTCTCGGAGCCAGAGGCGCCAGGCCCGCCTCCTGCAGCTGTTCGCTCTAGTCCCGAGGGCCACCTGACAGGTCGAAGCCCCCAGACCGGAGGGCCTCCCTGCACCCCAACGACGACTACCACCCGGGCAGTGACGCCCCTACGGACAGTGTGCTGCCTCCTTCAGGAGGGCTCCCTGTAGGGCCCCTCTCTCACACCCAGGACACGCATCAGGTGATACCCAAGGAAAATATGGGTACGTAGTGACACTATTAAGGCTAATACAGTGAACAGTCAACACAGTAGTGTACAGTGACAAATAACAGAATAAAGGCCCAAGTGATATATAAATGACTATAGTCACACTCAGTGCACAGTGACCCAATACCTGGCAGAACAGAAAAGACCGATAACTATATTCAGGAGGACGTATAGAAATCGTGGGTTAGAACAGAGGCGTGTGGGGTTCATTAGAAACTTGTGACCTAGTGCTACTGTGACTAAGTAACTCTCGCGAGTGTCGCGACCCGCATCCTACCCACTTATGGTAATATTCATTCCCCCTCACTCTAGGTTACGTCCTCCCCTAGTGAAACGAACTCAGTATATAAAACACCATCTCTGCCCAGGAATATTATTTGGGTACTGTAATATTAGCATCAAATATTCCTGTACAAGTGAAGAGTGACCTATTGTGTGTGTAATCGTACCCATTTGTATTAAAGGCTAATTCTGTGTTTCCTGTCTCTATACATATCCAATATCTCTTTGTGTATATTGTCACGGTGTAAGAGTTAAGGTAATAGATGTGTTAAGGTGTACTGTCTGGTTTTTATGTCCTGTTCTTTTGTGGGTGCTTTACTTCCGGTCCGGAAAGAGGACCCCGCTCAGTCGCTGGTGTTCTTAGGACGAGAGGTCGGACTAAAAACACCCAGCATAGCACTGGTGGCCAGCGGTGGTTCTGGATCCGAATAAAGCATGGAGGAACAATAAAAGGAAACTTGCACAATGGCAGCCACACCTCACATCAAATTGCCAAAATTCAACCCGGAGCAATATGACATTGGTGTATATTTGGATATGGTGAAACCCCTCCTAGACATTGGGTTCGACTGTGACAGAGAAAAGATAGCCTGGGAAAATAATCGCCACTGTCGCACCAAAGTCTTCCCAGAATTAACATGGGATCAATTTGCCCACATTGTGAAACAGGCAGTGATGCCATCTCTGGACACAGTTGTAGCCTTATCACAACTGGATGCCCTCACATATGACGGAAGCCTCAATGACACATTCGTCCAGGCTAGGCGACTTGTCACCGCTGCGTACCCAGGCACAGATGCAAAAACCCAGGAACAACTTATATTCCACAAACTCCTCAGGATCCTCCCCGGTTTCAATAAAGAACACTTAATAATATATGAACCGATGGGAGACCTGAATAAAGAAATCAATTTAGTAAGGCGCCTTCTAGCCGTTCACTCCTCCCCCCAACACATCGGCCAAATCAAGCAATTCCCCACAGATCTCATCGCCGAAAATCCGTGGGAATTTTCTCCTTGCTGCCCCGAGTGCCCAGTCCACGACATACGTGAGCAGCTAAAAGCTGCCCGGCACAGCAAAACAACACAAGAGCACCTAAAAGCCTCCCCACCATATGCCGATTGCCCCAAGCCTCAAAGAATGAAAATAAGACAAGGAAGGCACAGAAGGCGCCCCCTCACTGCCCCCGCATCCCAGTGTAATGACGGGGGCCACCTCACATCTCCCCCAGTCTATGACAGGGGGAAAAGTCATGTTTCCTTCTCCTCCCCTCTCACTATCTCTTCTATTTTGCCTTCCCCTATTCCTAACCTTCCCACCTCACACACCACTTTCTCCATCACTATCGCCCCCCAACTTCCTATTCCTCCCCAACACAAAGCCTGCCTTCCCAATCACAGGCCTCCTAGAACCCTTACCTCATCTTCCCCTAACCTACTTTCCAAAACCAACTCCTCCTATCTACTTCCTTCCACCGACCACCCCACACCACCCACCACCATCACTTCCCCACCACTCATCTTCCCGCTAACACGGCCAACTCATTCGCCTTCCCTATCACACCCTCCTCCTCCTCACTCTCACCCACCTCTCTTTCCTCGCTCACCTCCCTCACCCCACCCTCAACCTCACCATACTCACGAACCCCCTCCCCCACTTCACCTTCACCTGACCCTCCACCACATTCCTCCGATTCTGATCCTTCACCAACCTCACCTCCACCTACATCTCCTATGGCTACCCCACCTCCTCCAACCCACCATCCTCAATCACTGCCCACTACGCCCACCACCAACACCGCACCACACCACCCAGCACCAACTCCCACCTTCACTGCCGCGGAAACAACCACCACCACCATACCATCACAACTCCCATCACACCCCACCCGCACCCCACCACGCACCGCCCCACGCAACACATCACCCACCAACTCCCCATGTGCACCAAACCCACCTGCCACCCACACCACCCACCACCATCACTTCCCCACCACTCATCTTCCCCGCCAACACGGCCAACTCATTCGCCTTGCCTATCACACCCTCCTCCTCCTCACTGTCACCCACCTCTCTTTCCTCGCTTACCTCCCTCACCCCACCCTCAACCTCACCATACTCACGAATCCCCTCCCCCACTTCACCTTCACCTGACCCTCCACCACCTTCCTCCGATTCTGATCCTTCACGAACCTCACCTCCACCTACATCTCCAATGACTACCCCACCTCCTCCAACCCACTGCCCTCAATCACCGCCCACTACGCCCACCACCAACACCACACCACACCACCCAGCACCAACTCCCACCTTCACCGCTGCGGAAACAACCACCACCACAGTACCACCACAACTCCCACCACACCCCACCCACATCCCACCATGCACCGCCCCAAGCAACACATCACCCACCAACTCCCCACGTGCACCAAACCCACCTGCCATCCACTCCACCCATTCATCCACTCCTGGCCACCTATTACCCACCGACCATGCCCACTACACAAGACACCCCACACCACCACCAACAACCGCCCACAATCATGACAGGAAGCCCACGCCACCATGTGCCCAACCTCCATCACCACCTACGCCCACCCTCACCACCACGACCACCAGATCAAGATGCCTCTCCCGCCCACCATGTAGATACACCCCCACACCTTCATCTTCTGCCCATCCTGCTCCCCATTCCTCAGCACACGCCACCCACACCTCAAACACCACCCCCATCACCCTCACCCTCCATCAAGCAACATGGAAACTCCCCAATTCACCACCAGAGATGAAGATTGAGAGGGTACTATGGCAACCTTACAACCGCCCCCATGTCAGGATCAGGGCAACATACCAGCTTCTCCGTCTCCTACGCCAGACCAACCACCCATCCTCCGTCTGGCTCACTCTCAACCACCACCGAGAGCCAAATCCCACCATCCTCCACTGGACCAACCTCCTACGACACCTCAACCCGGCCGACCAGACATCCACCACCACAACATACTACCTCCAGTCACAGGGTCGTGACTTTTTCGACACGGAGGGTGGTAAAATACCCGCCGCCGCCAGATGACTCACCCCGCCACCCCCCACCCCACCACCAAGCCACCACCACACCACCACCCCAGGAAGACAGCACAGCGGGGTTAGTGACCCAGGACAAGAGGGTCACTAGGACACCTCTGTCCCGAGCCCCTCTTCCCTGCAACTGTCACAACACCAGGTGAGCAGGAAGAGACAACGACCCTGCAGGCGGGCCAGCCTGCAGCAGGTTCGGGGTGGGGCTGATCCAGAGTCAGTCTCAGGCAACACCGCGGTACGGCCACCGTATGTACCGGGAAAGGAGTGGTCACTGTACGCCCTTCAGTTGTTTCCCCCTGTGACACCGCCATCACGGCCACCGTATGTGAAGGGGGAGGGAGTGGCCACCGTATGGCCCTCAGTCACAGCCACCTCTGGGGACGGCCGCGGGGCATTAGCTATTGAACGCGCCCCGACTGGCAGAGAGAGGAATAGTGGAACGGCGATCATGGCCACCATACATGACGGGGAGGGAGTGGCCACCACACGCCCCTCATCCACTATTACCTCCTACTACGGGAGTAACGCCTCAGTTACTTCCCGAAGGGCAGGCAGGCCCACGGCTACGGCCTTAGTGCATACAAGGGTAGATAGACCCTCGGCTACGGCCTCAGTATGTACTGGAGAGGGCGCTGCCCCTGTGCACCCCTCTCCTGCCTTTTCCTCCTGTAGGAGTAACACCGCGTTCATGGCCACCGTACGTGACGGGGAGGGAGCGGCCACCGTACGCCCCTCATTCGTGACTCTGAAGGCTCTCCCGGAGTAGGAGGTCCCTTGCACGGCCGACCCCTTTCCTCTTGGCTGCGTGGGATGCCCTTTGTCTCCCCACAGGAGCAGTTCCCCGGAGGTGCTGTTGGAGTGGTGGCATGGCCGAGTCCAAGCACTACCACCTACCCATGGGAGGTCCTTGTCTCTGACGGACACCCGATGGAGGCGACGCCGCAGTTCACCCCTGACGACGCTTCTTCCTGTTGGTGGCCGCAGTCCCCGGACTCCCAGGCCTGGCCAGCAGCCCCCAGGCCCAGACAACCTAGGCTCTCTCTCTTCTCGGAGCCAGAGGCGCCAGGCCCGCCTCCTGCAGCTGTTCGCTCTAGTCCCGAGGGCCACCTGACAGGTCGAGGCCCCCAGACCTGAGGTCCTCCCTGCACCCCAGTGGCGCGGCTCCAGTGTGAGGGCCACCTCCCAGGTCGTGGCCCCCAGATCGGAGGGCCTCCCTGCACCCCAACGACGACTACCACCCGGGCAGTGACGCCCCTATGGACAGTGCTCTGCCCCCTTCAGGAGGGCTCCCTGTAGGGCCCCTCTCTCACGCCCAGGATGTGCAGCAGGTGATACCCAAGGAAAATACGGGTACGTAGTGACACTAATAAGGCTAATACAGTGAACAGTCAACACAGTAGTGTACAGTGACAAATAACAGAATAAAGGCCCAAGTGATATATAAATGACTATAGTCACACTCAGTGCACAGTGACCAGATACCTGGCAGAACAGAAAAGACCGATAATTATATTCAGGAGGACGTATAGAAATCGTGGGTTAGAACAGAGGCGTGTGGGGTTCATCAGAAACTTGTGACCTAGTGCTACTGTGACTAAGTAACTCTCGCGAGTGTCGCGACCCTCATCCTACCCACTTATGGTAATATTCATTCCCTCCACTCTTCGTTACATCCTCCCCTAGTGAAACGAACTCAGTATATAAAACACCATCTCTGCCCAGGAATATTATTTGGGTACTGTAATATTAGCATCAAATATTTCTGTACAAGTGAAGAGTGACCTATTGTGTGTGGAATCCCACCCATTTGTATTAAAGACTAATTGTGTGTTTCCTGTCTCCATACATATCCAATATCTCTTTGTGTATATTGTCACGGTGTAAGAGTTAAGGTAATAGATGTGTTAAGGTGTACTGTCTGGTTTTTATGTCCTGTTCTTTTGTGGGTGCTTTACTTCCGGTCCGGAAAGAGGACCCCGCTCAGTCGCTGGTGTTCTTAGGACGAGAGGTCGGACTAAAAACACCCAGTATAACAGTATAATTACACCCCTTGGCTACGTCTACATACGTCGGTGGCTTGAGGTAACAATGAACCAACACTTTTCACTGACACTGTTGGCTAGCGGTAAAAACGGGAAACTACGACAAATTACGCCTTACGAGTTTATATAATGCTCACTGATAATAGTTTCTACGTTCATCGATATATGCAGCAGACTACTCTCCTGAAAGGCTGCAACAGTAAACTATACGGTAAACTACTTTCACTGAGACTGATGGCGAGTGGTGTACGAAGCCGATAAAAGTCTCAATCAACAATCAACGATCAAACCAGAGTCAAAATAATCAACGACTATGCTCAATTTGGTGACTTCATGGAATCACAAGTAACAAGAAACAAACAAACAAAAAACAAACAAAAGCGAAGCAGAGAGCAAGAGCTGGTGGAGCATCTATGCACCTTAACTTCGTTCTTAATCGCGCCTAACCACCCCAACCACAACTCCATGATTACGAGAAATAATAGCAGCGATACATTACGTGGGTGCAAGGATTGTATGGGTGAGGATGAAAGTAGGTATACAAGCGTGGACGATTGTATGTGCGTATGCGCCGACAGAAGGCCGAGTGGCAAGAGTGAAAGATTAAGTTTTGGGCAAGTGTAGAAGCATGTATGGACAAATTTGAGAAGAGCAAGAGAGTGCTTTTGATTGGAGACATGAATGGCAAAATTGGGAATGTACAAGTGGATGGAGTGTGGTAGGACTACATATTATATAGATAGATAGATAAATAGATAGATAGAAGCAGGGAGTCAGATGATGAAAGGTGTTGTGTCTGCGAGAATCGAGCAGTGCTAAACATGCTTACACACTCTGACGCGAGGAATGCTTGAGACAGCGTCTAGGGCCATATACACACATACACATATGCTCACACACAGGCTACGGGAACTTTCCATCCACGAGGAACACACGTGACACACCCCTGCTACACCAGAATTTAGGAAAGAGAGCTCAGACGGAAATTAGCCACCGAACAGGCAAGAGAGCAGTAGACAGGCCTCACAGAAGAGGCAGGAGGAGAAGGAGACAGGCAGGAGGTCAAGAAGAGGGATGACCCAAAAGTCATTATGACATTTGGTAGCAGCGAACGTATACGAACCTCGTCTACAAATCAACATTAAATTCCTACAAAATATCAAGATTGAAAACAACCAACAACATCAGCTCCTGACAGTATTCTCTCCATCCAGCCCCCTCCGTCTCCCAGATCATTACGCTGATGCAGAGGTCAAGAGATCACTCGACGCCTTGCAAGTAGCTTAACGACAAACCAGCAAATCTGCGGACATCGTCTCCGAATTAAAAGCAAATTTCTCCAAAGCAACCGAGAACACAAGATTAGCTTCAGTTCTACATTGAATCCTACAAAATACAGCCTACAGTGCAAATAGGCTACAAGTCTACGACGAATCAGCGAACTACAGCCATCTACAATCAACTACAATTAACAACTCTACGTCGTCTGTATAATCTTCTACACGCACCTACAAGTAGCGGCAGTCTTCATCCCACAACGAGTAAATCACTAGAGAAAAGGACCGAGAAAACATCGACATAGAAAAACGGAACAAACAAACGAAGAGTGAGACACGACTCACAACTCATCTTACTCACTCGTCTTCACTCAAGTTACTCATCGCTACTCATTCACTCACCACAGCTACCAGTGTGGGAAGTTGAGGTCATCATGCGTGCTTGCTGAACAGACGCCACGTCAGTCAACACACCACCTGCACCACCACTCACACCATTACCACCACGGTAAAAATTAGTGAGTTACATAGTTACTTCATTTATACAATACACAGTGACAGACAATAAGCTTCTGCACAAACATATAAAACGTGTTGTATAGTTACAGCTTAAATACACATACTTACTTCAATTATCTTCTTAATTCAATCATTAAATACTTGCACCAACAATAAATATTCTACACTGTATATATTCATTCATTTATTATAACATTTATTTACTACCAACGAGTGTTACCATTTATACCTACATAAAATAGGTGTTTCATGCATACAACTATACATTATTATATCTACAAAGTGATAAAGATAATATCCAATCACAGTTACTCAGTGAGCAATTAAAAGAACTGTATTAAACATTTATTAATTAAAGCTACCTAGTGGAAACAGATAAATTAACTTACGAAAAAAAAAAAATGGCCAACACAAATGCCGTTAGCAAGAGTGAACATCTTCAACACAATCGTGAAGACAATGATTTCCACACAGTGCTGACAAACATATTACCCACGATAGGTACAGGTGAACAACAAATCAGTGTGTATAGTTAATACTGTATATATGTATATATTTTTTATATAAAATAACAAAATATGGGACTATATAATATCATTTTATAGTATCTGTGCAATATAAACTAAACTTTAAAAAAAGTATCCCAAGAAAATTAGTCAGCAATTATGTAACCATGAACAAAATGGAAAAAGTGTACATAAGCAAAGAGAAACAAACTATGGAAAATCAATACATACAAAAAAAAAAAAAAAAAAGGAAAAGAAAGAAAGAAAGAAGAGTGAGAAGGAAAAAAGAGAAATAGAGTAAGATCACATAACAAACAAATGAAAATAAGTGTAAGTGTACTACATATGCCAAAATACCACAAAAACTACAAACAAAAAAAAGCAAATTGTTGTCTCCACACACAAGTGGCATGGCACATCATCATTATCATCGACCGCAGCATATGTTAGGACTGCAGTTATTGCAATTATGTTACACTTATTACAATTATGTAACTACAAACAATACTACAAACAATATGTACCATTTCTGTGACAGTTGCATTAACAAGATGTAACTTTTATGTAACTTTAACTACAATTTTTTAACTACAAACGATATGTAACAATTATGTAACGACAAACGATTGCATTATGTTACACTAACTACAATTATGTACCTACAAACGATATGTAACAATTATGTAACGACAAACGATTGCATTATGTTACACTAACTACAATTATGTACCTACAAACGATATGTAACAATTATGTAACGACAAACGATTGCATTATGTTACACTAACTACAATTATGTACCTACAAACGATATGTAACAATTATGTAACGACAAACGATTGCATTATGTTACACTTTGCCAATTATGTAACAGTTGCATTAACAAGATGTAACTTTTATGTAACTTTAACTACAATTATAAGGTCAAGACACTTATGTAATAGTTGCATTAACAAAATGTAACTACAATTATAAGGCCAACACAGTTATGCATTAACACAATATAAGTCATACAATTATAGCACAATTCTGTATTACCAGTATCATCATACAAGTTAGGTGAAATATTAGACATTACTAAAGCGATAACTCAAATATGTAATGTATAACTTAGCAGTATTACCATTGCACAATTATATGCGTACGTCTGTTGTACATGCACGTCTTACAAAGTGTTATACAACAACCATTGCATTTATTCAAATATGTATACAACTTATTTAAAATGTAATATTACTGAATAATCACTATTTACTATGAATAATATATGTATACAATATTCATACAATTATGTTACTTTACAATATTATGTATTTAACTTAATTAACTTATAAGTTCATTATAATGTATATATAATATGTATTAATATGTTATGACTATTAAATGTCGATGGTACGCCATTTTCGCGCGACCGAGCAGTGTGGTAGGACTACATATTATATAGATAGATAGATAAATAGATAGATAGAAGCAGGGAGTCAGATGATGAAAGGTGTTGTGTCTGCGAGAATCGAGCAGTGCTAAAATGCTTACACACTCTGACGCGAGGAATGCTTGAGACAGCGTCTAGGGCCATATACACACATACACATATGCTCACACACAGGCTACGGGAACTTTCCATCCACGAGGAACACACGTGACACACCCCTGCTACACCAGAATTTAGGAAAGAGAGCTCAGACGGAGATTAGCCACCGAACAGGCAAGAGAGCAGTAGACAGGCCTCAGAGGAGACAGGTGACGGGAGAAGGGCTTGGCAATTTGAGAGAGAGACAGATAGCGAGACAGGGAGGTAGCTACCCGGGACTTATATTCGTTCCGTGTGAGGGACTTGTTAATATTTACAAGACAAATAAAAATAGTCCCATACTATTCTTTACCTCTCCTGTCACTACATGACATTTGGTGGGGAAGCTACTACAAGATATAAAAGCCGCTCGACCACAAGTCTAAAATATACTTCTCTACAACTAATTACAAAGTCTTTATGACAGGAGTGGTTGGTCAGTGGGGTGCGCCAGCTGAAGTAGATGGGAATGGTAGTGCTTTGGTGGACACCTGTGCTGGTAAGGGGTTGGCAATAGTTAACATCCACTTTCGGCATAAGACGATCCACTGGTATACATGGAGAGTAATGAAGAGGATGGATGATGAACTTGTTGAACGAAAGGCAGTGACAGACTACGTGTGTGTGAATGAGCGAATGAGAAGACAAGTGTTGGATGCAAAAGTATGGAGAGGGTGGGGGAATGGAGTCTCGAACCATCACTTGGTGATGGCCAAGGGTAAAGCATGCAAAGAAAAATAAATGGTTGAAAAGACGAAGGAGAAGACTGGATGAAACAGCTCCTGTGAGAAGAGTGGAGAAGTTGCAAGACAGTGAGAAAATGGCAGAGTATAAGAGCATAGTGAAAGAAAGATTGGGAAGGTATGAGTTAGAGCAGATGGAAGGGGTGGAAGACGTATGTAAGATATTCACAGAAGAGATAGGCACAGCGTGTGAGGTGGTTTGTGGAGTGAGGAGGAGATGCAAGGGTGTGCAAGGGACAGCATGGTGGAATGATGAGGTGAAACAAGCTGTGGAACAAAAGAAGAAGGCATATAGTGAATGGCTAGCGAGTAGAAGTAGGGGAGAAGATGAGAGAGAGAAGAGAGAGGTATATGTGAGCAGGAGAAGGGAGGTGATGAGATTGGTGAGGAGAGTAATAAAAAAGTGGATGAAGAATTTGGGAGGAATCTGAGTGTGAAATGGAGAGAGAGTAAGAAATTGTTTTGGAAGGAGGTAAAGAAGTAAGGCAGTGTGAAAGGGGAAATAGAAGGGGAGCGAAAGATAGGAATAGTAGATTGTTGGTGAAGAGTGAGAAATTGAGGAGATGGAAGTAGCACTTTAAGGAACTGTTGAATGTAGAGAGTAAGAGCAGTGTGAGTATAAGTGGTTGGGGCATGGCTGCGAGAAGAAGAAATGAGTGGAGGGAGGAAGAGATCAGTAGGGCGGAAGTAGTAGAAGCAATGAAGAAGATAAAGATTGGAAAGGCCCCAGGAATTGATGGAGTGTGTGGTGAAATGCTGAGGTATGGGGGTGAGATTGTTGTGGAGGGGATATGGAAGTTGTGCAGAATGGCCTGGGAAGAGGGAAGGGTTCCAGAGGACTGAAAATCAGGTATAATTGTTCCTTTACACAAAGGAAAAGGGGAGAGAGAAGTATGTGTTAACCACAGGGGTATTTGCCTTCTTAATGTGACTGGAAAATTATACGGTGGAATACTCATTGATAGGGTTAGGCGCATGAAAGTGGAGCTAGCTGGAGAAGAACAAGAGGGATTTAGGAAGGGAAAAGGGTGTGTAGATCAGATATTTGTTCTAAGATGTTTAGTGGAGAAGTATCTAAAGAAGGGAAAGAAAGTGTATGCTGCCTTCATGGACTTGGAGAAAGCTTATGACAGAGTAGACAGGCAAGGTATGTGGAAGCTATAAAGAGTATATGGAGTGGAGGGGAAATTGTTGAGTGCTGTGAAGAATATGTACGAAGGAGCTAGGCCCACGGTGCGAGTGGATGGTAAGCTGAGTGAGTTCTTTGATCTCAGTGTGGGACTGAAACAGGGTTGTCTGATGTCTCCATGGCTGTTTAACCCCTGCACCGCGGGCTTGTTTACCAATGTTTTGCGTGTCCCGCGGGGTTATTCGGGCTCCGATAGACTCTCAAAAAATATTTGCAAAAAATCAGTCATTAGTCCTAGAATAATAAAATTACATATGCTTATGGCACATTCCTTCAGCTTTCTCCTGGAATGTTTGTTGAGCCTTCGTCTGTTACCGTAGGACTTGTGGAGACCTCTGAAGTTGGGTAACGAAGTCTCCACTTTACACTTCCCGACAACCCGTAATATGATTACCACAGCCAGATATAAACACTATAAACACTATTCTATAATTTTCAAGTAGTTTGGGATCCATACTAAAAAAAAAAACACTGTGAAAGCAATGGAAATTACGAGCGCGTCTGATCGTCGCACTTGCGCTAGTTCGCTTCTTGGTACTCTGTCATTTATTATTCATAAAACCCCTCACACTTTATATTTCTATTACTATATCACACTTATATATATCTGGAGTCTTTCTCCATAAGTTTCCTTCAGTCGTATTAGTTTATTGTCACTGAAGTCATTCAATTTTTCAGTCAGTAAAATACGTAGAGAGCCACAGATTCACTTTCATTGTTATAACATAAATTATTTGCACTCATATTCTTATATTACTAATTACTTACATTACTATTTACATTTTCTATTCTATTTTCAATATTTACCCTTCTATTTTACTTACACTATGTTATTCACTGTCACTTTCAGTAAGATAAAACTATAATACACTGTTCAATCATATGTACTGAACATCCATTGCTTTCACCTGCTATTTACACATTATTTACACATTATTTCCAAATCATTCTGCTTCCACACTTGCACTGTTAGAACTGCTTCTGGCTGTGGTAATCGAAGAAGCAGGTAACACAGAGGGGAACCTGGCACTCAGCGCACTGCCAAGAGGTGCGTTTGTGTTCAGGTGTGCGGCGGGTGGTATGCGCACATACCTGACACCTGCGAATCGCAGCCTTCCTTTTCCCTGTGGCAGGCATAAGCTCAAGTCTGTGCCGATCCATATACGCCCTCTGCTCAAGTCGGTCGCGAAGTGTTACTGGATGATGCCTTGGAGTTGCTGCTGTCACCCTACCATATCTTTCCAGCAGCTGCTGGACACAAGTCCTGGCGAACAACCTCAGGGAGAAGGACTTGGGTGGCTTGACCTTCATCTTGTACAGGATGAAGGCGTTCAGCATCGTCATATCTATGAGATGCAGAAAAACTTTCCTGTACCACCTAGTATTCTTCCTGAGGCAGTCGATCTCACCAATCATCATGTCGGACTTGTCCACCAGCCGCATGTTGATATTATAGTCAACACAGCATCAGGTTTCATCACAGGTTCGCCTGTCCTACGGTCGACCTTACCACTGTCTCTCATCTCCCCTTACGTACGGTGGTGAGCATGTGCACGACCCTCTTGTCATACCACCGTATTGCCAGCATCTTCTCAGACTTGCGTAGGTGCACGTCTCCTCGCTGCGAGGTTCCCTGCCTCTGGGAATTTGGGGAAGTGGGCACGATTACTTTTCACAGTGCTGCAGGAGCCAATGCCGTGCTCATAAAGGTATTTGGCAAGTTTCAGTGCTGTATAGTAGTTGTCTGTATACAGCACATGATTCCCACCAAAATACTTTTCTAGGAGCACTTTCACTACACAGCCTGAGAAGCCAAGGGGGTGTGTTTTATCCAGATCGACAGTGCTGGCTGAATATATGACGAAGTCAAGGATGTACCCTGTCTTACAGTCGCACAGTACAAAGAACTTAATTCCAAAGCGATGGCGTTTGCTTGGAATGTACTGAACAAACCGAAGACGTCCTCTGAACAAAACCAAGGATTCGTCAATGACAACCTTCTTAAAGGGGTGGAAGAATGACAAACTTATCCTTCGTTCTGCTCAGAATCTCCCGGATCTTCCAGAGTGGGTTGGTTTGGGAAGGTACATCGTTGTCGGCAAAGTGCAGGTTTCCCATGATGTTCCGGAAGCGATCTCTGGCCATGTACTTATTGAAGGTGGGTGAGGGTGGTAAGGGGTCCATGGACCAGTATTCTTCCAACTCATGCTTCTTGGAGTGTGGCATGAGAAGCATGAGAGCAAAGAACACATACAGCTCCTGCACTCCCAGCATGGACCACAGTTGCATCTTGGCTGCACCTGTACCACTTGCAGCACGTTGTGATTCATACCTGTTGGTCTCATCACATATGTGCTGCATGACTTCGTCATCTAGGAAGGCCAAAAGGTAGTCGACACACTTAGCATTTTCGTCCATAGTGAAGGCAGGCTGAACTCCTGTGGAGCTCTCATCAAAAACTAGATTTTCTGGCACAAAATTGACCCTTCCGTCCACGCGAAGGCGTCCAGGATTCCCTGTCATGGCGGTGTAGGGCGGGTGGTGGTGGTGGTGGTGGAGGTTGGCTGTGAGGGGGGTTTATCTCAGTCAAGGTCACTCGCACTGACCCTAGGTTGCCGTCCAGCACTAGCAGCCCTTACCCTACTAGCTACACTACTTTTCACTCTCCTTGATTTACCTCTACCTCTACGGCCTGCCTTCACTGTTGATGCTGGTGGTGACTCCGACGATGAAGACTCCGGAGATAACTCAGCCGACGATGATGAAGAAATGAGTGAAGTGGGGCTTGGGGAACGGGGAGGTGAATGCACTCGTGACTCATGGCGGGCTGGGTCACGTGGGGGCATTGTTCTGGGGCTACCACGCCGCCTTTTCACTCCCTTCCCAAATTCCTGTCCTTGCTGCACTAAAGGATTCTTTCCCTTGGAGCTAGACACTGATTCACACACTGTAGCACTCGTTGTTCCTGTTTCTGGCATGATAACCTCACCCGGCTCATCACAAGATTCACCCGAATCGTCATAGTCACTGTCCATCATAATCATGGACAATTCTGCCAGTTTACGTGCCACTGCAGAGTCACTAAGACCTTTCCTGCTTGCCTCACTACTTTTCTTAGGAGTAGAGGTCACGGGGCCCTTTGCAATGGGCGCAGAAGCGACAGGAATGGCAGGGCGCGAGTGCGACATCGTTTCTCTACAGCGGAGGACAAGGAACTAAATGCCGCGGCTTATCTGAGAAGGAAAGGGTTGACAATGACACTTTTGGCTGACTGATGCTAACTTACATGCTAATTTTTTATAGGTAGAAAATCTCGGCAATACATAAAGAAATAGGTAGTTCCAGGTGAATGTAATTGTCAATTAGGATTCTCCCTTCCTTTCTGATATATATTTTTATTACAGACATCGATTACAAGGCATAATTCAAAGGGGAAATTACCGTGGTAATGTAGAGAATGAATGCACATGAGGTTTTGTCAGGTGATAATTAGCCAATTTCTGGTGTATAACACTATCACTTACGTGTTTCTTTTTGTATATATTATTTTGTATAAGTATAGGGCATAGGGCTTATTTCAATGGATGAAATCTGTGGAAAAATCCGGGGGAAATTTGCATAGCGCAGCGCGGCGTGGGAGGTGAGAGGACAGGTAATGGAGGGCAGGTAGGGAGGGGAGTCACGAAGGGGGTAAAATCGCTAAATTGTCAACAATGGGTGGGAGTACAGATGAGATTTGGAGTGCTGACTAGTGTTGGACATTGGCAGTACTGATAGATGATACAAGCCACCACTTGAGAGCCTGGGATAATTCAAAATAACACAGAATCACAAAAGTAACGCCCCGTGGTATGATCCATTGTGGCCAAGCGTCACGAAAGTGACGCCCCGCGGTTAAGGGGTTAATATATACATGGATGGGGTTGTAAAGGAGATGCAAGGTAGGGGGTGGCTCTAATGAATGAGGGTGAAATTTGGAAGATTCCGGTGTTGCTGTTTGCTGATGATACAGTATTGTTGAGTGAAGATGAATGGGAGTTGCAAAGTTTGGTGAATGAATTTGGGACAATGTGTAGGAAGAGGAATCTGAAAGTTAATGTAAACAAGAGGAAAGTTATGGTGTTTGAGAGGAATGAAGTCACAGAATGTACAATGAGGTTGGATGGTGAGAATATGGTGAATGTGAGTGCATTCAATGACTTAGGTAGTGTGATGAGTAAGGATGGAACGTTGGGGGATGAAGTGTGTGAAAGGATACAAAAGGGAAGAAAGGTTGTTGGTTCACTGAAAGCAGTGATGAGAAATAGGAAGGTGAGTATGGAAGTTAAGAAGTCACTGCATGATAGTATTGTGATCCCTACCCTGACGTATGGAAGCAAGGCGTGGACCTTGCAAGAGGGGAACAAGTCAAGAGTGAGAGCAGTGGAAATGAGTTACTTGAGAGGAGCATGTGGAGTGGCATGGAGGGACAGGTTGACGAATGAAGAAGTGAAGGAATGTTGTGGGGTGGATGTGGATGTGGTTGAGAAGATTAGGAGAAATACACTGAGGTGGTTTGGACACTTGGAGAGAATGGAAAATGAAAGACTGACTAAGAGGGTGTATGTAGGTGAGCTGGAGGGAGGGAGAGGGAGGGGTAGACCGAGGATGAGGTGGAGGGGTAGACCGAGGATGAGGTGGAGGGATGGAGTTGAGAGGTATATGAGGGAGGGGGGAGTGAGTTGGGGGAGGGTAGTCAAATGGTGGGTGACAGAGCTACTTGGAGGCGTTTTGTCTGCGGCCACCCTTTGCGGGATTAGGGCGTCGGGCTATAGATATATAGATAGATACATTACATCTATCAGCAACTCTACAAGCCTACAAGTTAATCTCAACAAGTCAAGAAAATCCAACATACAAGAAGAAGAAACAAAAAATGTGAGTGAAGTGACACCTGAGTAAAGCACAACACAGCTGAATTTCCCCCACCTACCCCACCACCCCACCACGACCCCACCACTATTCCCCACGACCATCATCTCCACCACCAGGAGGACACAAGCGAGTGTCTTGACCCCAGATGTGATGACCAAACGATGCTGACGTGTTGATCTTCAACATCTCCCTCACCACACCTCACACCACCACTGTATGTCCTCTGCTCTTTGAGTTGATCTATTCTAACCAAGGTTGTAATAGTTAAGACTTCATCACTTACATAACTATCCATAAAATACTAACGCTTAGTTAACGAACCAATCAGTTATATATATATATATATATATATATATATATATATATATATATATATATATATATATATATATATACCTGTATATATAATACGTAGCCTCTGTGGTACAGTGGTAAAGTGTGCATTTTCGTACACTGAAGAATTAGGGTTCGCACCCCACCAGGGTAATAAGCTTTGGGAGCGTTCTTCTGGCCACGTACTGCATTGGCGGACACAAGGGGTGCTGTGGTTGAACCAGTGTTGCATACTATAAAGTATGCTTTTACCCAGTCGGCTAGCGCGGGCCGATTACACGTGGTTCATAGACTACACACACATCCAAAGCCGATCCAACACTACAATTACACTTACAAGCACTTCTCACTCTACTGTACATACAATCTCTACTAGACAGCCTAAGCCAGTTGGTAGAGATACATTGGCTGTATCGTCCCCTACTTCGGAAGGGATAGGCCGGTCCTGCAGTGGACACTCAAACGGCTGATGAGATTAGATGAGACATACATAATACACTATAGCAGTAGGCGTGTGTGTCTCTGTGTGAGTGTGTATTTTGGGCAGCCGAAACTACACATTCAAATCGCACCAAAATTAGCACAGAAATCACAAAAAGTTCGCTGATGTGAAAAAACTTGGTCCCATCACGATTGAAAAACTTTTACTATATTTAATGAGCGATCACATTTTGACTAAAAAACGATGCTCCCGAAGCCCGGCATATGATCTCCGTAGATTTTTTTTTACCCAGAGGTAGAACTAAAATAAACTGGGTTCGCTGCAGATAACAAGATCAATTGGTTAGCTGCAAAAAATCCAAGTGATAACGTTACACTAGAACAGCACATAAACGCGATAGCCCTCCTCAGGAGCAAGTGCAAAGGGCCTGAAGGGCCCACGAGCACTTGTATATATATATATATATATATATATATATATATATATATATATATATATATATATATATATATATATATATATATATATATATATATATATATATATATATATATTATATATATATATCAGCATAAATAATACAAACTACACAGTGAGAGGCAATTACACAATTTACAATGGCATGTTTTATAATTTTATAAGCAATCAAGAGAAACGTAAAACATGATTTCGTGTGTAATCTCATTGTGCTCAGTAAAGTTCCAAAATTTATGCCTGAATGATCAGCATTAACAGTGACAAATACCCTGACACAAAAACTAGAAAACGATCGACAAAATATAATATCCGAAACACCATGAGAAACAAGCAGAAAACTATACTCAGGAAAGAAAACATACACTAGATAAAGAACAGCAAACAGATGCAATTTACGCTGAAGTAAATAATGTTGACACTTGGTCAGAAATTTCAGATGTAGGTAGTGAACTTTATAAAAATTTACCTTCAATTTATTATAACTTAGACCACAGAATATTAATGACAGGAAAAACACATACATTTCCTGTAATTGACGATTGCAAGGAAAACACTCTAATAATGGCTAACTCAGATGCAGCAAGCACAAGTGCAGTACCTTCTCCACAAAATTTATTTTCATGAAGACAAGGAACTCCCAAAATCTATGGTACTGACATAGACATGATCGAAATAAACACACTTACTAAACAGTGTAAGTAATATTTCATTAGGAGATACATTACAGATGAGAAAGGAAAAACACAGTAGCTGTTTTTTCAGCTAGAATAAATCAAGAACGATGCCCAGCTGACAATTTGTTCAAGTCAGACAAGCTGTTGAGAGCTTCAACATTTGAGCAATTTAAGACAGAATTTCTCAGGACTTTCTCTGGAGGCAGGAATATTCTTGGTGGTATAACCCCAGAATTACACAAAATCGTAGACCTACTGTGGCAAATACACTCAGGCTCAGATCTAAGCGAAGTAGCAGCAGTTATTTCCACTGTTAAGAAAACCTTGTTATCTACCCAAGACAACTCAAACTGGGTCACACATGATGGTAATACGTCACCAGAGCATGTCGTTGAAATCACTGGCTACATATCAGCCCTATGGAAATATCCTGACAGAGTGTTAAAAGCAGCCATAACCATCCCATATAATCCAGGGATGTGTGTACTTGATTTCACATATGATGTTTAATTAAACTGCAACAAAGCTGGCGTGACTGATACATCACAGGCCAACAGGACAGGGATCAAAGTGCCAGAAATTGTAGCAGGGATAAATAAGTCAAGTCCTGGCAAGGACCACAGACAGTCTCGTCCAGTTCACAAACAAACACAGTCAAGTTAGCTCAAGGACTCGTTCCCGCACACCAGGTAACAGGGCGGTACAAAAGTCTGGCCGAAGTCCCAGTAGACATCGGTCGGCATATGGAAGATCACCTCGTTGATTGAATTCAAGTAACACTCTTTGTTACTATGGCGCAAATCCTGGTCACACAAAATATGAGTGTTATTTTAAGAATAAAAAGGACAGGCAGGAGGCAAAAGGGTTTGAACCGTATTCCAGGCACCATAAATCTTCCGGTCACTGGACCTCACACTGTAAAACAATAGAAAGATTGGTATCCATCAATAGGTCGGGGGAAAGTCATACCACCACAAAAGACGACGATACATAAAACACCCAAATAAACAAATCTAAGTCTACTAATACCAAGTCGGTTCACTTTCCATCAGGGCGCAGTGATGCGTGGATTGTGTGTGACATCAGTTGGCTTAAGTAACAGAAAATGTATAAAACATCAGACTCAAATTAAACATCTATAACAAGGGAAAACGAAGCAGGGGAAAAATGACTTCCCTCACACCCCTACACCTTCCATCACACCCCCACACCTTCCCTCACACATTTCAGTCCCTTCCCTCACTTCACCGAACCGAAAAAAGAAAAAAAAAAAGTCATGGTCTGACTAGTGGCGCAAATATCCACCCTCCATCATTGTCAGGAGTCAACTGAGCTGGTATTTCGTGCCAGAGCCAGTCGACGTCACTCCGATACTCCGCCCCCTGCCTGAGCTTCGAGCCGTTTAAGAAGGAAGTGAACCGACTTGGTATTAGTAGACTTAGAATCAAATAATCAACACAGGAAGTCTCTTTGGAAATGAAAGCATTTTGGTCTCTGCTTTATGTGAGAAGGAAGAGATTTCATTATTTTTGGATTCAAGCTCACAATTGAAATTAATAATGCAAGATGAGTTAGAAAGAATTTTTAGAAATAGAAGAAAAGAGACGTTTTTGTAAAATTCAGATTCAAATTTATACACAGTGGGTGGTGAAGAAATACCAGTTATTGGTATGATTGAGTTAAACATGAAATTCACAGAGACCAGAAAATCATTCAGTACCACCTTTCATGTAGTAAAAAAATGATCAATTAGAGGAAATATGTTGCTTGGACTGAATGCAGTGAGGACACAAATTATAATATTGATGCCCCATTTCAACGGAGTTAACTACGGCAGCGAATTCATAGAGGAAAATTCATCTCCTGATACTACAATCAACAATTACAGAAAAACTAGAGTTACAGGAGCGATTTCACACAACACAATAAAAGGTAGAGTCTGACTTAGACCAGCCTGGCTTAGACCAGCCGTTACAAGCCGACACCCTCCCCTTACCCACAATCCAATCGTGACTCATTCACTCATCCAGCAAGCATTATGATATAAATTTACTACCAAAATCATTCATGCAAGTTACTATTAAGAGTAAATTGAGAATTATTGTGATGTCATTGTATTACAAGAGACAGCTAGAATAAATGGCCTTTTGATACAAAGTGCCCTGTGTTGGATGAATGAGAAGGGTGAAACTAATGTCATTTTAGATAACACCATGAATGGAGATGTGGAGATTAAGAAAGGAATCTGTATACTGTATGTAGGTCAGAGCACTGCCCAGCTCCTATACGCGAAGTAACAGTAGCAGGAGCGTTGAGCAGCGTAAACTCGTCAGACAGAGAGTGCATAAAGGAGCATTTGGTCTGCTCAGATAATTCTCATGTGGAAAATGGTTTACTAACTGTACCGCAGGGACATCGACAAGCAGTCACATTACCTGGTGAAAACTTACGGTGTACAAAGATAATCCAACACCATATTAACGTAAAACAGGATACACAACCGGTCTATGTACTAGCGTACAGAGATGCACACTCACAAAGTGCACTAGCAAAGCAGTAATGTTGATGAAATGTTAAGTTTGGACATCACTGAACCTTCAGTATCCCCATGGAACGCACCACTCTTCTTTGTACCTAAACAAAACTGGGATATGCGAGCAGTTGTTGATTATCACAAACTTATCAGGAAACCATTCCCGACCGTTTACCCATGCCATTGTTAAGTGATGTCCTGCACATCTCTGGACCAGAAAATATGGTCTTTGCTACAACTGATTTATTAACCCGTGGATTGCACAATTACCCTTTTCTTTTCCACCCAGTGGTGTGCAAAAAATGAAGAAAAAAAAATTTTTTTTTTAGTTACTGTTTATTATTAATCTGAAGAGAAACACCTACGGCATCATCTGGTGAATAGAAACAATCTCTCTCTCTCTCTCTCTCTCTCTCTCTCTCTCTCTCTCTCCGTTTTTCCGTAGGGCCATGCGCTAGTTTACGTGGGGGAGTAATTTAAAAAATTAATAAAAAAGAAACTGTTTTTGTTTATCATAATCTTGAAGATAAACATCCAGGGCATCATCTGGTGAAAAGAAAAAAAAAATCCCACTCTCTCCGTCTTCGCGTAGCGCCATGCGTAAGTTTGCGTAGGGGAAGAGTAGTTAACCGTGATGCACGGCCAGTACAGCCTGAGCTGTGGCTCGCAACGTGACGCTACCCAGCATCAGCTGTGGCTCTCAATCCACGGGTTAAGTGGCTACTATCAAAGAGGCCTAGATATAAAATCCAACAAATACATTGCTTTCTCTACAGACAGTGGGCATTATCAGTATAAGAGAATGCCGATGAGATTAAGAACAATTCCTGGCACATTCCAGCAATTAATGAATAGCGTATTGGCCGGAATATTAGGTGAAGGTCTATTTGTCTACTTGGACGACATCATAATTGCAACACACACAATACAAGAACATCTACTGAAATTAGACCAGCTCCTACACGAGTTAGTCAATGCAGGTTTAAAAATTAAGCTGTCTAAATGTAGATCTTGCTTTAAGGAAATAAAATTCTTAGGCCACAGACTAGATGCAGAGGGAATCCACACCTCTGAGGACAAAATACAAACAGTAAGGGATTTCCCTGAACTCACAAATGTGGATGAAGTAAGACAAGTTTTAGGCATCTTCGGGTACTACACAGCGTTTTTAAAACAATTTTCTCAAATAGCACAACCATTATTTCTCCAACTGAAAAAAAACAAGCGGTATTACTGTGGCGAGAGGAAAAAAAATGCATTTAATTATTTAAAAGATAAACTTACATGTGCACCTTGCTTAGGCTATCCTAATTTCACAAACCCATTCATAATTTGTGTAATGCTAGGTGAAAATAGGCTCGACTTCTCGTTCCTACTACACCTAACGTGGAGCAGGGTCCTCTTTCGAGACCGGAGCTTAGTGCAATAAAGAGAGGCAGGACACAAAAACTCTAGGCAATAACCTTTACACGTATATTACCACAGTCAGACACAGGACAAATCAGCAGATATTACAACATAATACATAGCAATATAAAACCTTATCTAGGACATGGGTATCTAGCAGGATACTTGCTTATCTGACATTAATGCCAACACATTCAATCCTAGTGTATTCAGGGTACAGTGAATATAGGCGCGCGCGGGAGGCGCGGGGGGTGAGTCTCACAAGGGGGAGGAAAGGGGGAGGGTGCGGGGAGTGACTTGTGGCGGCTAGGAGGGAGTTATGGTAATACTGGAGAGAGGCAAATATTAACAATGAGGACTACACGTTTGCCACTAGCAAAGGGACCTTGGTAATTGATTTTATTCTTGATTTACACTTACTCTAGATACTGGGACGAAAGAGTGTCGTACAAGATTTACGGTCAGCGTGAGTGGGGGAATATCACTAATACTCTCTCGTAATATTTCTTTAGAGCTCACAGTAGTAGGGGTATGTCACTACGGAGGAATCTCCAGGCGGCACAGGCTTAATAATTGTATATAAGGGACGTCACTCATGAATATAGTTCATCAGATCTTGTTCCACACACTCGTCCTTTATTCTCTCACTGTGATCTTACTTGCCCCGATATTCACTATATTAAGTCACTGCACAATACTATACTAGGGGAAATCACACTTAACCTAAATCACTTGCACTGTAACATCACACGTAATCATCGTGGGGATAGGCGGGAACATGCCGTCGGCAATCCTGCCGGGCTAGGGGCACCGCCAAGGGGAGGCATACCAAGGGGGCACGGGACAACTCGTAAGGGCGTCCTCTCGCGTCCTGGGCTACCCGTGGCTCCCAGACTGGGCCCAGGAGTATGGCCCTCGGGACTGGGGCCGAATAGCTCCGGGAACCTCTGTTGCAAGTCTAGGCCGGAAGTGGGAGCCTTACGTCGTCGTAGGGGCGTATGGAGATCGCGCCTGGGTGTTCTGGGGAAATCGGGAGAGACTGCAGACTGCGGTCTCCAGCATCTAGGGGCGCCGACAGGGAAGGGCTGCGGCATCGACTTACACAGGGGCCCGTCAGGTGCGTCTGCTCTAGAGCCAGACGTAGGGAGCGGAGGCCAGGAGAGGCTGTGAGGCCTGTCTGGGCCACCCTGGGATGGGAGGCCTGGGCTCTTGTCTCCTGCCGGGGTGACGTCTCGCTCCTTGCCTCCTTCTGTGCACCTTCGGAGCGATAGTGGGCCGTCTCACGAGGGCGGGAGCGACAATAGGCCGTCTCTACCAGGGCACCCTCGGAGCAACAATAGGCCGTCTCACGAGGGGGGGAGCGACAATAGACCGTCTCTACCAGGACACTTTCGGAGCAACAATAGGCCGTCTCATGAGGAGGGGAGCGACAATAGGCCGTCTCTATTGGGACACTTTCGGAGCGACAATATGCCGTCTCACGAGAGCAGGAGCGACAATAGGTCGTCTCTACCGGGACATGTTCGGAGTGACAATAGGCCTTCTCACGAGGAGGGGATCGTCAATAGGCCGTCTCTACCGAAACACTTCCGGAGCGACAATAGGCCGTCTCATGAGGGTGGGAGCGACAATGGGCTGTCTCTACTGGAACACTTTCGGAGCAACAATAGGCCGCCTCACGAGGAGGGGAGCAACAATAGGCCGTCTCTACTGGAGCACTTTCGGAGCAACAATAGGCCGTCTCTACCGGAGCACTTTCGGAGCGACAATAGGCCGTCTCTACTGGAGCACTTTCAGAGCGACAATAGGCCATCTCACGAGGAGGGGCGCCGTCTGGAGTATCTATAACAACTCCACCCCTAGCTGATTCAACAATCCCACTCCGCGAAGGTAGTGTCCTTCTACGACGGCGACGGCGTGGTGGCTGTGTGACATAGGGGTGCACGGCCCGGGCTGACATATGTCGCTGTTGCCGAGAGTTGTTCCGACTGGTGGCGGCTACCCCGTGAGGTCCGTGTGGGTGTGTCGGCATATTCCCGGGCATACTGGGCTGTATCTTGCTTGCCTCATTGTCGGGGGCACTATGGTATATTTCGGGGGCACTGTTCTGTAAGTCACGCATTTTAATTTGCACAATAGCTTCCCTCAAAGGTTAGGTGCTGTATTGAAGCAAGAGGATAAACGAGGTAAATACCAATTCAATGCTTTTGCCAGCAGACAAATAAAAAGAGCAGAGAATAATTACTGTCCAACAGACTTAAAGCCCTAGCAGTAATATTTGCTCTACAGAAATTTTGTGACCTCGTGTACGGATACGAAATTCACCTAAACACAGACCACAAGCCTCTCGTGGGCATGTTCCAAGAAAAACTCCTATCTGGGAGAAGAGCACGATGGAAATGTAAAATCCAGAATTATAACGTAAATATTTCCTACATAAAAGGTAAAGTAAATTTGGCAGCGGATGCCTTATCGCGAAATCCATTAGCCAGTGTCGCAACAATAAGTCCATGTGAATCACACTCCAACAATGGTGAAACGATTCTTACAAATCAAGAAATCTCACAGGCACAGAGACAGAACCCGGTATGGTCTAAAGTAATATATCATCTCAAGTCAGGCGATGATGTCCCATTACCGAAGTTACATGTACCACTTAAACAATTCACAATGGTAAACAATGCCTTATATAGGGTAAATCCAGGACAACCAAATCATAGAAAAAATATTAAGCAATTAGTTATTCCTAGTAAAATGATACCACACATTCTAAAGATAATACACGATAGTCCACATGCAGGGCATCATGGCAAGGACAGGACGGTCAAACAGGCCCGGATGTCATATTATTGGCCAACATTACACGAAGACATACATAATCACATAGACAAATGTGATTCATGTGCAAGACACAAAGGTTACACGTTATCACCTGCATGTATAGGGAAATATCCTGTACATAACCAACCGTGGGACATTGTGGTGGTCGATTTACTTAATTACCCTTAACTACCAGTCACAATCAATATCTTTTTGTTGCTACTGGTCATTTCTCATGATAAGTGATCTTGCTTCCAATTAAGGATAAAACAGCAGAAACAGTTGCATGGATATTCATTGACAGTGCGATCTGTAGGTTCACCACACTAAAGGTGCTAATAAGTGACAATGGTGGTGAATTTCTCCCGCCATGTGCCGGCTATTTTTAGTCATATGGGTCACACCAGTGCTGGCCATTTCTCGACCTTTTGTTTTTGGAGCTAATATAATAGATTTTGATGTGGAAACAACGAATTTCGCCATTAAAATGCTCACCGAGGCTCGGAAATGAGTTTTATTGATTCCTGCATACTCGTGTACAAGTATAGCCGCTCTCTCACTCTCACCATATACGTGAGAGAAAGCCGTTTTCTATGTAAGGTATACTCAGGTATTTATGCTGGGAAGGTATAGCAATGTTCAGTACACTTTTCTGATTACTTATTACTTCAGCATCTATCACAATTTGCATGTCTTTCTCATTGTGAATCCATTATCTTACACTTACTTGAAGATAGGTACAATCTGACTTCATTACGTACAGTCCTGGCACGTACAAGAAGGTATTTACAACTTGACTTCATTATAAAATCATTAAACTTACAAGAAAATATTTACAACTTACACTTACATGAAAATATTTTAAAAATCCCTTCATTATGTACAGCACTGGGTGAGGCACACAGGCAGATTGAGGCAGAGCGAGCGTGAGGAGGGGGAGCGAGTGAGTGTATGGCCTTGACAGCCTGGAGGATGGCAGAGGAACAGTTACCTTACATGCCTGCCAATTTTTACCTGCGAATCTTGAAAAATGTGGTCACAGTGATTTTTTTTTTTTTAACCATCTTAAAATGGCATTGGCACTGGCCGCGGAATTATGTCAGACCGTTTTAAAATGTCACTGGCACGCGGTGGGTTAACTCTGAAATTTTGCAAGAAATATGTAAACAGTACAATATAAAGAAAGTTAATGTATTTGCCTATCATCCAGCTTCCAATGGATTGGTGGAAAGGCAGAATAAAATAATATTAGATTTACTATGGCACATTCTCAATGAAAATTATGCAAACTGGGATGACTGGATCCCAAGAGTTGAAGCATCACTCAATTGTCCAATTAATAAAACCATAGGAGATACATCTCATTTCATCATTTACGGGTCAGACAACCGACTCCCTTACGATATGTTAGAAGGAGAACAAATTCCCATATATAATTATGACGATTATCCTAAACTTCATTTATGTGAATTTCAAGAAATGCAAACAAAGGTAAAGAAACAGTTAACGATGTTCAAGGGAGAAATGACAAAATCATTTAATAAGAAGGCAAAAGAATCAAACATCAGCATAGGTGATACTGTCCATGGCCTCATTCACACTAGAGACAGTAAACTGTCACTGAAATTTGAAGGCCCATACAGGGTAATTAAGAGAAGAGCCAATAAGGTAGTGATTAAGTCGCTATCGAGTGACGAAGAAAAAGAAGTAAATATTGATCAATTAATAAAGGTCTCAAGAAATTTAGCTTGCAACTATAAAACACCAGACACGATCGAAGAGTCTAGTACACACGGTTAAAATAAGCCAGAAGCAATTAACACATATCGCAATAAATTGTTCTCGCATACCAAACAGACAAACATAGGTGCAACGAATACAGTTCTCACTATAACAAGGCATTTACATGACTTATGAATCGATTTATACTCCATTTATAGGCAATAAGATTAAACAGATCGAGATAACTGTAATATTCATCATCACTATCATCACCCTTAGCATAACTTGCTAATAACAGTGGTTTAGATATCTAATACAGTTGTTCTTACGGTAGGTAAAGATGAGGCGAAATATTCAATGGATCATGTTCCTGTTGATATCAAGAGGACCACCTCATTTACACCATCACCAAGTAGTCAGAGAAGAGTGCCTGATTTCACCAACAGCCTCAATGGCAATTGTAGAGGACATAATAAATACCGAAATTAGTTTGGACGTACTGCAAGACCTACCAATAATGTTACTGAAAATATCAGGACCACTTAGAACTCTGGAAGCGGTATTAACACGCTCTTCTTCGCAGGATCACCCCACACAGGAAGTATCTGAATTAATGAAGTTAACAGACTGGAAGGTAGAACAGGCTAAGCACATAATGATCTCCATGATCCAGGACATCCAATCAGCTGGGAGTAACACACTTAGGGCAGGAAACGACATAACAACTACACCTAACAGACGTGGTATGTTTGACTTAGGTGGAGCAATTATTGGCAACATTTTTGGATTGGTTACAGTTAATGATCTAGAGGAAATAAATAATAAACTCAGCAAAACTGCACAAATTCTCTCATATCAACATAAGTTGGCTGATACCCAGAACACCTCAATGATGACGATTGTAAAGAACCTAAGGAAGGCAGATGCATTAAACTCTAGGAATTGTGGAGAAAGTAAATGCACTAGAAGGTAACAATACACTATTCCAACACCTCTCAGTGATCATGGAACATTCATCCATCCATCATCCAATCCTACGTTGCCCCATGAAGAGCGTAGGAGCCCGGGGCTAGGCAGTTGGTCCTGACATTTAAGATGAGAGTGGCCAGCCTCACTCATCCCTGAGTGGCATTACGTGAGCAATAAACCCCAACCTCTCCTTGGACATAAACCTTCATCGGCTATCTGATTGGAGCGCAATAATTACCTACTAAACAACCAGACGCCAAAATTTGGTTATATGGTTACCACCCAGCGTAGTAAAGGGTTTCCTGGTGTACAAGAAACCATTTGGCTTGTCACTCAGTGTAGAACCACCCACAGGCAGAAGGAAGAGGAAAGACTGAAGGAAAGAAAGACAGAAGAGAATGGAAGGAAAGAAGGATGGAAGAGATGACAGGGCAGACACATGAGAGCAGCACTACATCGAGTGAGTGGATGGTGAGTGCCCCCACCTACCACTAATCATGGAACACATTGACGTAATAATACTACAGTTAGACAGTACTAGTGTTCATTATCAGTCGCTCATGAAACGAATCGCTAATACTGGTAAAGGAAGGATCACCATTAATCTACTACCCATTAACAATCTCCATCAAATTATTAATCAAAGCATACATAAGCATGGTTTGAAACCTTTGTTTGAGGAAGGAAAGCTGATGTTATTTTATCCATATTTGGAAGCAACACGCACAACATCAAGAGTGTTCAGGTACCGTTCGTAACAGATGATTTTTTCACAGTCTATCAAATATCCCCTTTCCTTTTAAGAAAGATGCTGATTAATCACCATCTACATCAAAACACAAGTCATCATGGTCTCCAAGAAACAGGACGCTGTCACTTTCACCAGTGAAACAACAATTGAACACAAATGTTGCACATCATTACATGCATTTCACCTTTGTCCTGCGTACATCTTCACGTTTCAGCCAGCTGAGACAGACCCTTGTGAAATGGCTATCATAAAAGATCATGACATCCCTCATTATTGAAACTTCACATTCGCTTCATCCATCATTAACGCACTGGACATTCACAGTTCTTCTATTCACTCAAAATACATCAGTTTTTGTGACTTGCCCAGACACACCTCCAGCCCATACATCAGCATCTGGTTTGTACATTTCACCAGACTACTGTGCAGTCCAGACACCTACACTATCCACTTTGCCCACTAAAAATCATTATGCCATTTTCAACCACACACACAAGTACTTCCAGCCATCACCCTGGATGAACTTAAATGTAAGTGCACACATTAAGTTGACTTCACCCAAGTATGAAACCATGCAATTAATAAATCAGATAATACAACCTTGGGATGAATATGGTAGGATTATATCCAACCCACATTATGTATACAGCCCAGCTCCAGTCATCTTTGTAATTTTCTCCATCATATTTGCTATATTACTTTTGGCCACGCACAAAATGCAAGCAAGGATTGCTAACCTGGAATCAGTGTTTAAGAACTGTTCTGTACAAGTGAGACAAACTAAGTAAATATTGTAAATACTGTATCTATCTATCTATCTATTTATCTATCAATCTATCTATCGATAGATAGATAGATGGATAGAGATATATAGATATATATATTATATAAAATAACAAAATATGGGTCACATAATATACGCTTGCTTTAATTATACTGCTATGTCTTATTTATATATGAATACATACAGCAAGACCTTCTCATATATATTGTATAACTGACTACAGTTGACTTGCCATTATATTATTTTAATATTACTCTTATAATTATATATCTACTATACACGTACCATTTTTTTGTTACAATTATATTACTACAATGACTACAGTTATAATCACTACATTATCGCAATTTGGTAACTTTTACAATATGTACTTTACTTAATTAGATACACGAGCAAGGATGGTCAATGAGTTGTAGGGGTAAGGGATTCTTCCCCTGAGTTAGATTAACTTGCAATTTCATTGTAATGTGTATATGTATGTATGAATACATTATGACAATATTTACTGTCGTTGGTATGACAGTGAGCTTGACCGAGCGATACGTAGGCATAATATGTTATAACACAATACTATATGTAACTACGGTATGCAGCTATATAGACATAGGTAATAATATGTAAAACAGGTAGTTATATCTTTCTCCAAGAAGAGACAACCATACATCCCCCTTACCTAGACGAATCAAGAATGCCAAACACTCATGATCATGTGCCGGAAATATGACCAACACAGACACACGCACAAACATACGCACACGTACTCACACACACTTTAGCCGGAAGCTAGAGGGAGATATAACACCGATAACACATGTAGAAAAGTTAGTAGGACAGGACAGAATAAGAGATAGACAAGGAGAGAGCAATAGGGAGTAGGAGAGTGAGAGTAAAGTAGGAGGAATGCAGCTAGCATAAACTGCTACTCACCATAAGCTTCACGGGTCACGCCAAGTTCTTAACTTTCATTCGTATAACTGTCTCACAATAAACTCCATTGACCCATATCTGCCTATTTCATCATCCCACTTAAAATACGAAGAGGTTAACGGAAGAGGGAAGGCCTACACTGACATCTCCTACAATGCCTCACCATTACCCTCTCTCCTAGTGCCTCTCCCATTGATGATTCAACCAGATTATCTTCTCTGCATAATTACAACCCTCGGCTACGTCTACTTACAATCCATGATCTACCTTCATAATGCACATTACAGAAATTTTTCATATACTTGAGCTTGCTTTCTCCCATGTAAATTTATTTTTTTTAATTGTTACAGCAATATGTGTTCAACAGAGACTAAAAAAAAATATCAAATGTTGGATATGAGAGTTGTATGGTCGAGGGAAAAAAAAAAAAAAAAAGCTTGCCTATTACTTTGGCCCCTCTGCTTTTCGCTTTCCTTTGCTAGGTAATATCCCTAAGATGAGAGAGGCTTAGTATATTTCTCTGTCCATATAATACAGAAGTTCGCCTAATATTTTTCCTCCTCTGCCTCTCACTTTCCTCTACTGGCTAATATTACTAAGCTGAGAGACGCTTCGTATGTTTCTTTACTCACAGTTGATTCTCTTTGATATGATGCATCAGGGAGGAAAGTGACGGTTATGATGTTTGAAATAGATGCAGTGAAGAGGTAGATGAAATCTTTCTACTGAATTTGCGACTGCAGTCATGAATATCGCTCTACTTTTTACTCCAACAATTATGAAACTCGTACATAATAAACTGGAAAATATGCAAGGCTTTGAACATCTCATTACTGTATTTCGAAAGTGACTGTTTACTGCCTTGGTATTTATCTTACGTGGATCAATACTTATGTCACAGCTGTTTATAAGTACCTTGAGAGCAATGTCGACGGGATCCTTGAGGTCATGGAGGTGGTGCAGGAGGAGGGAGATAAAAGATGCGACAATCAGAGTAGTAGCCAACACCAGACCCCACAGCAGGGTAGAGAATGGGTATAAAATGTTCCTCCAGCGAGCTATGGGCGGTGGTACACGTAGGATGATGGCGAAGCGGTACCCCCAGTAAGGATATACGAAGTCAAAATCCTTAAACTCTTCTTCGTTGAGCTTTGTCGAGCTTATCATTATGTGCTTTCCCCCGTACATCAGTTCACCAAGCATTCCCTTCCACGTGCCATTCTCCTTGATGGCCCAGAGGATGATTTTCAAGGGGACGGTCACGTGGGTAAAATTATGCTTCTCTCCAATTAAACCCAGGGCATCCAAATTACCACCAATGCAGGTACCGTTTTCCCCAGTATAGAGGAACGGTACATCATGACACACAACAGGTACCTTCATTATAAAGCCACCGAAGTCTCTGAAGCGAGATGGGAAAAGGGCTTGGCGACTGTCGAAATTTGCAGCACTCCAGACTCCCAGCGGGGCCTTCATGCGTGCAGGTATGCTGGTGTAGGCAATCATGCGCTTATTGCCGGCTTGCTCCTGTGGCTGTAGGAGCAAAATAAACTTGGAACGCTGGACGGCATGCTGCACGAGGATGGATGTCGTGTTGAGATGTGGGCTAAGGCAGAAGAGGATGAGGTAGCCCGGGTTCCATTCCTTGTTTTCTTCCAGAAGGAGAAGGAAATCGGTGGGGTCATGATGGAAGAGGATGAGGGCGGTCAGGAGGGAGCCCTTGGTGTGGTAGACCGGTCGTGTAGTGAGGAAGAAATCGCGCTGTGTGGCGAGGAAGACAGGCGTATGGGAGGCCCCAGCGGCCCCCATGATCTGGTCCATGTGTAGTAGGTTCTGCGTGTGGTCATTGCCCACCAGAAGGAGGTTGTGGCCACGCAGAGGACCCGACACCAGCGCCACCAATGCATTGTCAGCCAGGGAGCGGCCGTCTGGGGAAAGATGAAGAGGCAGCCTGTTTTCATCTGACGGAACTGAACCACTTCCACATGAATAATGAGTCACGGCTAAATGAGATTCGATAAGCCTTAGATATGAAGCAGAAATGAGTCTCCTTGGTTACTATCTCTACCTTAATATAGCTCTGATTTTCGTCATTTTTGCAGCTAATTTCACGAAGCTCAGCGGCAGGAAAAGGCAATGTTACGGCCCTGCATCCTTTCCACAGCACTTCTTCGTGACTAGTACAGTGTTAGTCAAGTATTACAACTCACCATTCAAGTGGGAAAGACGGCAATTTTAGGCCAAGTTCAAGTGAAAGTAGTATAGTCAAATCCATCCTCCAATGCGCTATACTTAACATACATTTCTATTCAGCTAATTTTCCTCACTTTATCTGTTATTATTATTATTATTATTATTGTTGTTGTTATTGTTGTTTTTGTTGTTGCCACAAAATGTGGGATAATCTTACTTAAACCTACTTCACACCGTTGCTGATTCATTACATACACAGCCAGAAGTTACACACACACACACACACACACACACACACACACATACACACACAAAAGTTGGTGGTAAGAGTCATAGTAGTTGCAACCCAGAGCTCATCTGGGCGTGAACCCAGTGGACTTCAGGCTGAAGTTATCCTCCTGCAGTCCACCATCCTCCTCAAGGGGGATAAGGAAGGAGTTGAGCGTCTGAACAACCTGGCAGCTCCAATCCCAGGTCATACCAGTGCCATCACGTGAAGGCGCCTCTCTCCAACCCTGGAAAAACTTTTAAAAATTGAAGACTGGAAATGAAAGGAAAGCGACGTGAGAAAATGACTGCCTTTGCACAGGGAAAGAAATTAGTGTTTAGAAAATTACTGCGAAGCAGAGACATGGTGCACAGAGAGGGAATATGGTGCACAGGGAAGGAATATGGTGCATACAGAAGGAATATGGTGCACTAGAATATGGTGCACAGAGAAGGAATATGGTGCATTAGAATATGGTGCACAGAGAAGGACTTTGGTGCATACTAGGAATACGGTGCACAAAGAGGGAATATGGTGCACAGAGAAGGAATATGGTGCACACAGTAGTAATATGGTGCACTAGAATATGGTGCACAGAGAAGGACTTTGGTGCACGAAGTAGGAAAGTGGTGCACAGAGAGGGAATATGGTGCACAGAAAAGGAATATGGTGCACACAGTAGTAATATGGTCCACAAGGGGAATATGGTGAACAGAAAGGAAATATGGTGCACAGAGGAAATATGGTGCACAGAAAGGGAATATCGTGCACAGAGAGGGAATATGGTGAACACAGTAGTAACATGGTGCATAGAGAGGGAATATGGTGCACAGAGAGGGAATATGGTCCACACAGAAGGAATATGGTGCGCCTACCTTTCAGAATCCTGGTCATTCTCCTTTCGGGACTTCGGCGAAAACTTTGCCATTGCACTTGACATCTCAAAAGCTTTCGATCGAGTCTGGCATAAGTCTTTAATTTCCAAACTGCCCTTTTTCGCCTTCTATCCTGCTATCTGTGCCTTCATCTACAGCTTCCTTTCTGGTCGTTCTATAGCCGCTATTGTAGACAGCCATTCTTCTCCTAGATCTGTCAACAGTGATGTTCCTCAGGGCTCTGTCCTATCACCCACTCTCTTCCTTTTATTCTTCAATGACCTTCTAAGCTGTACATTAACCCTATCCACTCGTGCGGTGATGACTCCACCCTTCACCTTTCCATCCGGTTCCCTCAACGTCCATCTCAGCAGTTACTTCAACAAACAAGGGATGAGGCTATGGCACACCTATTGTCTGACTTGGCTTGTATCTCTGACAGCGGTAAAATTAATCTTGTTTTTAATACTTCAAAAACTCAGTTCTTACACCTATCAACCCGACAAAATCTTCCACTGGTGTACCCACTAATGTTTAATAATATTCATCTTAATCCTGCGTCATCCTTGAATATGCTTGGGGTTTCATTTACTCGGGACTTATCATGGAAAGATCATATTACATCTCTTGTAAAATCTGCTTCCAAGAGATTAGGTGCGCTAAGCCGTCTTTGTTCCTTCTTTACCCCTGCACAATTATTGACTCCATACACGGGTTTGATCCGCCTCTGTGTAGAGTACAACTCTCATGTGTGGGGAGGCTCCCAACATACTGCTCTTCTCAATTGGGTGGGGTCAAAGGCTTTTCGTCACATTAACTCTCCTCCTCTTACTGCCTCCTTTCAACCTCTGTCTCTTCTCCGCACTGTTGCATCTTTATCTCTTTTCTATCGCTACTTCCATGGTCACTGCTCCTCTGAACTGTCTGTTTGCATTCCTCCACCTCTACGAAGGGCGCTTAGCACCCATGTAGCAGCAAACTCTCACCCCTTTTCTGTCCAACTCTCTAATGCAACAGGTCATCTCTGGAACTGTCTCCCTCTGTCTGTATTTCCTGCTAGCCATGATCTCCAGTCTTTCAAACGTAGTGTGTCCAGGCATCTCAAAATGAAAGGATCTTGAATTTGGCTCTCGCTTGTATTTTGTTTTTCTCTTGGAGGGAACGATTATTGCGGGCTCGTAGCCTTTGGTTCCTTCTTCCTAGCATAAAAAAAAGCAAAAATAAAAAATAAAAATACACAGAAGGAATATGGTGCACACAGAAGGAATATAGTGCACATAGAGGGAATATGGCGCACACAGAGGGAATATGGTGCACACAGAAGAAATATGGTGCACACAGAGGGAATATGGTGCACACAGAGGGAATATGGTGCATACAGAGGGAATATGGTGCACAGAGAAGGAATTTGGTGCACACAAAGGAATATGGTGCACAGAGAAGGGATATGGTGGACAGGGAAGAAATGTAGTAACTCTTCGCTTATATAGGAGCCTTCTGAACACGTTTTCCATAGCGATTCATTTATATTTAACGCTCTTTTGCATATTAACATGTAATAATATGTAGAATAAATCGCTATTGGTCAGGAGTTACGAACAGTTAGAATACGTAATACAATATATGAAGAATTAAGTTCGTAAAAACTGAGCAATTAACTGGGGAATTCGCAACATATCTACCTCAGGGATTTATATTGCACATAACACTTGAACTATATTTACAAGAGAATGTTAGGTGTAATAAGCAAAATAAATCGCCAAGAAAATGGTGTTACGGAGCATCCAATATTTAGGTTAATTAGGGGATGTCAAGGTGTATATGCATAATGTTAAGGTGTATATGCAAGATAAATCGCTAAGGAAGAGGTGCTAGGGAAGAATCACATATCACATATTCTCTGTTTAAGCAGGCGAAAAATTGCCACCTCTCCATCTTGAATACTTCGCTATAATCATTAACACTATGGTGCTAGTCTCGAAGAAGTGCGATGGAGTGGTTGCCTTAATTTGCCACTGAGATATGGGAAATAAGTTACAAAGGACGAAAATCTGAGCCTATAGGGTTTTCATTTCAACTTGGCCTGATATTCATTTTGCAACTTATTTCACGTAGCTCAGTGGCAGAAAAAGACACTGGTATGGCTTTACACCCTTTCCACAGCACTTCTCCGTGACTAGCATAATATTTAAGTGTTAATCTATTGCCACATTTCAGAATTCAAAATGGGGAGATGGCAAGTCTACGCCAAGTTAAAGTGAACGGGGTATATTTTTCTTGATCCTGCCCCATTCCACCTCCGTACTGTGGAATGTGACTAGAATAACAGGGAGAGTGGAAGTGACGATGATGTGGAGTAGGTGGAAATAACTATATCTTTTTTGCACAAACTTGGCGTAAAATTGGCATCTCTCCTTCACGAAAGCTGAGATGTAAGAAAATTAACGCTAGAATATGAAGCGTGTCACGAGGAATTGCTATGGAAAGATGTAAAGCCACACTCCTCATTTTCCGCCACTGAGCTACGTGATAAAAGCAGTAAAAGGTCGAGAATCTTGGCCAAGTTACAATAGAAGGAGTATAGCACCTGACAACATGGAGTTAAGGTTGAGAGATGTAGCGGCAGTCAGGGTGAGGGCGGGAGCAAATATGAGAAGCACCAGCAGAAAGTATTGTCTCGAGGAAGGCTTCATGGCGACTGATTCGGCTACAATTCTGCTCGTATTATTACGAACACACCGACCTTTCCTTTGTACCCACTGCGCATGTCAACTACAGGATTCAGAAGTTCAAAAGTTTTCGTGTTTTGGCTACTGAGCAGGCAGGGTTACAATATTCAAAAGTTTATACAGGTTAATATGCTTTTTCAAGCGTCCATCCGCATCCGTGTTTTGACAACAACGCAGGTCGAGTTACAGTATTCAGGAGATAATTTGAGTTTTCGGGTGAGGCTTTTGAATTATACTCTCGCAATCATCACTGACTCAAGACAAACAGAAGAAAAACAGAGTAAAATATAATAGGGTTTTAATATCAGTGAACAGACGACTGAAATGGCACCAAGCGTTAAAGAACAGGATGGAAGAGTTCGATACTGCTGCAGAAATCGCTCCTTGCATAACAGACAATACAATGACTCTTGAAATGTCTACACTTTTTTGCAGTTTGCATCATACACTGTGCAATGAATCAAGAAACGTATACTTTTTTTCACGTTACTTGCATCATATACTGTGCAATGACTCTGCAAATATCTATTTTTTTCCAGACTGCTTGCATCATATACTGTGCAATGAAACTACAAATATCTATACTTTTTTTCACGCTCTCTGCATCATATACTATGGAATGACTTTGCAAATATCTATCTTTTTTATCACACTTTCTGGGTTATATTATGTGCAATGACTACAAATATCTATCTTTTTTACACACTGTTTGTATCATGCACTGTGCAATGCCGCTACAAATATATATATATATATTTTTTCACACTGCATCAAGTACTGTGCAATGAGTTTACAAATATCATTTTGTTTTTCCGAACTCTGAGCATTATGTACTGTACAATGAATCTACAAATACCTATACTTTTTTTTCACACTGTTTGCATAATGTACTTTGCAACGACCTTACAAATATCTATGCTTTTTTTCACGCTGGTTGCATCATACACTGTGCAATGAATCTACAAATATATATGCATTTTTTACCACGATGTTTGCATCATATACTGTGCAATCAAATCTACAAATGTCTATCTTTTTTACACATCATTTGCATCATAGACCTTGCAGTGGCTACAAATATCCTCAGTTCTTCCATATTATTCTAAATGGGCTAAGAAAATCACTTTACACAATATCGTGGGAAGATGAATATTCCCTTTTTTCAATTTCACATCTTCAATTGTTAACAAAAAAAAAAAAAAAAAAAAATTCACACCGCGTACAGTGCAACATATTCTTTCACTTTTTCAATTTTCACTTTTTCAATTTTCACATTTTCAGTGCTTCCAGAAAAAACATATGTACTCCAGTTATTTTACCTTAAATTTGGGTATATATATATATATATATATATATATATATATATATATATATATATATATATATATATATATATATATATATATATATATATATATATATATATATATATATATATATATATATATATATATATATATATATATATATATATATATATATATATATATATATATATATATATATATATATATATATATATATATATGCAGCTTATTTCTCGTACCTCAATGGCAAAAATAAACAAAGATAAAAGATCTACATTCTTCCCATACCACTTCATTGTGACGAGAATTGAGCAATATATACGTAAATTGTACTTTTCCAGTTTTCATGCTTCAAACTCGTAAAAAAAAATAAATAAATAAATAAATAAAAAAAATCATTACCGGTATATACCTATTATACGGTCCAGTGACTCAAAAAAATATATACATCTTTTTCCAGTTTGTACATTTTAAACACTGTGGATGAAATGATGATAATGTTAAACTTTCTATGCTCCTTTCACCTTCACTTGGCTCACATCCCCCCCTCTCCCTATTTGGTGTTTTTTTTTTTTTTTTTTTTCACGCAACTCAGTGGGAAAATTTTTTACTTTAGTATTTTCACCTTAGCTTGGTCCAGTTTTGGTTGTTGTTGTTCCTTTTGCTGTTTATTTCACTTAGTTAAGCGGCAGAGAGAGAGAGAGAGAGAGAGAGAGAGAGAGAGAGATACCAGACCTGTACATCCTTTCCATAGCATTTCTTTGTGAACGAGCATCATATTCTATGGTTAATCTATTGTAACAACTCTGCACTCAGTATGAAGAGATGGCAGTTTTAGACCAAGTAGGAGTGAAAGGAGTATGGTAACTGTATCAATGTGTATGACTGTTGTCTCTAATAATACAAGCATATCCCGTAGAGGGCATGAAATATACTGATACTTTAAGTAGCATGGAATATATCGCATACTTAGAACCAATTGCCTTCGAAAAGAGATGGACAAGAATATACTGTATGTAGGATGAAAATATACCTTAAATTTAGAATTATTTGACTTTACGAAAACACAAAAATTAAAAATAAATCAATAAAAACGGCTTACCGTGAACCAGTCCACACTTGAGAAATGACTCTCAAGAAGCTACTTATTTTTTTTTTCATTTACTGTTATTATTATTATTATTATTATTATTATTATTATTATTATTATTATTATTATTATTTCCATTATTAATACTATCATTATTATTACCTTTGTAGGTATTTATAACGAAAGCAGATCCAATTGTCTTGGTCTACACTAAACAGATACTGTAAATCCACTGTTCTGTCTATCTATCTATCTATCTATCTCTCAGTCTGTCTGTCTATCTGTCTCCATCTGTCCACACAATTAGAGTATGCAAGCCTACATACACATACCATGAAAATCTTGACTCCTGACAAAACGAAAAAAAAAAAAAAAAAAAAAGAGAAATTACAGTCCTGTCCTCAAGCTAACAACCACACTCGCAAAAACCACATTAATATTTTGTCATTAACTTATAGGCAGATTCCCTCCCGTCAAAAAAAAAAAAAAAAAAAAAGAGAAAAATCGTATATATAGCTTAGGATAATTTCCACGAATTTATAATCACGTTATTTTTAGCATTATTAATTCCCAAAAAAACTCCATGTTCATCTTTGTTTTTAATATGCATTCCACTAATTAAAATTGCGTACAACAAGACTTAGCTTATAATCAATCCTAGTTCAGTACATATTTTAAGAACAAATACTCATGTATATTCTCAGCTCAGTCAATACAAAGGGTCATGTATATTCTCAGCTCAGTCAATACAACTGCTCATGTATATTCTCGGTTCAGTCAATACAAATGCTCATGTATATTCTCAGCTCAGTCAATACAAATGCTCATGTATGTTCTCATCTCAGTCAATACAAAAGCTCATGTATATTCTCAGCTCAGTCAATACAAATGCTCATGTATATTCTTATCTCAGTCAATACAAATGCTCATGTATATTCTCAGCTCAGTCAATACAAATGCTCATGGATATTCTCAGCTGAGTCAATACAAATGCTCATGTTTAGACTCAGCTCAGTCTATGCATATGCTCATGTGTATCCTCTCAAGCATACCCAGCGAGAGGACCTCCCCTCACAAGAGGGAGAATCGCCACCAGCACTCATAGTCCTACTATACCCCAGGGGAGCAGCGGCGCAGTAGTATCCACCGTATCTACTGTAGGAGGAGAGTCCACCGGACCTCCTCCTTCTGCCACCCACCTCCGGGAGCAGGCGTGTTGGACCGTCACCTCGACGACCTTCGCCTGTGTTCCCCACCAGGGTGGCGGGCCCCGTGATAGTATCCACCGGATCTGCCACCGGGGGAGAGACCACCGGTCGTCCCCCAGCTGCACTTTCCCCCGAATGCTGAACGAATTCGTTTCCTTTGTGTGTGTTCCCCCCCTTCTCCCCTTGTGTATAATTCCCCCATAGGTAATACCCACACTCCCCAGTGTAATATCTTTGGCCCCACACACGTGCATCGCGACCCCTGTATAATACGAGTGGTGACATTCAGTGTCCTAGTACAGTGGAATATCCACCCCCCCCCCCTCTGAGATATACATACATCTGTATAAAAGACCAATGTGATATATCTGATCGGTAGTATATTTCAGTGTTGTACTGTATATTGTGCCTGGATTGTCGATCGTGTTGTTCCCTCCCTGTGCAATACATACCTAACTTGTGCCACATGTTTGTGAAATATAGTGTCGTGTGTTATACCGTGTTCATGTCCCATATGTGTATTGCACTGTGTCATTTAGTGTACTTGTATTTTATATAGTACTGTGTCATAAGTTATAGTATACTTGTATTTTATATACTGTTGTGTCATATAGAGTACTTGTATTTTATATAGGATTCTCCATGCACTAGCGTGTGAACGGTTGTACTGTGTAAGTCAATATACAAGTGGAACTGGTTAGCCTGTGTTTGAGCCCTAGCCCTTGTTTGCATACTGTAGCCCGGTCCAGAATAAAAGAACCCAAGGCCCTTACCCGTATCTGAATCCAAGAAGTTGGGCACAGAAAACGCTGCATAACAGTTGAACTGACTAAAATAAGGGATTTTGAAATCTGAAAATCTCCTAATGCTATCAGTGATTTCGTTGGTCTGCCTTTTGGCTGATTTTAACTTCATTGGTCGTGACTTCCTAGCATGCGTTGTAGTGGCATGGCGTCATGCTCGGGGGCTTCCTTGACAAGGAGAAAGACCGACGCGAAAGTTTGAATCTGAGGGGAGATCCAAGGTAATATTATATAGGAGTTTTACGTTAACTATACATTTCCGAAAACAAATGTATAGTGGAATATATTCAGAATAACATGGTCTACAACGAAGTTGTCAGATTTCTTGGATCAAGGAATGTAGTTTTCCGAAAACTGACCGAAAATTGTCTTAGAATTGTCTAAAATACCAAAAATATATATCAAAAACTCGTAATTCTGTTGGGGTTGAAACGATAATTTTACCTTTGTTTTCAATAAGTAAGCTATAAAATAAAAATTGGATTACACGCAAAGAAAAGAAACAGCGGCCACAAGTTTCCAATCACTGCCCAGCTAATGCCACAGTAATGTCACCACTAGCTAATAATTGACATTACAGACCTTGGTGTACAAAGAACACGTGATAAAATGACGAAAGTGGTTTGAAGTACGCGTTTTTTTTTTTTTTTAGGTTCTTTATTTACCATTCAGTACAAGCCCCAACACTCTGGGGAACACTGTCCCTGAAGGCTAAGCAGAGAGGGGTGCATGAGGAAAACAAAATCGGTGTCATAGGGACTAAAAAGTATAGAAGTAATTATCATTACAAGCACAACAATGAACAAAAACATACAGTGATACACACATGGTACAAAGTTGTCACAGTAATTATCATTACATGTTTTGAAATGAGTGAAGTGGTACATACATACAGACGTATGCATATACATATGCAGATTGAGAGGCACATATGCACACATACATATAGGTATATATCTATATATATATGTATATATTCACGCACATGTAGCCATAGACATACTGCATGTACAGGGTAGATACGCATATATAGAGTATTTTTTAGAAGAGAAGGCGTTCATAAATATACATGTGTAACATGCATGATATATTCCTATATACATAGACAGGGAGACATATATATACATATACACCCCAAGTAGATACATATACATAGTCACATACAGAGGTAGGTAGACAGAAAAAAAAATACGATATGCATTATAAAATTACCTCTTGATTCAAAATCCCAGCACTAGGACAATACAAGCACATGCACCTGATGTGTGTATGTGTGCGCGTTTGCGTGGACAACACACACATACACACACACACACACACACACACACACACACACACCAAAACGTCCGATCATTGCCCTAGTGCCAGGGCATTACAATAAAAGGAAGTTGGGGTGAAGGGTGAGAATGTCTTCGAGTACATCAAGATGTGTGATGAAGTAGGTACACAAAGCAAAAAACAAGAGTCCAGGGGGTCTGAAGGGGGCAATAACTGGGCAGTTAAAGATATGATGGGATAATGCTTCATCCATTCGATTGTGACAGAGTTTACATGGCCTGTTGGCGGTCGGTTGTGCGGTGATTTCCCCTGGGGAGCAATACCCCAGGCGAATGCGGGTGACGGCCACATCACAGCGGCGGGTGTGGGGAGGGTGCTTGCCATAGGTGTGTCTCACGCCACGGTAGGTGTCATAGTACTGGATGGTGATATTATGGTCCGTCTATTTTATGAAGAGCGTTTGGGCGTTGTCCCTCTTGGGAATTTCCTAGGCCGCATCTCTGTCAAACGTGTACACCTTTGTCTCATGTCAGCTATTTACTACTTCTAAATGAAGTTTATTTACAGTATATATATATATATATATATATATATATATATATATATATATATATATATATATATAATTCTTTAACCTCTTAACCGCGGGGCGTCACTTTCATGATGCTTTGGAGCAAGGGATCATACCGCGGGGCGTCGCTTTTGTGATTCTGTGTTATTTTGAATTCACGCGGGCTTCCAAGTGTGGGCTTGTATCATCTATCAGTACTGCCAATGTCCAACACTAGTCAGCACTCCTAATCTCATCTGTACTCCCATCCATTGTTGACAATTTAGCCATTTCTCCCTGTTCTTGACTCCCCTCCCTACCCCCCCTCCATTACCCTATCCTCTCGGCTGCCCGGCCGTGCTACGCTAAGAAATCTTCCCTGGAATTTTTCATCCATTGAAATAAGCCCTATGCCCTATTCTTATACCAAATAATATATACAAGAAAGAAATAAGGTAAGTGAGAGTGCCATACACCTGGAATTGGCTAATTATCACCTGACAACACCTCACGTGCACTCGTTCGCTAATTTTCGCTGTTTTTTCCCCTTGAAATATGCTGTATAATCTATTTTCGTAATAAATATACATATAAGGAGGGAAGGGAGAAGCCTAAGTGATATTTACATTCACCTGGAACTACCTAATTTATAATGTATTGTCTAGATTTCCTGCCAATCATTTCAGTGAAATACATAGCTGTTTCAAGAGATACGTTGGTAGTACTGAATATCCCCTAAGTAGGCCTCTACCCGGGCCGGCCCTCCCTTATCAGTTCTCTCTCATCTTCCGAAGAAGAGGTACGTCTGTTCCTCTTGCTGACTTCAGGGCCTTTTTCACCCCCATGCAAAGGGCCCTGTGACCTTTACCCCCTACTAAACCTCGTGTGGAAAGAGGTAAAGGGCTGACAATTGATAAAAGAGTGACTACGATCTTTCTATTGAGTAAAACAGTGCAAGTGGAATTGTAAATAATGTGTAAATAATGTGTAAACAGCAAGTGAAAGTAATGAATGTAAATATACGTGAACAATGGAAAATAGTTTTATAAGTTACTTCAAGTGACAGTGCATAACACAGTGTAAATAAAATAGAAATGTAAATAACGTAAATAAAATAGAGAACGTAAATAGAAATGTAAATGAGTAGTATTATAAGAATACGAGTATATACCCTAGGAGTAATGAAAGTGAAAGTTTCACTCTAGCATGTCTGAATACTATGAGTTATGAGAGTGAAGATGAAAGTGACATTCACTCTCAATGCCAGTATACAGGACGAGAAAGTGAATGCTACGTATTTTACTGAAAGAAATTGAATCCCTACAGTGACAATAAACTAATATTACTGAAGGAAACTTATGGATAAAGACTGTAGATATATATAAGTGTTATATAGTAATAGAAATATAAAGTGTGAGGGCTTTTATGAATAATAAATGACAGAGTACCAAGAGCGAACTAGCGCAAGTGCGGCAGTCAGACGCGCTCATAATTTTCATTGCTTTCACAGTGTTTTTTTTTTTTTGGAGTATGGATCCGAAATTACTTGAAAATCATAGAGTAGTGTTTATAGTGTTAATATCTGGCTGTGGTAATCATATTACGGGTTGTCGGGAAGTGTAAAGTGGAGACTTTTTGGCAAATATTTTTTGAGAGTCTGTCGGAGCCCGAATAACCCCGCGGCACACGCAAAACATCGGTAAACATGCCCGTGGTGTAGGGGTTAATAAGGCTATATAGTGTTATAAATGCCTCTTTTTTTCTTTTAATAACAGTTACTTTTTATAAATACCACAACACTTGCCATTGCTTTCCAACGTTGCCACGCTTTTAAGGGTAGTGTGACTGTGTTAATCCAGGTCATTTCCACTCTGGCCGCCACCTGAGATGGATGCTCTTACTCCTGCTACTCGCTCTCGTGTGCTCCAGAGCAGAGAAAAAGAACTTACAGTATTTACAACGTAAATAAGAATTTTTTAGAAGAGAAGGCAAACAGAGGACCTATAATTGATCCCTCAAAAGCTGTTATAAATCTTAAATAAACATCACACTTTAGGGAGAAAATCACAGTCATAATAAAAGATAATGTTAAGACAGAGAGAGAGAGAGAGAGAGAGAGAGAGAGAGAGACAGAGACAGAGACAAAGACAGAGACAGACAGACAGGGAGAGATAGACAGACAGACAGAAACAGACAGTAGGGGGAAAGGTCATGGAGAAAGGGAATGAATAGGAGCATAACAAGACAGACAGACAGTCATTCTGGAGGCTTTTCCTCAAATTCTAAAAATTCATAAAAGTGTATAGACTTTTAATAGAAATAAATCTATAAAAAATGCAATTTCTATATGCAGAGAGAGAGAGAGAGAGAGAGAGAGAGAGAGAGAGAGAGAGAGAGAAAGGAGCGAGAGTGATGTGCTGGGAGAGAGAGTTGTCATTAGCACCTTGTTTTTAATCCGATTAAGTTGCCCAGTACAAAGTATGGCAATACTGTGGGACGGGGACTCCCCAAGAGGGAAACGCCCAAACGCTCTTCATAAAATAGACGGACCATAGTGGGAGGTTCAGCATCCGTACGCAGGGCTAGGTCCTCCCTGGACTCGTCGAGAAGGATTCTCTGGATAATAGTCGTGGACACAGGGAGGCAGATGGCAGCTAGGGAAGGTTACAGGCAGCTCGGGCCAGGCGAGATGCCTGGTCGTGGCGGATGTGACCAACATGGGCTGGGATCCAAACAAAAGAATCCCTGAGACCAAGAGCATGAGCCTGATGGAGGCGAGAGTAGAGAGTGGCGAAGAGAGGAGAGGGGCATCGGGGGGGGGGGGTTGCGAAGTAAGGCAAGGGCAGGTTAGGAATCACTGATGATTAGACCTGATAGGTGATGGGAGATAAGGAAGTCAAGGGCAGAGCGTATAGCAGATAGTTCACACTGGGTACTGCTGGCCCAGTTGGGAAGGCGGTGGGAGGTAAAGAAGACGGGGGAAGCAGAGTTAGTAAAGGCAATGCAAGCAGGTCCCGCCTGGCCGTTAGCGAGGACAGAACCGTCAGTGTTGATAGATAGATAGATAGAATTTTATTGACCACAGCTACAAATGATCATACACATTATTTTTAAGATTGTTCCAGTAAAAGTACATATATAATAATACAATGAAATACTTAAAACAAATTACAACACCCTAAAGGGAATTCTTAGATAACACAGCGGCACGACAGTGAAAAGCACTGACTACACCTGCCTTTGTAACTCCAAGTAAATATAATGATACAAACTCTCACATCAGAAACAACGCCCACCCTGGATTTCATATCAACTTCAAAGTAAAATCAAAAACACAAATGCTCAAAGTATATAAAACACGTACTCCTTAACTTAAAGTAATATGAACAGTGACCTTTATGTACCCAGGAATAACATATGCTTTATCTATTTACTTCCTTCCTTTAAACATTTATGTTTTATACTTTATAAGTATCCAAGATCTTGAAAATTATAGTACATCTTTGAACATCATCATATCTATTAGAAAATATATCTGTGATAGTTGAAAAATTATAAACGTCTCTCAAGTGTTGCGTCATAGCACATTCTTGTACCACATGAATCTCATTTTGTATCTCACCACTCACATACCCTCTCCTCTACTGGCAGCCTTCCACGTCCCCTTCTGTTCCATCGGCCCACCTCTATTGCTAGAGAATGTGCTGACACTCGGAACCGCGTAAAAGCAACGCGATAGTGTTCACTTACATAGTTATTCTCTCTGTATACTGAATGGACATTTAATTCTGGGTTTATTTCCATATATGTTTTACGTTTGGAAGACTCTGAGTTGGAAATTATGGCCTTCAGGTCCCGAAATCCTTCAGCTATATCATCCCTTTCATTATGTAATAAATTGTTAATGTATGTATGGGTCTGGTATTGATTGTTCATAACAGTATTAATGGCTAAAACTAATGGGTCATCATCCATTCCTTGCCTCTCATTCCACATCTTACGAAAAAACTTTCTTTGCTTGCATTTAACTAAGGACTGTAACTGAGGATACCAGATTCTACATAACACAAGTCATTCCACGTAGTTAACCTAACATTTAAAAGACTTTTTAAAGACCAATTATACAACCTCACAACCGGTCTCAGGTCCGCACCCAGCCAAGACTCACATCCATATAAAATAGCCGACACCAAACAAGCATCAAACACACGCTTCTTAACACAAAAAGGAATGTCATTATTTTTCCTTAAAAATGAAATGAATTTGATGACATGAGTCATTTTGGCGTCTGCGTGAGCCCTGAGCGATGACGAAACTGAGCCGTCAGCCGTAAATGGTGAACCAAGATACATATACTGAGTACACTGTTCTACCACCAGACCCTCTACCCGCAAATCATCCTTATCCTCAGGCGTACCATGTATTACAAAAAATTTTGTTTTTTCTCCATTCACTTTCATACCATACTCATCGCAATATTGCATCATCAATGACAACTTATTAATCATCCCACTGCGCGAAGTGGAGAGCAGCACAGTATCATCCATCTGCATTAAAATATGTAGCCACCTCAAGAATCCGTCATCACCACAATGATCTTTTATCAGTTTAATCAAATCGTTCACGTATAATATAAAAAAAAAAAAAAACAAGATGTAGGGGATCCCTGACGAACTCCCAGTGTGGCAGCAAACATGGCAGTACCAATAATGCTCTCAGTAACATTATATACAGCACCAATAGCACCCAACATAACCATACCACATCCAAGACGCTTTAAAATTCTTATCAGAATATGTCTTTGTACCCGGTCATAAGCCTTGCTAAATCAACGAATGTTACAAATAACTTTTTCTTTTTCTTTCTAGACGTGAAAAGGGGGGGAAGGGTAGGTGTGGGCTACAGAGTTAAGGGTTTCAGTGAAGGAGAGCTGTGAGGGGATTGGTATAAGGTCAGAAACAATGGCAGAAGGTGTGCAGTGCAAAGCAGGAGTCGTATGTGTCCAGGTAGGGGGCAAAGGGTTAGTAGGGATGGGAGTGACAAGGTCCACACGGATGTTGGCGGGATCACGGCCAGAAAGTTGGAGAGGAAAGTTGAGTGCTGAACGAATTCGTTTTAGCCAGGATCCCGGGCCTGGCACGTGAGTATGCCGGATCCGTTCTAGGTGAGTGGAATCTGAGAGAACGTCAACCACTCGGGAGGAAAAGGATGAAGCAGGAGATAGAAATGTGATGAGACACTGTGTGGAAAAGCAGACCCCAAGCATATGAATGAGATCGGTGATAGGACACAGGTTGAGTTCATGGAGCATGTTAACTAGTCTGGCAGACCTGGGGCAGCAAAGAATGAGGCGCATCGCACGATTTTGTACCACTTCAAGTGGTTGGAGCTGTGCTGGGGGGACAAGGGAGAGAGGGATAGCATGATGATCAAGATGGGAGCGAATATATAACAGGTAAAATGATCGAGCGATTGGGATGCTAACGCCATCTGAGTCACAAGGGAGCATGCCAAGGAGTTTAAGTCTGCGGTGAAGGCGGGTGCAGAGAGTGGAGACATACTGGGAGGGGTTGAAAAGGGAAGAAAGGGGAATTCCGAGATATGTATAATCCTGCACTACCTCAAGATGACAGCCAAGGAGGGTTATGGTTGTGCAAGCAAGCCTGTGAGAGAGGGATTGGGTAAACAGTTTGATTTTAGCAGTGTTGATAATCAACTCACAAGCAGATACAGCCTGGCCGAACTTAATTAGGAGACGTTGAAGAGTGACATGAGAAGGGGAGTGGATGCAGATATCATCAGCATAGGTTAGGATCAAAGAGGAATCAGGGATAGGACCTAAAAGACAGAGTAGTCTATTCATAAGAAGATTGAAGAGAAAGAGGGTAAATACCCCACCCTGAGGTGTGCCAAGATTGAAGGGTTGATAATCGTTAACCGCCCCTCAACACAGAACCCGAGAGTGACGATGGAACAGGTAGCTTTCCAACCAACGGAACAGGTGGCTAGATACACCCAGGTGGGCAAGTTCATCAAAGATGAAGTCACGGTTTGCGATGTCGAATGCAGCTTTGAGGTCAATGAAGGCTGTATAGGAGGAGGATGTGAAGTGAGTGAGTAATTCTACAAGGCAATGTTGTGTGCTTCGGCCTGGGAGGAAACCAAAAAGTTGGGAAGAGAGCTGGTCTTGAAGAAGATGGCAGAGCCTTGCTAAAAGAATTCTCTTGAGGATTTTGCAGATGCAGGAAGTCAGGGAAATGGGATGGAAATCAGAGGAATTAGGCTTGGGGATGGGGATGATGGTGCTACAGGTCCAGTCTGCAGAGAGACTACCTTCGGAATGACTCATGTTGAACAGTGAGAGTAGGAGATTGCCAGGGACTTGAGCGATGAGTCTGAATATGGTGTAGGTGATCCCGTCATCACCCGGGGCAGTTGCCGTGCCTTGCAATAGCGCAAGGTGCAACCCCTCACCGGTGATGGGGTGATCATCAAGGGGAAAGAGAGTGGAGCGAGTCTCTGCTAAATGTGCTAGCCTGTTTCCACTAGCAGTCGAGAGGCGAGCCTTGATGGGGGGAGGCAGGGATGTCAGCTGGGATTGGGTGGACCATTTGTCAACTAGGTTGATGGCATATTTCACAGGATTGTGGTGGAGAGGAGAGGAGGGGGACTCACGTGACTGAACAACTCAATCAACAAGCTGCCAAACTTTAGGTTGAGGAGTGTGTGCGTTAATGTGCTGGAAAAAGTCATGCCAATACTCCTGGAGAACACTGTGTTCAAGGTCACGGGAGGACCTGGCTGCGGTGAGATAGAAGTGGAGGTTGTAAGCGGTGCAGTCAGCACGGTATATTGCCGCTGCTCACTTCACTTCCACCTTGCTGTCATGTAGACGACAATCCCTTACCCACTCCCCAGCCTGGCGAACAGAGGTTTTCGTATGACTGACTTGCAGCAGATAATGATCATAGAAGGTTTGTACTACGGTAACTAAGGAGGTGTAGATTTCAGATGATGTGGTGAATGAATGACTGGCAAACCAAGTGGTGAGCATGTCCTTGAAAGTGGGTTGCAGTGGAATAGGGATATTAATCTTTTTCCTGACATGGCAGTGCTGGGAGTGTAGTATGGGAATGGAATATATGGCAAGGATCGCATTATGGTCGGAGATATGAGTAAGGACAATGTCAACAGTGACAGCATGTTGTACCACGTTGCTACGAAGGATGAGATCGAGATAGTCTCCCCCAACGTGAGTGGGGTGAGGAGTGGGTAATGGATGCAGATGATGGTTATTGGCAAAGTCATGGAGACGATGACCAGCAGGAGAAGCATGGGAACTGCCAAATGGCGGATAAAAGGCATTAAAATCGCCCAGGTAAAAGATAGGTGAGGAGCGGCAAGGAGGTAAAGTGGTGGGCTCACCCCCAGTTGGACAGAGATAGATGTTACATACTGTATATACAAAGAGGAATCATTGAGAGTGAGGCAAAATAAATGAAAGAGGGAGGAGTGAGATGAGGCAGGCGATCTGATAATGAGGGTGTGACGAATAGAGTGATGAATGTATGTAACCAGGCCTTGGCCAGAGTGGGTATGATAGCATTGGTATCCCCGAAGCCTGGGTGGGGGTCTGGGGCAACGGGAGTGAGGGAAAGCCTCCTGAAGGTAGATAACAGCAGGGCGATGAGATGAAGCATAATGAGAAAGATCAGCCAGGTGGCGGTGGATGCTCCGTATGTTCCAAGATAACATTTTATATTGTCTAGGTTTGGGAGTAATTAAGACAGAGAGAGAAATGGAGAATGAGAGAGTTGGGGAACGGATGGTTGGGGAAGTGGGGGAAAGGAGGAGGAGGAAAGTGGGTGGGGAGGCACGAGAGAGGGAGGTCCCATACATGTGGTTGCTGGGAAAGAGAGAGGGAGGGGGGAGGGGAGAGGGTGGCAGAGGCTAGGTCGTATTGGGTAAAACGGTGGGTGAGGAAGTACAGACAGAGGAGGCTTGTGTGAGAGGGTGAGGCTGGGACGCAGATGGAGGGACAAGGCTGGGTGGTGGTGAGACGGGAGGGAGGGAAGGAAAAGGGATAACATCAGGGGTGGTAGTTACATGGGAGTTGGTTTTGGGTAGCTGGGAGGTAGGC